>NC_090443.1:40755057-41366334 GCF_031143425.1 Pleurodeles waltl
TGTTGCCGCCACCACAAGGGAGCTCCCATCGGAGGATGAGTCCGTGTCGCTGGTTGCAGATCCTGTGACCGCCGTGGTGCTCCCCTCGCTCTCCGTCCCACTGGTGTATTCTGAGTCCATAGTGTGGCCCTCCATGGCCATGTGGGATGCAGCTCCCTCGTGCTCCAGTGCCACTGTACCTCTGCCTGATGATGCTAATGCACACAAGAACAGGGAGACCACAAAAAGGGGGGGGGACAGAAGAAAGACAGGTTGAGTGTATGGATTACCGCTACCGTTGGCGGACAATACAGACACAGCAGCCCCCTGCACTACGTCGCGCTGTTGGGCTCTACAGATGCAATTCCTGGGAAATGGCCTACAAGGCTATGGACGACATCTGCACACAAAGATGACACAGGGACATGAATACCTGTACTTGGCACTCTACAGAGGTGGGGTGGGGTGCCACATGGCCTGCTTTACGGAGGGGCCTAGCCTAAGGAACTCGCCCTGGCCTAGGGAAAACCCACAGCCCTCCTCCCCCACCCAGACACCCTCACTGCACGCAAAGTCCGCTGAATGATAGTGTACTCACCCCCTTGTGTCTGCTGTGATGCCCTCAAGCTCCCATCCAACTCAGGGTAGGCCACCGCCAGGATCCGGAACATCAGGGGGGTCATGGTTCGATGGGCACCCCTCCCACGTTGGGAGGCCATCCCCAGCTGAGCCTCTGCCGTCTTCTTGCTCCAGCGGCGAATGTCCTCCCATCTTTTACAGCAGTGGGTGCTCCGTCTGTGGTGGACCCCCAGGGTCCGGACGTCCTTGGCGATGGCATGCCAAATATCCTTCTTCTGGTGGGCGCTGACCTACATGACATGTACAGAGGAAGAAGAGAAGTCATTACCAACTGCACCGTCAAAGTGAGTGGCCCACATCCCTACCCTTGCCATGTGGCACATGCATTCACAGTCCTTCATGCACGCAGAACTGTGCCCCCTTCCTTCTTACAACAAGCCCTCTCCACACAGGCATAGCCTATACAACATGCTCCCTGTGTACTTACCTGTTGGTCTGGAGGACCGTAGAGTAGTGTGTACTGGGGGAGGACCCCGTCAACGAGCTTCTCCAACTCCTCTGCAGGGAAGGCAGGGGCCCTTTCCCCAGAAGCACGAGCCATTGTCTCTTCCAGACCGAGGTCACAGCAGCACTTGCAGTGTAGGTCCTCTCCTGTCGAAGATCAGGTATCGAGTGATTAAACTACTAGAAAATGGCGGTCACGTCCGCGGCGGTCATGTCCGCGGCGGTGCGTACCATAACCGCCGGCGTACATCGTCATTGGCTCCTGGGACCCATAGGGTCCAATGTTAACCAATGCAGCATTGCGCCGCGGTCTTCGACCGCCTACCGCGACGGTGTACAACGCCAGCACAGTTACCTCACATCCCATTGTCCTGCTTTAGAGGTCAGGCACCCGCCATTTCAGGGGCCCACATGGCCTAATTACCAACTGCGTCACACATACCTAGGCCTTGTCTCACAACACAAATACAGGCCACATTTTGTGTATGAATGGTGTTCTGGGTAGACTGTGGGTACATACCTCTGAGTTGTTTTACTCTGTGGTCGCTGTTGTCCTTCATAGGCACTCTCTGCCGGGACATGTGAGGAGATGGCGGCACCCTCCGGTGTACCGACCGCTGGTGGACCTGTCGACAATGGAGGAAAGAAGTTTGATCATCACCTACAGGTTTGACCGTGCCACAATCCAGGAACTGTGTACCCAGTTGGAGCCTGACCTGATGTCAGCAATCCGCCATCCCACAGGAATACCCCCTCAAGTGCAGGTGCTATCAGTGCTCAATTTCCTTGCAAGTGGGTCATTTCAAACAACAGTGGCCATGGCATCAGGGATGTTCCAGCCTATGTTTTCCAACGTGTTGTCCAGAGTGTTGTCTGCCCTTCTGAAACACATGTGGAGCTATATCGTCTTCCCTCAGGTGGAGGACTTGCCTACAGTGAAAGGTGACTTCTATGCCCTTGGACATATCCCCAACATCATAGGTGCCATTGATGGGACCCATGTAGCTTTGGTCTCCCCCAACAGGAGTGAACAGGTGTACAGGAACCGGAAGAGTTATCATTCCATGAATGTACAGATGGTATGTTTGGCAGACCAGTACATCTCCCAGGTAAATGCTATGTTCCCTGGCTCAGTGCATGACGCCTACATCCTGCGGAATAGCAGCATCCCTTATGTGATGGGTCAACTCCAGAGGCACCGGGTGTGGCTATTGGGGGACTCTGGTTACCCCAACCTGTCATGGCTACTGACCCGAGTGAGGAATCCCAGGACCAGGGCAGAGGAACGCTACAATGAGGCCCATGGGCGGACTAGGAGGGTGATCGAACGCACCTTCTGCCTCCTGAAGGCCAGGTTCAGGTGCCTCCATATGACAGGTGGATCCCTATTCTACTCACCAAAGAAGGTGTGCCAGATCATCGTGGCCTGCTGTATGCTTCACAACTTGGCTTTGCGACGACAGGTGCCCTTTCTGCAGGAGGATGGTCCAGATGGTGGTGTTGTGGCAGCTGTGGAGCCTGTGGACAGTGATGAGGAGGAAGCAGAGGAAGAATACATTGACAACAGGGACTCAGTCATCCAGCAAAATTTCCAGTGACACACAGGTGAGAAAACATTCCTGCCTACTACAAGTACTTTTACACTTCTACCTCTATCCTGTCTGTCGATTTCAACCAGTGTATGGTCACTGAGTTGTCATTTTCCCTTACGGTTTCACAGGTGTGGTTTCCAACGTGTGTCATCTGCTTAGATTCCTCATGGACTTGAGATGTGTGACATAGGTATGTTGACATTACATTTGAAAAAGCATTTTGTCACTGTCATTGCTAATACACAATTTCGAAATCACAGACTGACTCCAGATTGTTTTGTGCTTCAAGGGTGTTTATTGAAGTGCTCAAAATTGGAGGGGGTAGTAAAATGGTGAGGGGGGATGGTGGAGGAATGTCCATGGCAGAGTCCAGTCTATTAGTCTCACAGGTTCATTGCACATATGGGCATAGGAAGTGGAGCTGGGGCAGTTCCAATATAGACAGGGTTACAAAGTGGGACAGTGGGATGACAATCAGGGTGGTCTCATTTCTTGGCGGGGGTCTTGGCATCGTGCTCTGTCTTGTTCCTGGATCTCAGGGAACGCTTGCGGGGTGGTTCTCCGTCTGCAGGGGGGGTGCTGGTGTGGTGGTCCTGTGGCGGTGCCTCCTGTCCACTAGCGCCAGCTGAGGTGGTGGGTAGTTCATCGTCCATGCTAGTGTCAGGGGCCCCTTGTAGTGCCACAGTGTCCCTCCTGGTGTTAAGTATTTCCTTCAGCACCCGTATGATGGTGCCCAGGGCGGAGCTGATGGTTCGGAGTTCCTCCCTGAACCCCAAATACTGTTCCTTCTGCAAGGGCTGGGTCTCCTGAAACTTGGCCAGGACCGTTGCCATCGTCTCCTGGGAGTGGTGGTATGCTGCCATGATGGAGGAGAGGGCCTCGTGGAGAGTGGGTTCCCTTGGCCTGTCCGCCCCCTGTCGCACGGCAGCCCTCCCAGTTCCCCTGTGTTCCTGTGCCTCCGTCCCCTGGACCGTGTGCCCACTGCCACTGCCCCCAGGTCCCTGTTGTTGGGATGGTGGGTTATCCTGGGTTCCCTGTAGTGGTGGACACACAGCTGATTGACGTGTCCTGGGGACGGAGGTATGGGCCCGCTGGGTGGGTGCTGTGCTGGTGTTACCAGAGGGTGGAAGGTCTGTGGTGGGCTGTGCCTGTGTGAGGGGAACCGACTGTCCCGAGGTCCCAGATGGCCCGGGCTGGTCATCTAGATCCAGTTGGTCAGAGCTGCTGTCATAACTGTGGGCCTCTTCTGTGGGTGGGGTGGAGATGTCTGGACCCTCCTGTCTGGTGACGTTGGGTAGTGGTCATGCAGGGGTGTAAAAGCATGATTATTGCATCTGTGTGTGTCATGGTGTGCAATGGGTGGGTGACCGTGTACCCCAGTGCTAGCATTCCTGTGTGGGGGCTTGTGTGATGATGGTTGAGGGTGGTGTTATGGGTTTGTGCAGTGGGCATGCTTTAGTGTGATGGGTGTCCATGCTTTGTTGTGTCATGCAGGGCTTGGTGTTGGGATGTGTGGTTTGTGTTATTAGTACATTTGTGAGGAGTTGGATTGATAGGGGAGGGGGCGAGGGTGGCGGTCTGTGATATCATGCAGGTAGGGTGGGGGATATGATAGTTAAAGGTTTGACTTACCAGAGTCCATTCCTCCACTGACTCCTGCGAGGCCCTCAGGATGCAGAATCGCCAAGACCTGCTCCTCCCATGTTGTTAGTTGTGGGTGAGGATGTGGGGGTCCGCCGCCAGTCCGCTGTACCGCGATGTGGTGTCTTGAGACCACGGAACGCACCTTCCCCCGTAGGTCGTTCCACCTCTTCCTGATGTCGTCCCGATTTTTTCGGTGCTGTCCCACTGCGTTGACCCTGTTGACTATTCTTCGCCATAGCTCCATCTTCCTAGCTATGGAGGTGTGCTGCACCTGGGATCCAAATAGCTGTGGCTCTACGCAGACGATTTCTCTACCATGACCCTGAGCTCCTCCTCCGAGAACCCAGGGTGTCTTTGCCATGCCATGGGGTGGCGTGGGTGATGTGTGGGGTGGTGTGTGTGGTGATAAGTGTTGTGAAATGTAGTGGTGTGTGGTGTTTTGTGCATGCAAGTTGTGTGGGTGATGGTGTTGAGTGCCTGTGGCTGCTAGTCTATGGATGGTGGTGTCTCTCTCTGGCCTTCTTTCTGAATTTTTGGTCGAAGGGGTTTGTAGGTGATGTGGGTGTGTGTTTTATATTGTATTGGGTGTGTGGGTGTGGTGTGTGTATGTGTATCAGGTGTGTGTAGTTCGAATTGTCCAATGTGGCTGTGTTTTGTAAGAGTGTGTGTATTTTGAGCGCGGCGGTGTGTACCGCCAATGGAATACTGCGGTTTAAAGACCGCCGCGTGGATTCGTGGGTCGTGATAGCGTGGGCGGATTTCTGTTGGCGTGACGGTGGAGGTTTTGTTTTCGCCAGTTTATCACTGACCTATGGTGTGGAGGACTTGTGTGGGTGTCTGAATTTTGTCGGATTTCGAGATGTGGGTAATAATAGCTGTGGCGGAATTCCGCAGCTGCGGCGGTGTGTTGGCGGTGTTCTGCACGGCGGTAAGCGGCTTTTACCGCCAATGTTATAATGACCCCCTATATCAGATGTAGCAGGCAGTGTTGTCATCTTACCTGTGTCTCACTGGAAGTATTGGTGGATCACTGTGTTCCTGTTGTCTGTGTCCTTTTCTTCTGCTTCCTCGTCTTCACTGTCCACAGGCTCCACAGCTGCCACAACACCTCCATCTGGACCATCCTCCTGCAGAAAAGGCACCTGTCATTGTAAAGCCAAGTTGTGAAGCATACAGCAGGCCACGATGATCTGGCACACCTTCTTTGGTGAGTAGAAAAGGGAACCACCTGTCATATGAAGGCACTGGAACCTGGCCTCCAGGAGGCCGAAGGTCCTCTCTATAATCCTCCTAGTTTGCCCATGGGCCTCATTGTAGCGTTCCTCTGCCCTTGTCCTGGGATTCCTCACTGGGGTCATTAGCCATGACCGGTTGAGATAACCAGAGTCACCTGCAAACATCGAGGGACAACTGTTAGACACCCACTAACTCTTAGGGACATCCCCAGACACCTAGTCACACTGTATTGGGTCCATGTCCTCACCTAATAGCCACACATGGTGCCTCTGGAGTTTCCGTATCACATAAGGGATGCTGCTATTCCGCAGAATGTAAGCGTCATGCACTGAGCCAGGAAACTTGGCATTTACATGGGAGATGTACTGGTCGGCCAAACACACCATCTGCACATTCATAGAATGGTAACTCTTCCGGTTTCTGTACACCTGTTCACTCCTACGGGGGGGACCAAGGCCACATGTGTCCCATCAATGGCACCTATGATATTGGGGATATGTCCCAGGGCATAGAAGTCACCTTTCACTGTGGGCAAATCCTCCACCTGAGGGAAAACGATGTAGCTGCGCATGTGTTTCAGCAGGGCAGACAACACTCTGGACAACACGTTGGAGAACATAGGCTTGGACATCCCTGATGCTATGGCCACTGTTGTTTGAAAAGACCCACTTGCCAGGAGATGGAGTACTGACAGCACTTGCACTAGAGGGGGATTACTGTGGGATGGCAGCCATCCACCTCACGACAGCCTCCAGCCCATGCACCTTCACACAAAGTCAGCAAACGTACACCTCCTACAACCACTACCTCTTCCTCCGCTCCCAAACCCCCTCCATCTACCCGTCCCAGTGTGTCCAAAAACATATTCCTGTCCAACCTTGACCTCTTTCCCTCACCTCCCCCCAACCCCTTCAGTCACCTAGGGCCCGCCTTTCCAGGTCCCAACCCAGCACCTCAGCCACAACATCTGCGGGAACAGTGGTGCCAGTAGTAACCGGCTTCTGGAGTGCGCCAAACAGCAGGGCAGCCAGTGTGCCAAGGAGCCAGACCACGAACAGTCCCCCATCTCAAAAGCACAAAAAGTTGGCAGGTGCCCAGCGGGACAGACACAAAACATCTACAACCAAAGCCTCTCCCAGGGGTACAGTTGGGAGTGGGAAGGCAGCTGCACCACCATCCAAGGTGGGGAAGGGGCACAGAAAAACAGGCAAGTCGGCGAAAACCTGCACGGAGGACAAGACCGCCACCAGCACCGCTGCCAAGGACACCGCCGCCACCAGCACCGCTGCCAAGGACACCACCGTCACAAGCATCGCTGGCAAGGACACCGCCGCCACAAGCACCGCTGCCAAGGACACTGCCGCCATCAGCACCGCTGAACAGGACACAGCTGAACAGGACACCGCCGCCACAAGCACTGCTGCCAAGGACACCGCCGCCACCAGCACCGCTGAACAGGACATCACTGTCACCAGCACCGCTGAAAAGGAAACTGCCACCAGCACCGCAGGCCAATGAGCGCCAAAGCCTCCTATGCTACTGAGGCCGCCACAAGCAAGATGAATCACTCTGGGCACAAGGCCCCCTCCAGAACCAGTGGAGATTTACATCCACTACCTCTGACCTTGGCAGGATGAAGCACTCTGGGCACAAAGCCCCCTCCAGAACCAGTGGAGATTTACATCCACTACCTCTGTCCTTGGCAGGATGAAGCACTCTGGGCACAAAGCCCCCTCCAGAACCAGTGGAGAAAGACATCCACTACCTCTGTCCTTGGCAGGA
This sequence comes from Pleurodeles waltl, assembly GCF_031143425.1. Taxonomy (NCBI): domain Eukaryota; kingdom Metazoa; phylum Chordata; class Amphibia; order Caudata; family Salamandridae; genus Pleurodeles; species Pleurodeles waltl. The sequence continues at coordinate 40,762,374 of NC_090443.1, forward strand.
TGAAGCACTCTGGGCACAAAGCCCCCTCCAGAACCAGTGGAGATTTACATCCACTACCTCTGACCTTGGCAGGATGAAGCACTCTGGGCACAAAGCCCCCTCCAGAACCAGTAGAGAAAGACATCCACTACCTCAGTCCTTGGCAGGATGAAGCACTCTGGGCACCAAGCCCCCTCCAGAACCAGTGGAAATTTACATCCACTACCTCTGTCCTTGGCAGGATGAAGCACTCTGGGCACAAAGCCCCCTCCAGAACCAGTGGAGTACGGCATCCACTTGAGAGACTGTGGCTTGGCACTCCCCAGGATAGAGCAGTGGGCAAACCACCCACTGGAAAGACTTGTGAGACTGTGGCTTTGCACTCCCCAGGATAGAGCAGTGGGCAAACCCCCCACTGGAAAGACTTGTGAGACTGTAGCTTTGCACTCCCCAGGATGGAGCGGTGGGCAAACCACCCACTGTAAAGATGTGAGACTGTGGCTTTGCACTCCCCAGGATGGAGCAGTGGGCAAACCACCCACTGTAAAGGTGTGGGACTGTGGCTTTGCACTCCCCAGGATGGAGCAGTGGGCAACCCACCCACTGGAAAGACTTGTGAGACTTTGGCTTTGCACTCCCCAGGATAAAGCAGTGGGCAACCCACCCAGTGGAAAGACTTTTGAGAGTGTGGCTTTGCACTCCCCGGATAAAGCAGTGGGCAACCCACCCACTGGAAAGACTTGTGAGACTGTGGCTTTGCACTCCCCAGGATACAGCAGTGGGCATGGAGCCTCCTCGTGGATCTGGTGTCGTGCACTCATCCGGCTGAGGTGCCTCCCCTTCCCTTCCCCCTGGGGTGCCTGTTTTATTTCTATCTGATGCCCCAGCAGTGTTCTCTCCGTTTGCATTGGGTATTGAGTGTGGGCCTCGCCCATGCATTTTGGGCCCAGTGGTCCACGGACTATGATGGTGGAATACCTTGGACTTGAACTCTTGGTGTATATATTTGTTTATAGTGTAAATATATATATATATATTTTTGATTACTGTTTTTAAATAGATTACAGACGTTCAACTAATTTCCTTTTGTCCTTGCATTCTTCCAGGGGGATTGTAAATGTAATGTATCTACATGTACTTGTGTGTTTGTTGTAGTGGGTGGGGGTGGGAATGTTGCGTGTGTGTGTCACTCTTTTTCCCCCCACCCCTGTGTCGTAGGTGCAGTACTCACCGTGGTCTTCGCCGCCGTCTTTGTTGTTCTTGGTAGAGGAGCAGGAAGATAAAGGCTGGCAGTATCTGGAGCTCAGGTTCCATGGCGTCCTGGTTCCTCTTGGGGTGTGTAGAGGTGAGCGTTTTCCCTTCCAAGTCCTGTTTCCGCCGTGTTTTTGTTCGCAGTGAATCTGCCCCGGAAAAGGTGGCGGATTGGACTGTTGTAATACAGTGGGCGGAACTTTGTCTTCCTCCTGTCTGTTGGCGGTACTGCCGCGGTGTTTGTTTGTACCGCCGTGGCGGTCAGAGTGTTAAAGTGGCTGTCTATGTTGGCGGTTTCCGCCACGGTCGTGTTTCCATTTTTTTTTACCACCGGCCTGTTGGCGGTTTTACTGCTGCTTTAACACCGACCGCCAGGGTTGTAATGACCCCCTGTGTGTGTTGGTGAGGAGAAAAAACAAAGTCTAAATGGCATCCCTCCCAGGGTGCTATGCCCACAAAACACTGCCTGTGACATAGGTAAGTCACCCCTCTAGCAGGCCTTACAGCCGTAAGGAAGGGTGCACTATACCACAGGTGAGGGAATATCTGTATGAGCAATATGCTCCTACAGTGTCTAAGTCCATTCTTAGACACTGTAAGTGCAGTGTGGCCATATTAAGTACATAGTCTGGGAGTTTGTCATTACGAACTCCACAGCTCCATGATGGCTTCATTGAAGGCTGGGAAGTTTGGTATCAAACTTCTCAGCACAATAAACCCACACTGATGCTAGTGTTGGAATTGTTGTAAAAAGCAAACAGAGGGCATCTTAGAGATTCCCCTGTATTTTACTCAACCCTCTAGTGTAGGGGTGACTGGTCTGTGCCAGCCTGCCACTAGCAGACATGTTTCTGACCCCACGGTGTTGAGGGCCTTTGTGCTCTCTGAGGCCAGAAACAATGCCTGCTCTGAGTGGAGGTGCTTTGCACCTTCCCCCTGCAGGAACTGTAATACTTGGCAGTGAGCCTCAAAGGCTCAGGCCTCCTATTACAGTGCCCCAGGGCACTCCAACTATTAGAGATGCCTATCCCATGGACAAAGCCCCACTTTTGGCAGCAAGTCCGGCGGACAAATTAGGTAAAGCAGGGAGGAGTGCCCACTCCAGCCAGGACCACCCCTAAGGTGTCCAGATCTAAAGTGACCCCCTCCCTGCACAATCCTCCATCTTGGTTTGAAGGACGAGTACTAATATGGTTAGAAATGTGCTCCCCTCCCCAAAGGAAGAAGACACAGGAAGGGTGTAGCCACCTTCAGGGACAGTAGCCATTGGACACTGCCCTCTGACCCCTGTAACGCCCCTAAATCTAGGATTTAAGGGCATCCCTGAGCTCAGCTCACCAGATTTCTGGTGAGCTCAAGAAGCACAAGAAGGACTGCTAAGCTGACCCCCAGCAGAGAAGACTGAAGACACAAAATGATTTGTCCCCAGCCCTACCAGTTAGTCTCCAGCTTCAGAAGCCCCTGCTACAAAGAGGCGACACATCCTGCAGGACCAGCAACCTCTTAAAAGCCTCAAGAGGACTGCCTGCCCACCAGCGGACCAGGAACTCTATAGTACGGTGGCCCTGTCCAAAAGAAACCCTCCAAAAGGACTCCAGAACTGCCCCAGATCCACGAGTCCTGCCCACCCTGCACTCGATGCCCACAGCCTGTGTCCAAGTGGCCCACCAGTCCAGGGCAGGTCCCCAGGCAATTCTGACATTGTGTCCACCCTGAGTTAAACCCTTCTGGTCAACACAATAATGCCTGCAGCCTAAATCCAGAGGACCCCCCTGACCGCAAGAGAACTGGATGAAGTTTCCCGATGCCTAAAGGTACCTCTGCACCCGCAGCTCCCTGGCCTTGGGGAATCCAACCACCGGTCCAGTAACATTCGGCAAGCGACCCTCCCCCTTATCCAGCCTGTAGTTTTCCAAAAACGACCCCCTAGTCCTAGCCTGCAGCATCTTTATGACCCTCATGGTCCCCCTACTGAAAAGCACTAGGAGCTTGACGCTGTGTTTGCACCCTGCTCCCGGCCTCCACTGAGTGTGTGTGTTTGGTGCTGAACTGTGGCCCCTCCGGTGCTCACCTAAACCTCCCAGGTCTGCCCTCCGATGACGCGGGTACTTGGTACTTACCTTCTGGCAGATCCAATTCCGATTGTCCCCTGTTTCCATAGGAACCCATTCTAAATCTTGCATCAAACTTGACCTCTGCACCCGGCCGGCCCCATGTTGCTGGTGGTGGGTGTTTGGCGTTAACTTGAATCCCAACCTATGGAAATCCTAACTCCCAGAGACTGGAACTGTAAGTCTTGTACTTACCTCATAAAATGTTTCTTCCACCCTAGAACTGTGTTGAAAATTGCAGTGTCAACTTTTAAAACAGATTATTGCTATTTATTTGAAAAAAGTATAACTTGCCAAATTGAAACAAAGTGGTGTTGATACATATACTTGCTACTTACTCGCAAATGTACTTACCTGCAATCAGAATCTTGTTGCAGTCAGAATTAAGTAACAAAATATATTTTTGCTATATAGAAAACATTGGTCTGGAGTTAGTCATTGAGTGTGTACTTCCTCTGTTGTCTGTGTGTTTACAACAAATGCTTTTCACTACTCTTTGATATGCCTAACTGCTCGACCACACTACCACAAAAGAGAGCATTAGTATTATCTACTTTAGCCTCTGCTAAGCCTTTGGGGAACACTTGGACTCTGTGTATACAATATCTAATTTTGATATAGTGTATACAGAGACAGCTTCCTACAGTTGTTTTTGCAACTTTTTAAAAATTATGTTGTGATAGGATGAAAATTATTCAGGTCATCATCAGGGTCAGCTGTGTTTTTTATGTTGAGAATCCCGAGCCACACCATATATTTATCATCTGTATTTCCATTGTGTAGCCCTTGCGGTGGGTTTCCTCTAATTTATGGGTTCATCCACCTGCACTGGTGTTGGCTGGGAGTGGTTTCAAATCTCAGGTCGTACCCCCTTGGTCCTATATCTCCAAACATCACTTTGATCCAGTGAGATTTCTAATTTTTCAACAATCTAGAAATACTCCTTGATAATGAGAGATGCTTTTCAGACTGACATTGTAGGGCACCAAGATAAGAAGCATGTCTGAATAGGTTGGCTGGTAATGGGCCTCAGGCATGGTTGGAGAGTTTCGTTTTTGAGATTATGCAAAGATGTTCGCTGTGAGAGAGCATTTTCAAACTAGCCAGTTGTTAGACTGTTTTCTGTAAGTGACTGGAGGAGTAGAGTGGGAAGGGCATGAGAGAAGCGATAATGGCTTTGACTTTTGTTGGTGGTAGGTTTGAAAGTCTCAAAATTGTTTTCGGCCTGTTTTGGTATATTAAATTTGGGATCTGATGTAAGATGATTCAGATTCAAAGATATATTTTATAAGCTCTTCTGGTCAGATTGATGTGTTCTAGGTGAGCCCTAGAAAGGTTAAAGTGCCAATATCATTTAGACAATCTAAGGTTAAGGGATAAATAATGACAAGCAGGATGTAAGAGTGCTATTTACAGGGCCACTGGTTGATTTCTCTGCAACAAGGTTTTGCTTGAAGAGATTAGTGTTTAGTTATTTCTGCAAGAGCACAAGACATATGGCTATTATATCTTGACCAGGAAGAATGCCAGACCTATGGCACTAGCTGGTGAAACCTTTCATTTCATTACCTTCTTACTGAATTTCCTGATTTCTAGTCTGGTGATGGTGTGGCGGCTGGATCACATCTTAGGGGCTGATTCCTAGTTTGGCGGGCGGCGGTCGCCGCCCGCCAAGCGGGAACCGCCAGAAGACCATACCGCGGTCAAAAGACCGCGGCGGTCATTCTGGCTTTCCCACTGGGCGGGCGGGCGACCGCCAAAAGGCCGCCAGCCCAGCGGGAAAGCCACAGCAACGATGAAGCCGGCTCCGAATGGAGCCGGCGGACTTGCTTTTGTGCGACGGGTGCAGTTGCACCCGTCGCGATTTCCAGTGTCTGCTATGCAGACACTGGAAATCAATGTGGGGCCCTGTTAGGGGGCCCCACGTCACCCGTTCCCGCCAGCCTGGTTCTGGTGGTCAAAACCGCCAGAACCAGGCTGGCGGGAAGGGGGGCAGAATCCCCATGGCGGCGCTGCCTGCAGCGCCGCCATGGAAGATTCTGCAGCCCAGGGGAAAACCGCCGCGGTCAGAATGGGCCTGGATGCACCGCCAGCCTGTTGGCGGTGCATCCGCGGTCCCCTACCCTGGCGGTCTCGGACCGCCAGGGTAGGAATGACCCCCTTAATCTTGCCTGTTGGGTACAGATAGGTTAGTAACAGAAAAGGATGATGGACGGAGTGGTGACAATGCAAGCACTCACCCCCAGTCACAGATCTGGGTTTAATCCATCGTTCTTTTGCTCACCATGCCACCTCAGTTCGGACCCAGCCATATGCAAATCAGTCTTGACACTGTTCCTCATGGGAACAGTCTAGTCCGAACTGCCAGGACAGGTCCTCCCTGGACTGGAAACAAGGAACCTGGGACCGGTTTCAGGGTATCACCCTTCTTCAGCCAGGCTAGCTTGATTCCAGTGGCACAGTGAGCAAGGGACCCACATCTGGGCATACCCTTCCCACTTAGGGCAACATTAGTAACACAAAAGGATGATGGACGGAGTGCTGACAATGTAAACACTCTCCCCGAGACACAGATCTGGGTTTAATCCATCGTTCTTTTGCTCACCATGTCACCCCAGTTCGGACCCAGCCATATGCAAATCAGTCTTGACCCTGTTCCTCATGGGAACAGTCCTGCCCGAACTGCCAGGACAGGTCCTCCCTGGACTGGAAACAAGCATCCTGGGACCGGTTTCAGGGTATCACCCTTCTTCAGCCAGGCTAGCTTGAATCTAGTGGCACAGTGAGCAAGGGACCCACGTCTGGGCATACCCTTCCCACTTAGGGCAACATTAGTAACCCAAAAGGATGATGGACGGAGTGCTGACAATGCAAACAATCACCCCCAGTCACAGATCTGGGTTTAATCCATCGTTCTTTTGCTCACCATGCCACCCCAGTTCGGACCCAGCCATATGCAAATCAGTCTTGACCCTGTTCCTCATGGGAACAGTCCAGCCCGAACTGTCAGGACAGGTCCTCCCTGGACTGGAAACAAGCATCCTGGGACCGGTTTCAGGGTATCACTCTTCTTCAGCCAGGTTAGCTTGATTCCAGTGGCACAGTGAGCAAGGGACCCACGTCTGGGCATACCCTTCCCACTTAGGGCAACATTAGTAACACAAAAGGATGATGGACGGAGTGCTGACAATGCAAACACTCACCCCCAGTCACAGATCTGGGTTTAATCCATAGTTCTTTTGCTCACCATGCCACCCCAGTTCGGGCCCAGCCATATGCAAATCAGTCTTGACCCTGTTCCTCATGGGAACGGTCCAGCCCGAACTGCCAGGACAGGTCCTCCCTGGACTGGAAACAAGCATCCTGGGACCAGTTTCAGGGTATCACCCTTCTTCAGCCAGGCTAGCTTGATTCCAGTGGCACAGTGAGCAAGGGACCCACGTCTGGACATACCCTTCCCACTTAGGGCAACATTAGTAACACAAAAGGATGATGGACGGAGTGCTGACAATGCAAACACTCACCCCCAGTCACAGATCTGGGTTTAATCCATCGTTCTTTTGCTCACCATGCCACCCCAGTTCGGGCCCAGCCATATGCAAATCAGTCTTGACCCTGTTCCTCATGGGAACAGTTTAGTCCGAACTGCCAGGACAGGTCCTCCCTGGACTGGAAACAAGGAACCTGGGACCGGTTTCAGGGTATCACCCTTCTTCAGCCAGGCCAGCTTGATTCCAGTGGCACAGTGAGCAAGGGACCCACGTCTGGGCATACCCTTCCCACTTAGGGCAACATTAGTAACACAAAAGGATGATGGACGGAGTGCTGACAATGTAAACACTCTCCCGAGACACAGATCTGGGTTTAATCCATCGTTCTTTTGCTCACCATGTCACCCCAGTTCGGACCCAGCCATATGCAAATCAGTCTTGACCCTGTTCCTCATGGGAACAGTCCTGCCCGAACTGCCAGGACAGGTCCTCCCTGGACTGGAAACAAGCATCCTGGGACCGGTTTCAGGGTATCACCCTTCTTCAGCCAGGCTAGCTTGAATCTAGTGGCACAGTGAGCAAGGGACCCACGCCTGGGCATACCCTTCCCACTTAGGGCAACATTAGTAACCCAAAAGGATGATGGACGGAGTGCTGACAATGCAAACAATCACCCCCAGTCACAGATCTGGGTTTAATCCATCGTTCTTTTGCTCACCATGCCACCCCAGTTCGGACCCAGCCATATGCAAATCAGTCTTGACCCTGTTCCTCATGGGAACAGTCCAGCCCGAACTGTCAGGACAGGTCCTCCCTGGACTGGAAACAAGCATCCTGGAACCAGTTTCAGGGTATCGCCCTTCTTCAGCCAGGCTAGCTTGATTCCAGTGGCACAGTGAGCAAAGGACAAACGTCTGGGCATACCCTTCCCACTTAGGGCAACATTAGTTGTCATCCTTTTGTGTTGCTAAAGTTGCCCCAAGTGGGAAGAGTATGCCCAGACGTGGGTCCCTTGCACACTGTGCCACTGGAATCAAGCTAGCTTGGCTGAAGAAGGGTGATACCCTGAAACCGGTCCCAGGATGCTTGTTTCCGGTCCAGGGAGGACCTGGCCTGGCAGTTCGGGCTGGGCTGTTCCCATGAGGAACAGGGTCAAGACTGATTTGCATATGGCTGGGTCCAAACTGGGGTGGCATGGTGAGCAAAAGAACAATGGATTAAACCCAGATCTGTGACTGGGGGTGATTGTTTGTTGTTTGCAAGAAAGAAGAGGACTAGGGACTTCCCCTTTGGAAGAAGGATGTCCCACGTCGCGATGAAGCTTGCAGAGGTGTTCCCACGCAGAAAGACCGCAAACAAGCCTTGCTAGTTGCAAGGGTTGCGATAGAGGTTTTTGGGTGCTGCTGTGGCCCAGGAGGGACCAGGATGTCGCACTTGGAGGAGACAGAGGGGGCGCCCAGCAACTCAGGGAGCCTCACCCCAACAGGCACTTAGAAGAAAAGTGAACCGGAGTCCACGGGAAGTCACAAAAGGGAGTTCCACAACGCCGGAGGACAACTCAGAAGGTTGTGCACTGCAGGATGGAGTGCCAGGGACCCAGGCTTGGCTGTGCACAAAGGAAATCCTGGAAGAGTGCACAGGAGCCGGAGCAGCTGCAAATCACGCGGTACACAGCTTTGCAGTCTAGGGTGGGGAGGCAAGGACTTACCTCCACCAAACTTGGACTGAAGAGTCACTGGACTGTGGGAGTCAATTGGACAGAGTTGCTGTGTTCCAGGGACCACGCTCGTCAGGATGAGAGGGGACCCAGAGGACCAGTGTTGCAGTCTTTTGGTGCCTGCGTTAGCAGGGGGAAGATTCCGTCGACCCATGGGAGATTTCTTCTGAGCTTCTGGTGCAGGGTGAAGGCAGGCTACCCCCAGAGCATGCACCACCTGGAAACAGTTGAGAAAGCCGGCAGGATTAGGCGCTACAATGTTGCTGGTAGTCATCTTGCTACTTTGTTGCGGTTTTGCAGGCGTCCTGGAGCAGTCAGCGGTCGATCCTTTGGTAGAAGGTGAAGAGGGAGATTACATTCGTTATCTGAAGAATTCCCCAAAGCAGAGACCCTAAATAGCCAGAAAATGAGGTTTGGCTACCAAGTTAGGAGGATTGGCTATCAAGAGAGGTAAGAGCCTATCAGAAGGAGCCTCTGACGTCACCTGCTGGCACTGGCCACTCAGAGCAGTCCAGTGTGCCCCACTACACCTCTGTTTCCAAGATGGCAGAGGTCTGGGACACACTGGAGGAGCTCTGGGCACCTCCCCTGGGAGGTGCAGGTCAGGGGAGTGGTCACTCCCCTTTCCTTTGTCCTGTTTCACGCCAGAGCAGGGCTGGGGGATCCCTGAACCGGTGTAGATTCGCTTATGCAGAGATAGGCACCATATGTGCCCATCAAAGCATTTCCAGAGGCTGGGGGAGGCTACTCCTCTCCAGCCCTTCACACCTATTTCCAAAGGGAGAGGGTGTAACACCCTCTCTCAGAGGAAATCCTTTGTTCTGCCTTCCTGGGCCAGGGCTGCCTGGATCCCAGGAGGGCAGAACCCTGCCTGAGGGGTTGGCAGCAGCATCAGCAGCTGCAGTGGAAACCCCGGAAAGGCAGTTTGGCAGTACCCGGGTACTGTGCTAGAGACCCGGGGGATCATGGAATTGTCCCCCAATACCAGAATGGTATTGGGGTGACAATTCCATGATCTTAGACATGTTGCATGGCCATGTTCGGAGTTACCATTGTGACACTATACCTATGTATAGTGCACGTGTGTAATGGTGTCCCCGCACTCACAAAGTCTGGGGAATTTGCCCTGAACGATGTGGGGGCACCTTGGCTAGTGCCAGGGTGCCCACACACTAAGTAACTTTGCACCCATCCTTCACCAGGTGAAGGTTAGACATATAGGTGACTTATAAGTTACTTAAGTGCAGTGGTAAATGGCTGTGAAACAACGTGGACGTTATTTCACTCAGGCTGCACTGGCAGGCCTGTGTAAGAATTGTCAGAGCTCCCTATGGGTGGCAAAAGAAATGCTGCAGCCCATAGGGATCTCCTGGAATCCCAATACCCTGGGTACCTCAGTACCATATACTAGGGAATTATATGGGTGTACCAGTATGCCAATGTGAATTGGTAAATTTAGTCACTAGCCTGTTAGTGACAAATGTGGAAAGCAGAGAGAGCATAACCACTGAGGTACTGGTTAGCAGAGCCTCAGTGAGACAGTTAGGCATCACACAGGGAACACATACAGGGCACATACTTATGAGCACTGGGGCCCAGTGACACACAGACTAAAACAACATATATACAGTGAAATATGGGGGTAACATGCCAGGCAAGATGGTACTTTCCTACACAACCCCCCCCCCCAAACGAAGGACAATAAGACTAGCCATGACCTGATGAGTCTTCATTGTCTAAGTGGAAATATCTGGAGAGTCCATCTGCATTGGAGTGGGTACTCCCAGGTCAATGTTCCACTGTATAGTCCATTCCATGTAGAGATATGGACCACCTCAACAATTTAGGATTTTAACCTTTCATTTGTTTTAGCCAAAGTAGAGGTGTGTGGTCTGTCTGAACAATAAAGTGAGTGCCAAACAGGTATGGCCTCAACTTTTTCAGTGCCCAGACCACAGCAAAGGCCTCCCTCTCTATGGCAGACCAACGCTTTTCTCTAGGGGTCAACCTTCTGCTGATAAAAGCAACTGGTTGATCCTGGCCCTCAGACTTCAGTTGTGATAAGACTGCCCCTACCCCTAATTCAGATGCATCGGTTTGAACAATGAATTTCTTGGAGTAACATGGGCTTTTTAGGACAGGTGCAGAGCACATGGCCTGTTTGAGCTCCTCAAAAGCTTTCTGACAGCTAGCTGTCCATAATACCTTTTTAGGCATTTTTTTACTAGTGAGATCATTAAGAGGGGCTGCTATGGAGCCATTATTTTTAATGAATCTCCTGTAATACCCTGTGAGGCCTAGAAAGGCTCTCACCTGGGTCTGAGTTGTAGGGGGAACCCAATCTACTGTATGATTGTCTGGATTTTCCCCTGTAGTGGTGCAGTCTGTTCTCCACCTACCAGGTGTCCCAGATAAACCACCTTTCCACCAACCACCTTGGCCATTTGAGGCCTTGATAGTGAGGCCTGCCTTTTGCAGGGCCTCCAAAACTTTTCAAAGGTGGACCAGGTGCTCATCCCAGGTGGAGCTAAAGACAGCAATATCATCTAGATATGCTGCACTAAAAGCCTCCAACCCTTGCAGGACAGTGTTCACCAACCTCTGAAAAGTGGCAGGTGCATTATTAAACCAAAGGGCATCACTGTAAATTGGTAGTGCCCTTCTATAGTTGAAAATGCAGTTTTGGGTTTAGCATCCTCAGCCAATTTGATCTCCCAATACCCTGCAGTCAAATCAAAGGTGCTAAGATACTTGGCAGATGCCAGTGTATCAATGAGCTCATCTGCCCTGGGTATAGGGTGAGCATCCGTTTTTGTTACCTGATTGAGACCTCTGTAGTCTACACAAAACTTCATCTCCCTTTTTCCATCTTTTGAGTGAGGCTTTGGTACAAGCACCACAGGTCTCGCCCATGGGCTTTCAGTGGGTTCAATCATTCCCAGATTAAGCATTTTCTGCACCTCTTGTTTTATGCAGTCCCTGACATGGTCAGGCTGCCTATAAATCTTACTCTTGACAGGCAAGCTGTCACCAGTATCAATTGTGTGTTCACACCAGGAAGTTGTACCTGGCACAATTGAAAAGAGGTCAGAAAATTGTCCAAGGAGATTTATGCAGTTGTCTTTCTGTTCTGCAGTCAGTCTGCCAAAACTACTCCTTCCACTAAAGCATCAGTTTCAGTGGTGGAAAAGAGATCAGGGAGAGGGTCACTCTCTTCTTCCTGTCCCTCATCTGTTGCCATGAGCAGGGTGAGATCAGCCCTGTCATAGTAGGGTTTTAGGCGGTTGACATGAATCCCCCTAAGGGGACTCCTGGCAGTGCCCAGGTCGACCAGATAGGTAACCTCACCCTTCTTTTCAACAATTAGATGGGGTCCACTCCATTTGTCCTGGAGTGCTCTTGGGGCCACAGGCTCCAATACCCACTCCTTCTGTCCTGGTTGGTACTGGATCAGAACAGCCTTCTGATCATGCCATTGCTTTTGCAGCTCCTGGCTGGCCTGAAGGTTTTTACTGGCCTTTTTCATGTACCCAGCCATTCTGGATCTTAGGCCAAGTACATAGTCCACTATGTCCTGTTTGGGAGCTTTTAAAGGTTGTTCCCTACCCTCCATCACAAGAGTGAGTGGACCTCTTACAGGGTGTCCAAAGAGGAGTTTAAAGGGGCTGAAGCCCACTCCTTTCTGGGGTACCTCCCTGTAAGCAAAAAGGAAGCAATGTAACAGGACATCCCATCTCCTCCTGAGTTTTTCAGGGAGTCCCAATATCATACCTTTGAGAGTTTTATTAAACCTCTCTACCAGTCCATTAGTCTGTGGATGATAAGGAGTGGTGAACTTGTAGGTAACACCACACTCCTTCCACATTGATTTCAAGTATGCAGACATGAAGTTGCTACCCCTGTCTGATACAACCTCTTTAGGGAAACCAACCCTGGAAAAGATTCCCAGGAGGGCCTTTGCCACTGCAGGAGCTGTAGTGGTCCTTAGAGGAATTGCTTCAGGATATCTTGTGGAATGGTCCACAACCACCATGATAAACCTATTGCCTGAAGAAGTAGGAGGGTCAAGGGGGCCAACTATGTCAACCCCTACCCTTTCAAAGGGCACCCCGGGGCCGACAAAAAGGCATCATGGCTGGCCTCTATGCCGAATTAACTAACCACCTTTACTCTCAGCCTCTACTTGAACGACTACGCTTAAAATGGCAGGACACACTAGAGATAACCTACACGGACGAAGAATGGCCAGACATACTAGAAGCCCTCGACAGGGGCGTACGTGAAGCACGCCTGAAATTTTGCCTATTTAAAATTCTTCAGGGGTGGTACTGGACCCCCGTTAAACTCTTCAGGGCAGGGTTGATACCGCACGCGAACTGTTGGAGATGCACAGAGCCCTATTGTGACCAACTCCATATTCTATGCCACTGCCCAACGGTACAGTCCCTATGGGACGCGGTACGCCTCGCCTTATTGGACTTCATACAGATACCAAAACCGACCCCACCAGCATTTATCATTCTACATGACATTCGCCCGTATCCCTCCCTATCGCGGGCACATAAACGATTAATCCACACAGCGCTTGCCACGGCCAAAATATGCATACTCCGGCACTGGAGATCTAGCATTGCCCCCACACCTATAGAATGGATGACGGCCATGTATCAAACGGCTACCCATGAACGAGTGATTTATAACCTACAGGACCAAGCAGAACTATTTGCGGAGGTCTGGCGCCCATTCTTGATGAGACCATGAAGCGGCTGGTGGATGACCAACGGATGACCAATGTTCAATGATCAATGATTAGGGAATATCAATTAACAATCACCCTCTGAGAATCCTAGACCCCGGAAACATATTTAATCTCCTACTGTCCCTTCTCTCTCTCCCTAGCTACGCTCTCCTCTCCCCTTGCTCTCTTTTTTCTCTCTCTCTATCAACCCACAGGCCTCTAATTTTGACATATGCTTGAGACCCTGAACTACCCAACATAATAATACAAGTCGCTCCCTAACACAAACAAGGACGGAGAAATCAACTCATATAAGACGTAGACACTCTCTAACCGACCTCACCATATCTAACATACATACTATCTACCCCTAGATAGTAACTTGCTACAGACGGAGAAGTACAGAACGATTTACTCTTTGGCCTGAACAAGCTAGTCTCAGGATACAAAGACCCCCTGCCTACCCCGAGTCCCTTCATCTTACATCCCCGCGATTACCCTTCCTCTTTCTCCCCCTTCTCTCCCACCCCCCATTTCATATGACTATTTCATCTCTCCCCTATACCAAGATCAACCCCCCCCACACAACCCTATCCTCGCTCCTCCTCCCCTTACCACCCCCCCACCTGTCTTCCTCTTTTCTTCAAAATAAGGGTACAAAACTCAACTATGCAACTGGGAATTTTTACTTGCCTGACAGTACATGCATATATGCTCACAATGGAAATAATTGTGGTAAAAGAACGAAAACAATGTTTTGAAAGCTAAACAGTTTATTTATATGCTGTATGTACCGCCTTATATATTCTTAATAAAACTTTTAAAACTTAAAAAAAAACAAAAAAAAAAAAACAAAGGGCACCCCAACCACAGGTAGTGGAATAAGGGGAGCCTTTGGAGTGCCACCAGTCTTGCCACTGGCTTGGCAGTTCACACAAGACTTGAAAAAATCTTTAGTGTCCTCTGACATCCTAGGCCAGTGAAACATGGGGACAAGCCTTTCCCGTGTTTAGATCTGGCCCAAATGCCCAGCCAAAGGAATGTCATGTGCAAGAGTTAGGAGGAACTCTCTGTACTGCAGGGGAATGACCAATCTCCTGGCTGCATCAGGTTTTGGGTGCCTTGCCTCTGTGTACAAGAGGTTGTCCTCCCAGTAAACTCTATGTGAGTCACTGACATCCCCAGTTTGCTGCTTGACAGCTTGCTGTCTGAGACCCTCTAATGTGGGACAGGTTTGCTGTGCCACACTCAGCTCTTCCCTGGCAGGCCCCCCTCCACCCAAAAGCTCAGCAGTGTCTGCTGCTAGCTCATCTGGTGAAGGTTCTGCACAGGGAGGAACTTCTTCTTCCTCAGAAGGAGAATAATCTGTAGAGGGAGGGATAGTGGGTGGGGATTTAGCCTTGCTACCCCTAGCTTTAGGGAGCACTTTGTCCATTGTTCCAGGATCCAAGTTACCCTGTCCTTTTTGCTTTTTGGCCTGAGCCCTTGTCAAAGCAAAAATATGCCCAGGAATGCCCAGCATTGCTGCATGAGCCTCCAACTCCACTTCTGCCCAAGCTGATGTCTCTAAATCGTTCCCTAGTAGACAGTCTACAGGTAAATCTGAGGCAACCACAACTTTCTTTGGACCAGTAACTCCCCCCCCAGTTGAGATTCACAACAGGCATGGGGTGGCTAAGAGTGTTGTTATGAGCGTCTGTCACTTGGTACTGCTGACCAAGTAGGTGTTGTTCAGGGTGGACCAGTTTCTCTATGACCATAGTAACACTGGCACCTGAGTCCCTGTAGGCCTGAACCTCAACACCATTTATTAGGGGAAGTTGCTTGTACTTATCCATATTAAGGGGACAAGCAACCAAGGTGGCCAAATCAATGGCACCTTCAGAGACTAACACAGCCTCTGTGGTCTCCCTAACAAGACCAACCCCAACTACATTACCAATAGTGAGCCCAGCTACTCCCTTGGATTGGCTATTTGTAGGTTTGCTCCCACCACCACTGCTATTACTAGGGGCACTAGAATTTGCAGCAGGGGTTGTGGTAGTGGGAGGTTTGGTGTTTTTCTTTGGACAACTGGAGTCAGTTGCCCAATGGCTTTTGACTTTACACAAATAGCACCAAGGCTTTTTAGGTTGATTATTGGAAGAGGATTTGGACCCACCACCCCCACCAGATAATTTTTGTGGGCCTGATGAAGACTCTGATTTACTTTTGTCCCCACCCTTGTCAGAAGACTTACCATCCTTCTTCTTGCCATCCTTGTCAAACCCTGTATGAACTTTTCTGTTCACTCTTGTTCTGACCCACTTGTCTGCCTTCTTTCCCAATTCTTGGAGAGAGGTCAGATCCGAGTCCACTAGATATTGGTGTAACAAGTCAGACACACAGTTATTCTGAATATGCTCTCTCAGAATAAGATTATACAGTCTTTCATAGTCAGATACTTTACTGCCATGTAACCACCCCTCCAAGGCCTTCACTGAACAGTCCACAAAGTCTGTCCAGTCTTGAGAGGACTCTTTTCTGATGTCTCTGAACTTAATCCTGTATTGTTCAGTGGTTAAGCCAAATCCACCCAAGAGTGCATCCTTCAAAACTGTAAAATTGTTATCTTCACTTTCTCTAACAGTAAGGAGCCTATCCCTACCCTTTCCGGTGAAAGATAGCCACAATATAGCAGCCCACTGCCTATGAGGGACCCCCGTACCATACAGGCCCTCTCAAGTGCAGCAAACTACTTTTTGATGTCATCCCCTCCTTGTAAGGGGGGACTTTCTTGTGCAGATTCCTGGAATCATGCTCTCTAACAGGATTTCTATCAGGAATACTGCTGCTGCCACCATGGGGTCCAAACCCCAACCTCTGTCTTTCCTTCTCAAGGTCTAGGGATTCCCTATCTAAGGCCAGCTGTTGCTGTTTAAGCTTCAGTCTGGTCTCTTCAACCCTCAACTTTTTGAGTTCCCTTTCTAGCACGTTATCCTCAGGGTGGGTGGGTTGGGAATGCTTTGACACAGAAGACAAGTTGGAAACTACAGAGGGGGATCTGTCCCTAACTGACTGAACCCTAGAAACTTGGCCTCTAGGAATAAAGGCTTCCCTACTGTGATGGGAACCTCCATTACTACCAACATTCCTGGGTGTTCTGCTAGGGGGCAGAACCAGTTCAGAACCCTCCCCACCTTCCTCAAGGTGCTTCCCTGAGTCAGAATGGGAACCTTCTATTAACCTCTCATCTGATGGGCCTGCTTGGGACTCATCATTTACAATAAGCATGTTAAACAGAAACTCTTTTGTAGGGTTCTCTCCTATCACTAAACCTCTATCTAAGCAGAGACTCCTTAGGCTCGTGTAATTCAAATTGTCATAAGTTGTATTGACAGTTTTAAGAGCTGAATCTACCACAGACATGATAGCAAAAGGTTTAGAAATAGTGAGAAGGAAGAAATAGTTTCAGAACTTTTTAAAGAACAAAGAAAAAAACTTTTTCTAACTTTTAGAAAACTTTTAGAAGTTTTAGAAAACTTTTCAGAACTTTGTAAAAAGTTTGAGAGATGAAAAGCAAAACGTTTTGGTTAAGTGTACATACACTGAACTGTTTTGTATATGATTCTCTTATGAAAAGTACACAATGACAAAGTGGTAAGTAGTTACAAGTACTTATCCCACCGCTGCACAACCAATGTAGGAGGTTGGCCTGGCTTGTAGTGGGTACCAGAGGTACTTACACCTTGTGCCAGGTCCAGTTACCCTTTATTAGTGTAGAAGAGGTGTTTCTAACAGCTTAGACTGACAGAAGGTAGCTATGGCAAAGCAGCTTAGGCTGAACTAGGAGACATGTAAAGCTCCTACTATACCACTTATATCATAAGAAAACACAATACACAGAGTTACTAAAAATAAAGGTACTTTATTTTATGACAATATGCCACAAGTATCTCAGTGAGTACCCTCAGTAAGAGGATAAGTTATATACACAAGATATATGTACACAAACCAAAAATAGGTACGTAATAGCAAGAAAAGTAATGCAAACAGTGTAGAATTACAATAGATTGCAATAGGAGCACATAGGTATAGGGGCAACACAAACCATATACTCCAAAAGTGGAATGCGAACCACGAATGGACACCAGACCTATGTGAGCTTGTAGAGGGTCGCTGGGACTGTAAGAAAACAGTGAGGGTTAGAAAAATACCCCACCCCAAGGCCCTGAAAAGTAGGAGTAAAGTGCACATACTACCCCCAGAGAGCACAGAATTTGTGATAGGGGGATTCTGCAGGAAGAACAAACACCAGCAATGCAACAACAGTGGATTTCCGGACCTGAGTACCTGTAAGACAAGGGGACCAAGTCCAATAGTTGCGACAGTGTAGAGAGTGGGCAGGAGCCCAGGAAATGCCAGCTGAAGATGCAAGGAAGCTGCCACCGGGTGGAAGAAGCTTGGAGTTCTGCAAGAAAGAAGAGGACTAGGGACTTCCCCTTTGGAAGACGGATGTCCCACGTTGCGATGAAGCTTGCAGAGGTGTTCCCACGCAGAAAGACCGCAATCAAGCCTTGCTAGCTGCAAGGGTTGCAGTAGAGGTTTTTGGGTGCCACTTGGAGCAGGAGACAGAGGGGGTGCCCAGCAACTCAGGGAGTACTCACAGAAGCAGGCAGCACCCGCAGAAGTACCCTAACAGGCACTTAGAAGAAAAGTGAACCAGAGTCCATGCGAAGTCACAAAAGGGAGTCCCACGATGCCGGAGGACAACTCAGAAGGTAGTGCACTGCAGGATGGAGTGCCAGGGACCCAGGCTTGGCTGTGCACGAAGGAAATCCTGGAAGAGTGCACAGGATCCGGAGCAGCTGCAAATCACGCGGTACACAGCTTTGCAGTCTAGCGTGGGGAGGGAAGGACTTACCTCCACCAAACTTGGACTATAGAGTCACTGGACTGTGGGAGTCACTTGGACAGAGTTGCTGTGTTCCAGGGACCACGCTCGTCAGGATGAGAGGGGACCCAGAGGACCAGTGTTGCAGTCTTTTGGTGCCTGCGTTAGCAGGGGGAAGATTCCGTCGACCCACAGGAGATTTCTTCTGAGCTTCTGGTGCAGGGTGAAGGCAGGCTACCCCCAGAGCATGCACCACCCGGAAACAGTTGAGAAAGCCGGCAGGATTAGGCGCTACAATGTTGCTGGTAGTCGTCTTGCTACTTTGTTGCGGTTTTGCAGGCGTCTTGGAGCATTCAGCGGTCGATCCTTTGGTAGAAGGTGAAGAGGGAGACGCAGAGGAACTCTGGTGAGCTCTTGCATTCGTTATCTGAAGAATTCCCCAAAGCAGAGACCCTAAATAGCCAGAAAATGAGGTTTGGCTATCAAGTTAGGAGGATTGGCTACCAAGAGAGGTAAGAGCCTATCAGAAAGAGCCTCGGACGTCACCTGCTGGCACTGGCCACTCAGAGCAGTCCAGGGTGCCCCCTACATCTCTGTTTCCAAGATGGCAGAGGTCTGGGACACACTGGAGGAGCTCTGGGCACCTCCCCTGGGAGGTGCAGGTCAGGGGAGTGGTCACTCCCCTTTCCTTTGTCCAGTTTCACGCCAGAGCAGGGCTGGGGGATCCCTGAACCGGTGTAGACTGGCTTATGCAGAGATGGGCACCATCTGTGCCCATCAAACTATTTCCAGAGGCTGGGGGAGGCTACTCCTCCCCAGCCCTTCACACCTATTTCCAAAGGGAGAGGGTGTAACACCCTCTCTCAGAGGAAATCCTTTGTTCTGCCTTCCTGGGCCAGGGCTGCCTGGACCCCAGGAGGGCAGAAACCTGTCTGAGGGGTTGGCAGCAGCAGCTGCAGTGGAAACCCCGGAAAGGCAGTTTGGCAGTACCTGGGTACTGTGCTAGAGACCCGGGGGATCATATAATTGTCCCCCAATACCAGGATGGTATTGGGGTGACAATTCCATGATCTTAGACATGTTACATGGCCATGTTCGGAGTTACCATTGTGACACTATACATAGGTAGTGACCTATGTATAGTGCATGTGTCTAATGGTGTCCCCGCACTCACAAAGTCTGGGGAATTTGCCCTGAACGATGTGGGGGCACCTTGGCTAGTGCCAGGGTGCCCACACACTAAGTAACTTTGCACCCAAATTTCACCAGGTGAAGGTTAGACATATAGGTGACTTATAAGTTACTTAAGTGCAGTGGTAAATGGCTGTGAAATAACGTGGACATTATTTCACTCAGGCTGCACTGGCAGGCCTGTGTAAGAATTGTCAGAGCTCCTTATGGGTGGCAAAAGAAATGGTGCAGCCCATAGGGATCTCCTGGAACCCCAATACCCTGGGTACCTCAGTACCATATACTAGGGAATTATATGGGTGTACCAGTATGCCAATGTGAATTGGTAAATTTAGTCACTAGCCTGTCAGAGACAAATTTAGAAAGCAAAGAGAGCATAACCACTGAGGTTCTGGTTAGCAGAGCCTCAGTGAGACAGTTAGGCTTCACACAGGGAACACATACAGGGCACATACTTATGAGCACTGGGGCCCTGCCTAGCAGGGTCCCAGTGACACATAGACTAAAACAACATATATACAGTGAAATATGGGGGTAACATGCCAGGCAAGATGGTACTTTCCTACAAAAATGAAAAGTAAAACAGTTGACATAAGTGAGCCGATTCAAAGCGCCTTGGCCGCCATGCGCATGAGCGTGAAAGAGGGACACAAAAGGAAAAAGAAGTTCGCTCACAGTCAAACATATCAGCAATCGTGCAATTATCCATGTAATAGGGTCAATGGCCAAGGCGGTAACAAAACTGCCCCAAGGAGGGACAAATGTAAAGCATTTACCAATGATAACAAAGGATTTTTGAAAGGAAAGTCCATGCACGAGTGATAGTGACGGGTGTGCTTGGTTAAAAGCCCACAGAGAGATTACAGCATGTCGGAGCGCTTGTGCGCTCGACCTAAAAAGGGAGTTAGGTAAATGTGCATTCGCTCCAGTTACCCAACCAGCACAGTGTATGTGTTCATCTTCTGTGCAACAAGGCCAGTGTCGCACATTTCAATAAGTTTAAAAATAGCACTGCATAAAAAAACGGAACCATTTTATAGTGTACGAACTGAGCAGCCCCAAAATACATAGTTGATGCTTTATTTTGATATTGAACAAGGGGAAGGAAGGAGACGTGGTCTAGCAGCTACTGCAACCTCAGAAATTGGGAGTCAGTGTTGAATCAAGGCCTTGGTCCAACATCCTCTGATTCTCGGCAAATCTCTTTATCTATCAAGGATTTAGAAGAAAAACATAATCTGACCTAGGTGAAATTTTCGTTACGCTGACGAATCTCACGTACTTTTGTGAAATTTGGGTCATGCTTTTTATGACAAAGCCCTAAAGTCGCGCCTTGTGGTGTAATTCCGCCAAATCAAAATTCCACAACCTCAAAATGTAATCACGAGAACGATATGAACTACCAGAACTATGCTGTTCCCAGCATTTGCGGTTTAAGTGTTTTGCACAAAATGCATCCTTGATTGTAGTGTTGGGGGCCCTAGGCCCTCATACTGCTGCCATAAGGCGACGCAGGCACAGTACTTGGGTTCATGTAACTGGCCTCAGGCACATGCTACCGGCCCTTTTTATTAGCAGGGTCACCTGACTGGTGATGCCTGTGATGGGTGTGGGGTGAGTGCAGAAGCCAGCCCTCAGCAGAGTGGCTGGTGGAAACACTAGAACGTGTCCAGGACACTATATTCCTCCCAAACTTTATTGTAAAGCAAACAACCAAGTCTAACCTGTGGGAGAGAAAACATTAACAATAAAACTATCACTGAGTCTCTTCAGGCGGTCCACCGGACATGCTGCATGGAACAGGTACCCCTCGGCAATCGGTATCACCACACGCTTCCGTTGTTTAACCAGACTGCTCTGGACACGAATGGTAGAGTTGATGACGTCTGGATATTTCAGTCGCCTGTCCACAACATCACAGTTCGCTTGGGGACTGTCAGTCCTGTCCCGCCTGGGCTCCAAGTGTTAGAGTCTATGTACAATGTTTGATGCTGGTGCATCAGGAGCAGGGTAGAGTCACTTTAAGGATCTCTGGCAGGCATTCCAGCTCCAGGGATGGCACACATCCAAAGACTGCGGATGACCTGGGTGAAGAAGCGTTGTAAAGAAAGCCTTGGTGCAACCTGATGTCCATTGATAGAGCAGCATCAGGCTTCCCTCTTGTGCCAGAACTCCATAGGACAGGAGGCTCTGAGGCCTTTTTGGCAGGCTGCCACAAGAGCCTGTGGACTGTGCCGGACCTATCACAGGCCAAGCGAAGGCGTTGCTGAGGAACTGCCCACAGGACCACATCCCAGTCTCGCATGAAGTTACAAGGGTGGTAATCGCAGGGTTGGCATGCTCACCCCATCAGGACTCAGGTGCTCTGGCCTTAGTGCAATAGTCTTTGGGTGACCAGTCTCTGTCGTTGACCTCAGTGCTTTCCGGGGCCTGTTGCGGACCTGCCTCAGACACATCTCTTGTGGTGGGATTCCTCTCTCAGTGGAATTCCATTGAGGACCTTGCCCCAGGATTCCCACAGGACCACGTCTGAGCCTCGTGTAACCCCAAGGGTGGATGATCCGAATGGTCTGGTCTGCTCTCGTCGGCAGGTGTCCAGTTCACAGGGGCTCATGGCAGGGGTTTGGGTGGTCAGCCTCCCACGGTGCTGGGGATGCCTTGCCAACTTCAGATCCTTCTGTTCACTTTGGGTCCACTTGGGTGGTGCTGTGCTCCTCAGGGGTTTTG
Organism: Pleurodeles waltl; assembly: GCF_031143425.1. Classification (NCBI taxonomy): domain Eukaryota; kingdom Metazoa; phylum Chordata; class Amphibia; order Caudata; family Salamandridae; genus Pleurodeles; species Pleurodeles waltl. Next base: position 40,784,452 of record NC_090443.1, read on the forward strand.
GGTGATGCACCTCGTAAAGATGACGATCTTGCTACATCTCGTGGAAGATCAACAGGTGGCAGTGTCTTCCATGGCAAAAGGATGACTTGAGGGACTTCGTGGCCACTTGTGGGTCTTGCCTGGCATGTGCAGTTGGCAACAGGAATGCTATCGTGGTCAAGCAGCCAGTGACAGGACGGTCAAGCTGGGACGCATGGGGCCTGGATGTGGTTTGCACATGGTGGAGGCTTACAGTTGGTCCACCCCCGAGCTATCTCCAGTGACGTCTGTTCACCCTGTGGCTGTTTTGTGGTGATGGATGCCCTCTTGTCTGCTGGCACAAGTCCTCAGTCCTGTTGCTCTTCTCCTTTCCCTTGCGCACCTGTGGTGGTTTTAATCTTTTGTGTGACCAGTCTGTCACACCCTTCTTCTCTGGTTCTTAACATTGTGGCATAAGGCCACGTTCTTCTCTCATCTTTCCTTCTTAATGTGGCGTCGCGCCACAAGCTGCATGTTGCGCCACATGGACCTTTCGCTGGCTTGCGCTGCACCTTGGTTGGTGCATTGTGTTCTGTCCTGTCAGTAGGACTTGATCCTTTGACTCCTCAGACCTCTCGCAGGCCTGGTCCGTTCTAGGATCTTCTTGGTGGTCCGCTCCTTGGGTGTCCTCTTCTCTGCATCTTCATTCGATGGTGCCACTCTTGCACCTCGAGACTGCACTGTTGCATTGTTCGGTACTACCTCTGTCTACCTCTGTCTGCTAGGCAGGGTTGGTCAGTTCTGCTGACTTGCCGAATGATGGGCCAACGGTGGCCATCTTGTGCTGTGGTGTGGCCGACTAGCGCGGCCTCTTCTCCCTAACTTTGCGTCACGCTCTGAGTGCTCGGTCTGTCTCTCGGGCTCCTGCCACTGTTGTCAGGTTTGCCAGTGCTGCCCTGTGCACCTCTGACATTGTCTCTTTCCTTCATGAGCATCTTCCGTTGGCGCTTGGCGTGCCCATCCTCCTGGCTTGCCGTGATGTCCTTCACCGCTGGGGGCCTGTGGGGCTGTCTTCCCGGTGGCGGCAGACAGCCGTTAGGAGCTGCGCAGGCCACGCACCTTCTCCTTGTGATCCACATGCGGCATGCAGCCTCCATAGGCTTTTGCTGCTTGGCTGGAGCATGTGGGCAGAAGCAGAAGTCTCTTTCTTCGCTGTAGAGTTTTGCACACATCTCTGCTCCTCTTGCACAGTCAATGCCTGGGGGTGCTACTGGTATCTGCAAATCTTCTTGGTGCTGCAGGCCTCCTATTCAGCCCAGCACACAGCCTCTCTGTTGAACTGAAGCAGTACCTGTGTTTGGCCACTAGATGGCAGGGTTCTTTACAGGCTGTGGTAGTCTTTCTAGAGAAAGAAGAGGGGGAAGGGACCGGGAGATTAACTGGTCCAGTGTATACTCTCCCAATAATAGTAAGACAAACAAAAGTACACTGTTCCACACGAAAGAATGCCTTAGGAGACCTAAACTATCAGGAGCAAGAGCCCTCAAGCATCACAGTGGATGACTAGCATCATCATCGGGAATTGCTCCTCGCCAGGCCAGCGGTGCAACGCCTGACGGGCTCCCCGCAGGGAGCACCAAGCCGTACTGTTCGGATAGTGACTGGTGAGTTCAAACTATCTGGACAGGCATGCCTATATTCGGGCACCAGCACACAAAGGAGAGAACAGAAAATTATAATTAAAATTGGTTATTCATCACTACATATCTCATCATTTTAATCAATACTCTGGGATGAAGACCAAGATTAAAACCAAAGGAAAGTAATAGGTTGAGTGTTAATGCTCAATTACTCTCAAAGAGCAGTGAACAAGGAGGATTATCACTCTGGAAATCCCCTTAAACCAGGGTCAACATGTTTCGCGTCGTGCGGTCCTCACGGATCCAATGACGCTTCATCAGGACCAATAACTAAAGACATGAGTCAGCTCTTCTCCAGGTAAACAAAAATCACAATATAAGAGTAGAAAAAGTACTGGTCACTTACATTGAAGTAAACTGGCTAAGTCAAAGTCAGGTCACCCTAGAAAACACAAAGTAAAAACAGACACCAAAATATACCCAAAACGTGGTAATATAGGTGTGGACATGCAGTCAATGTGCAGTTCGTCATTAGAGGAACATTTAGCAGCGAGGTAGGCTTACCATCCCCAAGTCGGGATCAGGCTCCTTGGTTAGCACGTTCCAAGGACTCGATTAGTTACTAGATATAATAGACAAAAACATCAGCATACGTCATTACAAAAATTATAGGTAACAAAACGTCTGTCATGTATGCACTGCAGTACAAATCAAAGACCTCATTGATAGTGTATATGTAGGTAAAGACAAAAGTAAAGTGGAATTAATAGGTATCAAATGAACATTCTTGTCGTGACTGTATACAATAATAAAAGTCGGTATTGGGGCAAAAATAGTTTCATTGCAGTTATCAGTACTGTAAATGTCAGTAGTAGAAAAGAAAAAGATAAGTAGTGACTAAGTTATAGAAACGCAGTTATCAGTACTGAAAATATCAGCAAATACAAATACATATTGACTACGTTGTGAAAACCAACAACCAGCGGTTGGCTATAGAAAGGCACTATTGCGAGAGGAAAGTATAGCATTAGTGCACTGGAAAAACAAACAGAGTACTTACTTTGGAGTCATCAGTCCGTCATTATGGACCTACCCTCCAGAACTGCATACCGCATCTGATCGCGGCGGGCGCCGTCGGATCTCATAAGGACGCCGCGAACCTGGAAATGGTAATTCTACCAGGGTTCACGCGCGTCTCGGAGCCCTCAAGTAAACGAAGGACTCCAATGCTGCTTGGAGTCATGGAAATAGAGGGAGGACTGTAAATATAGTCCTCCCTGGTGACAGCCGTACCAAACAAAAAGGAAATGACTCAGAATGAGGATCGATTGAAAATGTTAATAGGCAAGGAACAAAGTAACCTGCACAGTTAAAAAGGCAAACTCATATCTTACAACAAGGATGGTGCCATAAAAATGTTGAGGCTATCAGTTGATAGAAGGGAAGGGAAAAATGTAGAAAAATCTTAAAAAATCTACAAGGACTGTACAAGTGTTTTAATAACTAAGCAGTCAAATTCTTAAAACGGGAAAATTAGTAAAACAAAGGTGGTCCTACTGCTGGTATAATAGAAAATTTCACCAAAGGCATTAAGAAACCTTATGGGATAGCTCCACTCGTTGGCAAAAATTTATAGGTGATGAGCCGTTTATGCAAGAGAGGTCCAAGGAATGTCATCATTAAGATGTTAGTGCCTAGTTTGAACACCCATCTTTGTTGAGTCCTAAAAAGATGTCCTGTATCATTGGGTCGAACTTTTGGTGCCTCTATACCCACCCACCAAAGGTCGTCGGGTGAGTGTGTGGACTCCAGGAAGTGTGCACTAAGTTTAGTGGTGATCCTGTTACAACGGATATTACTCAGATGTTCGTTGAAGTGGTTCTTAACAGGTCTGGCAGTCTTTCCTCCGGCTGTGGATGTCTATGGTAGAGCCAGATGCTGGTGATTCGAGTCACTGGTGGCCGGGGCTATAGGTAAGTGCAGTTTTCAAATTTTTCTTCTTTCTTTTTTATTTTTTAAACAGCCTCGCAGTGAGGAGGCAGGTGACCTGCGCTATGCGCTGTGAGGGTGGAGGGTCGGCGGTGTCATGGTGTGCAATGGCTGCTGCAGCCGGCCAACCTGCTATCCGGTAGGAGTGCCTCGTTCCTGCCGAGGCAGCGCACTCCTGCACATCTTCGTTTCTGTTGCGTTCCTTGAGATGCCGACTCCCAAATTAGGCTCACTGGTGGAGGCGCACCTCACCTCTCTGGTTCCCACTCGGCCCGTCGGCGTGCGATACAGCCCTATCAGGCCCTGGAAGCATGGGCTTTGCAGTGCCACACGCCTCTGAGCACCACTATACTTTCTGCCGGTACGTATCCCAGGGTATGCAGAGGAGTGTGAGTGGGGGATGTGCATGGCTCTGTTGCACTGCTGGTTGCAAGTTCCTCTTTTCCGTTGCTGTGGTGCCCCCAATGTGTGTTGGCATAGGCATTGGGGGTGTCGCGCCTGCTTCCTGTAGCGGCTTCCCTTCATGTTAGTGGAGGCACTCAGCGCAGGCTGTAGACTGCTGCCCCCTTACAGGTCTCCCTCTCACACGACTGCTCCTTACTATTTCGGCGCTGGGACAAGATCACGGCCTGCGGGCAGTATGCGGCCTTTTCTGCTTCTGGGGGCAATACCGGTCGGTAGCAACCTCGCCACAGGGTCCCTACTAGCCCACTGATGGCCGCAGGGGGTAGCTGTCTTATCGCCCTGTCTTGGTAGCCTTCACGCTCTCTGTGGGTGCGGGTGCCTTATGCGAAGGCCACTCTTCCCCTCACAAACAACAAAGTGGTGGTCAGCCTGCACGTGGGGTCAGACCCACTCGTCGCCATTGGAGTGTTGGGGGCCCTCATACTGCTGCCATAAGGTGACACAGACAGTACTTGGGTTCATGTAACTGGTCTCAGGCACATGCACCCAGCCCTTTTTATTATGGGTGAGCGCAAAGCACTCCGTCCCATTCTGTAATCTCTCTTTGGCCTTCCAACCACACCCATTTCACGTCACTCACTTATATTGGTTTGTGGGCTTGCCTTTTAAAATCCGCTTGCTTTCATTTGTGAAAGGCATACATACGTCATGCTTTTTCCGGTGTTTAGCCCACCTACACAGCACTGGTAAACTACTAAAAACATACAAGGTTTGATGTTTTCAGCATGGTGTCCGAGCTACCTATCTGTTTATTTTCCACGCAGCGCAATCACGCTGCATTTTACACAGTGCAATCGCGCTGCATTTTTTTTTTCTCTTTACAACGCTAATAGGTCTAACTCGAGCAAATGCAAGACCCGTTGCATTGAAAATGCTTGTTAGCAGAGTCATTTGACTGGTGATGCCTGTGATGGATGGGTGAGGGGTGAATGTAGAAGCCAGCCCTCAGCAGAGGAGCTGGTGGAAACACTGGAACGTGTCCTGTTGGAAACTACACTTGATTAAATTTCGCTAAAATATAGTGTTAAGTTCTGGTTTGACATTTTGCGTGATTGGGCGAATTACATGAATTTCACGCAATTCATAGTAATTATTTTTGGAAAATATCACTGTGTTTAAATGACAATGTACTTTTCGAAAGGTTTTCCTTTCAGGTCTTAGCCCCGTTATTTTTCTCTCGTTTAGGCGAAGATTTACCAAATGGAAGAACCACGACCGGCTGCACACAGGTCCCTCCCATTTCCAACCTCAGTTATAAGCCCCGCCCCTTCCTCGCGCACACGTGGAACGGATCCGCCACGCAGCGCGGGGTCCTAGTATGACTGTCTTTCGGGCTGCCCTCGGTGCGCCTGTCGGCGGGAGCAGCGGGACTCGGGAAAGGACGAGAAGGCAGCTCGCCAGTGTAGCTACTAAAGACTGCAAAGTAGTCTCCGATCCTCACGCAGTCAGACGGCGAGTCCGGAGCCCCCAAGAGCTGTAGATATAGATACAGATGAATTTGAGGCAGCCCCAGGGCGGAGTTAGCATGGGGGTGTGTCGCCAGCAGGGCGGTGCTAGAGAGGGGGCGGGGCCTGTATTAATTCCGGCCAGACACCGGTCCGTAAGTGGGGTTACCTGCATAGGAGAAGGTCCTTGGCAGGTAAGCTAGTAACGTGTTCATATCGCCTATCCGCAGTTAGTGATGAGTTGCCTGCGCAACGCATGTTCCATTCTGGGGCTTGTAGTTTATTTTTTAGCATTGTAAGTAGGGGTTCGAAAATATCAGCAGGCAACAGGCGCCTTAGTTGAAAAGTGGGACTAGCAAAAACTGCAACGCCTGCCGTTGGACAGCAGTGTAGCATTGTTATGCTTTGTATGCTGGACTCTTGACTAATACTAAGCACTTTACGTTTTAGATACAGCTGCAAGTGTTTGCGATTGGTGCTTGTTCATTGATAATGTTTTGTGGTGTTGGTGCACAGACTTTGACCAGCAAAGCTCTAAAACCATCCTAGTTCCTGTGTGCTTAGCTCCTCCAGTATGTTTTTTCATTATATGCTGGGGTTTGCACCCCTGTTTAATTCATTATAAATCAGGACTCCAAGTAACTGAATTAAAAGAAAATATCTCAAGTGAATGCACTACTTCCAATTATAACTGGTAAGCTTGCCAGATGGCGGTGGCCATCCACCGTGGGTCTTTTGTTTGTGTTCTGATAGGCCAGGATTGGGTCAAAGGAGCTGGTCCGACTCGGTCAAGGGTAAAGCGCCAGTGGTTTGTCTCATTGGTACATGGCAGGATTGCCCCGTTTTAGGTCCTCTGCCTAATCTCTGCAGGTAGCTGAGTTCTGGAATTCCTCACTGGGTATCTTGTTGGATGTGATCTTATTATGCAAATTCCTTGGTCTTTGCTGGGTGCTTTCATGAGTGTTTGAGTAAAGTGTATGTGGCTGGCTGTCTTAGGTCAAGTGAGTAATTTATTGATGCATAGTTAATTAAAACAATTATATATATATATATACATATATATAACAATAGAAATATTGCCACACTTCTACAGTATAACCACTATAACACAATTAATAAAAATGTAGCTAGACAATATAAGTGTCATTAAAGTTAACCTCTTTAACAAAAGAGGTAAATCTGTAACTATTGACAATGTATTAATAGCCTGCACCTTAGCATTTAGGAGATAAGTTGCCCGTGCATTTTCAGACGAAAGGGCTAGCAGCTTATCATAACATGCACATATGGGGCATTCCTTTTTGCTATAACTAAAATAATAAGGTTCAGCCAGAAACCACCGACACTGAGTTGTGCTTTCATACTACTATGCCTAGTGAGGAGATTACTAGTTTGAAATTGCCAGCTGAAACATAGATAATATAGTGACTGGAACTAGCTGGTCACTAAAGTGCAGAGGGAAGCGAAATCAGCCGGGGTTATCCATTGCAAAGTCTGAAGACTATGTTTTAGAGAACCTAGAAGAGTGCGGTTTGCGGAACACTTGATGTTAGCCCATTATTGATGAATGGTATAATGCCTACTAGGGTTACCCCTCTTCGATGTAAGAAATAAAAGGATAAAAAACGTAAAAACCCTCCTAATTCTCCACTAATAGAGTGAACAACTCTTTAACGTGCAATAAGAATTTAATGACTAGCCGCTAACTGTATGTTATGCCTGTTTAAGAAAGCCATCACGGCTATGCGACAAGATCTAATTTGTAAAGGTTTCAATGAAGGACATCATTTATTTCTCGTAGGCGTGACTGCCGGGCAGATAACACAAAAAAAGTAAGACCTTTTCCGTTGACAAACCACAAAAGGCAGCAAAAAGAATCTGGCCAAATTTGCCTCCACGATGTGTCCAGATCCTTGGACAGAAAAACTCCCAAAAAGGAGTGCTTGATAGTGCCTGCAAGATGGGTTGTTAGATATGGCTGGGGGTGCCAAGAGGTGTATGAATGAAGGACGGACCAACCATGGCGTTTTGCCATGCCTCCTTTGTCTAATGTCCAAGAATAAAGTTCAGAGGCCTTGTTGGTGATTTTTGTTTTTTTAACAAAGGAAAGGCAAGTGTTTCTCTAGATCAGTGTTTCCCAAGCTGTCGGTCGCGACCCCCTTTTGGGTTGCGAGCCTATGTTCTGATGGCTCTGGAAGCCCGAGCTATAACTAAAAATGCCTTTAAAGTCTGTGTTTATTGTGTCATATTTGCCATTCCCCAGATAAGAGGTTGTATGCCAGGCTGTCTTCTGACAAATTGTTGCTTGTTTTAACATGGGCATTATTGTTTACTTGCCTTTCTCTGAGTGCAAAGTGAAAGGCAAGCATCTTGGTGCACTATCTAAATTGGACAGGGGCGCCCCAAACAGCAGGAGTCTGTTTTTAAAGTAACAACTTTTTGTTGTACTTTTACTTTTCAGATGTTTCTCTTGCTACTTAAGAGGTTGGGATCATTCTTTAGGCAATGGAGCCATCTAGTGGACAATCTTGATTACGCCACGATTGTAGAAGACCAAACAATCCTAAATGAGTGTGCTGCCATGCTGACTTTCCTACATTACACAAATTATGGTCAGGTTTTCAATACATCAGAAGGCAGAGAAGCTGAATTGACCTTTCCAGGTTCTAAACGTGTGACCTGAAGTATACACACAGATGCCAGTAATGAGCATGTTGGTTACTAAACCAACTTCCGGCATATGTCAGGCAGATGCATTTCTTCAGGAGTGGTTACCTTGCAGTTTTATTCCTCATGTTATGGCCTTCTGTTTGAGAAAGGTGAAACAACAATTGCCCACAATGGAGATACATTAGCGCACACACACGTCTGTAACTTGTGCTGATGCGCCCAGGTTTGAATGGGATAATGATGCCAGTTCTAATTGTCAGTCATTAAAAGCAGCAGAGATGGAAACACCTTCAACCAACAAACTTATTCTGAAGAAACTTTAGAGATTCTGAGAGCATCACAAATTCTGCTCAGGAACGAGCTAAAGACACACCTCTTCAAAGAGCACTACATCACAGTGCAGTAACTGTTCACTGCTATGAGAACCCTGTGTTCCTTCAGTCAGTCACTGACACTGCATGGATCTCTGCAATGGATAGGACAGGATTACATCTATGATTATAATACCTTCAGCAAAATAAGACACTTTACTGGGTGATGCGCAAATGATAAATACATACAGAAACCCGATTTCCACACATTATAATTTGTGTGATATATAGTTTTACCAGAAAAACTGTATGTCTTTAGAAATTTAGTGGTCATTTAAATGGAAAATGTGTATAGATGGCGACCTAACGCACAATGTTTCAGTTACGTAAAAAAATGCTGTTATCAATAAGGATACTACTAAATGTGTTGTCTAATTTGTGGTGGCTCTGGTTCCCTGTTCCTGTGCTTTCCATGTTGCTCTCAACATAAGTTTAATTTTAATTTTGGATGTAGTGTGTAAAAGTATTACTTTAGGAAATTTGGTGTGTGTGTGTGTGTGTGTGTATATATGTGTGTGTGTGTATATATATATATATATATATATATATATATATATATGTGTGTGTATATATATATATATATATATATATGTATATATATATATATATGTTTGATGGCATGTGTAGCTGCAGATACACATGCTGTGCATTATCCTGCCATCTAGTGTTGGGCCCGGAGTGTTACAAGTTGTTTTTCTTCGAAGAAGTCTTTTCGAGTCACGAGACCGAGGGACTCCTCCCTTTCGGATCCATTGCGCATTGGCGTCGACTCCATCTTAGATTGTTTTCTTTCCGCCATCGGGTTCGGACGTGTTTCTCTTCGCTCCGTATTTTGAATCGGGAAAGTTAGCTAAATATCGAAAATTCAGCTGTATTGTTCTCGCTCGTTACCGGGTTAGTGTTATCGTATCGGTCTGAACGCATCCATCAACGAAGACTATTGGATTGGACCCCCTTCCGCTTTTGTACGAAGTGCCACTCGAAGTATCCTTATACAGACCAACACCTGGTCTGTAATCTGTGTTTATCACCAGAACACAGGGAGGATACTTGTGAGGCCTGTCGAACGTTTTGATCAAAAAAGACTCCTCGTGATCGACGAGCTAGAAGACTACAAATGGCGTAGACACCGAGAGAACAACTTGACGCCGAAGAGGAGGAAAGAATTTCCATCCAAGGGACGGACTCTGACGATTCCGAAAGTGAGCGAACCATGACGATGCAGAAAACAGTGAGTAAAACTGCCCCGTCCAAAACTCACACAAAGATCGTTAAGGCCAAGGGGACGCCACCGCCAGCAGGCCATGGCTTAACCCATCGAAAAGAAGGTGACCAAACATCGGCACCGAAAAAGGCCAGAGATTTGCCGAAGACTTCCGACTCGGTCGAGATTCCGGCACCGAACGATCTCGACATCGAGAGTTCGACTCACCCAAGGTGAGAAAAATAATGTCGGAACCGAGAAAGTCTTTATCGGAAACATCAGTACCGAAAAAAGTGGCTTCGGAGCCAAAAAGAAGGTCTTACACAGAAGAGCAAGGACTTTCCAGCCAAATGCATGAAAAACACAGATTTGAGCAGGAAACAAGTATGGTTGAGCCAGACCATACGCAAAGGAGGTTGCATATCCAGAAGGAAACTGGAAAAATACAAACTCTTCTTCCAATTAAAACAAAAAGAAAACTAGCATTTCAAGAGTCAGAAATGCAGCCCAAGGTGAAGGTGGCCAGAGAAAAAACACCACCACCAAGTTTTTCTCCACAACCTTCCCCACTACACTCACCACAGTTGTCTCCGGTGGGAACACCTCCTATGCAGTCACCTACGTATACAGGGATGGCGCAGGATGATCCTGATGCATGGGACTTGTATGATGCACCAGTATCAGACAACAGTCCGGACTGTTACCCAACAAAGCCGTCACCTCCAGAGGACAGTACTGCATATACGCAGGTACTATCAAGGGCAGCTACGTTCCACAATGTAGCAATGCACTCTGAGCCAATAGAGGATGATTTCCTGTTCAACACCCTGGCATCCACCCACACTTCCTATCCGAGTCTGCCAATGCTCCCGGGCATGCTCAAACATGCAAAACAGGTATTTCAGGAGCCAGTTAAAGGAAGGGCTATCACGCCTAGGGTGGAGAAAAAATACAAGCCTCCCCCAACGGATCCTGTGTTTATAACACAGCAACTTACACCAGACTCGGTGGTGTGTAGGAGCAGCAAGAAAGAGGGCAAACTCTCAATCGTCAGGAGACGCTCCACCGCCTGACAAAGAGAGTAGGAAGTTTGACGCAGCGGGCAAACGAGTGGCAGCACAGGCAGCCAGTCAATGGTGGATCGCAAACTCACAAGCCCTACTTGCTCGCTACGACAGGGCACACTCAGACCAGATGCAACACATTATACAACACTTGCCCAAAGAACACCAGAAACATGCCCAACAGGTTGGGGAAGAAGGACAAGCAATATCCAACAACCAAATAAGGTCCACATTAGACTCTGCAGACACGGCAGCACGAACAGTCAACACTGCGGTAACCATTTGCAGGCATGCATGGTTCCGAAGCTCTCGATTCAAGCCAAAAATCCAACAAGCAGTGTTGAACATGCCTTTTAACCAGGAACAATTGTTTGGGCCGGAAGTGGACACAGTAGTTGAAAAATTAAAGAAGGACACGGCCAAAGCCATGGGTGCGCTCTACTCCCCACATGGCAGAGGCACATTTAGAAAGCCACAATTTAGAGGGGGGCTTCGAATGCGAACACCAGAGCCTTCCACCTCGCAAACCAGACCCACCTATCAGGCACAGTACCAGAGGGGAGGGTTTCGTGGCTCATATAGAGGTGGACAATTCCCAAGAGGAAGGGGAAAGTTCCAGACACCTAAAACAAGCCAAACCAAACAGTGACTTTAATGTAACCGAACCCCAACACTTAACACCAGTGGGGGGGAGACTTACCGCATACTATCAAAACTGGACACACATTACTATGGACGCATGGGTCCTAGCCATTATCCAACATGGTTATTGCATAGAATTGACAAATTTCCCGCCAGATGTGCCCCCGAGGGCACACAACATGTCCAAACAACACTTGGACCGATTTACAAATAGAGGTCCAAGCATTATTACAAAAACAAGCAATAGAGTTAGTACCCAACCATCAGAAAGGAACAGACGTCTACTCACTATGGTGGTCATTCTGACCCTGGCGGTCTTTGACCGCCAGGGCGGAGGACCGCGGGAGCACCGCCGACAGGCCGGCGGTGCTCCAATGGGGATTCCGACCGCGGCGGTAAAGCCGCGGTCGGACCGGCACCACTGGCGGGGTCCCGCCAGTGTACCGCGGCCCCATTGAATCCTCCGCGGCGGCGCAGCTTGCTGCACCGCCGCGGGGATTCCGACCCCCCCTACCGCCATCCAGATCCCGGCGGTCGGACCGCCGAGATCCGGATGGCGGTAGGGGGGGTCGCGGGGCCCCTGGGGGCCCCTGCATTGCCCATGCCACTGGCATGGGCATTGCAGGGGCCCCCGTAAGAGGGCCCCTACATGTATTTCACTGTCTGCTGCGCAGACAGTGAAATACGCGACGGGTGCAACTGCACCCGTCGCACAGCTTCCACTCCGCCGGCTCGATTCCGAGCCGGCTTCATCGTGGAAGCCTCTTTCCCGCTGGGCTGGCTGGCGGTCTGAAGGCGACCGCCCGCCAGCCCAGCGGGAAAGTCAGAATTACCGCCGCGGTCTTTCGACCGCGGAACGGTAACCTGACGGCGGGACTTTGGCGGGCGGCCTCCGCCGCCCGCCAAGGTCAGAATGAGGGCCTATATTTCCTAATTCCAAAGAAGGACAAAATGTTAAGACCTATATTAGACCTCAGAACACTGAATCTCTTCATCAAGTCGGATCACTTTTCATGGTAACACTTCAAGACGTGGTTCCCTTACCTAAAAAAGGTGGACTACATGTCAACATTAGATCTCAAGGATGCCTACTTTCATATACCCATCCATCCTTCTCACAGAAAATACTTAAGGTTTGTAATACACGGCGTACACTATCAATTCAAAGTGTTACTGTTCGGGTTAACAACAGCCCCAAGGGTATTCCCAAAATGCCTTGCAGTAGTAGCCACTCACATAAGGAGACAGCACATGCACGTATTCCCATACTTAGACGACTGGCTAATAAAAACCAACACTCAACAACAGTGTCTTCTTCACACGCAATACGTTATAAAACCTCTACACAAACTAGGGTTTTCTATAAATTTCCAGAAATCACATCTGCAGCCATCCCAAATACAACAATTCTTGGGAGCAACACTAAACACACAAAAAGCAATTGGCACTCCAAGTCCACAAAGGGTCCAAGCATTCCAAAATATAACATCAAGCATACAGCCAAACCAACACTACCCAATAAGGTTTGTAATGAAACTTCTAGGCATGATGTCTTTGTGCATAGCCATTGTCCCAAACGCAAGATTACACATGCGGCCCTTACAACAGTGCCTAGCAAAACAATGGACACAAGCACAGGGTCAACTCCAAGATCTAGTGTTGATAGACCGCCAGACACACTTCTCGCTTCAATGGTGGAACCCTATAAATTTAAACCAAGGGCGGCCATTCCAAGACCCAGTGCCTCAAGATGTGATCACAACAGATGCTTCCATGATGGGGTGGGGAGCACACCTCAACAAGCACAGTATACAGGGACAATGGGACAATCAACAAAAACAACTCCACATAAATCATTTAGAACTGTTGGAAGTGTTTCTAGCATTAAAAGCATTTCAACCACTAATAGCCCACAAACACATTCTTGTCAAAACAGACAACATGACAACGATGTATTATCTCAACAAACAAGGAGGGACACACTTGTCACAACTGCCTCTTAGCACAAAAAAATTGCCATTGGGCACTTCACAATCACATTCGCCTAATAGCACAATACATCCCAGGCATTCAGAACCAGTTAGCCGACAATCTCAGTCGCGATCACCAGAAAACTCACGAATGGGAAATTCATCCCCAGATCCTACAGGATCACTTCCTCCGCTGGGGAACACCAAACATAGACCTATTTGCAACAAAAGAAAATGCAAAATGCCAAAACGTCGCATCCAGGTACCCACACCCTCAATCCAAGGGCAATGCACTATGGATCAGTTGGTCAGGGATATTTGCTTACGCTTTTCCCCCCTCTCCCACTCATTCCTTATCTGGTCAACAAACTAAGTCAAAACAAACTCAAACTAATACTCATAGCACCAACCTGGGCTCGCCAACCGTGGCACACAACACTGTTGGACTTATCAGTAGTACCTCACATCAAGTTACCAAACATACCAGATCTGTTAACACAACACAAACAACAGATCAGACACCCGAATCCAGCATCACTCAATCTAGCAATCTGGCTCCTGAAGTCTTAGAATTCAGACATTTAAACCTTACACAAGAGTGTATGGAGGTCATTAAACAAGCTATAAAACCTACAACAAGACATTGTTACGCAAACAAATGGAAAAGCTTTGTTTACTACTGCCACACTAATCAGATTCAACCACTACATGCCTCCACAAAGGATATTGTAAGCTACGTATTACACTTACAAAAGTCTAATCCAGCATTCTCTTCCATTAAAATACATCTCACTGCAATATCTGCCTATCTGCAGATTACACATACAACATCGCTTTTTAGAATCCCAGTCATCAAAGCATTTATGGAGGGACTAAAAAAATCATACCCCCAAGGACACCACCAGTACCTTCGTGGAACCTTAATATTGTATTAACACGACTCATGGGACCACCATTCGAACCCATGCACTCTTGTGAGATGCAATACTTAACTTGGAAAGTAGCCTTTCTAATAGCTATCACATCACTTAGAAGAGTAAGTGAGATACAAGCATTTTACTATTCAAGAACCCTTTACACAAATACATAAACATAAAGTGGTTCTCCGTACAAATCCCAAATTCCTACCAAAGGTCATATCACCATTCCACCTAAACCAAACAGTGGAACTCCCAGTATTCTTTCCACAACCAGACTCCGTAGCCGAAAGAGCCTTACATACATTAGACATAAAGAGAGCACTAATGTATTACATTGACAGAACAAAACAATTTCGTAAAACAAAACAATTGTTTGTAGCCTTCCAAAAACCTCATGCAGGTAATCCTATATCCAAACAAGGCATCGTCAGATGGATAGTTAAATGTATTCAAACTTGCTATATTAAAGCAAAAAGAGATCTACCTATTACACCAAGAGCACATTCCACTAGGAAGAAAGGCGCCACAATGGCTTTTCTTGGGAATATACCTATGACAGAAATTTGTAAGGCAGCCACCTGGTGTACGCCTCATACATTCACTAAGCATTACTGTGTAGATGTGTTAGCAACGCAACAAGCCACAGTAGGACAGGCTGTATTAAGAACATTATTTCAGACAACTTCAACTCCGACAGGCTAAGCCACCGCATTTTTGGGGAGATTACTGCTTATTAGTCTATGCACAGCATGTGTATCTGCAGCTATCCATGCCACAGAACGGAAAATGTCACTTACCCAGTGTACATCTGTTCGTGGCATGAGACGCTGCAGATTCACATGCGCCCTCCCACCTCCCCGGGAGCCTGTAGCCGTTATTAGTTGAATGAAAATTGTAAATAACTATTATTTTAATATACATTATGTACATACATACCTACTCCCTTGCATGGGCACATCTAGTATACTCACAACTCCTACCTCACCCTCTGCGGGGAAAACCATCTAAGATGGAGTCGACGCCCATGCGCAATGGATCCGAAAGGGAGGAGTTCCTTGGTCTCGTGACTCGAAAAGACTTCTTCGAAGAAAAACAACTTGTAACACTCCAAGCCCAACACTAGATGGCAGGATAATGCACAGCATGTAAATCTGCAGCGTCTCATGCCACGAACAGATGTACACTGGGTAAGTGACATTTTCCATATATATATATCTATCCTTCATTTAAAACTTCATGGAGCCCACACTTCTCCTTAAATCAGCTCTGTATGAACATTGTTTTCACACATGCCTTCCTGTTCTACGTTTCCTTGCATATTTACCCCCCGAGGATCACCTTGTAATGCCATGTTGCAGGCACCGTCCAGTATACTCTTTTTCATATTTTAAGGTGAAGGGTTTGGAGCATCTGAACTTGACCTTCGTATCCCTTGTGGGTGTTCACTAGACTACATCTGCTTAACGGTATTCTCCTATGGGCGAGTGTCCGCCACCTCTTATTTGATTATAAAGGGTTTGAGGTAGAGGGAAGTGTTGTGTCGGTGTTATGATGGCCGTGCTTTTCTGTTGATGCTGTTATGTTTATTTTACAGGGTGTAGCAGCTGCTTTGTGCTCGGGAGGAAGATGCACTTCAGAGATAGCTGTATTTTCTACCTAGGCTTTCTCCTGGCCTCTCTTCTTGCTGGCATATCTGCCAGGAAAGGCCAGGACCTGCATTGTGGAGGTAGGAGACAATCTACTATGCCCTCTTGCCTTTGTCATACGTTTGGCTCATCCTGCTACTGACCAGGGTGAAGGTGCTGCAGCCGCAGTGCTTTAATTGCATGCATCTTGGCTGTTTTTTTCCCTACCACCATTTCTATCTGATCTTATCTTTGTTTCTCATGTGCCTTTACATGTTTGAAAGAATAATTTACTACTAATATAGTTGCCTATGTAAAGCAGGCACAAGTTATGTGATTAACAAGAGAAGATCAGAAAATGGAGATGTCAAGCAGACATCAACACCTCTTGGCAAAGCCAGTAGGTCTCACCTGTTGGTTGTCACCACTAACATATTAGCTCTGCCAGTGTTGTGCAGCACTAAGTCAAAATAGCTAAAAGCGCATTTGAAATTCCTGAAAAGTATGGATTTTTCTTTTTTCATTACAAAAATCTATTTACACTTAGTTCCTTAATGATTTCGAATCCTTTCCCAGTATACGATGACCCCATCAACCCACTCCTGCAAAACCTTGCACAAATGAACTTTTAAACCCGATTTCAAGTCTTAAGACCGCAGCGGCTGCCTGGGTATTAAATCCATACAGATTCTTTAAGATTTGTCCTTCTGTTTTTGACTAATGAACCACATTTCAAAACATCAGTTAATTCCACTGCATACAATTAAGTGGCTGGAATTTCGTATTGAAATATAGAAAATGGATGGGGAACGTCTCTTCCTCACTGCTTTTATAGAAAGCGCCCAACCCTTTTGGTCTGAGATTTAGCCTTACAGATGCTGTTGGATCCGTGGTCTAAATCATTTCAAGTGCTGCACACGATTTCCCCTCCATAATGTATAAGGTTTAACAGTTTCCAATGTATCTGTACCGAGGTACCAAGAGTAATTAGAGAGGTTACATTTATTTTTGCCCTGGAAACATAAGATTTTGCCTTTGGAAATGTTGATTTTTCAAAAAGTGTGACCCGGCGTACAGCTGTAGAGCAGCAAGGCAGCTATTTTATATATTTAGGTGTAAGATCAAGAATTCTAATATCGCCCGCATATAACAGACCGGACACCAATACTTGGAAGATATCCTGGGCTGTTACTCAGCACAACCAGTAGATCAAATATATGAAGGGAAAATAGCAGCAAGGCCAGCAATCAGCTCTGCTTCAAGCCATATTTGTTTGTGGATATCACAGCGGGGAGGCCTCAGTCACTTCCTAGCAGGACTTGACATCAGCACTGCAGTAATTAAGCGTAATAAGGTCCCAGGTATGCCCAGTTCATTTAACATTTTCCACAGGGTTATTTGATCAACTTTATCAATTGCAGTGGAAAGGTTAATTAATGCAACATAGACTGTGGATCCTCTGTCTATCACATATTTTTCTGCAATAAGTTGCAGGGCTTAATATAGTAAAAAAGCAATGTTCCGAGTGAGTGATGGACACATGAAGAAGGAGGAAAGTAATCATATAAGCAAGCAAATGAGTGGTGAGAAAATCAGTCCATAATAAGCAGAGGTCAGGCCCAGAGCCCACTGTAAGTATTGGTATTGCCCTCAATACGTCTTTGACAACTTACAACTAAAAAACATCTGTGTGCAAGGTCTAAAAGTGTTAGGGAATGGGAAAATTGGATTGCGTTTCAGGCATTAACTTTGAAATCACATTTTCAGTCTAAAGTCTGTTACTTGTCCTGCTCCCTGTGTCCCAGCCATCACACTGATGTCGTATGGATAGCTATTTACTTCCCCTTGCCATTCCGACCCTGACATTGCTTGTCATAATATCTTCAAGTGACCATGGTCCAGGCACATGCTGCAGACGACATGTCCGGAAAACGCTTAATCACTAATAGCATGAAAGGAGAGGTAATGTTCTATAAGCTCTCAAGTGCGAGCTTGTGTGAAAGAGGAGATTGGGAGTGCTATAACCACGCATGGATGTATGGTGTGGCCAAGCTATACTGTTTCTTAACTCCTTTACTGGTGGGTTGTCCGAGCACTCCAATGCCAGATCTTTTTTCTAATGATTGCATAGGCCTTGTGTAGACTTTAGTGGGCATTTCCCCTGCCATTAGTGGATTGTTCCTATGTCGTATACATGCACATTATAAGGTGCTACTATGTATGCTCTTTTATGACACGTATATATCAATAGGACAGTTGAGAGATTAAATCTGAGCTCCCCTGCTAATTTTCTACCAGCTGTAATAATGACAATCTTTTGCATAGTATTTCCCCCAGCCTTGACTGTTTTGCTCGCTGTAGAACTATGTGAACATTTCCCCTGCTAACTAGTGGTAAAGGGACTGTGCTCCCCTGCTCAACATGATGGAACGGGTATGCACTTGATTGGTATTTTTAACTTACCTATACATCCCTAAGTACTGGTACAAAGTGTACCCAGGGCCTGTAGGTTAAATGCCACCAGCAAACTGCAGCCCCTGTTGTACCTTCCACTATAGTGGCAGCGCAAACATGGCTTCAGGCCTGTCCGTGTACCCAACTGTAGTAGTATAAAAACTGCACTTAAACCTGGCAAAGGAAACCCTTTTGACAGATCAAAACCTCTGTAGGAAGATGGCTTTTTATGTATATTTATACAAAATAAAGAGTCCAAGGATTCCCTCATGAATGGACAGGGGCTTGTTATACATTCCCAAAGTGCTCTATTAGGGGTTAGTGTGGTCAAGCAGCCTTAGGCTTAACACAAAGGAGTGCAGGACATCTACAAAAACACACAGTAGTTAATAAATGAGACTCACAACTCAAGAAGGAGATCCACACCAATTTATAAAAATAGCAAGTATCTTTATATATGTTTTAAGCATTGGAGAAAAATTGTTCAGCTAAGTATGTTTTTAAATATAAATTATTTTTACTTTAAAAAGAGAATACAGTGCAATTTCTGAGTTCTGCAATGTTATCCTACAGAAGGAAGAACACGTTCTGCAAATAGGTATAGTGCAACAGCTTACAAGACCAATCTCTAAGAGTTGAGGTGAGTGGTGGGCAAGGTACATGGCCGCACCAGCAGTACACCACCAGCAGCACAAGTGGGGCCGGGTGCAAAACAGCGTTGGGTGCCCAATACATTTAAATAGAGATCGGTCTGTGCGGAAAAGGCGTCAGGCTCTGGCTTGGAAGCCACTTGGGTTGAACCCACAGCGGGACTCGGGCCTCACGATGCTCAGGTACAGGGGGACACCTTTTGGTCCTCTTCTCCACAGTCCGGGGTGGTGGATACAGAGGTGTCTGTTTTTTCTTACCAGAGCGGTCGTGGTAGACGAAGGCCTGTGTGCAGAGGCTGCAGATGTTGTCCAGGAGCGGTGAAACCATGATGGACTCAAACTCTGTGGGGGATAGGAAACCTTGTTGGCACCAGTGGCCCACTTTAACTCGAGGTGACAGGTGCAGCAGTGGCTTCTGGTGACAGTTTTTGGCAGTTCCGGATGCCTCAGGAGTCCTTTCTTTGCACTTTGTAGAAGAACAGGTCCGCTGGTCACAGGAGATCTTGAGTCTTTATCAAAGGCAGGCAGTCCTTCTGGGTGTCAGGAGTCAACAGCTGCAGGACGTGCTGACTTTGGTGCAGTTTTCAGCAAGGGATGCGGACAGGCTGGCGAGGTTGGTACCAGGTCAGCTGCTTCTTCTCCCCTCTCTGCTTTCGTGGTTCTTTAGTGTCCTTGGTCATCTTTGGTCATCAGGATCTGCTTCTCTGTTGCCAGGAGCTCCCCTAAATAATGAATTTAGAGGTGTTAGTGGAGTGTAGGGTAGCAGCCAATGGGCTACTGATCCTTGGTTCACTGCACCCCCTTTATGACCACTTCCACCCTTTGGGTGCATACTGATAAAGCCATCATAGGAATCCATGTGGGTTTATCAATACAGGATGTTTGATACCAAACTTCCCTAGTTTCAGTGAAGCCATCATGTAGCAGGGGAACTCATATTGACCAGTGTCCTGCACATGTATTTAAAATGGTTTCACTAGACACCACTTGCTATGTCTAAGAATCACCAAAGACATAGGATATGCCCACAGATGTAATATATTGCAGTGTTCGGGGACATGGCACTTGTGTTTTCACTTTTAGCTGCACCTAGACACTCAGCCTGCAGTGCCAGTCTGCATGTACTGGGCAAGGGCTTCCAGAGGGTGGCACAGTACATGCTGCAGTCCTTGGGGACTTTTTAGTACCCGTGCCTTAGGTAGCAGGGCTACCATTTACTAGGGACTTGAAGAGGTGCTAGAGGGGCCTGGTCACTTGGGGATCAAGTGACCAGGAGCCAGATGTAGGTAGGTATAAAATTGCAGCTCGCAATACGAAATGCAGAATGGTGTCTCAGACACCTTCTGCGACTCGCTATGGGGTCGTAAAGACCCACCTCATGAATATTAATGAGGTGGGTCGCAGTTTGCGAGTCAATGCACTCACAGGGATGGTGGCCTGCTGGAGACAGCAGACCACCATGTATGTGACTGCTTTTAAATAAATAAGTTTTTTTTCTTTTTGCAGCCCGTTTTCCTTAAAGGAAAATGAGTTGCAAAAAGAAAAACTCCTGAAACCATTTGGTTTAGGTTTTTTCAGAGTAGGCAGTGGTCCATAGGACCACTGCCTGCTCAGAAAAAATATTTTTGTTGGCATTCACAAAGGGGAAGGGGTCCCATGGGGACCCCTTCCCTTTTGGAAATGGGTTACCATCCACTTCAAGTGGATGGTAACTGCGAGTTGGTTTGCGACCGCATTCGCGGTCACAAAGCATGGCGATGCGGTCGCAAATAGGAAGGGAACACCCCTTCCTATTTGCGAGTCGCAGCCTCATTTGCGGTTGTGCATCGCGTTTGGACTTTTGCGTGTCGCAAATTGCGTTTTTTTGCAGTTTGCGTGGCGCAAAAGGCTTCCTACATCTGGCCCCAGGTGTCTTGTTTTGGAGGATGAACACTTGCACTGGGGACATGGTTAGTAGGAATTCAGTGCACTTCAGTCAGAGTTGTTTCACAAACTAGGCAAAAAGGGGTACTGCAACCAGAACCCAGCTTCCTACAACTCCCTTTTCATTAATAAATATAGTTCTTAAAAATCTAATTTAATGGTGAAGTTAATAAATAATAAGGAAAAATACCTTTTAGAAAGTTACCTTTTCCTTGTCTGAAGTTCCTGGAGGCTAGATTTTAATGTGCTCTCCCATTTCTGTAAGCCAATAATTAGCATTTGAATAGGTGTGAAAAGGGTGCACAAAGGCCTCCCAGGAGCCAGCAATAGGCTGATAAGAATGGGGAGGAAGACATTTTTAAACCTGAAAGAATATGCAGGGCTGTGAGCATCAGTGTCAGATCTTGCTTGACTGGTCTCTGGGTTTAAAGATACCCACTTTGAGCACAATTGCATGGAAGGAAATCAGGGTGACAGAACAAGTTGTGTATCCACTGTCTCATTGTGGAAAGCCCTCCTTTTGCTCTATCAGACTTCTCTATCTGAGTTTTACAAATAACTCTGAGAGTGCACTTGAAAGGAAGGGAAGCAGGATGCTGAAACAGTTTTGTGTATAATCTCTCTGGTTGCTTAAAAACAGTACATTTCTTCTACAGGACTTAATTTTCTGGATCTATTGCGGGTGCAGTGATTTCCCAAACTGGATTGTAGTGTTAGATGTGGGAGGACACTAGAATGACCATAGTGCACCCCTACCCCCCCTACCCCCCCCCCCCCCCCACACACACACACACACACACACACACACACCAGCCCTCAAGAGTCCATGTTTAATGTGGCTGAAGACTTTCACCATCTTGAAAATGCCCAAAGTGGGTAGGGTTGGGCACAGAACTTTTGCCTCATTGGTTAGGGCATTCCTAAGGGTCATTCCAACCCACAAGGTTGTGCCAAGTATAAACATGGCATTTCCACGCACCCACATCTAAATATTCAGGGACCTGAGGAAGATCAGAAGATGACTGAACCTGCTGTCTGCGACTCAAGAAGAACCCTGGAGGAGGACTGGACCTGCTTTCTTGTACCCAGGACAAATACATTTTATTCTAAGCATGGGTTATAGGGCTGCCATCCTGTAAAAGGTACAGGGGCACAACAAGCTGGAAGAGGTCTTTTTTTTTTGTTTTTGTTCTTTTCTTTTTTCTTTTTTTCTTCTTCCCTGCAACTGACCAGTGGAAACTGGACCTGGACCCTGCTGTCTGGCTTCTGACTGACAACTCTGTGGGTCTGAGTGCATCTCGTGAGGCCTAGGGACTGTTTTAGAAGTACACCCATGTGGGTGATTGGACTTTAAAGGACCAAAGTCAGAAATTAAAATATTTTACCAGAACAAACCTTGGTTGGTGTATCCAACCAATGCTCCATTGCAGTCTGCATCAGATTGCGCCTCGATCCCGGTCTACCATGACCATTGACTATCCTTGGCACTTCAAGGTTCTTGGAGCTACTCCTACGTAAAAGTTTAAAAATATTCATATAGCTGTTTGCTCTTATTGAAATTTTTTCGTTTTGTTTTTAAATTTTACTTTATTTTTCTGATTTGGTTTGGGATTTGTATTGTTTTACTTTATTACTCTTTAGGCACAGCATAAATAAATTACGCATTGCCCTAAATTAAGCTTGTCTGCTCTGCGCCATAGCTATCGGGGTGTTAGGCCCAAGTTAATTTAGTAACTTTTTGGGTTCACCCTGACAACGGTTGTGGTTGTTGCTTGACTATGGCAGCCACACACTCCAATAATAATAATCCTACACCAGCCCGCTTGTGATAAAAGCCGAAGGCCTGCAGATATGTCGCATTGCCTTTGCCCATCAGATCCGGCAATAGAATGGATGTGTTTCTGTACTCCCCAGTTCCAAATTCAAGCCATTACATGACCTCATTCTTTGATGGGCGAACCGCTTTTACTTGAAAGTGAGGCCTTGAGTTATGTAAACCTAGCCCATGCCACTCCAGGCTAGCTGCAAGTAGTATCCAATTTCTAAAGCACATTGTATAGTGTTCTTCAAATCCATACCCTCGAATCCTGAGCGCCTAGGTAAATGAATGGAAGTTACACCGTAGCCTTCAGCTGTTCCTCCTTTCACCCCCACTTCATTTGGGATTGTAGATGCAAACCCATCCTTTAACAAGAGGGGTCTAACTACAGACTTGGTCGAGGCAGTCCTTGCCTCCTGGGTTTACTGTTATTTCTGACCCTTATTCCATTCACTTATATCCTGCCACTCCTAATTTCTGCCTCTTTCCTTATCTTGCTTGCTCTTTGGCTAGCTGGCTTCCTCCCTGGATCTCATGCTAACAACTCCTCCCCCTCCCGCACCCAGATGCCTAAAGGCCACTTTGGCAAACACACAATGTCTTACTGTGATGAGCTACAGGGTTTTTGGAATTCTGGTTATAATGTTTCATCTGTGTTCAGGAATCACTGTTTGACCATACCAGATAACATTTCCAAAACATAAAAAATTAGGCACACGTGTGTGTGTGTTTTGTCAATAACTTTGGTGCTGTTCAATGAATCTATACAAAACTTCAAAAAAATATATATCCACTTTGGGTCTTCATGGCAAGTTTTGCGCAGATCCATCAAGTGGGAACCACATGCAGAAAAAAACTGCTGAAAGGAATTGCACCAGAATTGTGACAAATGTAAAACTTTATACACATTATGCTTATGTTGGTTTGGTGTAATGACGAGGTGGTACTATCACTAGACATTGAGAAGGCATTTGATACGCTAGGGTGGGACTTTCTGTTTGCCACTATGCAGAGTATGGGAATTGGCCCTAACTACATACAATGGGTACAGACACTGTACGCCAGCCCACAAGCCAGGGTGAAAACAGGAGTGATTATTTCCGATAGCTTCCATATCACTAGAGGCACTAGGCAGGGATGCCCCCTCTCTCCCTTATTGTTTGCTATAGCGATGGAGCCATTAGCGACTCAAATACGTGCAATGAAAGATAGATGGGGAATTATCAGGAATGGGCTGCACCACGTTATATCATTGTATGCAGATGACCCCCTAACATACGTGCGGAAAGGAAGCGAGCTGATACCCTCAGTAATCTCACTCTTGACTGAATATGGGGAGATATCAGGCTTGGTGGTAAACTGGGAAAAGTCATGTGTGTTTCTACTAACAATCTGGTCCCCGATGAGAATAGAAACTGCCCCCACGGGACACCTGAAGTGGTGTTTTGATACATTCAAATATCTGGGGGTCCATATTTACCACAGAACCGAGGATCTTAGAGATGGTAACCTGGGGCAAGCACTAGGCTCCATGAAGGGGTCGCTGCGTTTCTGGAGTAAATTGCCATTATCACCTCTGGGCAGAGTGGCGGTGGCGAACATGCTGTTACTGCCCCGGCTGTTGTACTACTTCGCGGCATTGCCAATCGGGGTCCCTAAGAGATTCTTCCGGGATTTGAACACAGTCCTACTGCAGCTCATATGGGGAGGGGACAGAGCGCGCGTCTCACTCACCACACTGCAGCGCCCAATTGGCGAGCGAGGCTTGGGTGCCCCTAACTTAGAACTTTACTACGCTGCCGCACAGTTACAGTGGATACTGAACTGGATACATAGACCCACCCTGGCAGAATCCACATGGGTGTTGACGCGATTATAGGGAGAACCATTGCTCACATGGCTAACAAAACAGTGAAAGGGGCATCTGAGAATCTGTTAATGGCAGTGGCACATGCATGTTGGAAGAGATACATACAAAAAGGACACCGGGTGTGCCCCTACACGCCGCTCATTCCCCTGGGATTGATTCCTGGCTGGGCTAACGTGGCTTGGACGCACTCACTTACGACCTGGACGGAGGCGGGCATACTGATGATAGGAGACTGCTTTGAAGAGGGGAGACTAATGACATTTGAATCCATACAAGCCCTCACAGCAGTGAATCCAGGGCAATTTATAGCTTATTATGCGATAGGTCATTCGATTAAAAAGACATGGGAGGCCGGGGACAAAGAACCGGAGATCTCCCCCACACTACTTTATGTGCTGCAATATGATAATCAAACAAAAGTAGTGCCGAACTTATACAAAATTCTGAATAATTCCCCTGAACCTAATTTGGAGAATGTAAGAGATAGATGGAATACAGTACTGCCAAACCCAATACCACAATAGGACTGGCTGAAAGTTCTATACCACACTCTGGGGGGGTGGTATTGAGAAATTCTAGATTTCGCTACACACAATTCAACTACACACACCAAACATACCTATAACCAGCTAGGATTAAACATATGTTCCCTGGATCGGACCCAACCTGTCCTCGATGTAATGCCCCATTGGCACACTTCTACCATATGGTTTGGGCATGTGCCCAGGTGCATGTGGAGTGGAGTGGTAGAAGAAGTTTCAGGACTGACGGGTCTTGTATTTGCAGTCAACCCTAAATCCTGCCTGTTGGGGATGAGACCGAGAGAAAAGAAACATAGGCACCTACATAAGTCTGCAGACCTAGCGTACGTGATGTACAAAAGATTGATAGCTATGAATTGGAAAGTGCCAAGAGCACCAGATTTGAAAACTTGACACGCCCTGACACTGTGCTGGGCCCGTACAGAATACCAGGTACTACGAAAATTAGCAGGAGAGGGCCAATCACACACAGGATGTGAAGCCTGGGAAACATTGGTAACAAAACTAGTGGCTAAGAATGATGAGAGACCACCATGAATTGGACAAAGATACAGCACGAGTGAGTAGTTCAATGGTACCCGACCACCTCTAATATAACAATGCAAACTGGTCGAGCCACATCATATTGACTGAAAGGGCACTCATACCCACACCTTCAAACTGCAGCTCTCAACAGCGGTAACCACGTGATCAGCAAATAATCGGAATACGAACAATAAGTATAACCACAACACATACCAAAAATAGACATCAGTCCGGCATCCCCCACACCACAAAACAAAACATGAAACAGCAGGGAACAATGTAATCAAGTAGTTAAATGAGGGGCAACCAAATATCACACTGCAAGACCCAACAACCAGACGCAGCAGACAAATACTTTGAGTGTTACAACAAGACCTAAGTTATGTTTATGTCGTTTTTGTTTGAATGTAAATCTTATATCAAACTAACCAAATCCTACCAATGTAAATACAAATTATGGTAACCAGATATGTAATGTAAATTCAATAAAATATTTTCAACAAAAAAAAAAAAATGTTGGTTTGGTGTAAATCCGTTCAGTAATATTTGAGCAGTTAGCATTTAAAAAAAAGCTTGGGTTGGGCATAAAGAGGTTAAAGTTGAGAGAGCTGGTCAACTAATTTGCAGATCCTCTGCTTTCGAAACTCTGAGGATTCACAAATCCACTACAAAAAAACCCCATAAAGATGGCCCATTGAACTACAAAGCTTTTTTCTCTTTTCGTTAATTGCAGAGTCACAAATCCGCTGCATCTAATTGCTTACCTGTCACAGAAATTTTTATGTTTCAGCCACTCCTAATACCCACATGGTGCACTGTGTTGGGAAACATAAAAAAGATCTTTCCTGATCCACTTGGAAGACTGGGCACCCAAAGTATTAAAATAAAATGCTTTTTCTAACAGGATTCACAAATACTATGTTGTATTTGCAAATCCTAGACCTCCCCTAGTTCCCACAGACCTTCCTGGGCCTCAGATGTGCAAATCCGGGACTGAAATTGAAAGTTTTAGAGCAAAAAGCCTTGTTCACTGATGATAACCCCAGGGATTGCAGAGAAGGTTGTGGGTTAGCAGTTGCAATGCTTTTATACATCAGTATACAGCAGGTCTAGCACACTTTCTTTCTTTCTTTTGTGTTCTAGCGTGTCGAGCACTTGTGGATGAGCTGGAGTGGGAAATCTCACAGGTGGACCCAAAGAAGACTATTCAGACGGGTTCATTCAGGATAAACCCAGATGGCAGTCAATCAGTGTCTGAGGTAGAGTGACTTCCACCTTGTGAATGGCGAGGGAGGGGGGTGAATCTTCCATCATGTAAAACTGTGAAATTAAACACTGGTGCCAGCTTCCTGTTAATTCAGGAAAGCTCTCAAAATGCTTCACATAAAGTGAGAGTTGGAATAGCTCTCAGTTGCCACATTAAAAGGGGAAACGCACAAAAGGTGATTGGAGGAATGCTTGCAATAAGTTTAACTATTGGCAATTGCTTGGAGTAGCATTCCAACCCATTGTTCTTTTGCCCACTATGCTACCTCAGTTTGGACCTAGCCATATGCAAATCAGACTTGACTCTGCTCCAGAAGGAACAGTCAGCCCAAACTGCCATACTATGACCTTTCTGAATGTTTTTGCCTTGATAGGGGCTTGTAAGCTGGGTGCATCTTGGCTCCAGTGGCACAGAGTAAGAGATGCATGTCTGCATACTCCTGGGCATTGAAAACACACAGAAGATAATAGGTGGAATGCTTGCAGTAAGTCTAACCAGTAGCAATTGCATTGGGTAGCATTCCGACCCTTTGTTTTTTTCCCCCACTATGCCACCTAAGTTGCGTCTAGCCATATGCAAATCAGTTTTGACCCTGCTCCAGTAAGAACAGTCCAGCCTGAACTGCAAGGCCATGTCCTCCCTGAACTAGTCGAAACTGGTCAGGGGTTGCATGTGGTCCCTTCTGGAGTGGTCCTTGCCCAGCAGTTTAGGACTATGCCCATGAGGAGCAGGGTTGGTACTGATTTGCAAAAGGTGTGCCTTTGTCTAGAGTGGCATGGTGGGTGAAAAACGATCGACTGGAATGCAAACAAGCTGATTGCCAGTGGCTGCGATTAATTCAAGCAATCCATCCATCACTCTTGTTGCAAATTAGAAGGTGGATAGGGCAGTATTCAAAAGTGGAGTACCACGATGCCAAATTATAACTGGCCCACTTTTCCTGCACTAGTGTTTTTAACACCACTCCAGATTTTACAGCCAGATAATCAAGAGGCTTGGGCAGCGAGTACAGCATAGCCTATGCCCCTGACCTCCACCCTCCGTTCCTCTCACCTCCCTTCCTCACTAGCTGATGGTGTGTGGGGTGTATCAGGACAACACTCTCCTGTTAGTGCACAGCCTATAACTGTCTCTTGGAGCATCCCAACCCCCTTCAACATACTATCTCAGAGCAGTAAAGAAATGGAAGCATATTAGTCCCCTGAATGAGGACTTCACATAATTCTGGGTCTACATGTTAATCCCCATTCCGGGAACAAATACTCGTAATTTATGTGCAGGAATACGTGTCCGAAATGTTATTCAAACACTGTTTTCCGACACACAAATCCTCTTATTCTAGGCCCAACTCCTGTTTTTTTTTTTTTTTAGTTTTTTTTTTTACTTTGGCAAAAGCAAACGTCATACCAGAAAGCAGTCACAAATTGAGGTCTATCGGCTTACCAATTGATGAGATGTTTGAGAACGCATTTCTCCTGTAATTCTTATTGTTTATGTGACTTTAAAGCTCCTATGGACATTAATTCGCTGGTGTCTTATTTATATGTAAAACGGAGGATTACCTGTAAAATCCAGTTGAAAGAAACAAGATGTTTGAGTTAACAAAATAGTGTTGTTTATACATTAGTGCAAGCCAGTGGAATGCTATCCACATAAATCGGAAAGCATACAGAGACCTTTTTTTTCTGTTACATTTTTTTTTTTTCTTTTTTTTTTCTTTTTTTTTTCTGTATACTATTTTGCATTAGGGCTTCTAGATGTGTATGTTTTCAGGAATTAGCTATTTTCTTCAGAGTTCTTAGTGCAGCCAAGTGTCAAGGCTTGATTTAATTAATTCAGGGAAGATAAAATTGTATTTTACTACCAGGTATCTAAAATCCTTCATTTGGACTGGTAGTTTCTTGAATTGTGCTTGAGAGAACTATTTTAGGGATCCACTGGCAAACAGGAGTTATTGGCTCAAATTGTAATAGTGAGCGTCTTTTTCAGTCAGTGAAATGTTGTCCTCCCTTTGCGTCTACTTAAAAGAAAAGTAGTTTTACTTTATACACGGTGCAATACTGTACACAAAGAGCAGAGGTCAATACTGTGGTACACAGTTATCAAGAAAGTAACTACAGTGTAAGCGGACCAACTGGTATTGTTTTGGAAGTTCCCATTGGTAACGTCTAATACAGATACTGTTGGTGCTAGTTAAGACACATTGTTTCAGTGGGAAAAAAGTGGTGGTGAGCATTGCTTAACACTTCTGTAGGTTCACAGCGTAACCCCCTGAAAGTGATAGGTTCCTGGTAGAACATGAATTGTCCCAAAGCCTAAGTTATCCTCCTAATGTCTTACTCTTGCACTGTATCTTTTATATTAGTCCTCTGCAGTCCGGGCTGCTTTCTTCTAGCTGAGGGCATAGGCTACATAGCTCCCACGTGCATGCAGTCCTACTGGAAAAAAACACACATACCCTGCCCACACCTGGCTGAGGCTGTTGGTGTCTCAAGCCTACCCTTTCTGTGCGCAATTGCTCTCTTCCTGTTTGCAAAGGCGGCGCTGTGAAAACCGAAGTCAAGGTGATGCTCTGATTGCAGTCGGATGGATCGTCTTTTGTGGATCTTACCCTGGCCCAAACAAAGTTCATCTCCCAAAAGCAAGGCAGAGGGCCTACCCGAGGTTACAGCAGTGGTCAAAGTGGAGTTAGACGTAACTAGACTCTGTGCTTAGCTCCAGACTTCTGAAGGCATTTGTTTCTTGGGATAAAGCCACCAAATGTGGTTCTGGTTCTTCTATAATGTTGCACCATCGCAGGCACTTCTTCATCTTCTGAGGCAACTGATGAAGACTGTTGCAATTCTTCATAAGCACCAAACCATCACAGGAGATTTTCTTTTTGGCTTGCTGCAGGGATGCCAGGAATTCAGGGCTTCACTATATGGCATGGCAGTGCAGATTCTTTGCTGGGCTTGCAGCTTGCTGCTTTCAGTTTATCCTGCCCCAGCTCCTCACAGTCCTCCGTTCCTTTGTGCAAGGGCATCTCAAGCACCCCTCCTCAACGGTCAACCCTCTCTTTCAAAACGGGTCTAGTGCACCTCTTTTGGCAGGTTGTAGAACTTCCAGGTTTATGTTTACAAACCTGGCAAAGAAGGTTTGTCAGTTGGTGAACTTCCCAACCCTGAAGCAGAGAAGTATTTCTCTGTCTCCACTATTAGGGTCCTTAATTCTGGTTGATGAAAAAATGTGTATGCATATTGGTGGATTTCTGCCCTATACTTATTATCAGATTTGTTGGCAGTCTGTGTATTCCACAAATCTAGCTCCTGGACCCGGTTCAGGCATTTCCGGACTGTTGTGTATTCAAGCCACATTCTTTATTTTCAAGTGTTAGACATGAAATAGACCCACTGTCTCGTTTACCAGCCACACTCTAAGGTTGAGCCCACTACAAAAGATCTCAGGAATGATTTGGATGAGCCCTGCATTTCATACTGCTGACTAACCGGGTCTATTAAGACTCCATCATATATACCACTTGGTTTTAAGAAATCAAAATGGATTCCTGGCCTGCCACAGTCATTCTCAGCGTATGTACTCCATGCATACCCTAATGCACATCAGGTAAACATACATATGTAAGCTATGTCCCACAAGGATGGAGGGATTCACCTAGTTACAGAGTTCAAAGATAAACCAGTTTAAAAACAGGAGAGAACAGTAGTCCGCTCTCCTTGGCAGGTGCCCTGTAAAAAGGCCAGTCCTACCCCTACGATCCACTGTCTGCCCTCCACGTTTAGTGAGGTGAAGGTAGTAGGTTCGGGAGAGCAGGATGTATATGGTGTGCTCCTCCAGGCCACGCAGCACAGTTCTGAGTCACATTTCTCAGTGGGCCCACAGCCAACACAAATGTCTGTTATGTACTCCGAGGCCAAAAATCAAAAAGCCATAAGAAACTTGATGTGGGAAATTCAGGGCAGGGATGCACACTCTCCCGAGCCATATAAGGATCCTTTTCCATCTCAAGAATCCTTAACTCATCAGCTTAAATACTGTGTGTAGGAAGTTGGCTCTGTATGCACTATTTCAAAGTAAGGAATAGTATGCACAGAGTCCAAGGGTTCCCCTTAGAGGTAAGATAGTGGCAAAAAGAGATAATACTAATGCTCTATTTTGTGGTAGTGTGGTCGAGCAGTAGGCTTATCAGAGGAGTAGTGTTAAGCATTTGTTGTACATACACAAGCAATAAATGAGGAACACACACTCGGAGACAATTCCAGGCCAATAGGTTTTTGTATAGAAAAATATCTTTTCTTAGTTTATTTTAAGAACCACAGGTTCAAATTGTACATGTAATACTTCAAATGAAAGGTATTGCAGGTAGGTACTTTAGGAACTTTGAATAATCAAAATAGCATATACACTTTTCAAATAAATCACATATAGCTATTTTAAAACTAGCTATATGTGATTTATTTGAACCAGAGAACAATTATTTGCGTCTTACTGGTCCATCTAGACATATCACTCGTACTGCTCTCCACTTAAACCAGACGCACCCGGTGAGTGCATGATTTTATTTTTATTAATTTTTGTAAGTTTCTTTCAGGTGAATTGTATATACCTACCTATGGGGGCATCTTGAAATCCTCTGAATAGGCTGTAGGGTTATTTGTACTAAGTCATTCTGTGAATAACCTTTGAAGCCTGTAAAATTGAATCGCAAATGCTGACCCACAGTCCGCCACTCAAATGTGTTACCAAATTAAAAACGTTCCTTTAAAGAGAAGTGCGTGGTTTCTTTGTTTGTTGTTGTGTTTTTTTTTTTTTTTTTTTCTACTGACTTACTCACTTCCTAGTACCAACACAGTGAGCAAGCATCACTTCCTTTTATCTCTGCCTCAATATGTTTCCTTTGTGCTGTTGCTTAAACAGAGACTTAACTCTGCTTGTGAGTGCAGGGATGGCAGATTGCCTGAAAGCAGCCGACTGTATCACTAAAAGTTGTTCATCTTTTACTCAGTTTTATTTTGAGAACGCTGTGTACGTATTTACTGATATTTGCTCAGTGCGCATCTTCCTATGAAGCAAGAGAGCACTGAAGAACAGGGCGAGAGCCCAGTGATGCAAGCTTGTGAGTGTTACAGCTAAATAGATGACTGGTCATGTCCTATTATGTTCGAGAATATTGTTATTTCAGGCGCGTTAGCTCATTCCTTATATCCATCAGTATCCTGGCCTAAATGAGGTAAGTATGCATTCAGTTCATAATTTGAATAGCATACATGGTTGGAAAAGAAGCAGAAAATAATCTTATGCTTTTATGGAGAAGTTCATTTATAAGGATCTTTGATACATTGCAGCAATATGACTTTTCAGAAGTTTCTCAACCATACATTATCATCCGAAAGTAGTTTTTAAAAAACAAATAAAATGTATACTTGTTTGTGGTTGAAGTTCAAAAGGTAAGAATAATTCATACAAGATGCACTTGGCAATACAATGATACTTTTTATTTTTATTTTTTTAGGTCATTGGTATGGTTTGAAAATGAAGATGTTGGCTAAATTGGTGTGCTTTGAACTGAAAGAGAATGCCAAAAGCAAAAGGCGCTTAATTTGGGCTGTATACGTTATTGGTTACAAAATACTTTCTCCTAAAGACCACCAGCTTTCAGTATTTATAAAATATAAGCTTTTCCGTGACTGTTTGTTGCAGATAATCTTAGCATGATTTAGCAACATTTTGGGGGTCATTACAACACTGGCGTTCTTTGACCGCCAGGGCTGTTTTGTTGGAAGCACCGCCAACAGGCTGGCGGTGCTTCCTTGGAATTTACGACCATGGCGAAAGCGCCGCGGTCGCACCGGCGGTTTCCCGCCACTTTTGTCCCAGCGGTTTAAATCCCCCGCCCAGGGGATTACGAGTCTCCCTCCCGGCAGCCTTTTCATGGTGGTTTGAACCGCCATGAAAAGCCTGGCGGAAAGGGGAGTCGTGGGGTCCCTGGGGGCCCCATGCAGCTTTTCACTGTCTGCATAGCAGACACTGAAAAGCGTGACGGGTGAAACTGCACCCGTCGCACAGCCGCAACACCGCCGGCTCCATTTGGAGCTGGCTCCCATGTTGCGCCCGGGATCCCCGCTGGGCCGGAGGGCGGAAACCAAAGGGGATCTCCAAATAGGCCCCGCGGGAGTGTGTTCACATTGGCGGCCGTCCGGCGGTTTAAACTTGGCGGGCGGCGGTTGTGGCTGAGGGCCTTTATTTTTCACCAGTCTGATTAAATTATTACTCTGCTACCAACAAAGATGTTCGTATTTTGAATGTATGTTAGGTACTAAATCTTCTGGTTTAGGACTTGTTTTCAGTTTCGCTTCGCAGGCAGTGCCAGTGAGACATAGCAGCTTGTGCGTTGATGTGCGCCATTGGCTGTATTTCATCGTCCCCTTCTTGCTCTCGCTGCAGGTACCCTATGCACGATCTGAGGCTCATTTAACCGAGCTCCTAGAGCGCGTCTGTGAGAAGATGGCAGACTATGGGGAGAAGATAGACTCGTCCACGCAGCGCAAGACGTATGTACGTGTCCTATCCCGGGACGGCACCAAGATGGATCTGTCGGGCACCAAGCTTGACAAAGACGTGACTACCAACCTGAAGTTTGCAGTAAGTGGCTCTGGAATGAGAGCTCCCATGATTGGCCTCAGAGCTTCGAGCGATGGAGTTCAGCATATGCACCCTCTGCCACAGCTGTGCAATTACCTACTTTCTAGGCAAATGTTAAAAGGTCCACAAACCTGTACTCCATGCTTTGATAAATGCCTCTCTATGGATGCCCTGTGAAAAGTCAATGGCACGAAGTTAGATAAGTGTGTACAACTAATTTAGATGAAGATCCTTCATATTGACAGCCCTTAGCCTGAAAATCTTTCATACAGCCATCCTTCAGGGACTTAAGTCTGACACTCCTATGCTTAAAAAAAAACTTTAGCCTCTTGTATGTTTGTTCAGTGTTTACTCTGAGTTTGACTGTATTTGCCATGCTTACTCCCCTGTATATATTTCTTAATATCAAACATAGCGATCATGTTACAATTCTGATGCAAAATGCCACATCTCAGGAAAATAATCTGGTCAAATAGTGTGAGCAGCCCTTCTTATGTGCACCTTTAACAAGTCTTCATGCGGGGTTAAAGCATGTATAGGTTTCATAAGCCACATTTTAACAACTTAAAAGTAATAATAGTAAATCCTAATGTTCAGTTACTTGACAAGAATGTTATATAAAATGTGCAACACCCTGCTCGATAAAAATGTGGAGAACGTAACCCTTTTTACTGCTGACCTCCCAGTAAATAAGCAATTCAAAAGGTGAGTTTGGTGTAAAAACAAGGTACCTCAAAACCTTTATTTCATTTGAAAAAATTCAAAATCACAGGATAACCTCAGAGGTGCATTTCTTAAGAGCTTTAATTTTTCCATGTTTTTGTTGATTTGTAAAAGAAAATGAGACTCATTACCTTGCATAAAACTCATATAACCCCATTATCATTTGATCAGCAAATCATTTCATGCACATGAATATTCAGTACAATCTTTCAAGACCAATAACATCAACATAATTATTCTTGAGACTACCTTATTATGACCTATCTTATTGTACCCCTATTTACTCCACACAGCATAATCATTCCTAGATACCAGAGCTCCTAAATCTATATTTCCTGTTGCATGCTACCCCTACAGTAGTCTTCTCTTCATTGTCCTCTCTCTGTCATTTTCCATATCATTGTAGATTACAAGTGAGTATTTTCCATTGCCGTATCGTCTGTCATGAGATGTTGCATTTTAAGCTTCTCTGACAGAGACCACTCTATCAGATAGCACACTATTGTCTATCCCCCTTGGCCTGACAAAGTGTATGGCTATGCATCACGTTGGTAGCACCACTCCCAACTTGTCAAACCTGTACCAGTTCTCGTTTCCCTAGTGTAGGAAGTTGGCTCTGTATGCACTATTTCAAAGTAAGGAATAGTATGCACAGAGTCCAAGGGTTCCCCTTAGAGGTAAGATAGTGGCAAAAAGAGATAATACTAATGCTCTATTTTGTGGTAGTGTGGTCGAGGAGTAGGCTTATCAAAGGAGTAGTGTTTAGCATTTGTTGTACATACACCAGCAATAAATGAGGAACACACACTCAAAGACAATTCCAGGCCAATAGGTTTTTGTATAGAAAAATATATTTTCTTAGTTTATTTTAAGAACCACAGGTTCAAATTTTACATGTAATACTTCAGATGAAAGGTATTGCGGGTAGGTACTTTAGGAACTTTGAATAATCAAAATAGCATACACAGTTTAAAAATAAATCACATATAGCTATTTTAAAACTAGACACAGTGCCATTTTTAACAGTTCCTGGGGGTAGTAAGAGTTAGTTCGTTTTTGCAGGTAAGTAAACCACCTACGGGGTTCAAGTTTGGGTCCAAGGTAGCCCACCGTTGGGGGTTCAGAGCAACCCCAAAGTTACCACACCAGCAGCTCAGGGCCGGTCAGGTGCAGAGTTCGAAGTGGTGCCCAAAACGCATAGGCTTCAATAGAGAAGGGGGTGCCCCGGTTCCAGTCTGCCAGCAGGTAAGTACCCGCGTCTTCGCAGGGCAGACCAGGGGGGGTTTGTAGGGCACTGGGGGGGACACAAGTTAGCACAGAAAGTACACCCTCGGAAGCACGGAGGCGGCCGGGTGCAGTGTGCAAACACACGTCGGGTTTCCAATGGAAATCAATGGGAGACCAAGGGGTCTCTTCAGCGATGCAGGCAAGGGGGGGGGGGGGCTCCTCGGGGTAGCCACCACCTGGGCAAGGGAGAGGGCCTCCTGGGGGTCACTCCTGCACTGGAGTTCCGATCTTTCAGGTCCTGGGGGCTGCGGGTGCAGAGTCTTTACCAGGCGTCTGGATCTGGGAAGCAGGCAGTCGCGGTCGGGGGGAGCCTCGGGATTCCCTCTGCAGGCGTCGCTATGGGGGCTCGGGGGACAACTCTGGCTACTCACGGTCTCGCAGTCGCCGGGGGGTCCTCCCTGAAGTGTTGTTTCTCCACAAGTCGAGCCGGGGGTGTTGGGTGCAGAGTAGCAAGTCTCACGCTTCCGGCGGGAGATGTAGTTGTTTTAAAGTTGCTCCATTGGAAACAAAGTTGCAGTCTTGGGTGAACAGGGCCGCTGTGCTCGGGAGTTTCTTGGTCCTTCTAGAGCAGGGAAGTCCTCTGAGGATTCAGAGGTCGCTGGTCCCTGGGCAGAGCGTCACTGGAGCAGTGTCTTTAGAAGGGGGGAGACAGGCCGGTAGAGCTGGGGCCAAAGCAGTTGGTGTCTCCGTCTTCTCTGCAGGGTTTTTCAGCTTAGCAGTCCTCTTCTTCTTAGGTTGCAGGAATCTGAGTTCCTAGGTTCTGGGGAGCCCTTAAATACTAAATTTAAGGGCGTGTTTAAGTCTGGGGGGTTAGTAGCCAATGGCTACTAGCCCTGAGGGTGGGTACACCCTCTTTGTGCCTCCTCTCAAGGGGAGGGGGTCACATTCCTATCCCTATTGGGGGAATCCTCCATCTGCAAGATGGAGGATTTCTAAAAGTTAGTCACCTCAGCTCAGGGCACCTTAGGGGCTGTCCTGACTGGCCAGTGACTCCTCCTTGTTATTCTCATTATCTCCTCCGGCCTTGCTGCCAAAAGTGGGGCCGTGGCCAGAGGGGGCGGGCAACTCCACTAGCTGGAGTGCCCTGTGGTGCTGTAACAAAGGGGGTGAGCCTTTGAGGCTCACCGCCAGGTGTTACAGTTCCTGCAGGGGGAGGTGTGAAGCACCTCCACCCAGTACAGGCTTTGTTACTAGCCACAGAGTGACAAAGGCACTCTCCCCATGTGGCCAGCATCATGTCTCGAGTGTGGCAGGCTGCTTAAACCAGTCAGCCTACACAGGTAGTTGGTTAAGGTTTCAGGGGGCACCTCTAAGGTGCCCTCTGGGGTGTATGTTACAATAAAATGTACACTGGCATCAGTGTGTATTTATTGTGCTGAGAAGTTTGATACCAAACTTCCCAGTTTTCAGTGTAGCCATTATGGTGCTGTGGAGTTCGTGTTTGACAGACTCCCAGACCATATACTCTTATGGCTACCCTGCACTTACAATGTCTAAGGTTTTGCTTAGACACTGTAGGGACACAGTGCTCATGCACTGGTGCCCTCACCTATGGTATAGTGCACCCTGCCTTAGGGCTGTAAGGCCTGCTAGAGGGGTGACTTATCTATACTGCATAGGCAGTGTGAGGTTGGCATGGCACCCTGAGGGGAGTGCCATGTCGACTTACTCGTTTTGTCCTCACCAGCACACACAAGCTGGCAAGCAGTGTGTCTGTGCTGAGTGAGGGGTCCCCAGGGTGGCATAAGATATGCTGCAGCCCTTAGAGACCTTCCCTGGCATCAGGGCCCTTGGTACCAAGGGTACCAGTTACAAGGGACTTACCTGGATGCCAGGGTGTGCCAATTGTGAAAACAAAAGTACAGGTTAGGGAAAGAACACTGGTGCTGGGGCCTGCTTAGCAGGCCTCAGCACACTTTCAAATCAAAACTTAGCATCAGCAAAGGCAAAAAGTCAGGGGGTAACCATGCCAAGGAGGCATTTCCTTACACCTAGGTTTTGGGATAATTCTTAGTATGCTGTGTTTAAGCGTTGAACTTTTTTGTCACCATATTTAATCGCTGCACTACCTTTTGCCAACAGTGATTGACCCCGGTGCAAATCCTGTCATCCGTGCAAATGTGGCTTTGCATGCTCCGCATCGAGGTCATACATGGGATCTATGTGCATATATTTTAGGCAAATTGATGAGTGTCCTATAGATGCAATAGAGAAAATGCGCCAGCTGAAGCACCCGTTGCTGGACACTTCCTTAACCAGCGCACACAGCACTTTCCATTCTGCATCATTAATTGTTCCCTAGGTCTGCATCCCACAACTGTCAAACTTTCAACGTGGGGTGCGGGGGAGAAAATCCCGGGGGAGAAAATCTTCCACTCTGTCCTCCTTGAGGACCCTATACATGTGGGTAATCAATCTACGACTTGCGCTCATCTCCAGAAACACATCCATCACTGCATCTAGAAAAGGGGGGGCACTGTAGTAACCTTGACACTACCACATGCTATGCTTGGGGCCTTTGTTGCACAGTGGGAGGGCAGATTTTTAGGACATTCCCTTCTCTCATCAGGATAAGTGGCAGTGACTCTCCTTGTAGTGTTGCACTTAGTAGGGGGTACAGATTACTCCTATTGGTATTGTGTATACTTTTCAGCCATTATAGTCTCTTTTGTCTGGCTTAATTCTAGGTGTGTCAGTTTTTATTGCTGTAAGAAAATTCTTCTTTTATATTGTCACTCCCAAATTTTTCTGACTGATGGTGCAGGTTTTACCACTCTCAGAATGCACCGAGGCCTGCTAACCAGACCTCAGTGTCAGTGCCCTGACCCTAAAGTGTGTGTTGAATTGGCTATACCCAATCGGAAATAGCTAGCTTACCTATAAGTTCCCATTAAATGGTACCCAGGGCATGTGAGTTAGAGGGGTACCCCAGGGTTTGCGGCACTGATTGTGTTACCTTGGATGTACCCCAAGTGAAACCAGTCCTCCAGTCTGCCACTGCAGTCTGGTGGTAAAGCAGTTGTGCACTGCTAGCCTGATTTTGTCTTTGAAAGCAACAACACAGTCACCACATCCCCTGGATATGTGTGTATGTCACCTTTCTGGCAGGTCTACCAAGCCCTAAAGGCAATCTGCAATATGACACAAGCAGGCCATGTACTTTACAGGTCCCGACAGTAAAACTCACAAAATTACCATTTTCACTGTGGAAAGACTTTGACGCCCAATTAATGAGTACAGTGTTACACACTGACCCTTCAGCTGTGCTAACTCCTGAATATTGCAACCAGAGTATGCACTTCAAGGTATCAAACAGCTTGTTACATAGCCCTACTTGTATCTCAAGTTGAAATTAATGTAACTTGTTGCAGTGTACAGCTTTAGCAAAGCTGCCACTTTGTTGCTTATGAAGCTCCTGTGTCTTCCTGGGCTCACATGGAGCCTGGTCCACAAGACAGCTTTTTGCCCTCCTACGGAGATGTGCTAAGAACTGTCAACCGGGAGAACAATGGGCCATTTGCAGGCCAGGGAGGTGTCATCTCCCTCCTGCAGGAAGCCTCAAAAGTCAAGCTTCAAAGATGAAGCTGCCTTTGAAAAGCAGATGTGTAACACCACGGGGAGGGCTGCCCACTGTTGAGGTAGGCAGGTTGGCCCAGGGAGCAGAGAAGGAAGACCAGTTGCTAAACTCTTTTCCCCAGGGGTGTGTATATCCCTGAGGTAGCCACGTGCTAGGGAGGTCTGAAACCCAAGAGAGGGGTCTCGTCATCTTGGCAGTAGGCAGAATGGTGCATCCTGGGATAGCCAGATGCCACACTTGACAGATAGTGGTCGCTGGCTGGGAGGTGACTTTGTAGCCCAATGGTTACCAACCGCATCCTGCTCTGAGGGCACTTTCCATGCATGATGGAGGCATCCTTGGCACCCTCTGATCTTGACTGACTTGGAAGAAGGATTTCCCTGCTGTACTGAGGGACCAACAAAGAGAGGCTGTGCTCATAAGAGACTCCACCTGGTGGCTAGGGAAACGAGGGACTGTGTCTACATTGTTCTGCTCGGGGAGAAGCTGTCTCCAGAGCCCACTTAAAATAAGAGAACTTCAAGGGCCAGCTGTTGGGCCTCCCGTTTGCAGCACAGGAACACAACAGATGAAGAAGCCTGCTTGGGTTCAAGTTGTTAACCCAAATTCTTCAAGCCGCTACCATCATTGACGTGCAGCACCAAGACCTGATGCACAGAGTTACACCTGAGTGCTGTCTGAGAGTTGCTGGGACCCTCAGAAGAAAAGTTATCCACTCAGGAAGGATTGGCCTGTGACCAAGCCTAAGGCAGCTGATCGTCCAGGCGACTGGATTTCAGGCAGGCTGAAGAGGACTTTGTGGGACATCGACACTGCAGCCAGGACTCTCTCGCTATCTTCATAACCGAGGGATCCCTGCAGGAACACCCCCCGCTAACCGCATTGCATCCACAGCATTTATAGAGCATCTTCAGCATCCTTCATCCCTTGCATCAGGACTGCTCCATAGGAATCCATTGCTACACTGATAAAGTGCTTGGAATTGCTGAAGGTCTGCTTCTTCTGTGAAGGTAACTGTTCTTGAGGACCTGGTCCCCCTTACTAGCTCCCTGCTGGAGTTGGTCACCCCAAATCCTTGTAACCGACCGCATTGACACTTAAGTTTTCTTTGGAAAAGCTGCCAAGTGTCCAGTTCGTTGACTTAGCCAAGGCTTGTTCGTGGTTGAATGAAATTGCTTTGATTTATTATTGCTTGTAAAATCTATATCTCCATCACCCTCAGGTGGAGCTTTTTTGTTCTGGTGTCTAAATTCTTATAAAATTACAGTCTATTTTTATAAAATGGTGTTTGATTTCTTGAGTGTTGTATCAGTTTCTTCAATTGTTTTAGTGCTGTTTTAAATGCTTAAATCCTCAGTGCCACAGCTGTCAAGGGTAGGTAAGTGTATTACATTGTAAGGTCGCACAACCACACCATATAATGCACCACGTTTCCTCACAGTTGTCATACGTGATCCCCTCCCTCCCTTACTTGTGCCACAAAGTAAATGCTTAGGATATTTTGTTAAGAACACTGGAGAAAAACGTGCTGACTACAACATTCAGATAAATATTTTCTCCTATATTTTGCTCAATCGTGCAAGTCGTACTTGCCCTCATACCATAATACAATAGTGGTGGTAAAGATTAAGTTGCGGTGCAGTTGAGAAGTTAA
Organism: Pleurodeles waltl; assembly: GCF_031143425.1. NCBI lineage: Eukaryota > Metazoa > Chordata > Amphibia > Caudata > Salamandridae > Pleurodeles > Pleurodeles waltl. The sequence goes on from NC_090443.1 coordinate 40,825,348, forward strand.
TGTCCAAAATATGATAAGCAATATGATAAGCATTCCGGAAAAAAACACACCTTTTTAATTCTTGAGAAATATTGTTTTAAATCCTTGAAACACTTATCAAAATGCTCCTACAAAAGGAAATGAGAGAGTACTTCAGGTTAGTTTTTTTTGCAAAGGTCAACATATCTTCATATCAAGGTAAAATCCAGTTAGTTTTGTACAAGTCAAGCTAAAAATAGCCGAAAATTCATAGTAGTGAATCTAATGGCAATAAACCCTCCCATTTGTATGGGTACTGCTTTTTCATTATATGATTTACATACATGTATTTACCGTGGGCATATATTTCCCTGGGTCTTCTCGGGGTGAACAACTCAGGAAAGGAAAAAGGAGTGAAGTCTAATTTTGAATATTCATGGACAGTGTCTCTTAAAATGCTGTCCAGCGTGGAAGTTGTGCTGCTGCCTGAAATACCTATAGCACATAATACACCTCATTGCTAAAGATGATTCAGTTGTGTGATTAAACACATGCTTCCTTTAACACACTGACTGACTCCATCTCTGCTTTTCTTTTTCCACAGTGTGAGCGTATTGCGGAAGAGTACGAGGATGAGCTGATAGAATTTTTCTCATACAAGTCTGAAAATGTGAAGGACCGGTTATGTAGCAAACGTACAGGTGTGCTTCAGATTCAACACAATCTGCTTAATTTCTTTCGTGTTTTAGACATACTTTCTCAACATCTAACTGGATATAAATTTGCCACAGAGCCAGTGGTGCCTCCTCTTGAAGACTCTTGATATTTCCAAAGAAAAAACTTTGGCATGCTTATAACTTTAGGCAGTTCGACATCCCCACAAATCTGTCCCACAGTCTTAGAGTGGATGCATGCAATTGTTATCTTGGGAAGCTTAACACTGATTGGTTAAGGGGACTAAGCTCAAGCAGGGTTGCAAGTTCTCTTTCTCACTCAAACTTCGATAGGAAATGTGTATGCCAAACGCTCTCAAAACTGCTGGATAGATCTACACATCACTTGCAGAGAAGACCACTTGCATATTTCATTTTTTTTAAACTAGAAAAGCAGTGTTTGGGTCATTATAAGAGTGTGGACGCACTTTGAGAAGTAATGTCCTGGTTCCTTGTAAACAGCGTAAATGGTGAGTGCACCCTGGCCTTGGGAAGGAACTGTGAACATCTCAGGATGCTGGGAAATGCTCCTCCCCTCCCCATAGTCCAAATTTGGTGGTAGGATGCAAAGAAGTGCAGCCTGCAATGCAATTATCATACTTGGGGTGCCTTAAAATATGAGCGCATCAGTCCTGACAAAAATGTTTGTACTCTGCCCCTGATGACTGTTTACTTCTGGAGAAGACACAAACATTATAAGAATATACATTTAGTGGTCAAGTGCATATAAGGATGGTCCCTGTTACACCCGTACTGTTTGTATGAATAAAGGGCGTGCCTTATGTGCAGTACTGGAATAGCATGATCTCCAAGCATGTTCTGAGGTAAGAGCGCTAGGCACATGATGCATAATGTAACCTTTCCCAAAGGTACTGGGCATGGAGGGTGCTGGTCATAATCAAAACCTGATGCCAAGGGTGGTTTCCCTTTTAGGACACCGAAGCTGCGCCCCTCTGAAATTCCTACATGTCTGCCTAAAAGAAATATATAACATAGATCCACAATGCGATGCAGGGCTTACCTTTCTAGAGCCCATTGTTGCCATTGTAGTTTATGGTAGTATCCAGTGTGTGCCAGTGGCGCTGTCAGTTTCGGGCATCAGAGTCTGCATTCCTTTCTGAGGGCAGACATCTGTCATTCACAGGCATAGAACCCCCCTTTCCCATTCGCACACGGTAGGACTCGATGCAAGCATGTGTGATTTGGCACCTTTTCTTCTGTAATGGTAAATGTTACAATGCTAAACTTGTGTTATATATAGTATGCTGAGACTCCTGGTCTCAATAACCTCCCCCACTTTGACACCCACCCTATGCCCTGGCTGTAGGTCACTGACCCCTTTAGATGTGGAGCTACAGTCTTTGCTCGCCTGCAAAATTGATCCAAAATACAAGCACAGTTTTTGTTTCCTTGCAAAGTTGATGCAAGTGTCCGAGTCAGGCATAAAGGGAGAAATATGCGTTTATAGTAAAGACAGTTGCATGCTTTTATGGTGTTAAAACTGGCCCTATCTTCATGCCTGTAACATGGATGACAAAAGCATGGATTGAATTTACAAACACTGAATGTTAAAAACCGTTAAGGTCAGTGGTTGCCTCTGCAGAGCACACAGAATACTACTCTTGTATTCCAGTTGCAATTGAAATGCTATGTAAATGTGTGTGAAGGGAGTACACAGATAAAATATTTACAAGGCAAACAAAAGAAAATATAGTACTTAATTGTGAGTGAGAGCAATATATGTTTTAGGGTGGTGAAGTAAGAGAGATGCAAGGAAGTGCTTTCGGTGGAGACTGAAAAGAGGGCACTGAAGAGGAAAGACGTGAGGAGGCAGATGTGCAGAGAAAAGGGCATACATATCTAATATGGAGCACACCTAACTGAAGACCACTACTCCCTCCACCGGCCTCATTAATATTTGATTCACAGTCTCACAATTTCAGAATTATTGTTACTCGTTTATCTTAAACAGCTGACAACCATTAAGAAGGCAAATAGTGCTGTACGTTTTGGGGATATGTCAGTAGTGTTATGTTTCTGGATGCAATAACATCTCAGAGAGAAACCAAAATACTGGTCTGCTGGCACACTGTGGGAATCGCAGAAATGTATTTTTCATGTTCCCATTTAGAGAGCCCCCACTTTACTTCACCCCACTTAGACATGTCTGCATGTTTCTATATGACTGATTGCAGCCAGCAGCACAGCCAGCAGCTGTGGGTGCTTCCTGAAGCCTGGTTAGAGCATGTTCTTCCAAAGTGTATGTGATGTACAGTGTGCACAATACAGTGATATGGGATGGTTTTCAATGTGTTTAATATTTCAAGACTGTATGTTCCAACTTCTGTATAAACCTTGCTTTCTCACTGAATTAATTTGCTTTAAAATTTACAATTTGCCAACCTTTTTTTCATATTTTCTTATCCTCTGGGGAGAACCCCCGACCCCACATTTGTCCATTAATCTTCCTCACTACAGAAGTCATACGCAGCTTTTATGCCCCATCACTTTCAAATGTCATCAACCGCCACTGCCCGATGCATAGCCATCCCCACCTCATATCTTTTTTAGCACGCAAACACAGTTTTCCTCATGTTTGAAGCAAGGTGTGAGGAGTTTGCATAAATTAGGGAAAGCTTGTGAAAAGTTTTTTTTTTTTTTTTTTTTTTTTTTTTATGCAAGCATATCGCAGATCATTAATTTGTGCTAGTCGTATTTTTGTTTCTAATATAAGACAATAACTATAGACTCATCTTTTTTTATAAATAAAAGTTTATTGAGCAGATTTGCCAGTATATACAACAAATACATTTATAAAAAATCAAAATTATTCACCAGACCAGAGGTTGCATACATAAAAAGGCGGTAATACAAAAAATTAACATAGACTCACAATCCATCACGTACAGGAAAAATTGTAAATGATGTTAAACATCAGGCCCATAGGCCTCACAAATCCGAAAGAACAGGCATAATGGAGGCAAACGCTCTCTAGTATGTTAACAAATACCTCTCCTTTCTTTTTCTGTGCAACTTCTTATCCCATAAAGTGCTAAAGTACTTTACAAAAATGTATAAACCTTATGTATCAACACAGCAGATCATTAACAAATACCTGCCCTTTCTTTTTCCTGTGCAAATTCTTATCCCATCAATTGCTACAATATTTAACTAGATTTTATCAATCTTATGTATCCAACAAAAGCCGTAGTATACATCCGTAAAATGATCCAAATCATATCTAAACTAATTTGTCTTAATCGTGTTGGAGGAGCCTTTACCAGAGCAGTACTTAAAATTCAAATAGAGAATCCATTGAGGCCACCGTACCTAACATGCTACAGTAAGATAATAAGATTATGTGCAAAATGAAGGACTACATCTTGAATTGATCTTTATCATATTTTCAAAAAAGTACTTTGTGCTTTACAGAACTTGTGCATTATGGTCCCTTGACCCTATCGAGGTCCTGATTTCCCTCTGCTATTAAGTCAAAAGGAAGCATTCTAGGTTCACCTCCTTACCATTATGCAGTATGCGCAGCCATGATTTCCAATGGTGCCCAAACACCAAGATATTTCGTCAAGCTACCCATCTTCCTGGTGTATGCTTCCTCAAAATGCCCTGTCCTCTGCAACTTCATGAACCATATTTTAAGAGTTGGTACTGTAATCATGCGCCAGTATTGTAAGATCAGTGACCTCGCTACTTCTGCTATAAAAATCAGAATGTACTTATCTAGGCTGGAAGTTCGACCCGATACCCCATATAGTACCAGCTTGGCTTCTGGCTTCAACGCTACTTGAATTATTTGACTTGGTTCTCGAAAGACCTCCTCCCAGAATTGTGTCAGTATGGGAAAATTAAAAAATTTTAACAAATATGCGACCAATCCCCTTTTTCCTCTTGAGCTCACCTAAAACGTTTATTACGGATACATTTTATTAATTGTTTTCGGCGTATAGTATGCTATCCAGTTAGATATAAAACTTATCCTCTTGAAATTTGCTGCCCTTAGAGATTTGTATCCTGGTATCAAAACGTGCTCCCTTTTCCAACTGTTAGCCTAGATCCTGGCTCCTGCTCCATCTTTCTCAAATTATCTTTTCTTCGATCAAAGAGGAGTCTGTGTGCTTCCAAAGGGACGATTCCTAGTATTTCACTTTCATACCATAGTTTCATAATTACCTCGGAGGAATGGCTCACCTCTTGCAGATTATTTTTTATCAAGCTCTTAATTTGGGCATAACTATGCCAGAACTTCCCTTGCTCCATCCCTACTTTGTTTTATCTCCTCCCAGTTAGCAAGACAAGTGCCCAGGTAGAAATCACCCAGTAGCCTTTTGAATTCCAAATCCTGCAAAAAAAATGTCTGGAAACGCCAAGTCTAGCCCCTGACAGTCCTATAGTATTACCAACCAATGCCATAATGGAATATATCTGGTTTTAAAAAACCTTTGTACTGCACAAATGATTTCACCTAACACCTTGTACCTTGTACCTTGTTCTTTTCTGCAGCTTCGCCATTTTTAAAGAAACCTGCAGTTTACCTCCACTCTCCTGAACTATTTTCCTTATGAAAAAAAAAAAGATCCAAACCACCTTCTACTATACCCATTTTGACCATAATAACCAACCATTTGGCGTGGTAATACAAAAATGAAAAATCCGGTAGGACCAACTCTCTTTGTTCCTAACACAACTGAAGGATTGAAAATCTCACTCAAGTTTTTTTTTTTTCCCTGCCATACAAACTTAATTATAAGGGATTTTAGCGCTTTAAAAAAAGTCTTATTGATTTCTATTGGGAGATTCACAAAAAGGAATAAAAATAGTGCAAGGACCGAAATTCTAATTAATGACTCTCCCTATTAGAGTAAGCAGTAACAAGGACCATCTTTCTTTGAGCCTTTTTACTTTTTCCTTCATGTTCTCATAATTTGGCTTGAATAGGTCTGTGTATTTATTCGTCGCATAAATCCTTAGGTAACGAATGGGGGGACATTTACTATTAAAATTGTGTCTTAGCTCTGCCAGAAGCACCGACGAATGGGCGTTGAAGAGCAGTGTCTCCGTTTTGTATTGATTGACCTTACTGCCCTCCAGATTTGTGTATTCTTGAATGATATCCAATGCACCCTTAATATTAACCTGTCCAAATTGTCCGCAAACAACTTGAGTTTAGACATCCCTTGCAGAGGGGAGACAATACTGTGTGCACTACGTATTTGTTCCGCTAATGGTTCAATGAAAAGCACAAAAAGTATAGGAGACATTGGGCACCCCTGCCAGGTGCCACTCTTAATCTGAACAGTACCTGCAAGCTTTGCATTCATTATTACCTGTGCTTCCGCCCCTTGGTAAAGTTTTTCTAGACATTGATACTGTGAATCGAAAGTTCTCGAACACAAAAAACTGAGCATCCCAATTCACTAGATTGATCGATGCCAAGAAGGTATTCATTGCAATTGCAGCATTATCCTTGGAGCAAGAAAAATAAATTGATAGCCTGAACCAAGTTCTGCATAAATAGCACCCATCACTCGCTTTAGTAGAAACCCACTCTGCTCCTTGTGCACCAGAGTCTGCCCAACCTCAATTATCTGTGATGCCCAGATCTTGGCTAATAGTTTATAATCCATATTAAGCAGACCAAATGGGCGATAAGAGTTTCTGTCTGTGGGATCCTTTTCTTTTTTCAAAAAACTTACCACCACTGACTCTTCTAGTTATAGGCACATTTGGATAGCACTTGTTTCTTTCTGATGGCAGTTGTGATGTTCCAGTATGCTAGTTTAGCTACTCGGAGAAGAAAGGCCAATTCAGACATTCATTTGTAGTTTCTCTTTCAAAATCCTCTTGTCGGTGTGAATGCTTGGCAGGGTACTTAACTTTTTATGATTGATAAATATATTGCCACTGTGGTGGCAACCATGTTTCAATGCTTGACTGCATAATGCAGCTGTGGCTATTTGTGCTCCTCCCTAATCCTTTTTCTGTTTCTGCAGATCTGTGTGACCATGCGATCCACCTCCCTCACGATGAGCTATGAAGAAGCAGTCCCCTACGCTGGATGATTTGTATGTTTCTAAACCTCTCAAATTCCTTCTGGGGCCTGCGTCAAAAAGGAAAATCTGAACATTTGGTGTGTTTCAGAGGAAGTGAAAAAGCACAGATATTCATTCCCTTTTTTCCTACAAACAAATCCTCAGTATTGCTTGCATTCCATATTCCTCAAGGTTAGGGCATCAAGGTGTTTGAAATTCAGGTGGATGCGGGTCTGCTGCAAGCTGTGAAAACTCTAGCGCTGCCTTTCCTTCATTGCTTTCCTTTGTGCTAGAGCCCTGATCCTGCAATTGGTTTTTTTGGTCACTGACTCCATCTGAGTAGCTACTTGAACAGACACTTCATCTAACTCTGACAGGAGATTCATCCCTTCAACCTGCTGCACGCCATGCGGCCTTGAGAAGACCACCAGACCTTTCCCTTCGTTTGAAATGTGTGTGGTGCGCAGCCCTCCATGCCACAGTTTGCTGTCACCCTACACGGTCTCACTAGAACATTCACTCCATTTTTGCTCCAGTGTGTATCCTCCAATCTTTTCGTGCCTTGGGCTTATATATAAATCTGCCATGTTGTATTGGGCTGTTACCAGGACTTCTCAGGAGGATGGTGCCCAGCAGGCAGCCTCATGTCGATGAAAGCAGAGACGCTCCACTCCAATCTTGGAAGCGATACAGCCAAGACATATAAAGAAGTCTGTCTGTTGCAGGCCAGCATCTTAAACTCTGTACTGTTTCTTTATTGCTCACTTGTTTTGATGTTATTTTTTACATACTAATATTTTAAAATTAAAATCTGTTCCTTCTTTTGTCTATTTCACGGGCATTTCCTTCATTGGTAGCTCAGGCTTTACAAGTAGAAACGTGAAAAATGATTCAAAATATTGTATTGTAATCGTATTTATATAGCGCTTACTACCCCTGGCGAGGCGTCGAAGCGCTTTTCGATGAGTAGCACGCTACACCGGAACCCAACAAGAATTATTGATGGATTAGTATCGTTAAATAATGAGTACAGTTTTAGTATTATTGTGAGTTAATTTGAGCCGCGGATATGAGAGTTTGTTAGTTAGATTGACTGGAGTAATGGAGGGGTGGAAGGAGGAAAGAAATCCAGAAGTGTTAATTGGGAGTATATCCTTCATTTACTCAACCCAAAGGCTTGGGATGAGTAAAGGGGGGCGGAGGGGTAAGAGTATGTGGAAGGGTTAGGGAGAGCATAGTAGCAGGGTGAGATGAATGCAGGAGAATTTAGTAGGGTTGTGTGGGAGGTCACAGAGGTAGAGTGATATTTGGTGAGTTAGATGTGGAAGTGAGGGGAAGAGCTTAGGCAGAGAGATTTAGGAGATGAAAGTGGTAAAAGGGATTTGGGATGAGTCAGAGTGAGAATGGAGGATAGTTTGATAGAGACATAAGAGTGATGAGTAGATAAGTGTGATAAGATGAGAGCAGGAATTCATAGATATCTAGTATAACAACCCACCCAGGAGCCATGCAATGATCCATGAACATGCCAAGCACAGAAACAACATGTTCGATGGCATATGTTGCTGCAGATACACATGTTTAGCACAGTCCGCTGCCTGGTGTTGGGCTCGGAGTATTACAAGTTGTTTTTCTTCGAAGAAGTCTTTTTTGGTCACGGGACCGAAGGACTCCTCCCTCTTCGGCTCCATTGCGCATGGGCGTCGACTCCATCTTAGATAGTTTTTTTCCGCTGTCGGGTTCGGATGTATTCCTTTTCGCTCCGTGTTTCGGTTCGGAAAGTTAGTCAGAATCTCGGAAGAAAGCGTCGGTATTGTTCCGTTCGGTATCGGGATAGTTAGGTACATCGACACCGATCATCGGAAGACTTTGGGGTAGCTTCGATCCCCCATCGGGGCCTGGTCGGCCCGACCGCGTGCAACATCGAAGCCGATGGAACGGACCCCGTTCCGTTTCTGCCCAAAATGTCACAGTAAGTATCCTTATACAGATCAGCACTTGGTCTGTAACTTGTGCTTGTCCCCCGAGCACAAGGAGGATACCTGTGAGGCCTGTCGAGCCTTCCGGTCCAGAAAAACACTCCGGGACCGAAGAGCCAGGCGTCTACAAATGGCGTCCACGCCGACAAAACAACGTTTCGACGACGAAGAGGAAACATTCTCGGTTCCGGACTCAGAATCCGGAGACTCCGACGTCGAACAACAACAACAAACAGTGAGTAAGACGTCGAAAATAAAAACCATCGAAAAAACAAAAGCCCAGGGGACGCCACTGCCGACAGGCCATGGCTCGACCCATAAAACCGGCGACCCGTCGAAGGCGCCGAAAAAGGGCACGCCCATAGCGAAGACACCCGACTCCGGTCGAGGGACCGCCATGGAGCAACCTCGGAGCCGAGATAGTGGCTCCGAGAAGCAAAAACAAGATGCCGGCACCGAAAAACATCGGCACCGAGACACACTGCCGAAAGCCACAAAAATTCTGTCGGTACCGAAACCGAAAAAAGATTCTCTCTCGGCGCCGAAAAGTTCCACACCTCCTTCCTACACAGAGGAACAAGGAATAAGTGGCCAGATGCACAGATTTGGACAAGAGCTCCAAAGTGTAGAATCAGACTACACACAAAAGAGACTGTACATCCAGCAAGACACAGGGAAGATATCAACCCTTCCCCCAATAATGAGAAAAAGAAGGATCGGATTTCTCAAGGATGACGCACAACCACAAGCCAAAGTGGTTAAAAAAGTCACGCCTCCGCCCTCTCCACCACAACAGGCATCGCCGGCACAAACACCGCCACAAATGCACTCACCAGCGCAAACTACCATAAGTCAAGATAATCAGGATCAACACGCTTGGGACCTATATGACACCCCAGTGCCGGACAATGATCCCGATTCATACCCCACAAAGCCGTCACCGCCAGAGGACAGTACCTCATACTCGCAACTGGTGGCTAGGGCAGCAGAATTCCACAATGTCCAACTGCATTCCGATCCTATAGAGGATGATTTTTTATTTAACACCCTCTCGGCTACACATAGCCAATATCAATGTCTCCCAATGCTACCAGGGATGTTACGGCACGCAAAACAAATTTTTGAAGAGCCCGTAAAATCAAGAGCCATCACCCCAAGGGTGGATAAGAAATACAAACCACCACCCACAGACCCAGTGTTTATTACTTCGCATTTACCACCTGACTCCGTAGTAGTAGGGGCAGCTCGCAAAAGAGCAAATTCCCATACATCTGGCGACGCCCCACCTCCGGACAAAGAAAGCCGAAAATTTGATGCAGCAGGAAAAAGAGTAGCATCACAGGCAGCCAACCAGTGGCGCATCGCAAATTCTCAAGCGCTGCTGGCCCGATATGACCGCGCACACTGGGATGAGATGCAACTTCTCATAGACCATCTTCCCCAGGAATACCAAAAAAGGGCGCAGCAAATAGTTGAAGAGGGACAAACTATCTCAAACAATCAAATCCGCTCTTCAATGGACACAGCCGATACTGCAGCGAGAACAGTCAACACTGCTGTCACCATAAGGAGACACGCTTGGCTCCGCACTTCAGGCTTCAAACCGGAAATCCAGCAGGCTGTCCTTAATATGCCCTTCAACGAGAAACAACTTTTTGGCCCTGAAGTGGACACAGGCATTGAAAAACTTAAAAAGGACACAGACACGGCCAAAGCCATGGGCGCACTCTACTCCCCGCAGAGCAGAGGCTCTTTTAGGAAAACTCCATTTAGAGGGGGGTTTCGTGGCCAACCCACAGACACCACCAGCCAACAAACAAGAACCACACCATATCAGGGTTCATTCCAAAGGGGAGGTTTCAGGGGATATAGAGGGGGTCAATTCCCAAGGAGTAGGGGAAGATTCCAGACTCCAAAAACACCTCCACCTAAACAGTGACTTTCAAGTCACACAACCCCTTCACTCAACACCAGTGGGGGGAAGACTAAGCCAATTCTACCAATCTTGGCAGCAGATTACAACAGACAATTGGGTATTAGCAATAATCCAACATCGCTATTGCATAGAATTCCACAAATTCCCACCAAACATCCCTCCAAAAACACGCAAAATGTCACCACAACATTTAGAACTTTTAGGACTAGAAGTTCAAGCACTACTGCAAAAGGATGCAATAGAGTTAGTACCAGTACAACAAAAAAACACAGGAGTTTACTCCCTGTACTTTCTAATTCCAAAAAAAGACAAAACATTAAGACCAATATTAGATCTCAGGACACTAAATACCTACATCATATCGGACCACTTTCACATGGTCACACTACAAGACATCATTCCACTGCTCAAACAGCAAGATTACATGACCACATTAGACCTAAAAGATGCGTACTTTCATATACCGATACACCCTTCTCACAGAAAGTACCTAAGGTTCGTATTCAAAGGAATACATTACCAATTCAAGGTGTTACCATTCGGAATAACAACTGCACCAAGAGTATTCACAAAATGTCTAGCAGTAGTAGCAGCACATATCAGAAGACAACAAATACATGTGTTTCCTTACCTAGACGATTGGCTAATCAAGACCAACACAGTAAGAAAGTGCACAAACAACACCACATATGTCATACAAACCCTTCACAAACTGGGTTTCTCCATCAACTATACAAAGTCACACCTCGAACCGTGTCAGACACAACAATATCTAGGGGCAACCATCAACACATCAAAAGGAATTGCCACTCCAAGTCCACAAAGAGTTCAAGCATTCCACAAGGTAATAAGTGCTATGTTTCCAAACCAAAAGATACAAGCAAAATTTGTGCTAAAACTTCTAGGCATGATGTCATCATGCATAGCCATTGTCCCAAACGCAAGACTACCCCTGCGACCCTTACAACAGTGCCTAGCATCACAATGGTCACAAGCACAGGGTCAACTTCTAGATCTGGTGTTGGTAGACCGCCAAACATACCTCTCGCTTCTATGGTGGAACAGCAACAATTTAAACAAAGGGCGGACATTTCAGGACCCAGTGCCTCAATACGTTATAACAACAGATGCTTCCATGACAGGGTGGGGAGCACACCTCAATCACCACAGCATTCAAGGACAATGGGACGTACACCAAACAAAATTTCATATAAATTACCTAGAACTGTTAGCAGTATTTCTAGCGTTAAAAGCCTTTCAACCCATAATAACACACGAATACATTCTTGTCAAAACAGACAACATGACAACAATGTATTATTTAAACAAACAAGGAGGAACACACTCAACACAATTGTGTCTCCTAACACAAAAAATATGGCAGTGGGCGATTCACAACCACATTCGCCTAATAGCACAATTTATTCCAGGGATCCAAAACCAACTAGCAGACAACCTTTCGCGAGATCACCAACAAGTCCACGAATGGGAAATTCACCCCCAAGTTCTGAACAAGTACTTTCAAATTTGGGGAACACCCCAGATAGATTTGTTCGCAACAAAAGAAAACGCAAAATGCCAAAACTTCGCATCCAGGTACCCACACCGCGAATCACAAGGCAATGCTCTATGGATGAGTTGGTCAGGGATATTTGCATACGCTTTTCCCCCTCTCCCGCTCCTTCCATATCTAGTAAACAAATTGAGTCAAAACCAACTCAAACTCATACTGATAGCACCCACATGGGCAAGACAACCTTGGTATACAACTCTACTAGACCTTTCACTAGTACCGCATGTCAAACTACCCAACAGACCAGATCTGTTAACACAACACAAACAACAGATCAGGCATCCAAACCCAGCATCATTGAATCTAGCAATTTGGCTCCTGAAATCCTAGAATTCGGACACTTAGACCTCACACAAGAATGTATGGAGGTCATAAAACAAGCTAGAAAAGCTTCCACTAGACACTGCTATGCATCTAAGTGGAAAAGATTTGTTTGCTACTGCCATACCAATCAAATCCAACCATTGCATGCCTCTACAAAGGACATAGTGGGATACTTACTACATTTGCAAAAAGCGAACCTCGCTTTTTCATCTATAAAAATACACCTCGCAGCAATATCTGCTTACCTACAAACTACTCATTCATCGTCTCTATTTAGAATACCAGTTATTAAAGCATTCATGGAAGGGCTAAAAAGAATTATACCACCAAGAACACCACCAGTTCCTTCATGGAACCTTAACATCGTCTTAACAAGACTCATGGGTCCACCTTTCGAACCCATGCATTCCTGTGAAATGCAATATCTAACGTGGAAAGTCGCATTTCTCATTGCAATCACATCCCTCAGAAGAGTAAGTGAAATACAGGCATTTACCATACAAGAACCATTTATTCAAATACACAAAAATAAAATAGTTCTAAGAACAAATCCAAAATTTCTACCAAAAGTAATCTCACCATTCCATTTAAATCAAACAGTAGAATTGCCAGTGTTCTTCCCACAACCAGATTCCGTGGCTGAAAGGGCACTACATACATTAGACATCAAAAGAACACTAATGTACTACATTGACAGAACAAAGCTAATCAGGAAAACAAAACAACTGTTCATAGCTTTTCAAAAAACACACATAAAAAATCCAATCTCTAAACAAGGCATTGCTAGATGGATAGTCAGATGTATTCAAACATGCTATCTTAAAGCCAAGAGAGAATTGCCTATTACACCAAAGGCACACTCAACCAGAAAGAAAGGTGCTACAATGGCCTTTCTAGGAAACATTCCTATGAGCGAAATATGTAAGGCTGCAACCTGGTCTACGCCTCATACATTTACTAAACACTACTGTGTAGACGTACTAAATGCACAACAAGCTACAGTAGGCCAAGCTGTACTAAGAACATTATTCCAAACTACTTCAACTCCTACAGGCTAAACCACCGCTTTTAGGGGAGGTAACTGCTTTATAGTCTATGCTATTCATGTGTAACTGCAGCAACATATGCCATCGAACTGAAAATGTCACTTACCCAGTGTACATCTGTTCGTGGCATTAGTCGCTGCAGATTCACATGTGCCCTCCCGCCTCCCCGGGAAGCCTGTAGCCGTTTAGAAGTAGATCTTAAATCTTAAACATTTGTACATTTTGTAAATAATTATTATAAACTTTTTATGTACATACGTATTCACTCCATTGCATGGGCACTATTTATAGCAAACAACTCCATCCTCACCCTCTGCGGGGAAAACAATCTAAGATGGAGTCGACGCCCATGCGCAATGGAGCCGAAGAGGGAGGAGTCCTTCGGTCCTGTGACCAAAAAAGACTTCTTCGAAGAAAAACAACTTGTAATACTCCGAGCCCAACACCAGGCAGCGGACTGTGCTAAACATGTGAATCTGCAGCGACTAATGCCACGAACAGATGTACACTGGGTAAGTGACATTTTCAATACACATACATACATATATATATATGCACACACACACACACATGAATACACACACATATGCACATACAATACATAATTAGAATCATGGGTAAAAAATACTTAGTCAGACAGGTTTAAAGAGTGTGTGTGTATTTTGTTGTTATGACATAGTAGCAATACATATTTTCCAAAGAAACTATAAATAAATAGAAATATACATATAATCTGAAAAAATATTTATCCACATAGGCGTATGCAGTTCATAGTTGTTTGAAAAAGGTGGTTATGAAGGAAAGAGCCAACTCTTGAGCAGTTTTCTGAAGACAAGAAAGTTATCTGTGGCTCTTATAGTTGGGGGTAATGAATTCCATAGTTTGGCTGCTTGGACGGAGAAGGATGTACCACCTATAGTCTTTTTCTTGCATGGTGGTGTTCTAAGGCGGGGTGCCAAACTTGAGCGGAGGGTTCTTTGTTGGATGTATTTGGTAATTTTCTTTCTGATAAAAAGCGGTCCTGTTCCATGTATAGCTTTGTGGGTGTTACAAAGCACCTTGAAAGTGCATCTTCTGGCAACGGGTAACCAGTGTAGTGCTCTCAAGGCAGGGGAGATGTGGGCTTGCGGCATTATGTGTAGTAGTAGCCTGCCTGCGGAATTCTGGATAAGTTATAGTTTTTTCATAACAGATAGAGATGATCCATGGTAGAGGCTATTGGCATAATCCAGTTTGGATAGTACAAGCAAGATAGTAGCTTGCACCTTGTGTGGAAATCCGAGGTGGGGGAAGATGTGTCGTAAAGTCTTTAAGGTGATGAAGCTTGTGCATGCTAATTTGTCTACTTGGGCATTCATAGTTAACTTGGAGTCTGTTGTGTATTCTTTATCTAGTGGTCGGCTCGCGGGTTGTTGAGCTGAATGGGGGTGGGCTCGTGTGGAGAATGTGGGGTATGGAATGTGCCTCGTGGGATGGAATGCGGGAGGTGTGGCTGGACGGAGGAGGCGGTTGGAGTGGGGCCGGAAACATATTATGGAGGTGGTTCTTTGTGATGTTGAAATAAACGTGAAGATTGTTCCGACCTTACACGACTTCGTATATTTGATCGCAACATAATATTGGCGACGAGGCGAACCACCTCCGGACCTACGCAAAGTGAATTTTTTTGAGGCGGACGCAGCATTATCAACGGATCTCCGGTGAAGGTGAGATCGTTGGAAGATATTCGTGGAGAGATTTAATGGGCGACTCGTTTTTGGAGCTCTGAATTAATTGTATACGCGCATTAAAACATATTGGGCATACAGCGCGTGCATCTTCATAACGAAGTGCTTACTCTCGTTTCCCGGCCTCGAGCGCTTGTGCGAACCATTTCATCTTGCGCACGTTCGTGGTTAGCGCGCACTCTTCTGCAACTGCCGTTTTGGTGTTACAACGCACTCCTTCAACAACATATTTTTCAGGAAGTTATAAAATATTTTCTTACCGCCGCTGTTCTCCTTGTGAAATTGTACTCGTTTTACGCTCTGAAAAAAAAAAGGGGAAAAGAAGGTGAACTTTCTTTAGAAAATGGACTGGTGGTTCAAACATTGCTAAACGAGGAGGTTGTGGGGCTGTTTTTTCTTCTTCTCTTCTCCTTCTTCTGCAAATTAGTCAAGTTTTGTTCAAAACAATTTGACTACTAGTATGAGCAAGTTATGTAAAGAATTACATCAGAAGTTTCTGTGGGTGTCATTTATAGTTTTATTTATGTTGATGGAATAATTTTATTTGAAAAATATGCAATCTGTTTCTGCCCCTCCTCCATTTCTAGAAACACCAGGTGAACCACCGGTGTCTTGGTCTCAATGGTTTGATGCTTTCGAAACTTATTTAGGAGCTATTGGGGCATCACGATATAGACCTGAAAGGAAAAAGTTTCTATTATTACATTCGCTGGGATTTGAAGGCAGAGAGACTTTGAAACATCTTCCTGAAGTTGAAGTGACGGATAATGAAGAATTAGATGAGTATCAGGAAACAGTAAAGAAGCTTATCCTGAGATTTGATAAACAAACTAGTCTTGTTGTATTGCACCACAAATTTTTCAAGAGAGTCCAGCTACAAAGTGAATCGATTGATGATTTTGTTAGTGTGCTTCGTAAATTGTGTGCAAAATGTCAATTTGGTGCATTCCGTGATCAATTGGTCAGGGACCAACTCATTGGGAATTGTTATGACAGACATATTAAACAAAGACTACTTACAATGGGTGATCCTTCACTTGAGGAGGTTATAAAGCAGGCAAAAAGCATTGAATTAGCCCAAGTGTCTCTTAAAGAACTTTCGTATCAACGCAAGGAGGATGAGAAAGTTTGCGTCAATGTCGTTTCCTCACGCAAGGAATTCAAGACTACTAATAATCAGTTTTTCAAACGCAGCAATATTTGTTTCAGATGCGGGAATGTCCCACATTTGAAAGACTCTAAAGGCTGTCCTGCTAAGAATGTTATTTGTCACAAATGCGGTCGGACGGGCCACTTTGCTAGAGTGTGTCAGAGTGTCAAGAGTGACAAGAATGTTAAAATAAGCAGTGTGTCTGATATTTGTGAAGGGTCCAATCAATGTTTGGAAAACGAGTTCCGTGACATGATTGTGGTTGTCACAGATGAACAAATCTCATTGAATGATTTTGAGAAGTGTGTGGACCCGTATGTGGATATTTGTGTGGGTGGTAAAACACTACATTTACTTGTGGATTCCGGGGCACGCATAACTATGATAACTTTAGACCTGTTTAAGAGAACGTGGGGTCATAGGAAATTGTTTCCACCTGACAGAGCTCCTGTTTCCTATGAAGGAAGGAGGATTGAATTAGAAGGTTTTATCGAAGATGTTTTGGAGTTCAAGGGGCGCAAGATCCGTGGTAAGGTGTATGTTGCTGTCAAGGGTCTTAATATCTTAGGGTGGTTCCACCAAGGCCTATTTGGGATGGTATTGAGACCAGGTACCACTGAGCAGGTTATGGTGGTTAGAGACGGTTGTGACATGAATTTGTCTACTCTTCATTCGATGTTCCCTAGGGTATTTGAGAAAAAATTAGGATGTATCCAAGGATTTAAGCATATTATCAAAGTAAAAAAATAATGCTATTCCGATAAAGCACAAGTTAAGAGCGATCCCATTTAGCCTGAGGGAGGACCTTAGATCAGAATTGGAAAAGTTACAATCCTCTGGTGTAATTGAACCGGTTGAATCTAGTTTATGGTTGTCTCCCATTGTGGTTGCTCGTAAACGCAATGGTGAGATCCGCTTATGTATTGACTTAAGAAGTCTCAGCAAAGAGATTTGGGTAGATTCTTTTCCTTTACCTAGAATCTGTGATCTACTTGAGAAGCTCAGTGGTGCGGTATGGTTTTCAAAAATTGATTTGGCCTCAGCTTACCATCAGGTTGTCCTTGAAGAGGACTCTAGACATTTAACAGCTTTCAACACTCCGTTTGGTACCTTTCAATTTCGTAGAATGCCCTACGGCCTTGCTTCGGCTGCTTCAGTTTTTCAACGTATCATGTCATTTCTGCTGAAAGATGTCGAGGGTGTATTGGTTTTTCAGGATGATGTTTTGATTTTTGCCAAACAGTTAATAGATCACAACATTGTGCTCAAGATGGTATTACAGATTTTTGAGGAGAATGGTGTTGTTGTAAAGGAGGAAAAGTGTGAATTTTGGAAAAAAGAGATTGCATTTTTGGGACATGTCGTTTCATCGGAGGGAGTCAAACCGAGACCGGGGTTAGTGGATGCTGTTCGCCATTGTCTTCCCCCTAAGAATAAGGATGAGTTACGCTCTTTTGTAGGATTATGTGAATTTTATTCTAGGTTTATTCCAAACTATGCCTCCAAGATGAAATGTCTGTCAAATATGTTGAAGAAGAGTGTTGAATTCAAATGGGACAAGGACTGTCAGGATACGTTTGTGTTGGTAAAAACCGAAATGACTGATGCCAAAGCATTACGTTCCTATGATCCGGCTTTAACATGTAAAATCATGGTGGATGCCAGCAAATATGGTTTAGGGGCAGTTCTAGTCCAGGACACGGAACATGGTGAAGCTACCATCAGCTATGCTTCTAGAGTGTTGAGGGAGGCTGAAGTCAATTATTCGGTTATAGAAAAAGAATTGTTGGCTTGTGTCTGGGCTAGTGAAAAATTTAGGAGTTACATATGGGGCTGAAGATTTGTCATTGTGACAGATCATAAACCTTTGATATACATTCTCGGTGGGGATAAAACCAATTACACTACCCCACGCATTGCCCGTCTTACAACTAAGTTGTTGCAGTATAATATGGAGGTTAAGTTTTTGCCGGGGAAGCTCAATGTGAGAGCAGATTTTCTTTCTAGATTACCTATGGATGAGTTGGAGGGTGTTGACGCTGAGGATGATAGAGAGGATTGTTTTATTGCTTCTGTGGATCTGCCAATGTCCAGTGCCTATAACAAGAATGATTGGGAGGTAGCTTTTGCTAAAGATCCCATTTTGACCCAGGTTAAAGAGTTTGTAGTTAATGGGTGGCCAAGAGAAAAGAGTGTTCTCTTACCGTTGCAACCATTTTGTACGGTTGCGAGTGAGATCTCAATAGAGGATCAGATATTGTTGAGGGGTGAAAGGTGTGATTTACCCGCATGATTTACGTTCGGGTCTGATTAAATTAGCGCATGAAGGACATTTTGGAGCGACTATGACAAAAAGGAGATTAGGGAGAGTTATTGGTGGCCATCTATGGACAAAGAGGTTGATATGGTCGTCAAGGGGTGTTTTGTTTGCAATTCGGCGGAGAAGGGATTGAAAGTATCTACTCCGCCGTTGCATCCTATTGAAATTCCTGCAAGACCGTGGTCTAAGCTTGGGGATTGATATGATTGGCCCATTTAATTTTCTCTCTCACAATTTACGGTATGCATTTTTCCTTATGGATTATCACAGTAGATGGCCTGAGGTTCGTTTTTATGCAGTTCCTTCAGCGTCTAATGCTGTGAATTTTCTTAAGGAGGTCTTTTTGCGTGAGGGTTTTCCTGAAATCATTATCTCTGATAATGGTGTACAATTTGTAAATTCTGAAATGGATAATTTTTTAAAGCAATCTGGAGTTAAGCACTTGAAAAGTTCATTATATCACCCCCAGACAAATGGTTTAGTTGAAAGGATGAACCGGGTGGTTGGTGATTGTATAAAGTGGGCTAGTCACAATAATTACGACATACTAGAAGCGGTGGGCACCATGTTGTGGGTTTATCGCTCCACACCCCATTCATTGACTAATGTATCACCTTTTGAAGCGTTAAAAGGGCGTAAACCAACCACCTTTCTCTTCCCTTCTTGGTTAGGGAGTGTGCTGAACAGCAAAGGAATGTGTGGAAGTAAAAAGGGATTGGAATGGGAAAAGGTGTGGTCAGGTCAAGAACGTATGAAGTGGAGATATGATATGATCAAAGCTTCTAAACTATGCATGGTTCGCCCTGGAGATTTGGTGCGGATTAAAAAATGTGGGTCAGTAAAAAAAGGTGAAGACGGATTTGGAAAGCCTGTCAGAGTGAAGAAGGTTTGTGGGAGTGCAATTATGGTTGAAGATGGTCGCTGGTGGAACCTTTCCAGAGTGGTAAAACTATCCGATGGCTTTGATTTGAGTTCTTGTAATGATGTTGTCAGGCGTATGAGTGGTAGTCCATTGTTACATGTTCAAAATTTCCATGACTCAGATACACAAAAGTCGGCCTTACATTGTAAAGTAAACTCTCCACGCAGATCTTCCCGTGAAAGGTTGTTGCCTTGGAAATTGAGAGTTGATCAATAATATATATTTTTAGTGTTAATGTTTTGCTCCATGGAGTTATTATTATTTCTACTATTCTTGTGGTAGTTATGGTATTGTTTTGTTTAAAAAAAAAAAAAAAAAGGGAGAGATGGTATGTTGTGTATTCTTTATCTAGTGGTCGGCTCGCGGGTTGTTGAGCCGAATGGGGGTGGGCTCGTGTGTAGAATGTGGGGTATGGAATGTGCCTCGTGGGATGGAATGCGGGAGGTGTGGCTGGACGGAGGAGGCGGTTGGAGTGGGGCCGGAAACATATTATGGAGGTGGTTCTTTGTGATGTTGAAATAAACGTGAAGATTGTTCCTACCTTACACGACTTTGTATATTTGATCGCAACATAATACATGGTGATATGACCAGGAAAGCTGTTTCTTTCAAACAAACTCGCTGTTGTCTCCAGCACTGTTCTTTCTCACTCGGTGATATCACTTCCGCTTTCTGTCTCTGCCGTTTTCTGAACCTTTCTGTCTAATGTTAGGTCAGAGCCTCTGCTCCAGTCTGATTCCACATGAGTATTGGGTTATTTGACAGATATACCTCTGGTACCGTGATTATTGCTGCTAAAAATCGAAATATCTCTGCCCTAGATCCCATTACCTCACGTGTTCAGATGTTGTTGTTTTTAAACCTTGCTTTATGATGCTTGTGAGTTGTATGGTATAGCACCCTCTACTCCGGTCCTGACTCTCTAGATAAGTGAATGTTGGGGCAGTTCTTTACGAATCAAACAGGCTTTTCGACAGATAAATTAGATGGACAACGCATCGCAACTTACAGAGAAAACCAGAGCTAAAACCAAGTGTTTTATAGCTTCCTTAAGCTTTTAGCTCGTTTTTAGTTAACATTGAGCTATTTGGCCAACGTTATCCAATGAGGTGCATTGTGAAATATTTGGGTTCTTCAGCACAGGCGACGGTTTAAATTTTTTTTTAACAGAAAATGGCTGAACTTTGAGCTAAATTCATTGTGAAGTGTAATGTACTCTGCGTCTGCCACAATCGTAAGCCCAACGAGCACACCACCCACGAGAAGTACCCAACCATATCAAAGTTATGTTTGCGTTCCTGGGACTCTTCTGCTTTGGGGACTATGTAATTAGCACTGGAGTCCGCAGTCCAGTAGCCCACTGGGTTCTAAATTCAGAACAGTGGCTAGCGAGAGTGTGAAAACTCCCTTTGTGTCCCTAGATCAGATGGTCAAGTAGTTAGGGTGAGGGAGGGTGTTGCTGTATCTCTGCAAGCTCCATTTGTACTCGGTACTTTTTTTGGTGTTGGTGTGGGAGCTCTCCTGGGTCGGAGGTATCTAAAATGGGCACTACCATTTCATAGGCAGGTAGGCTGTTGACATCTATTAGAGGACATTGACCAGAAATTGAACCAGAAATATTTTCAGAACTGCTACCACCGGAAGGATGATTCCAGTGACTCTAGATTCTGGGTCCTAGGCAACAAGAAGAACAGTAACTGTGTCCAATCTCCCACCACTACACAGAGTTAAGCAGGGGTACCCCATTGGCGTGGGCAAGGTCCGAGATAATGGAGAATCGTTATGCTGATTTGCCCCCCCCCCCCCCCCCCCCCCTCGACGCACTGGGTCCTCTTTTCTGTCTGCTCTCCTCTCTTCTTTCGGATTGACTAATTTCATAATTCGCTTCCGTCTACACCTCTCTGGACAGGTTACTACTTTCTTGTGCCTTTTATGGTTGCTGTGTACCCAGTTCCACTGCTTCCTTACTAAACTGCTTGCTTATTTCTGCATCGTTTGTCCTGATACCAGTGTGTCACTGTTTCCGGTGGCCCTCATATGGCCAGCACCTAAGCACATACACCTTACTTACCTGCTCTGCCTCCACCCACAGGAAATGTATCCCCAGGCCTGTTATGGCATCGCTGTCTCCCGCCGCCATACAAGCAACGCTGCTGCTGTTGTATTGCTGTAACTCCCCACCGAAACCGTGTGCAGGAATATTCCGATGCGCCTCTTCTGTTCCAAGGGCTGCTAGGCCGGCGACAGACGCAACATGCCAGGGCTACTTGCTGGGATATGGGATTCTCAGTCCACCCATCCCCGACGAAGCTGCCCAGAAAATGTCTTTATAACAGCGACTGCAGCAATCGAAACATAATTGTCCTGGTTACTTTTAGGACTTGTTCTGTAATGTGCATTGTGTGGTGTGTTTTTTTTTTTTTTTTTTTTTTGGGGGGGAGGGGGCGGTAATTTTTTTGTAGTTCCCCGTCAGACATTTCAGAGACCGTTGGGCGTACAATGAGGTTAATGTTAATAGTTTTTCAGTGAGTATCCTGCCGCTGAAGTCCCCACCATACCCCTCCCCACTCATGTACCCCCGGTTGCTTGAAATCGGCCTTTTAACCAGTCACACTGGACGTGAGTCGTGTGCTCCAGGCACCCGCCGTTTGTGGAAAACAGGGCGTGTACCACAGTGACCTTGGCCGGCTGCCACTTCTCATTGAACGAGTATGAAAGGCAAACAGTGCGAGGCCTGGAACAGTCAGGTGATTCCAGTATCGGATGCTTGCCTTCACCTACCTCCTCCTGGGTTACCTGCACCCTCCTCCCTAGGCTGATCATACTTTACGTGTGAGCGATGAACAGGTCCTTTGGTGGGGTTTAGCACCGTCTGGTGTTGGAGCACATGGGTATCTTGGAGTATTCTGGCTTAAACCCTGCCAGGCCAGGTCAGAGGCAATTCTCATTCTAGGGGACTGAGATGTATGGAATCCCTCGTGCCCCAGCTACTGCAGATGAACTCGGTCTTGTACAACTTCTATGTTGTGGTGTTACGTGCTCCTCTGGTTGTCTCCTGTGCTATGCATTTTCTGGCTCTCTGATGTCCTGCATTTACCCAACTTTACCCTAAGTCATATAGCATTGATTGTCTTCTGGTGTTCGGTGTGATTACTGGGCTGCCCTACCGTGCTTTGGTGTGTCTGGTGTTCTACACTGCATTGATGTCTGGTGTTGTCCTCTGAGTGGTACTGGCTGCATTGTTGTAAGGTGTGTGATTGCCCCTTTGTATTCGTATACTGTTTGGGTGTCTCCTGTACTACGTAGTGTGGCTCTATCATTTACTTGTAACTCTAGCATTCTGCTAGGGGTTAGTATCGCCTATGCTATGCTAAGTTTAAATGTTTGTCTCTTTTTTGTCACATGCAGCAAGCATGGTCATGTTTGTCTCTTTCTTTGTCACATGCAGCAAGCATAGGTGCCTACTTCGCTATAATTGGAGTGGGGTTTCCTCCTGGGTTGGTCAGCTTTTGTAGTTGTTTTCCCCGAGTGTTGTGATTTCCTCACGATTCGTCCTGTGTTGGATGGTTTCCTGATAAGTTGCCCTGCGTTGAGTGTATTGCTTTTGGTCTGTGACATTGTGTGTTTTTCTCCAGTACTGTCTGGTATTTTGTGGATTTCTCCTCTGTTATCCAATCTTAAATGTGCCTCCCCTATTGTCCGATATTGTGTGTTTCTCCTGTATTGAACTAAGATATAGTTTGCTGAGTATTCGAAACAGCACATGCCATTTAAGAGGGTTACGTGCTTGTTAGGAGAACATCAAACCACCACCTAAAGCATAATAGAGGGACAATATTTCTAGGGTGTCTTTGCATGTCACCCCACGTTTAATATCATTATCAAAACAAAATGGAGAATAAAAGCACTTACTTTCATACCCTCTGCCAGGGCCGGCTTTAGGACCAGTGGAGTCCTGTGCAACAGTTTATTGTGGCGCCCCCCCACCCCATGACCTCCTCCTCGGTTTCATTCACTACCACCCGGCAAATGTGCCACTCGTCTCTCCATCGCTCCCCTTTTACATACATTCATGTGTTTTAAAGCACCTGTAAAGGCTGGCTTTACTAATCCACTCAGCTAGCTACATAAAATATAGGGGCATATTTAAGAGCCCCTAGCATCATTCAAACTCCACATTAGCGTCATTTTTATACGCTAATGTGGCGATATAAGGCCAAAAGCGGCTGCCATATTTACAGTGGTGCAATGGATGCATTGTGCCACTTTGTATCCCTTTACGCTACATTATGCCTGCGCCAGGCATAACGTATGCAAATATGGCATTCCCCCTTTTTTTGGGGGGGGGGGAGGGGCAAAAAATATGGTGTAAAGAAACCGGACAGATTTCTTTGTGCCATTGTTTGGGCACTTTTAACGCCTGCTTAAAGCAGGTGTTAAAAGGAGGCGTCTGTCTGTTGGTTACAATGGGCCTCTGGATGCTTTGCAGGATTAGCATCAACATTTTTTATGCTGGACTAGTGTAAAAAATTCTGAAACCAATCCCCTATTTACCGCCATGTTGCACCGTATTTTAAATACAGTGCACACATGGTGGCATTAGGGGAGTGCTAAGGGGAGCAAGAAAAGTAGTGCAGCACTGTGTGCAGTGCCACTTTTTTCAGTTATGTACCACAGGGGCATATTTAAGAGCCCCTAGTGCCATTCTAACGCCACATTAGTGTAATTTTTTTAAGCTAATGTGGCGTTAGAAGGCCAAAAACGCTGCGCCATATTTACTAAGAGGCGCAATGCCTGGATTGCACCACTTTGTAACCCATTGCGCTACATATGCAAAGGGGGCATCCCCCGTTAGGAGGGGTGAAAAAAATGGCACAAAGAAATCTGACAGATTTCTTTGCATCATTTTTTCCCAGCACTTTTAACGCCTGCTCAGAGCAGGCGTTAAAAGGAGGCTTCCATTGGGTACAATTGGCCTCTGGGTGCTTTGTAGGATTAGTGTCAAAAATTTTTTTTATGCTAATCCTGCAAAGCGGCGGACTAACATATAAAATTCTGGCGCTAGTCCTCTAACTACTGCCATGGTTCGCCACATTTTAAATATGACGCACACATGGTGGCGTTAGGAGGGGGCGCTAAGGGGCGCAAGAAAAGTGGCGGAGCACTGTGCAGCGCCACTTTTTTCAAATATGCCCCATAGGGCAGTGGTTACTTTGTAAATAAAAAGGTGCCAGTGCCCAAAGCTCTTCTCTTAAACACGTGGCTACTGCTATTAAATGTGTGAACACATAATACAGAGGCAGCATAATCCTGAAGCCATCTCAGGCCTCTTCATTCCATTTACAGGCACTCAATGCCCCTTCAGCCCACTCTTGAGGATTTCTGCTTTTTGCCATTGGGACACTTTTTTTCGTTTTTCTCCTCCTCTGTCTCTCCCATACGTGTCTGTTTGTCTCAGTAAATGCTTGAGGCAGAAAAATAAGTGCCAGCTCTCAAAAATAAGTGCCGGTGCTCTGCACTCGAAACGACAAGCACAAATTAAGCACTACCATAGGGGCATATTTAAGACCCCCCCTAGTGCCATTCTAATGCTACATTATTATCATTTTTTTTTTTTACACTAATGTGGCATTAGGAGGCCAAAAACGCTACGCCATATTTACAAAGAGGCGCAATGCATGCATTGTGCCACTTTGTAACCCTTTGCGCTGCATTATGCCTGTGCCAGGCATAATGTATGGAAAGGGGGCATCCCTCATTAGGGGGGGGGGGCTAGAAATGATACAAAGAAATCTGTCCGGTTTCTTTGTGTCATTTTTTTCTGGTTCTTTTAATGCCTGTTCAGAGCAGGCATCAAAAGGAGGCCTCCATTGGTTACAATGGGCCTCTGGGTGCTTCACAGGATTAGCGTCAACATTTTTGATGCTAATCCTGCAAAGCACCAGAATAGCGTAAACAATTTTGACGCTAGTCCCCTAACTACCATCATGTGCGCCTTATTTTAAATATGAGGCACACATGGTGCCATTAGGGGCGCAAGAAAAGTGGCGCTGCACAGTGTGCAGCACCAGTTTTCTTAAAAATGACCCATAGTTCTGTTTTTTGCAGCAGGCTTATGAACCCTCTATGCTACTTTATGTTGAGTCAAAGCTGCCACTAGGTAAAACTCCTATCTCTCTCTGTCAGGAACATTAATCACCAGAAATATCTTGACATTTTAATTGTTGAAGGCTAAACGCACAAGGAACTTTTCAGCAGGTACTTTTAAATCGCAAGTTTAGTAAGTAATTGCTAAACACAGCGCAGCCAGGCCCCCCCCCTCCAGGTCAGCGCCCGGTGCTAAAAGCCGGCCCTGCCCTCTGCCCACTACAGCAGCAGAAAAATATTAATTGCGTGTTTTCTGGATTCTCGGGAGTGAGCAAAGGGAATCCTTGAGACTGTATAAGCGCGCAAGAGAAAGCAAGGGCCTTAGGGAGTGAAACTGCGGTATAGACGGGGGCAGAGCTGCAGGCCTTGTGGCGTTTGTGCACATAGAGCCTGCAGCACTCTGTACAACACTGTGGGTCAGTGCCTCTTTTACTGCGCCGGTACGGTGCGTTTGTGGAGCAAGATTTCAACAATACACAGATTTAAACCAGTTTATGCTTCCAAGTGTCCCGTTAGCATCATTCTTAACGTAATTCACTTTCAATGTTGTTTTCCTTATTTGGGGCGTAATGTCTGGGGAGACACTGAGGTCAAGTAAACTGTGAGGGTTGGTTGGGTGTCCTTTCTTCCTCTCCCTGAGGGAGGGGTTGCGAAGTTGGTCTTTATAGATACGTTGCAGCAGGTAGAAAAGTGGGCGGGCCTGGTGTTGCTTTTCAGTTGTTATCCTCCATGTCATGTATGGACTGAAAGTAAAGGTTGAAGACCCCGGTCTGGGTTTGCTAGGAAGCTTGGGGAAGGGGCTTCCTTTCAAAGAGCACGAAGATGTGATGCATATTTTTGGGGTTTATACATTCATTTATCAGTGGTGTGTTTGGTGTAAGGGGATGTCTGTTTATTAGTAATTAAAATGTGGCTTGAGAAAGATAGGCCTGGGGGAGGCTAATGAGTTATTTAATAACCTGGCGAAACACTTATCTTTAGGACAGAAAATGTAAAGTCCTTTTATTGGTTGAGTCGTAAAGATTCCTCACAGTGTCAGTGCAAACACTTAAATTGTAGTCAGGCCAAATGTTATGTCTGTCTTCGCACACAATAAAACCTTCGGCCCGGGCTGTACACTCGTTTGTCTAGGCTGAAGAAACCGATACATTTTGTACCATACACATTTCACTTACACATTTGAGAATGCAAAGGTTTGTAAGATGGACTGTTGACTTGGCGTTCTGATGATATTCAGTCACCGCCATGTCTCCTTCACCATGTCCCAGTTCTTACAACTGCTCATTCGTGTTTCAAGGTTTGTCGTTGCATTGTGAAAAGACATACACACGCCTTTAACACCAAATGTGGTGAGTCCGTAATCGGTTAGTATGGGTCACAGCCCATAAAACATTAGAATACAATAATACACAATGTCAAGAAATTGTATATACGTGCAATTTATAAAAACATATGATTTCTTAATAGAGAAGGCACCTGGCTGGCCTGGCAGACACCAGATAATGTGGCACTGCAAATGCCAAAGTTCTTGAAATGTATGTTTTTTTCCTTAGGTCCAGTCTCAACCTTGTTGCCCAGGGCAATCAGCAGTTGCCGGGGCCATTTTGACATCTGGGTGGCATAAATTGGACAAGAAGTGTCTCCTCTTCAACCCAGTTACACCAAATATAGCCTCGTTTTCTATGACCAGATAAAGCACTCCAATTAAAAGTAAAACATTTGAAAGCTAAAAAGCCAACCCTGAACTTATAATACAGAGCCTTAGTTAGCACTGGTCCCACCTCATCCAAACGTAAAACCCTAGTTTGGGTACACATTTGCAAGTCAGAAAACTTCCCTGTGTAGTATTTGGGAACAGCTCCTGGAACTTAATTTATATGCATATTTGACTTCAAGGGATCTAGTAGGGGCAACGGACTGAGGGAAGGACCAAAAAAAGCAATAAAACTATCTGCCCCACCAAGAAGCAAACATGCCTGAACCAACCAAGTGATCCACTTTCTGTAATGCCCAAAATATGGTGCAGGACCTCCCTAAAGTGGCTTAGTTCGGTTGTCCCTCATAATCTTGACCCAATAAAAAAAGCAATCTTAACTAAGCAAGTGAGGAGATATCCATAATATCCAAAGCCCCAAGGTCCAAAAACAATGGTGCTATTGGAAGGTAATCTCAACACGTGTATTAAACTGTTTTCTCACATTATGATAACTGTGTGACCAAGAAGCCCATTTTTTTTGCTCTAAAGAATGAAGCATTCTGCATGGCATGGGATGTCGGGTGTCTGCACTTCAGACCCATGAAGCATGCAGTTGCACTTTCTCATTGTGCAAAGGGATTATTCAAACTCGATTTGATCAATATATTTCTAGCTTTATGATACTGTAATGCCCAAATGTGTTAAATACATTTGTTCAAAGTAAATTAGTTCAAAATTAAAGCAATTCTTAAAACCTCTTTTGTCTAAACATCATACATTTAGCAGTATTGATGACTAAGCCCTTTTGTCTGCACAGCTCATCAAATTTATCTAGTAAGTTCTGTATTCCACTTTGAGGGTTTGAGACTAACATGGTATCAACTGCAAATGGAGGAGTTGCGATTCTGGTCCCTCCTAGCACTGAGGCGTCATTGATGCATGCACTAATCTGCCCTTACCACTTGTTCATATACAAGGAAAACAGCAAGGGTGTCCGCGAACAGCCTCTGCAGATGTCTTTGTTGACGGGGACGGGTTTTGTGGTTTCCTCAGCATGCAACAGCAAAATTTCCTTTGTGGATGCTTATTGAAATATTCAAAAAGCCAGATGGAATGCCCAGGGCATTTAATGAGCTCCATAGCAAGTGTCTGAAGAAATTATCAAAGATGGACCACAAGTGCAAGCACACCACGTGATGACTGTTTTCTCAATAGAACATACATTTCTGTGAGTAGTTAAGACCTGAACGCCTGATGTATGGTGCTAGTTTTCTACCCGAAGCCCACTTGGTATTGTAATCAGATCTTTTTAGTCTAAGCACATGTTTCTATTCTAGTGAATAATACGCATGAAAAATGTTTTGACTGTCTGATAGGAAACAATTATATACCAGGTGATTTCTGTTGTTCTCATTGTGCAAAAACACAATTTATGCTGTATGCCAGGACATTGGAAGAGGGGCACTATATGGAATAGTCTTTCAAAGGCAATGTATTTGCTCATAGGATGAGCTCTGTTTATGTAGATTAGCTGATGTTTTGTCGAGACCAGAGGGGCCGGTATGTTTTTGTCTATTAAATGTATGTCGGATCTTTTTTAAGGTAAATGGCCTTATCTGTGAAAGTTCATCATGTGGCACTTTAAGATAAAGGTAAATCTCTGCTTGGACTCCTGCATCATAATACAAGTATGAACATTGTGCGAACCAGAAATCGTCAGTCACGCAGGTCTCTGGCTTTGGAGAGTATTTTTATACTCCATTTGCAATAATGTGATAAAAGGTTTGAGAGCCTCTTGACTTTACTGCCCCAAGTTGATCATGCCTCCTGCAGTATTCCCGCTCTGCCAGGCTGTATTGCATTTCCTTTTTTAGGGTCGAGCCCGCGACAGCATGCACTAGCGCATGCATCTTGCATGCACGACTCTGTCATTAACTAAAAAGGGCTTGGATCTCACCCGCTGTTTACCATTTGTTGGCTTGTCTGGCACTCTTCCTTAAAGCCTCGTAATTAGTCACTGCGGGCCTCGCATCATTTCTGTTCCTCTCTGTGGAGCAGGGACCAAGCACTCATTGATTCAACCTAATCAGTGCCTGTCTGCTGCTCCTGACATGATTGAGGTCGTTGTCTTCTTAGTTTTAACTTCTAGGGCCCTAAAAACAGAAGACGTGTGACTGGCAACAACGTGCAGAGCAGGACAAACAAACAAAGCAAAGTTTATTTTCTGTAGTTAACTCGTTTATTTTATTTTGCCAATCATTCTTTTCTCACTTTGTGCTCATGTTTTGTTTTTGCTTGTGGGCACTGTTCTCAAAAGATGATGATTATCTTGTTCTAAATATTGCAAAGCAATATTAGAAAGAAACAATGTGTAATTTCCTAAATTATGCTTTTACTCATAACCATGCAATTCATCCCAATCAACCCCACTCCAATCCAATATGCCCATCTCCAATCCGCCCCACACCAATTCACCCAACTCCATCCAATCCACCCCACTCAGTCTAATTGACCCCAGACCAATCCACCGCATGCCAAACCACTCACCCAAGTCCACTCCAACCCTGCCAACCCACTCCTCTCCAGTCCAAAAAATGTACCCCACTCCAATCCAAAACAATGTGCCCCACTCCAATCCGCCCAACTTCAAACCAAAACAGTCTGCCTTACTCCAGTCTACCCCACATTAATCCAAAACAATATGCACCACTCCAATCTAAAAAAATATCTGCCCTACTCTAATCTAAAACATTCAGCTCCACTTCTGTCTAAAAAAATCTGCCCACTCCAGTCTGCTCCATTTAAATCCCAAACTATCTGCCCCACTCCAGTCCAAAACAATCTGCCCCACTCCAGTCTGCCCCACTCAATCCAAAACAATCTGCCCCTCTCCAGTCCAAAACAATCTGCCTCTCTCCAATCCCAAAACAGCTTGCCCCACTCAATCCAAAATAAACTGCCCCCACTCCAATTCACAACAGTGCGCCCCACTACAATCCCAAACAATCTGCCCCACGCCAACCCAAAAGAATCTACCTCACTCCAATATAAAAGAATCTGCCACACTCCAAACCAAAACAATCCACCCCACTCCATCCCATTTCACCCCACAGTCCAGTCCATTCTACCCCACGCCACCTCACACCAATTCACTCAACCACAACCCACCTCACTCCAGTCCAGACCACCGCACTCCAGTCCACCCAATCAAATCCATTCCACTGCAACCCAATCCACCCCCACCTGCCCCAATCCACCCTAATCCACCCCAATCTAGTCCACCTTAATCCACCGCACTCCAAACCACCTTAATCCAATCCACCCCACGACACACCAATCCAATTCACCTCAATTATCTCCACTCCAATCCACTCCACCCCAGTGTAATCCATGCCACTCCAGAAATCCACACCCCTCCAATCCATGCCAGTCTAATCCTCCCCCCACCCCAATCTACCACAATCAATCCACCAAACTCAGTCCAATCTGCCTCCCTCAAATCCAGTCATCCCACTGCAATCTATCCCAGCCCACCCAACTCAGTCCAGTTCACTATACTACCTCAGTTCTATTCACCCCACTCCAACCTACCCTACCACAGACCACTCCACCTGAGTCCACCCTACCCCATTTTAATCCACTCCAGTCCACCCACTTCACTCTGATCCACCCCACTCCAACCCATTCTCCGCCAGTCCACCCCACTTCAATCATCCAGCCCACCCTACTCTAATCCTGTCCAATCCATCCCAATCTAATCCAGTGAATTCAATCTTACCCACTCCAGTTCAGTCAAATCCACCAAACTCCAATTCCCCAGACTCCAAACCACCCATGTTAGCCCAGTCCACTCCATACCAATCCAGTCCAACCCCACCCCACCCCACCTCATCCCAATCCAGCTCATCCCACCACAGCCCTATCACTCCAGTTCAATCCACCCACCCCAACCCAGTTTAATCTACCCCACTCCAATCTACCTCCCTCCAATCCACTTCACTGTAGGAAGCTAGCCTGGTGTGTGGTGGACACATATGGTGTTTGCTCCTTATACTGGGTCCAGGCAACCTCTATTAGTTTGACAGTGTCTAGGAAGCCAGGGATCTCTAGTTGTAGTTGTTGTGAACAGCCAAGGCTTATCTAGGAGGAGTGTAAAGCACTTGCAATACCACAGCAGTCACACTGTAAAGGAACCACAGTGTTGCAAAAATAAAGGTACTTTATTACATTAACACTGAACTAGATTACTTAAAGGCAGTCCCCCAACTTGAGGTAAGTACTAACTATATATATATATATATATGCACAGTAAGTATTATGAATTAGCATAGAAAAACAAGCATTGGCAAGAAATAGTAGAAAATAGCTAGGGCCCTATAGGGGTCCAAACCATATACTAAAATAGTGGAATGCAAAGTTGGGTCCCCCACCCAAGGATGTGAAATAGTTAGAAGGGAGCTGGGAGAACTCAGGACCCCAAGAGGTGAGTGGCTACGTGTCCCCCTGTGACCAGTAGAGTAGAGGTAAGTTACCTGCCGTTCCCAAAGATAAACACGGGTACTTGGAAAAGGAAGGTTGCAAGACCAGTCCAGGGGGACCGAACGGTGGATTCCAGAAGAAGAGGACCTGCAAGAGAAGTGGACAGAGTCCAGTCCACACAGTAGTGTCCCGGTGGGGCAAGGGCCACTGCCCACCCTTCTGTGGATGAAGATCTGGGCTGACAAGGGAAGATCAGCTATGCAGCCCAGGAGCGGCAGAGAGGTCCTTAGTATTCGTGTAGATGATGTCCTGTGCCGGTCGCAGATGGTCAGTGGTCAGGAGGTCCACCAACAAGCCTTCGCAAATGCAGAAGAGGATTTGCAGCTAAGAGGACCAGCAAGGTCCAGGGGATTCGACCCTTGGAATGGAGTCCAGGCTGACCCTCGGCAGTTGGGAGAGCCAACAGAAGCAGTCGCAGCCCCCACACACAGTACATTGGCAGTCGGCACAGTAAGTTGCTGCGAGACCCAGTCAGCACTCCTGGAGAGCAGTCCCACATCAGTGGAGCAGCAGAGGAGAGAGTGTCCTTGCAAGGATGAAGTCCGGGAGGCCGGGGTCTACTTTGAACCTGAAGATCCCTTGGAACATGAGTCAACAAGCCTTGGTTGCTGCAAGAGTTCCAGTGCACACGGGTACTGCCCTGCAAGGGGAGGCAAGGGCTCACCGTCTCCCAAGATGGGCAGAGAGGGCCACTCAGGACCACCACCTGTATTGAAGGATCCACACAGTTTCTGCGTAGAACAGATCCCAGCAGTCAGACATTGTTGCCTTATTTGCCTCTGGATGCAGGGGACTGGCTCCTTCTGTCCAAGGGAGATTCCTTCTTGCTTCTTTGGTGCAGCAGAAGACTTGCTGACCCGAGAGGATGCACACCTTTGGAAATGTTGCAATTACTGGATGGAGCCAAAGAAACAATGTTGCAACGTGAGGTAGTCTTGAGAGCTGCAGGCTTGTTTGGTTCCTGTGAAGTCCAGCAGTGGTTCAAGGCCAGGAGCAGAAGAGGTCGATGCAGAGGAGTCCTGGTGGAGCCTTGTAGGCCAAATCTGGGGACCACCCGTAATGGAGTTTCTCAATAGACCTAACAGGGGGCTTGGTCTCTCTGCAGGTGACCACCTATTGGAGGGGGTCACTGATGTCAGTCACCTGTCTTGACCAACCAGATGCTCCCAGGGGCCTCTGCAAATCTTGTTTCCAAGATGGTGGAATCAAGTGGCCACCTGGAGGAGCTCTGGGCACCACTGGCGTGGTGATGGACAGGGGAGTGGTCACTCTGTGTACTTTCATGCCAGAGCAGGGTCAGGGGACCCTGGACTGGTGCAAACCGGATTATGCAAGGATGACTCCAAATGTGCCCTTCAAGGCAAGCCAGTGGCATAGGTAGGCTACCCCTCCCCAGCCTCGTAACGCCTGTTTCCAAGGGAGAGGGTGTTAACCCATTCCTTCCCCCCCCCCACCCCACACAGGAAATCTTTGCTTCTGGCTTCTCCTACTTGAGCTAGCCAGGCAGCAGGAGGGCAGAAACCTGTCTGAGGGGCTTCAGCAGCGTGGTCTGCCTGCAAACCCTGGAAAACTGGTAGGAGCAATACTGGGAGGTCCTCTGAGGAGGCCCCAGAGTGCATAGAATCATGCCACCAATACTGGCATTAGTATTTGGGTATGATTCCAACATGTTTGATACCACACATGCCTAGTGTTGGACCTGGCTTTTTGACAGGGTCATCCCCAAACATTTTGCCTTCCTCCTTCTCTTTTTCTGACCTCATTTTTGCTGGCTTTTAGACTCTGCGCACTTTACCACTGCTAACCAGTGCTAAAGTCCATATGCTCTCTCTCTTTAAACATAGTAACCTTGGCTCCTACCTGATTTGACTATTTAATTTACCTATAAGTCCCTAATAATGTGCACTACAGGTGCCTAGGGCCTGTAGATTAAATGCTACTAGTGGGCCTGCAGCACTGGTTGTGCCACCCACTTAAGTAGCCCCTTTACCTTATCTCAGGCCTGCCATTGCAAGGCCTGTGTGTGCAGTTTCAGTGTCACCTCGACTTGGCATTTAAAAGTACTTGCCAAGCCTAAACCTCCCCTTTCTCCACACATAAGTCACCTCTATTGTGTGCCCTAGGTAGCCCCTAGAGCAGGGTGCTGTGTGGGTGAAAGGTAGGACATGTACCTGTGTAGTGTACATGTCCTGGTAGTTTAAAACTCCTAAATTCATTTTTACACTACTGTGAGGCCTGCTCCGTTCATAGGCTAACATTGGGGCTGCTCTCATACAGTATTGAAGTGGTAGCCGCTGATCTGAAAGGAGTAGGCAGGTCAGCTTTAGTATGGCCAGAATGGTAATACCAAATCCTGCTGACAGGTGAAGTTGGATTTAATATTGCTATTCTAGAAATGCCACTTTTAGAAAGTGAGCATTTCTTTGCACTTAAATCTTTCTGTCTTACAATCCACGTGTGGCTGGGTTTGGTTGACAGCTCCTTGTGCATTCACTCAGACACACCCCAAACACAGGGTACTCAGCGTCACTTGCATACATCTGCATTTTGAATGGGTCTTCCTGGGATGGGGGGGGGGGTGGAGGGCCTGCTCTCACACAAAGGACTGCCACACCCCCTACTGGGACCCTGGCAGACAGGATTGAACTGAAAAGGGACCTGGTGCACTTCTTAGCCACTCTTTGAAGTCTTCCCCCACTTCAAAGGCACATTTGGGTATAAAACAGGGCCTCTGCCCTACCTCATCAGACACTTGCTGGAGAAGAAACCTGAACCAGAAACTACATCCTGCCAAGAAGAACTGCCTGGCTGCTCAAAGGACTCACCTGTCTGCTTTCTACAAAGGACTGCTGCCTTGCTGTTGGCCTGCTGCCTTGCTGAACTCTTGTCTGGCTGTAAAAGTGCTCTCCAAGGGCTTGGATAGAGCTTGCCTCCTGTTCCCTGAAGTCTCAGGACCAAAAAGACTTCTCTTTTTCACTTGGACGTTTCTTGCGTCGAAATTTTCGACGCACAGCTTGTTCCGTGGCGAGAAAAACGCTGCACATGGACGCTGATCAACGCGACACCTTTGGGACGACCGGAACTTCGACGCACGGCCTCGCAAGGACAACGCCGCACTACCTCCAGAGGAGAAATCGACGCAACGCCTGCCGTGAGAGCGAAACTTCGATGCGCAGCCCTGCAGAACGACGCGCAG
Organism: Pleurodeles waltl; assembly: GCF_031143425.1. Lineage (NCBI taxonomy): Eukaryota > Metazoa > Chordata > Amphibia > Caudata > Salamandridae > Pleurodeles > Pleurodeles waltl. The sequence goes on from NC_090443.1 coordinate 40,860,621, forward strand.
CCGGAAAACAAGCAGGAGAATCCACGCACAGACCTGGGACATCTGGTAATCCCCGCGACCCACAGAAAGAGACTGTCCGCGTGCTGGAAAACAACGCACGACTTCCCCGCGTGAAAAATATTGACGCAAGTCCGTGTGTGCTGGGGAGAAATCAATGCACACACCATTTTTCCACGTATCTCTTCTTCTGTGACCCTTTGCGGAGATTTTCCACTCCAAACCAGGTACTTTGTGCTTGAAAGAGACTTTGTTTGCTTTTTAAATACTTAAGACACTTTATATCACTTTCCAGTGATATCTCTACAATTTCACATTGCATCTTTATTCGTTTTGACCTACAATTATCCTCATAAATATTATATCTTTTTCTAAACAGTGTGTGGTGTATTTTTGTGGTGCTATATTGTGGTATTGTATGATTTATTGCACAAATACTTTACACATTTCCTTCTAAGTTAAGCCTGACTGCTCGTGCCAAGCTACCAGAGGGTGGGCACAGGCTGATTTTGGATTGTGTGTGACTTACCCTGACTAGAGTGAGGGTTCTTGCTTGGACAGGGGGTAACCTGACTGCCAACCAAAAACCCCATTTCTAACAATGGTATCAGCGGTGAGGATAAGACTTGTATTTGTGCAGTGACATACAGTAGCTAAGTATTTCACTACCTACCCACAGTTGAAGGTCAACTTGATTTTTTATCTTTTTTTGCAAATTCGTTTTTCCTGACAATTTTCAAAAACTAAATCCTCACTCAACATGTCTCTGACTGGGTCTCAAATAGGAGACTTTGACCTAGTCCTGTTGGATACATATACGGTCAAACAGCTAAGAGGGTTCTGCCGGGCAATGAGGGTACCCACCCAAGGGGCCTCCAAAAAGGAGGACTTTCAAGTGGCGCTGAGGGCCTGGGCAGAAGCCCATTTAGAAGAGGATGATGAGGAAGAGGAGCCAGAAAATGGCCCCTCAGAGGATTTGTTGCTATCTGTGGATGATGTTACCACTGCAATTGTGCCCCCTTCCAGACCAGGGAGCACTGTCTCTGTGCAAAGCCTGACCGCAGAGGAAAGGAGAGAGGAATGGGAGTTCCAATTGCAAATGGCAAAACTGAAAATTGAGGCTCAACAGGAAAACAGGAGGGCAGAGAGAGAAGCCAAGCAAGCTGAAGCGGAAAGAGTAGCCAAACAAGCTGAAGCTGAAAGGGCAGCCAAACAGGTGGAAGCTGAAAGAGCTTTGGCTGAAAATAAACTATTGTTGGCTCATGAACTGAGTCTCAAGGAGCTGGAGATCAAGACAAGACAGTCTGAATCCAGCAATAATGGTGGCAGCATACTGACAGGACCTGCTGGAGAAAAGAAGGTTCGTATACCCAAAAATGTGGTGCCCAGTTTTGTGGTGGGAGATGACATAGATAAATGGTTAGCTGCTTATGAAGTTGCACTAAGGGCTCATGAGGTTCCTGAAGGGCAATGGGTGGTAGCTATGTGGGGTTATGTGCCGCCATTGGGGAGGGACACACTTCTCACATTGGATCAACCTGATCAAAACACATACCCACTTCAGAAAGCCACTTTACTTGCCAAGTTTGGGCTGACCCCTGAGGGATACCATCAGAGGTTCAGGGACAGCACCAAACAAACCACACAAACATGGGTAGATTTCTTTGACTTTTCCAGTAAAGCGCTGAATGGGTGGGTGTGGGGCAACAAAGTAAATAATTATAAAGGGTTATATAACTTGATTCTGAGAGAGCATATGCTCAATACTACTTTTACAGAGTTGCGCCAGCACTTGGTAGATAGTAAGCTGACTGATCCCAGGAAGCTTGCCGAGGAGGCGGACCTCTGGGCTAGCACCAGAGTGTCCAAAAAGATATCTGGGAGTGACCCCGAGAAGGGTGGTTCCGGTTCCCCCCGACAGAGTGAGGGGGAGGTTAGAGATGACCCAGACGAGTCCCAGAGTAAGGGGGGAGGAAAGGGTTCCCATGCCCCTTATGAGAAACAGGGTGGTGGTTCTGGTGGGCAGTGGCCCAAAGCATCCCATTCCCAACCCCGCTGCTTTGAGTGTTCCCAGCTAGGACACAGGAAGGGGGACTCTGTCTGTCCAAAGAACTCACCCAGTATTGGGACCTCCACAGGGGTGGCCCATGTGGCCTTAGGGGAATGTAGTCCCCAGGGGCAGGTCGTAGACCATGCCTGTATCTCCTTTAGTTGGGAGGTGGACTCAGAGGGTAAAATGGTGATCCTTGAGGGTGGGAGTCGTCACTTCCACCAGGTAGGACTGAATGGGGTCCCAGTCACCGCTCCGAGAGACACAGGGGCTAGTCTTACCATGATTGTGGAGAGATTAGTGTCACCAGAGCAGTACACCGGACAGGTGTGTAGAGTGACTCCAGCCATTGGGGAAAATTTCTTCCGCCCCATGGCCCGGGTGTCCCTAGAGTGGGGTGGGGAGGTGACCCAGAGGCGGGTCATAGTTAGTCCCCAGCTGCCCATTGACTGCATTCTGGGGAATGAGTTTCCCTTAGTGTCAGGAGAGCTGAGAGGGTTGACCCCTAAGGGTGCCCTGACAGTTCAGATGTCTGGCAGTACCACTCCCCAGAGGAGGGTATGTAAGCCCAGAAGGGGAGGCACGGTAAGGAAGGACTCACCCCTGTCCTCTGTTCAGCCTCCGGGTACAGACCCTGGGCTGAGGGACCAGTCTCCGGGACCCACCCCTGACCTGGTGAGAATGAAGAAGGGGTGCAAGACCCCTCGGGCTACTGCCCCCCATTCTGGGATGCTTCAGGTACCCCTTGGGAGCTCCCTACCAGCCCCCCAGTTGGAGGAGAAGCTCATCCAACGGCCCCCCTCAGGGTCTCCACCTAGCAGTGGATGGTCGGGGGCCTGGCTCATAACACTGACAGCTGTCAGTTGCATCTGTTGGTTTCTGTCCTTGTGGGCAGAGTTTTCCCTGGGTTGGGGACAGAAGTCAGACCCAAGGAATGGAATGGGCCACATCACTTTGTTGGCCATGGTGGTACTGTCTGCATACTGGGATGCATCTGTAAGCAAATTAAAGTTAGGAGCTTTACAGATGGGGTCCTCCGGTGATGAGAAGGGTTCCCCATGGGCCAGATCAGTGGCCCCAGAGAGTATAGACAAAGAAGCCTCACTGATTTCAGAAAGGCGTAGAACTGGCGAGTGCCCCTGCAGTAGTGCGCCATTGTCCATGTTCTATCGCCTTAAGCAGGGAAGTCCATCAGAGTGTTGATTAGTCTACCCTGGTTTAGGCTGGTAGGGGGTCATGTTGGACCTGGCTTTTTGACAGGGTCATTACCAAACTTTATGCCTTCCTTTTTCTCTTTTTCTGACCTAATTTTTGCTGGCTTTTAGACTCTGCGCCCTTTACCACTGCTAACCAGTGCTAAAGTGCATATGCTCTCTCCCTTTAGCATGGTAACCTTGGATCCTACCTGATTGGACTATTTAATTTACCTATAAGTCCCTAGTAATGTGCACTACAGGTGCCTAGGGCCTGTAGATTAAATGCTACTAGTGGGCCTGCAGCACTGGTTGTGCCACCCACTTAAGTAGCCCCTTTACCTTATCTCAGGCCTGCCATTACAAGGCCTGTGTGTGCAGTTTCACTGTCACCTCGACTTGGCATTTAAAAGTACTTGCCAAGCCTAAACCTCCCCTTTCTCCACACATACGTCACCTCTAATGTGTGCCCTAGGTAGCCCCTAGAGCAGGTTGCTGTGTGGGTGAAAGGTAGGACATGTACATGTGTAGTGTACATGTCCTGGTAGTGTAAAACTCCTAAATTTGTTTTTACACTACTGTGATGCCTGCTCCCTTCATAGGCTAACATTGGGGCTGCTCTCATACAGTATTGAAGTGGTAGCTGCTGATCTGAAAGGAGTAGGCAGGTCATATTTAGTATGGCCAGAATGGTAATACCAAATCCTGCTGACTGGTGAAGTTGGATTTAATATTGCTATTCTAGAAATGCCACTTTTAGAAAGTGAGCATTTCTTTGCACTTAAATCTTTTTGTGCCTTACAATCCACGTCTGGCTGGGCTTGGTTGACAGCTCCTTGTGCATTCACTCAGACACACCCCAAACACCGGCTACTCAGCCTCACTTGCATACATCTGCATTTTGAATGGGTCTTCCTGGGCTGGGAGGGTGGAGGGCCTGCTCTCACACAAAGGACTGCCACACCCCCTCCTGGGACCCTGGCAGACAGGATTGAAATGAAAGGGGACCTGGTGCACTTCTTAGCCACTCTTTGAAGTCTCCCCCACTTCAAAGGCACATTTGGGTATAAAACAGGGCCTCTCCCCTACCTCATCAGACACTTGCTGGAGAAGAAACCTGAACCAGAAACTACATCCTGCCAAGAAGAACTGCCTGGCTGCTCAAAGGACTCACCTGTCTGCTTTCTATAAAGGACTGCTGCCTTGCTGTTGGCCTGCTGCCCTGCTGAACTCTTGTCTGGCTGTAAAAGTGCTCTCCAAGGGCTTGGATAGAGCTTGCCTCCTGTTCCCTGAAGTCTCAGGACCAAAAAGACTTCTCTTTTTCACTTGGACGCTTCGTGCGCCGAAATTTTAAACGCACAGCTTGTTCCGCGGCGAGAAAAACGCCACACACGACGCTGATCGGCGCAACACCTTTGGGACGACCGGAACTTCGACGCACGGCCTCGCAAGGACAACGCTGCCCGACCTCCAGAGGAGAAATCGACGCTTCACCTGCCGTGAGAGCGAAACTTCGACGCGCAGCCCCACAGAACGACTCGCAGCCGGAAAACAAGCCGGAGAATCCACGCACAGACCCGGGACATCTGGTAATCCCCGCGACCCACAGAAAGAGACTGTCCGCGTGCCAGAAAACGACGCACGACTTCCCTGCGTGAAAAATAACGATGCAAGTCCGTGTGTGCTGGGGAGAAATCGACGCACACACCATTTTTTTAACGTATCTCTTCTTCTGCTGCCCTTTGCGGAGATTTTCCACTCCAAACCAGGTACTTTGTGCTTGAAAGAGACTTTGTTTGCTTTTTAAAGACTTAAGACACTTTATATCACTTTCCAGTGATATCTCTACAATTTCACATTGCATCTTTATTCGTTTTGACCTACAATTATCCTGATAAATATTATATATTTTTCTAAACACAGTGTGGTGTATTTTTGTGGTGCTATATTGTGGTATTGTATGATTTATTGCACAAATACTTTACACATTGCCTTCTAAGTTAAGCCTGACTGCTCGTGCCAAGCTACCAGAGGGTGGGCACAGGCTGATTTTGGATTGTGTGTGACTTACCCTGACTAGAGTGAGGGTTCTTGCATGGACAGGGGGGTAACCTGACTGCCAACCAAAACCCCCATTTCTAACACCTAGGTTTGGAGTTATCGTTATGTAGCTGGACCCCAGGTAGTATCCTGTGGCCAGTACACGGTTAAAATGGCTTCCCCGCCCTTACAAAGTTCAGTGAATTGGAATTGGAGTTTGTAGGGGCACCTCTACTCATGCAGGGGTGCCCTCACACACAGGAACCTGCACCCTGTCCTCTAGGCTGGGGGGGCTACCATAGGGGTGACTTACAGTGACCTGGTGCAGTGTTCAGCAGTGAAAGGGTGTACGCACCTTTTCACGCAGGCTGCAGTGGCCAGCATGCAGACACAGTTTGCATGCACTCTCATGGGTGGCATAACATATGCTGCAGCCCATGGGGGTCCCATGGCTTACCAGTGCCCTGGGTACCTAAGTACCATATACTAGGGACATACAGGGGTACACCAGTATGCCAATTGTGGGGTATAAAGAGTTCCAAAGCAACCACATTTAGAGGAGAGAGCACAATCATTGGGGTCCTGGTTAGCAGGATCCCAGTGAAAACAATCTAAACACACTGATAGGCAAAAAGTGGGTGTAACCATACCAAAAAGTGACTTTCCTACACCCATTCCACTCCACTCTACCCCAATCCAGTTTATCACCCGAATCAAATCCAACCCACACCGCTACTTCAGTCCACTCTACAACACTCTATGCCACTGAAATCTACTCAACTCTGCAACACTGCTCCCCCTACTACCCTCTACAACACTACTCCAACACATCCTCTCCAAAGCACTATTCCCCCACTCCACTCTGACACTGCAAGCCACTAACTTTTGGCCATGCTAAACAGCAGCCAAGGTAGTGTACAACATGGAAAAAACACATTGCCAAACCAATAGCTTCTGAATAGGCGAGACCTATCAGCTTTGCCAATGCTTGTGCTTTTAATGCTTTCAGGTGATATTTTTTTCTGCCTGGCAAAAGTGATTAATTAACTAGTAAATAATCTCAGTCAGACCTATGAGGTGGGTCCATTTTAATACTCCTTCTGGAAGTGGGAGGTTTAGTCAAATGTGGGACTGTGATCGTTAATACTGCAATGTCCAATTTTGTGCATTGTTGAGGTTTTAATGCTGCAGTGCTGGAAGACCCCAGGATGGTCGCAATAAAATTAGTTAAGGGTAAAACAGTTCTTGACTCTTCATGATCCCACTTTAGTCTTCCTCTGTTTATAGATCCATAATTATTATTGGAACCTTCAGGGCAGATTAGTGGGAGCATAACTGCATAATGTGATAGGTAGAGAATTAGGTATCATGGTTGGTTTCAGGGAGTTCCTTAATTGCCATGTCGACTGTGATGCTGTAGCCCAAGGGTGCTAGCAAACATTTTCCCAGAGGCCAAAACTTTGGTCTGTGGTGTGACTGAGGGCCACACTGATGCCAGCATGGTGCTTGCCTGGTTGGCTGGTGGGGTAGGAAGTGGGGTGTATGGTGGGTGTACGGTAAGGGAAGCATGTGCATCTAGTGGCTGAATTGAATTGCACAGTGTGGAAACAGGAAACCTGGTCCCAATCCCGGACGAAATTGTGTGATCCTAGGCAATTGTTTTATTTCACTTCCCTCCTTTTACTCATTATCATGTATGGGGACCTCGAAATACATTACTGCAGGCTGCACACCGTACAAACCCGTCCCGTGTTTGATTTAATAAACTATAATGTCCATGTATAATGGCGACCCTGGCCATCCAGAGGGTACACATAAGAAATTATTTGCCTCTTAGTTCACTATTGGCATTGTTGTCAGGGTGAGGCTGAGGGCAGTGGGAGGCATGAATGTTTCTAAATCCATGTTTGATACCTATCACTTGAAAACAAAAATACTTCCCAATCACTTATCTAATATGAGTTACTAAGGTGTAAGGGTTTGCATGTTAATTAAATACTTTTTGAATTTTCTTGAAACTATCATATAATTACACATTTGCTGCAAGTGGTCTTCGAAAATCAAGGTGTTCCTAAAGTTAAGCTGGTGCAGGACACCCTACTTACTTCCTTTCTTTAACTGCAATTAACCTTTAAATAAACGCGTGTCCCTTTAAGATCGTTTTTATGTTAGTGCTGTGTCTAGTAAACATTAACGCAGTGCTGCTGTTGTGGGGGCTGCTTGTAAAGGTCAGGAGGGCCACACTTTGAGTATCACTGCTCTAGCTGAACTGTGCTAGTCCAGCATTATATAAAGAAATGTAATTTGTGCGTTCTGTTGTCATGGCTGATTTTGACTCGCCATTACAAGCATATAAGCCATGTATTAAAGTTAGCAGAGCTATTTGATGTCCCATACAAGAAACGTTTTTGATATCCCTGCCAGCTATCAAAGGAATATCCAGTGTCTGATCATCTTTAGAGCTGGCTCTATATATTCAGTAGTTGGTTCAAAACTGGTGTTAAGTAACTTGCTACCGACACTAGAGGTCTCTTCTTGCCAAACCTATTATTTTGAAGCATGGGTAGGCTGTCATCAAGGAAGTTCAATAAGGTGTTTTAGACCCTTATTATAGATATCAAAGAAAATTACTTTATTTCCTGGTATAAATGTTAGAAGTAACTGTTGATTATTTCAATGGTGACCTGTAATTTCTCTAACCTTGCCGTTCAAAATAATGTGCTCTCAAATCATTGGTCCACCTGAAGTTCTGACTCTATTCTCTTACTGCTCAAATGCCAAATGCTTTATGCCCCACATTGTGGACTGGGTTTACAGTCTTGGTTTCTTGAAAAAACACAAACTGATAATTTAGCTAAATATTTGCACCATACAAATCTGCACCTATCAGAAACACCTATGTTTTGCCCTATGTCAGTGAATATTCCAGCATAGCAGATTTATGTTTGATGGGCCACTGTCCCTTTGACCCCTCCCCCCCATCTTTACCGGTGCTATTTGTGTGATGTTTTGCAACAAACCTGTAACTGCTATGTCACTCTTTATTTGACGTTTTGTAATAAGCATTGTTCATGTTACCATATAAGTGGCTACTTTTGAAGCAGCAAATTGAGACCAGCTATTTACCTGTATGGAAATAGCTACTCTTCCTGGCACAACCAGTAAAAAGCTGAGTTTGCCTTGCTGAGAGGAGTCTTCTTTTTTTAATCATAAGTTTCCCTGCAACGTTTGGCAAGCCAGCATAGGAGTCGCTTTTGCCCTCAACCAGCTGCTGCCACCTGGAATACAGCCTACCCCCGCTGCATAGATCATTGTGCATCTTTGATTAGGTAAGTAGACACTGTGTTTTCTAAAGTTCTGCCTATTCACAGGGGCGCGTAGGACCTGTTGATTGCCGTCTTTAAGGTGAGGATAGTGCATACTTTGTTCCATGTTTCGTTTATATTGTATGACTTGCTTCTCTGGCAATGGTAAACACAGATGTAATATAAATATAAGGTTATTGCACGCAAGAATTTGTACAAGTGTTGCACAATATTAAGTTAAGGCGCTGCATAGTCAGTAGAGTATATATCCTAATATGAAGATTGGAAGTGGTCAATGTGGGTGATTTGATGTTTTGTTTCCAATATGTGTTCCAATATTTTGACATAGAGGGACGGCTGAAAGGCCCATGTCGTTAAACTTTACCCCCAAATACAATCTGAACACTCAAATTACTATCCTGAACCTAATGTCCAGAAGCCATTCTAGGGTTTGAGACGCATGATTTGAGGGTTATCCTCTCTCAAGGTCCGAGGGAAGTGGCCAGTTGCTGTCAACAGTATTTACTGTTTAGAGTTAAAAGAATTGTGTAGGAAGTTGGCTCTGTATGCACTATTTCAAAGTAAGTAATAGTATGCACAGAGTCCAAGGGTTCCCCTTAGAGGTAAGATAGTGGCAAAAAGAGATAATTCTAATGCTCTATTTTGTGTTAGTGTGGTCGAGCAGTAGGCTTATCAAAGGAGTAGTTTTAAGCATTTGTTGTACTCACACAGGCAATAAATGAGGAACACACACTCGGAGACAATTCCAGGCCAATAGGTTTTTGTATAGAAAAACATATTTTCTTAGTTTATTTTAAGAACCACAGGTTCAAGATTTACATGTAATACTTCAAATGAAAGGTATTGCAGGTAGGTACTTTAGGAACTTAGAATTAGCAAAATAGCATATACAGTTTTCCCATAAATCACATATAGCTATTTTAAAACTAGACACAGTGCAATTTTCAACAGTTCCTAGGGGGAGTAAGAGTTTTAGTTTTTGCAGGTAAGTAAACCACCTACGGGGTTCAAGTTTGAGTCCAAGGTAGCCCACCATTGGGGGTTCAGAGCAACCCCCAAAGATACCACAGCAGCAGCTCAGGGCCGGTCAGGTGCAGAGGTCAAAGTGGTGCCCAAAACGCGTAGGCTTCAATGGAGAAGACGATGCCCCGGTTCCAGTCTGCCAGCAGGTAAGTACCCGCGTCTTCGGAGGGCAGACCAGGTGGGTTTTGTAGGACACCGGGGGGAACACAAGTCCACACAGAAAGTACACCCTCAGCGGCACGGGGGCGGCCGGGTGCAGTGTGCAAACAAGCGTTGGGTTTGTAATAGAAAGCAATGGGAGACCAAGGGGTCTCTTCAGCGATGCAGGCAAGGGGGGGCTCCTCGGGGTAGCCACCACCTGGGCAAGGGAGAGGGCCACCTAGGGGTCGCTCCTGCACTGGAGGTCGGATCCTTCAGGTCCTGGGGGCTGCGGGTGCAGTGTCCCTACCAGGCGTCGGGTTCTTAGAAGCAGGCAGTCGCGGTCAGGGGGAGCCTCGGGATTCCCTCTGCAGGCGTTGCTGTGGGGGCTCAGGGGGGTCAACTCTGGCTACTCACGGTCTTGCAGTCGCCGGGGAGTCCTCCCTGAAGTGATTGTTCTCCACAAGTCGAGCCGGGGGCATCGGGTGCAGAGTGCCAAGTCTCACGCTTCCGGTGGGAAACACGTGTTATTTCAAAGTTGCTTCTTTGTTGCAAAGTTGCAGTCTTTGGTGAACAGAGCTGGTGTCCTCAGGAGTTCTTGGTCCTTCTAGATGCAGGGCAGTCCTCTGAGGATTCAGAGGTCGCTGGTCCCTGGGGAGAGCGTCGCTGGAGCAGTGTCTTTAGAAGTGGGGAGACAGGCCGGTAGAGCTGGGGCCAAAGCAGTTGGTGTCTCCGTCTTCTCTGCAGGGTTTTTCAGCTTAGCAGTCCTCTTCTTCTTAGCTTGCAGGAATCTGAGTTCCTAGGTTCTGGGGAGCCCTTAAATACTAAATTTAAGGGCGTGTTTAGGTCTGGGGGTTAGTAGCCAATGGCTACTAGCCCTGAGGGTGGGTACACCCTCTTTGTGCCTCCTCCCTGAGGGGAGGGGGGCACATCCCTAATCCTATTGGGGGAATCCTCCATCTGCAAGATGGAGGATTTCTAAAAGTTAGTCACTTCAGCCCAGGACACCTTAGGGGCTGTCCTGACTGGCCAGTGACTCCTCCTTGTTTTTCTCATTATCTCCTCCGGCCTTGCCGCCAAAAAGTGGGGCCGTGGCTGGAGGGGGCGGGCAACTCCACTAGCTGGAGTGCCCTGGGGTGCTGTAACAAAGGGGGTGAGCCTTTGAGGCTCACCGCCAGGTGTTACAGTTCCTGCAGGGGGAGGTGATAAGCATCTCCACCCAGTACAGGCTTTGTTACTAGCCACAGAGTGACAAAGGCACTCTCCCCATGTGGCAAGCAACATGTCTGGTGTGTGGCAGGCTGCTAAAACTAGTCAGCCAACACGGATAGTCGGTTAAGGTTTCAGTGGGGACCTCTAAGGTGCCCTCTGGGATGTATGTTAAAATAAAATGTACACTGGCATCATTGTGCATTTATTGTGCTGAGAAGTTTGATACCAAAGTTCACAGTTTTCAGTGTAGCCATTATGGTGCTGTGGAGTTCGTGCATGACAGACTCCCAGACCATATACTCTTATGACTACCCTGCACTTACAATGTCTAAGGTTTTGCTTAGACACTATAGGGGCATAGTGCTCATGCACTTATGCCCTCACCTATGGTACAGTGCACCCTGCCTTAGGGCTGTAAGGCCTGCTAGAGGGGTGACTTATCTATACTACATAGGCAGTGTGAGGTTGGCATGGCACCCTGAGGGGAGTGCCATGTCGACTTTGTCGTTTTCTCCCCACTAGCACACACAAGCTGGCAAGCAGTGTGTCTGTGCTGAGTGAGGGGTCCCCAGGGTGGCATAAGATATGCTGCAGCCCTTAGAGACCTTCCCTGGCATCCGGGCCCTTGGTACCAGGGGTACCAGTTACAAGGGACTTATCTGGATGCCAGGGTGTGCCAATTGTGGAAACAAAAGTACAGGTTAGGGAAAGAACACTGGTGATGGGGCCTGGTTAGCAGGCCTCAGCACACTTTCAAATCAAAACTTAGCATCAGCAAAGGCAAAAAGTCAGGGGGTAACCATGCCAAGGAGCCATTTCCTTACAAATTGTGATTAACATTTACAAGTAGTTGAAGTGTTCATATTTTTGAAATGTTGATGATGAGTGCATATGTATGTGTGTAAATAGAAATGTGGCCACAGCGTGATGTATAATATTGTATTGTGTAATTATGATGTATAATGTTAAACATATGATTGAAACGACAAATTTGAAGGATGTCTTGTTTGTAAGAACTAGTGTTAAAAAGAGAAATATTTAGTAGACAGATGAAAGTTTAAAATTGCAAAAGATTCTTCCAGATGATCAGAAAACAATTACAGAAATATTGTCAGGAGTGGTTTAAGGCTACTCAGAAGCATACGTATCCCTGGCCACAGGAAGGGACATTTGATGAAAAAATATTAGAACACATTGTCACACACCTTAATAGTAAATATGCAGACGCTAAATTGCAGAAGTAAGGACCCCTCAAATGTTGGTGACCCTAGTCCCCTGTCTGCTCCACCACATCTCTATAAATTAATGAGTACTTCCTCGAAGGTAACTGGTATTCTACTGACAAAGCTACAGGAAACCACAGTGGGATTTGAGAATCCTGAAGATGAGACCCATTCATAATCACCAAAGGGATCCCCTAATGTTGCCCCATAGATGTCAAAGCCAAGACACACGAGTACTCCCCAACGACAAGTAGGGGTTGGTGACTCTTGATTTTCAGCACAATTAGAAGTGCAGTTTACACTGCATTTAGATAAAACTTCTCCCCAGGAGGTTAGAGGTGAAGAGCAGGGTCCAGGAGACAGCGACAATTAGTTGCATGTTTCATAAGCAACATTGCACTACTTACAGAAGAGGGATGTAATAGGAAGAGTACTTGGGGAACAGATTTCTAACCCACAATGAAGATATGCAGATAATTTGAGATGGAATGACTATGTAGGCAGGCCTGTTAGTATGGCACCATGGCCAGTATCCTAAGAGAAAGATGAGGATTTTTAGGAGGACTGAAGATAATTTACCACCCTGGTAGAAGAAGGAGAATTTAATAGTTTCACTAGAAGGCGTTCAGGAATGGTTATCACAAAATGAGGACAGAAGGGATGTGAAAGCAATAAGGAGAGAAGGATATTATGATAATCTTTCAGGGCTGATTCAGGGAAGTTTTGGGAAGATGGCAAATAGAGAAGAGCCAATGCATAGGTGTGTAGATAGCATGGGTAAAATACTTAGATCTCCCGAAGCTAGGTGCTCTGCTTATGATATTAGTACTTAAGAAAGGGCCTCTTATTGATCTTGACTATACAAACTGAGCGATGGGATTGCATAGACACTAGAGAAAGAGAGCAGGACATGTTCTCTGGAACTAGGAAACCCTGAGCGACTGAGCTTGAGCAGTTGGGGTTTCAGAGAACGCATGGCAAGCCAGATCCCAGGATGGGATCTTGTGAAGCTATGGGAGGATTGGCACTACATGGTAAACCAATGCAGCAGATGAGTGTTCAATCAATTTTGCACAGCACTGATCTCGCCTCTAGTGAGAGTTGCTGAAGGAGAAAGTAGTTGGTACAGTGTTGTACCTTATGTGGATAATTTTGCAGAATGGACTGAAGGGTTAGCCTCTCCGATGAGTCCATGGCCACAAGATGGGTCCTTTTTTCCACATGATACAGAAAATGCTGAGAATTGTTTTCTTTATGGTGAGGGACTTGGATCAACCCTCCATGCAGAAATGTGTGTGTGTCAAAAATATGCCAGACTGCACCCCCCCCCCCCCAATATTGTCATTCCCATTTATCAGATACCCCTCATACGTAAGGGACCTGGGGCACCTCAATATGTTCCTTAGCCACAAATGGACAAAGAGAATCTTAAAAATTAGTTACCACCACTTAGAGGGAGCAGGGAAATGGATTTGGTCCTTTGAAGAGCAAACTACAGGTATCACTCTGGTAGTAGTTTTCATAAAGAGTTTACTTAGCTCTCTTATAGGAGATGAGACAAATACTGTTTTTCAGAAAGCTGGAATGAGAGATTTTACTGTCACTGATGGTTCCCCATTCAATTTAGTTTGGACAGTAGTTTGGGATCAGTTGAGGGAAATGTATCCCGACAGGCCAGACGTTGCGTCCCTCATAGGTCAATGCAGCCAAATGAGGATCCTGCTCAGTTTTTCAGCAGAATGAAAGAAAAGTGGACTTCAGAAGTAGGCCAGGATTGGGAAGTTACAGGGGGAATTATTGTGTTGCTTTACAGTGTAGCGAATTAGAGTTTACCATCTTATGTACAAGACAATCGTGGTAATATACTGGCATTGGAAGCCAAGGTCTGGACAGAAATGCAGGCACATATAATCCATTCTTGTAAAAAGCAGGAGAAGGAGACAATCACGCAGGAGGTGACAGAAAAAGCAGTAGCCAGGTTAGTGCAGCAAAAGTTGGCAAAGTAGAAGGAATAGTAGAAGGAGCTGTAATAGCAGCTACCACTCAGATAACTGCAATTTCAAATGGGATCGGTCCCAGGGGCCACCCAACAACAGTATTGACAACAGCAGGATAATGTAAGGGCACAAGGAGGTAGCTGCGGATGACGACGAAGAATAGGAAGAGGCAGGATAGGCGATAGATCAAACATGTCTTTAGTGTCACAGATATGGACATTTCATTAGGGATTGCAGGACTAAAAGATGGGCTGAATACAACAGAAGGATAGGTGTTTATAATCCGCAAGGAAATGTAGTAGTGCAGTCACAGCCAAATCCACAAATGATATATGTACCTCAAATGTCACCACAAAATGTGCAGCAACCAGCAGTGCCTTAGGTGCAACAAATGTCACCAAATCAAAGTTACCATATACCCTCCTCCCCCATAGCAACTCCGCCTCAAAGTGGAGAGGGACGTGTGAGAGGAGGAAATCCTTTCCAGACATGTTATGTGGGAGAATACACGCAATGAAGGTGCTCACAGAGTAGTTCCATGTGTCCATTATTGTCAGTGATGCACAAGACGGATGAGGAACCTACTGTGATGATGTTAGTTACCAATGAAGAGAGGTATGCATTCCTCATAGATACGGTTGCAACCTGATCTTGTATTTGAGAGGGAGACATTCCAATTTCTAAAAGATCAGTGGACACACAAGGATTCTCAGGGGCATTGATAAGGGTTCCATTTACTAAAACCAGCAGAGATGGAAATAGGAGGGAGGTACATTGGCTGTTCTCTCTAGCTGCCCCATTTTATTGGGGAAAGATCCTATGGCCAAATTAAATGACTGTTCATTTTGAGCCTGATGGAATTATGATATGTTCTACTCCTAGAGTTCCACCCTCCAGGATCTTTGATATAACAGATTTGTTAACCAACAGCAACCACCACCCTACCTTATCCACTCACTTCCCACCCAGGAGTCAACCCTCACACACAGTAGCAACTGCTACCTTCTTCCTCCCATGCATTCCCACTAATCTGAGTCCTCAGAGAAGTGATCAATGTCAGTGCTGCTTGGATACTCAGTTGGCAACCCATCCGTCACTTCATCTTCAGCCCCCCTGTCCTCTCCACCTTATTTTGTAACTTTTGGGCTTCAGCGTCTAAGAGGTGTGTCTCCTGGAGAAAGGCAATGTGTGCTCTGACTCGCCTGAGATGTGTGTGCTCTATAGCACTTGACAAAGGAATTCAGTCCCCTCACATTCCATGTGAGAAAACTTATTAAACCACCCATCCCTGTATGTTGTGATTCGCGGCTGCAGCCTCCCTCCCTCCTTCCACCCCCCCCACCCCCAATCAGACCACCCTCCCACCCCCAATCCTCCCTCCATGCACCAGCGCAGCACCCGCCGCCTGATCAATGGGCAAAAAGGGCACGGCTCCCTCTGCAATCTCAGCTGCAACATCTATAAGTGCAAAACATACAACCAGCCAATTTTTTAGGACAAACAATGCCCATCCTCCCACATGCCACCCCGGGTAAAAACCACAGAACCAACTTGTGTATGGAACCACCTGGTCGCTAGCCTAAAAGAGGCAGCATGATGCAGGGTTGTGTACAGACCAATCTCTCCAGAAAGCCCCCGTGAGCACCAGGTTTGCACTCAACCCCTCCCACAGCTATCACAACAACAACCATAGTTAAGGAAAGAGAAAAAAAATAAAGAGAGTAATGGAGCCAACAAGAGAGAAAAGGGAATGGTATAAAAGGGGAGCAGTCACCACATGTAGCCACTGTCCTGACTGGAGCAGTCCCAGAGCTCCACAAACCCCAAGGCAGAACAAAAATGTCAGAAAGAAGAAGGTGGGGGGAGGCAAAAATGCCCCGGACCCTACAAAAGATCAAATACAATCGAGGCAATGCTCCCCTCTCCGCCTAACCTCCCAGAGGGAGTTGCAAGGGCACGCTCACCGCCTCTGAGCGCCAGCCAGTCCCATGCTGCCTCTGGTGTTTGGAAAAATGGGAGCGGCCGGCATGGAGCACCTTCAGTTTAGCAGGGTATAGCAGGATATTTGTGAGTCTCATCACTTTAAGCTTCTGTTTAACTCCAATAAAGGATTGTCTTTGGAGCTGCACAGACCAGTGTAATCTGGGAAAATGGGTATGGTGTGCTTCTCATAGACCGGGTCTCCATGCTTCCGTGCTTCCTGCAGTATAGTATCTCGATCTCTGTTATTGAGAAGCTTATCGATAAGCATCCTTGAGGGGGCGCCAGGCGGCAGCGGAGCCGCCAGAGCTCTGTGTGCCCGCTCCACCACAAACACCGCAACAATTGTGCCGTAGGGAGAGAC
This sequence comes from Pleurodeles waltl, assembly GCF_031143425.1. Taxonomy (NCBI): domain Eukaryota; kingdom Metazoa; phylum Chordata; class Amphibia; order Caudata; family Salamandridae; genus Pleurodeles; species Pleurodeles waltl. Next base: position 40,877,164 of record NC_090443.1, read on the forward strand.
CTCTTAATCCAGTCTTCCAGGAATGATTCCGGAGTGATTTCCTTAATTCCCTCAGGCAACCCCACAAGTCTCAAATTGCACCTACGGGACCTCCCCTCCACATCTTCCACTCTCACCTCCAGCCTGAGTGACCCACCAGTCAACCAACATGGCAGTTGCCTGGTGGGGAGCTCACAAAGACCTCTGTAGCAGCTGCTCCAACAGTGGCGACCAGGCAGGGGCGAGCAAGCGGTCTGACCCCCGCACCGGTCCAGACCACCTCAGTCTTTCCCCTAGTAAGGTGGCCTTCCTCTTGTGGCACTCTGGGTGGGTCCAGGCCCAGGCAGCTCACTCTCTCATCAGGCCGCAAGGGAGACCTTGCTTCACCAATTCGTCAGGTGGCCTCCAGGTCTGTCTCCAGCCAGCAGCAGGGGGTCCAGACTTATAATGCTGTGTCCTCGTCTCTCAATAAGAAGGGAGATGTCACACCCATTCCATAGGGCCACTCATCCCTGCCAACATACAGTAGGCCCCTCAATCGTGTCCCTCCAAGCAGCCTGATCTGGTCAGCCTAAGGCTGCACCATATTTCTTCTCCACCTCCATGGGGAGGCGCATTCAGTAACAGGAAGGTGGCAGGCCGGAACCAGCATCGCATAATTGGGCCCGTAACATGACCAGCAAACCAACCAGTCACGAGCAGCCGGTGCAAGGCACCCCCAAGCCAGCGATAAGCGACTCTAATGTCCATCCATGCGTACAACCCCCACCCCCTCAGCGTCTGTGCCACGGGCACTGGCTCACCTCTGCACTCGAGCTGCATTCCACTCTGCTTGCACGGATTGCCACACGAGGCCCGCAACAGCCTAAGGTGTGCAGTCTGCTGTGCTCGCCATCTTGGGGCCGAAGCCTGATCTGCCAGCCCGCATTTGATTGCCGCAGGAGTCCCTGACCCGATAAGTCCTCAGTGCAGCCTCTCTCCATCTCTCCTCCTCACATAAGGGGAACGTGGGGTCCGCAAGGCTCTGGGACTGCAGGGTTCTGTAGCCGTCCCCAAGAGCTCTCACTAAGTGCAACCGGTTGGCCATCTTGTTGGCCACGGCCCTCTGCTATAACAGAATCTTCTACTGGAAATCAAGTCAAAGCTCGACCCACTAATATATAAGCATTCATTACAGCATTATATACAATAATAGCAGAAACATGAGTGCCTGGGAAGAGAAGTCCAGTTACCTAAAGACTTTCTGTTCTTCCCACAAGGGCAAGATTCTTGGATAGCTGACATTGAGTTGATGTTACGGATAAGGGCTACAGAGATAATACCAATCTATTGTGCACGGTTAGCCAGTGATTATAACCATGTCTTGTGGGCATATGTTATATTCATTGAGCCAGGTAAAATGGTTAGAAAACTATTGGATGATCAACTGTTTGAGTCTAAGAAAAAAATAGTTGCAGTCTTTCAGGATGACGTACGGTTGAGAACAGTATTGGAAGTGAGGATGCCCACACTATGTAGAGCTTTTGATTTTGTCAGGGATGTAGATCTTTCCCCATGTACCAGACAACTTGTGGACTAAGGGTCCCCATGATGTAGGTCTTATTTGTACTGCTACTTCATTTAGAGGTACACTGAAGGAAGGTGCTATTCTACATACGGTGAGACTGTATATCCTTCTAAAGAAGCAGATGAGGGCATCACCCCTACTATACAGGCATTGCTAGAGCAAGGACTAATTTACCCTGAAGTGTCTTCTTATAATACTTCTGTTTATCCAGTTATGAAATCCAAGGGTAATACTTGGCATATGGTTCAAGACCTGCGCCCCCTGAATGATGTACTACCACAATTTCCAATTGTTCCTGACCCTTCCATCATTCTGAGGAATATTCCTTACGATGCTAAATATTTCTCAGTAATAGATCTTAAGAATGCTTTTTAGCATCCTTCTCCATTCAGACAGCTATTATCTGACAGTGTTTTCCTATTACGGAACACAGTATTTGTATTCTTGTTTACCTTAAGGGTATTGGGAATCCCCTAGCATTTTCAACAGAGTGATGAAAAATGATATGTCAAACTTCCAGTGTGACAGTACCTTGTTGGAGTATGTCTAACATATTAGGTTGGAGTCCTACAGAGCAACAGTGTAGAAAAATGCCATATCTCTTTTGATTACTCTCGCACAGAGAGGATACAAGTTAGAAAAAGACAAAGGCCAAGCGGGAACCTCCAGAAGACCGTACTGCGGACAAAAGACCGCAGCGGTCATTCTGGGTTTCCCACTGGGCTGGCGGGCGACCGCCAAAAGGCCGCCCGCCAGCCCAGTGGGAAACACCCTTCCACGAGGAAGCCGGTTCCGAATGGAGCCGGCGGAGTGGAAGGGGTGCGACGGGTGCAGTAGCACCCGTCGCAAATTTCAGTGTCTGCTAAGCAGACACTGAAATTCAAAGTGGGGCCCTCTTATGGGGGCCCCTGCAGTGCCCATGCCATTGGCATGGGCACTGCAGGGGCCCCCAGGGGCTCCACGACACCCCATACCGCCATCCTGTTCCTGGCGGCCGAAACCGCCAGGAACAGGATGGCGGTATGGGGGTCGGAATCCCCATTGCGGCGCAGCAAGCTGCGCCGCCATGGAGGATTCCCCAGGGCAGCGGGAAACTGGCGGGAAGCCGCCAGTTTCCCGTTTCTGACCGCGGCTGTACCGCCGCGGTCAGAATTGCCCTGGATGCACCGCCAGCCTGTTGCCGGTGCATCCGCGGTACCCTACCCTGGCGGTCTCGGACCGCCAGGGTAGGAATGACCGCCAAAGTTCAGTATTATTTAAGTTTAAGTAAATTTTATTCGATTTATCATAATAAATCATAAAAACATGTACAATAGGTGAATTGTTAAGGTTAATGCTTGACATCAAATCATTCTTTTAAAAGCGTAAAAAACACCCGCTAAAAACCATTATATATAAAAACAGACAGTATAATTCTTTAAACAAATTGTCTAAAACACAAAGCCAACAATAAAGGCCGAATATACTTAAATCTTAAATTAGAAAACTTCAGGCAAATAAAAACAACGTGCAAAGTGTGTAGTGCAGCAGCCATTTCACAAGTGCAAGTTGCAGGATTCTTTGGACTATGCCAACCAACCAGCAGCTGTGGAAACATATATTCAAGCAACAATAAGTTAGGAGTATTGTCAGGAGGAGGTCCATTTTTTTAGGACAATTACTGTCAGCGTCTGGTTGATGAGTAAATCCTGAAAGAGCAGCATCTTTACGTCAAATGACTTAGCCAGAAACTGTTAATGGAATGCAGAAGTTTCTTGGCCTCTAAAACTATGTGAGACAATGAGGCTTTGATTACAGCACTTTAATAGGGCCTTTTCTAGCTTCTATTAAACAGGTGAAAGACAGAAAAGATAAGATAACGTGGACACCAGAAATGAGGACGGCTTTCCAGAAATTGAAGACTGAGATAGCAAATGCCCTAGTTTTGGGAACTCCCGATTACACCAAGAAGTTTTATCTCTTTTGGCATTGTGGTGGTCAAGTGATGACAGATGTCCTTATGCAGAAATATCCCTTAGGACACAAATCCATTGAATATTTTATCTGACAGTTGAATTCAGTGATGAGAGGACATTATCCTTGCGAGCAAGCTCTCACCACTGCAGCTTGTGTGGTGCAAAAGAGCACACTGATTGTTATGGGGGCACCTTTGACACTCTATACACAGCATGCAGTGTTAACCATTATTCAAAAGGCTAATATTACTCTAACTACAGAGTTTCAGGATATGAGGTGATACGGTTACTGCCATATTTGAAGGTTGTGAAGTATCATACAGTGAACCCTGTGACATTCTTTGCTCATCCCATATTAGACTCTGAGGATGATACACATGACTGTGCAATGTATATCCCTAATGAATCTAGTCAAGCAACAGAGGATCCTATTCCAGGTAGTATTATCTATCTTTTTGATGGTTCCTCTACTATTGACCAGGATACAGGAGTGAGAGACACAGGTGCAGCAGTAGTCAGAGCATAACAGAATGATTCTTCAGACACACTCCACATGCTAGAGCAGTAAACACTACCAGCACATTATTCTGCACAAGCAGGAGAGTTGATAGTGGCTCTTAAGCAAGGAGAAAGAAAAGTCATCACCATATATTCAGTTTTGGCTTATGTATCTAGCAGTGTACATTCTAGTATTATGAGATGGAGCAGGAGAGGATTCCTCAAGTCAAATGGAAGTCCTATTATGCATCGGAATCTTTTAGAGCCTTTAATAGAGGTACTTGCATTACCACAGGCAGCAGCAGTTGTGAACTGTGCAGCACATACAGATGCACAGAATTTTGTGTCACATGGTAATGCACTAGCAGACTGGGCAGCTAAAGATGCAGCTAGGAGCACACCCTTGCCTGTACCATCAGGTTCACAGCATATCTCTGTTTTGGTGGCCCAGTTTGCCTTGTTGTCTGAGTCTGAATCTGACATTGCCACTGATAATGTCAAGCCTCATTATGTGAAAGAGCGAGTGTACATCTTTGGGAGATGCAGGAAGCTCCTGCATCACATGAGTTATGGGTGACTGACGGATGCTCCCAGTGCAGGGCTGATTTAGGTTATATGCAGATATCTACAGATAAGCCAGTGATGTCTTAGGCTTTACTTATGATAGCTCTTGATCAATTGCGTTTACCAGCACACATCTCGCGATAATTTTTCTATGCACATACATCAAGATTGGTTTGTTTTCAACTTAAATGATATGCTTACCACGTACCTTCATAATTGCACTGTTTGTCAACTATTCTCTCCAAATCCCACATTGAAGGGGATAAATTCAAAAATTCCACAACCACAAGATCCTTTTAAGCTCTCCATCTTGACTTTGTGAAAATGTTAGAAATGTGCAACAACTGTGGGTATCTCATAATTGTAGTTTGTCCTTTTTCTCAATGGATTGAAGCAGGACGGTGTGTCCATTGTGATGCTAAGTCAGCTGCTACTTTTTTGATTCGTGAGGTGATTCCCCACTGGGAAATTCCAGAAAGTATTAGATCTGACAATGGCCCATACTTTGTTAATGCAATCTTCAAACATCTCATAACAATCCTAGGCATAAAACCTAAACTATCCTCTGTTTATCATCCTCAAAGCAATGGCATCATTAAATACGTAGTGGCCTGCTGAAGAATAAGATCAGAAAGCTATGCACCACGTTGAATAAGAAGTCGTTGTCTTGCTTACCATTGCCACTCTTCTACCTTAGGAACACACCTAGTTTTGATCATCACCTGACACCCCCTCATATAGTGACAAGGAGACCTATGAATACGCAAATATCTGCCACCAGATGTAAGGTACGTGGAAAAAGTACAGCTGAAATCTTGAGTGATAAAATGCAAGTTTATATTTCTGAATTGACCAAAGTTGCAAAGTTAATTTCCAAACAGGTAACCAAAGCAAAAGTGAAGCGCGCCACCGCTGAGGTTGACCTCCCAGTTGTGCACATAGGTGATATATTTTTTTGTCAAAACATTTGTCCGGATGTGGAGAGAGCCATGGTTCGGTAAGCCTTTCACTGTGACGATGGCTACCCCCCCACTGCCCTTAAGATTAGATGGCAGGAAAACTTGGATTAATTTATCAGACATTCAATTGAACCCTGCATCACGCCGAAAACCAGGAGTGGAACAAGAAGGGGGGAAGAAGAATGTGACTGTGAAAATACCCTCCTCTTGCTTTGGACAGTTTTCTGATTTTGGACAATTTTTTGAACCAGCAAAACAAAAGTTATGTATTTTTGTTTTGTTTTTCTTTTTTTTTTATTGTCTGTTACTATCACTTCTACTGTTGCTCTTTTCTTGTAATGTATGTTCTAGCTCTACTGGTTACATCATAAACCTGCAAAGAGAACTCCCTACTCATGCTAATGTGTCCCATAGTATTCATATCAGATTATTAGATAATGTGGTATCGGCACATGTCAGATATAGGTTCAGAAAGTACTGATGAATCATGTTTTGTTTGCTCTTTAATTCCTAATGCCACAGGCTCAGCTAGGTTACATTCAACTAAGGAAGTACCCCAAAGAACAGCTCTGTCTTTTACATCTGTACTTGTACAGGATTAAAGCCCAGATCCAGCGTACACATGTTAGGGTAGTACAGCTTTTAGTTAATGCCATGTGTCTCTTCAGCAGAAGTTGAATACATCCTTACAGATAGACAGGACATTAAGGATGAAATAGCATGAATGAAGAAAACCGGTCATCCTAACATTGCAGAACGGATGCAAGTGGTCTAGGTTGTTTTTTTTAGGAGTAACATGTCTGCCCACTGAGTGTAGTAGTAATCAATTGAATCCTTTACATCCCAGATTGTGTTCGTTGGTCAGGATTTAGAGTTACTGGATCAGTTTATAACCATGATCAATGGCATCCTGATATTGAATTTTCCTATAGGGTCATGTCTTTATGGAACGGAACTGATATTAGTCAAGATGCAATAAGAAAGTGTGCATGTACTTGGGACGATATTGTTGCGCATCACACTTACTTAGATAGTGCAGTAAGTACCATGGTCACCTTGCATGCCCCTGTTTTGGTAATTCTCTGTAGTCAATTTTCAGCACTTCATGAACACCCCAGGAGTTGTCCAACGACTTTGTTACATCATCACCAAAGAAGAAGAACTGCAGAATGTTATGGCATGATGTTCACAAAGAGTACTGGTTGTTTAATGATGCACAGTTGCTCTATGGAAGTATTCTGCCGTTTGTTCAGGTAAAGGCGACTGCTCGATGGTACAGATAGTTCAATGGGAACTTATGAAGACTATAAATACTACAAGAGAAGGATTTAATGCCATAAAACAGTAGCCGTGTGCTATGAGAATCACAATGCAACACTGTTATGTACTTGACATTATGATGGCCATGGAAGGAGGGGTATGTGCAAATATTGGGACTGCGTGTTGTACCTATGACCCAGCAAATGATGCACACAATGGAACTTTGTTAGAGGCTATACAAACTACATAATCTGCAAAAGAAAATGGTAGAAGAAGTAAGTGCCCCAGATAATTTGCTTAGTGGATGGTTTTCCTTACTACCATCCTGGATGTCTAGACTGTTGGGAGCCTAGTTGCCAGTTCTTGTGGCCCTGTTATTGATATGTTTTTTGTATTCAATTAATTTAGCATGTTGTAGAAGGATCAGTACAAAAGCGGGAGGGATGTTTCCAGTTAGGACACCAACACGAGTAGTAGATGCTCAGGGCAATATATATATATCACCTAGTGGAAGTGCAAACTAAGGTTTAGACCCAGTAGTTGAAATATCAATTAGAGGGGGGAATGTTGGAGAGGAAATTAAATGTGAAGAAACTAGGCTACATCAGACATCAGTAGAAAATAATATAAAATTATATGTGGAGAAAGAGCAATGTAGGCCTAAACTCCATGCTGATACCAGAGAAGTGAAGAATTCACTTGAAAATAGAATGCATGACCAGCAAGGTCTTAGTTAAAGGAAAACCTATGTTTGTATGCTTGAAGGAATTTGTAGTTGTAGCACACAGGCATGTATTCTCTTGTCACATTAAATTAAAAACATGATTGAAGAATAGGAGCAGGAGATTGGATTAGCCAGTGGTACACAGAATCTGATAAGAGGTCTTGGAAACCGAGTGATAAAACAAGCATGCAAATACACATGCATTCAAGAGTAGTGAATAATTGGTTTGTTAAGCACTGCAATATGTGTAAGGAAATAAGTTAAAGGTTTAGGGTTATTGGTGATGTGACTTTTGCAACAGACATGTAACTGTTAAGTTACTTATTCGTCCTTTTGAAATAAGCATTGTTCATGTTACTATATAAGTGGCTGCCTGTGAAGCAGCAAATTGAGACCAGCTGCTTACCTGTATGGAGATAGCTACTCTCCTTGCCGCAACAGTAAAAAGCTGTGTTTGCCTTGCCCTGGGGAGTTTTGTATTTTTCTTTATCTTAGGTTTCCCCACAACATTTATCACTTGATACAATTTAATTTAACCTCTCAAGGTACTTCAATAATGTATTTAATTTCCCCTATTTAACTTCAAGAGGGCTTTCTGAAATATAAGTGGCAGTTGGAGCGAATTTAAGTTATTCAAAAGTCTCCCAAGGTTTGTCAGTCCTGCAGAACTCCCCCACCCTCCAATTTTGCTGGAGAACATATCTGTGCATGCACAATGAAATGCAATGTTAGTCTCACAGACTGCAATATGGCTCTCAAGCCGTCTCTCTTCAGTATGAGTATGAAGGTAGTGCCTTCTCAGAAGAGTCAGCTGTGTTTGTGGTTGCTGTCACCCGTTCCTGCAGTTTCTCCACTCTTCACACCATGGGGTCATCTTTAGTGTTTTCATTGCTCACGTCTCTCAATGTAGAATGGATACCTAATTGGTAACGAAAGAGCAATGGGTCCAGGGCTACAAAGCTGAACTTTTCCTGCTGCCAGTTGCTGTTATAATCCTGGGTTGGGGGAGGTCACCCTCCTGTATTGCTCTCAGCTTGCTGACCACAATATAGGAAAATGTTTTCTTATTAATTAGCTGCTTGCTTCCAGTATGGTGCTTTCTTTATGCTTATGCCACACTTTACTACATTTTTAAGTTTACATGCTTCCTCATTTTTATTGGTTGTAAAAAGTTACAAACGTTTTCTCAGTTTGCAGATCTGCCTTGACCTCATCAGGCTGCAGAACAGCCTGGTCCAGAGTTGCTAGGTTGTGAACATGCTACATGTGCACCACAGTCTACAGAGCATCTGAAGTCAGACCTCCGGATGCCAATAATGGTATATTTGTTATCTCATCTGACTTACTTGCCCTTTCCCCTGAAACTCTCCTGTTAACTGGAGTTGTTCTTTGATCATGTGCCTTGTCTTGTTGGCAGTGGGTGTTTTGCTGCTAATTTAGCACAGTAGACTTGTCACTGTGCTTGGTGCATCTTTTTCACATCTTTCCAAAATTAGGCATCTTGTGTCTTTTTTTTCTCCCTTTTAATGAACCAGTTTGTCAACTTAGTAGGCAAGAGTCCTTTTTCTTTGATAATATCCTCAATTTGTAAGTGGGAGGAATAGGTTTTTAGTCATTAGGAAAACCGGTGCTGTTTTAGAGTCAAACTTGGACAATTTGACGTTTGGCTAATATATCTGCTATCCTCATCAGCTCCTGCATATCCGCTTTTTGTGTCTGATTCAGTATTGACAGAGATATTGCTTCCAGGGTTTTGGCAATAGCCTTTATTGCCTCATGGACAGGAAAGACAGGCGTAGAGTTTTCCACCATGTGTGTCTACTTGGGCAGACATTTCTCCTCCACTAGTGCCATTTGAGAAGAAGCATCTAGTGTTATCTGCCCCACAAAATTATCCTTTTGGCCTTCAAAGCCCCGTACTACCTCATGAGTCCTATATGTAATTTATATATTTGCAAAGACATAGACAGATTAGCAGTATTGGTACCAGAACTTTCCTCCCACCCGTAACTGAATCTGAGCTGTCATCGAGCACAGCGAACAATAGTTTCGCAGCAGCTCAACAGTTACGTGTTGTATGAAAGTGGTGCCATGTACAAGGCAAGATCCTCATGCAGGCATTTGAAGAGAGCTTGCGCCCACCTGGGGACCCACGTAAGACAAAAATAAATCTATGGTTCTCTGGATTAATTGAGCAAGCCTTATTGCTTTCGCTCTCACTGTTGGCGAACAAAGGAGTTAGGCCTGGGACAGAAATATGTGCTGTACCAGTGGCAGCATGGTTGCTGGCAGTGTGAGCAATAAAACTGCTTAGTGAAAATATGGAGGGGGGAGGGGTTAGGGAGTGTGACATGAAGCCATTCCTGTGTCTGTTACCCAGCTTTCTGTCCATTTTGAGAGCATTAACATAAGTGCACGTCGGAATAATTGAACTTATCTTTGCCTTTTTAAGTCTCGGCCAAACAGTGCATGTTCTGTCTCTTCAAGACTACCGTAATCTTACAGTGAGCTTAGAGCCCGCCTGTTGCTTACCATTTTGTGTCTTGCATGGCACTCGTCTTTACAGCCTCGTAATTGGTCACTTCAGGCTTAGCATCATTTCCGTTCCTGTCTTTGTTGCAGGGACAAAGCACTGATTGATTCATCTTAATCAGGGATCATCTGCTGCTCCAGACGTGATTGAGGTACTTCTTTTTAACTTCTAGGGACCTGCAAGCAGAAGGTGTGTGACTGGCAAAAACATGACCAGCAGGACAAACAAAATTGCAAAGTTTTATTTTCTATAGTTAACTCATTTCTTTTATCTAGCTAAGTAGTCTTTTCTCACTTTACACTCGTATTTTGTTGCTCAAGGGCACAGTTCACAAAAGATGACTCTAATCTTGTTCTAAATGTTGCAAAGCAACATTTTTTCTTACGTGTAATTTCCAAAATTATGCTTTAACACATAATCATGCAATAAACCCCAATCCACCTCACCCACACCAGTCCACCATAGACCAATACACCCAAATCCAAACCAATCACCCCAGTCCACGCCAATCCACCATGCTCCAATCCTCCCACTTCTATGTCAGGACCGGAGGCTTTGATTATGCTTCTCAATTCTTTACTACTTTTAACACAGCAGCCAAAGAAAAAACAGTAACATTAAAGAGGCTTTGAATCCCGCCTCCCATAACCACCAATAGTAGACCAACATGGTCTATAAACAGGGGAGGCACCAACCGACATCCTCTTTCTTTGCTGCTTCGCAGTCAGATAAGTGCCTTTCCAATTTGTACCTAATGTGGTCATGATTATGTATATTAGTGATTTTGCTTAATGTATTTATTGTGCGCGTTGTTTTCCTGAGCGCGCCTTGGTGCGTGTTGCACTTGTTTTTCCTTGCTATTTCTGCTGTTTTGCACATGCATGCTGCAGTTTTTTCTTTATACGTTTTTTCCTTCCTAGATTTCAGAGGGAACGCGCCCCTCACGCGTGCTGACGTTTCAGTGCGGGCGGCCCCTTGGGCTTCAGCGTTACTATCTATATCCCTCGCCGCATTGCGGCGGTAACGTTTATTTTGCCGCATCGCAGCTCTATATTTTAGTTTAAATACATGCCGGTGAAGACGATTTCGCTGCATCACAGCTCTTCTTTCTTTTACGCACCACTCTTCTGGTAACGACCGGAAGGTCAGGCGCAGCTTGCCTGACTTCTGGGTCGCTTAGTTACCAGTCTGCATCAGGAGACATGCGTGCATAGCCCAATTGGGCTATTCACACACGCATACATCCTACGAGGGAGGGAAGTGGCGTATGTCAACTTCCCTCTCTCGTCGGACAATGGACGACGAACCCAGGCTGATCCAACAGGGGTAGATAGTTTCCAAGTTATTTGACCTTTTCTGTGCCTCGTTCTTTTTAGAACAGCTGCTTTGGCTTTTGATGTGCAGGCACTTGTCTCCTGGTGTATCACAAGTTGTTAATTATTATTGATATATATTTATATATATATTTTGATCCTTGTATTTTCTGATGCCCCTGACCTGTGCTGGCTGGGGTTGGAATAATTAAAAAACTTGCTTTTTAAAGCATTTGTGAGCACCTGAACCTTTGAGGTTTTGACAGTGGTAATACCATAACTATAACTCAAAAAAGGGGGACTGGGAGATTAATGGTCCAGTGTACGGCCTCCCAGATATAACCTATGACTCTTGTATGAAGTACACTGTTCTAGCAATAGAAACACAAGGACAACACAGGGGAACTCAATAGCCAGGAGCAAGAAAGCCCTGAAGATGTCAAGCTTAATCACTGGGCAAGCTCCTCATCAGACCGGCACTGCAATACCTGACAGGCCCCCTTGAAAAAGGGGGTGTCTTAGCCGGCGATCTTTTTACCAAATGTAGTTATGCTGAGGATGAGTACAAACTATAGGCATAGTCAGGAGAGAAGAAGAAAAGTAGAGAATAAAATTGGCTCTAAACCAAAACCATCATATTTAATAAGTCAGAAATAGGCTTAGGCCAAGGTAAAAAACAGCATGGAGAGTGCTAGTAGAGGTAATGCTCATGTGAACTCTCACTTTCTGTGAATCAAGGGGAATGGATATTATCCTATTTCCTCTGATATCAGGTCGACATGTTTTGCGTCTCAAGTGTCACAAAGGATCCAACGACGCTTCATCAGGACCAAAAACATAAACCCAACTTCTCCTAAGGATACTACAGAGGCCCTGATAGGAATCAAGTTAATAAGTATGCTCCGGTCACTTACTCACACCAAGCTCACTTCTGGTCAGTCTTGTCGCATGGTCGCCCTGTGAAGTATAGACAAAAATAGAAACACATATACACAAAAATATAATGCATCCAAAGTTATTAGTTAGCAATGAAGGGCACTATTTAAATAGTGTGCTTAAAAATAGTCTGTGAAAGGACAGACAGGTAATAAAACGGCGTTAGCTTACCGTCCCAAATTATGTTTACGGCTCAATAGGCGTGCACGAGCCCACAAACAGGTTCGCAGTACTGAACACAATATTATGAAAATACAAAGAACACATTTTCAGTATTAGGGTCTTACAAATCCAGCCATACAACTGTAATAGTCATGATTCTTAAACAGCCAGTCGTTCAATCGTAGTCACCATGATTCAAACATGCTGGAGGAATCATGTAGATAACACATTGTCAAAGACTGGCAGTAATCTCTGAAATCCATCACTTTTTAGAAAGAACATAGAGAGCGTGCCAAACTGGTCGTTCAGAAAATGCCAAACTGTGGCAGGACTAGAAACCACCATGTAGTGGAAGAAGAAATAAATCCCCGTCTACAAAATCAAATGTAAGGTGCGGAAGACAAAGGTCATGTTACATTGTTAAAACAGCATTAGTGAGATACCAAAGTAGAACTTAGCATTACGGAAATCCTTTTAGAAGAGCCAATCGCGAGAAACTACTTACTTGCGTTTTTTCTGTTAGAAGCGGGAACCTACCCGGGGGCCGCGTTCCTGCAACAAGCAGTGGAACGTGAGAGAAGCGTTTTTAACTATGAAAAGAAAGCAAATTCGGAAACAGAAAGAGTTTCCGGCGTTCTGATTGGTAGAGATTCCAGCGTTGTAATTGGTCAAATGTCGTCATGTGACCAGAGAGTTCCAGACACAAAGAAAGGATACTCGCACGTTGCGAGGTGATGGTAAACACTAAAAAAGGACATCTACATTAAAAAAATGGTTGGACTGACCAGGAGTATTTTAGTTGAAATTGACCTGCTAGTGCCAACTAGTAAAGTTTGAAAGGGCCAAAATAAAAATATATGAAAATGCAGGCACAAATCAATGTACTGACAACAGTGGAAAGGACTTAGCAATAGCAAAAATATTAAAAAATATATTTATGCCGGCTGACCAGGTTTGTTGACACTGTAAAATGGAGGGATATGTGCATGTAACTTCAGACATAAGTCAATACACTGAAAGCTGCTGCAAAAAGGTGGAACATAGCAAAAGGGTGGACAATAGTGGGACCATAGTTGTCCTTGTGTTTCTGTTGCTGGAACAGTGTACTTCATACGAGAGTGGTAATACCATGTCTGATGAAGAGTATTATGTTCAGGGCCTGGAGATGTATGGCCCTTATGAAGACGAAGATTACTATTTTGACTTGTTTTGAACAGGTTATTGACTCTTCCATATAAAAATCTTTGGATAAAGTAATTTCATCAGCCCATGTACCCTTATCCAAAAAGATTGATGACCTGGCTGGCCCTTCTGCGTCCCTTCCTTCTGGGAATTCTTCATCTCCTTCTGTCCCTTCTACGGAGCAACTGTGGCCTCACAAGAGCAAATTGGGCCAATATTCCTTTTCCTTCTACCTCTGAACACACTTATGCTTCAGATCCTTCCACACCTATTACTTTGCTAACCACTGTTTCTGATTCTGATTCTGTTTCCTCTCATGATTCCTCTCCACCTAAGAAACATACGAAAAAGCGTAAACTTTCCTCTTCTTTTTCTCCCTCTCCTTTTTCTTTCGAGCCATCTGACATTATTCATCCCAAATCGTCAGATTGGGCTCCTGCTGTAGCGGATTATATGCATCTGCATATTCGTAAGGGATTTGAAAAGGAGGTCAGATCCAGATTGAGATCAGAGTGTCTGCGACCAGATTTACCTCATAAAACGGCGCTCACTCCTGTGATTGACAACACTATGGTCACATTCCTTAAAAAGTAGAACAAGGATCCAAAGAAAGGAATTGACAGAGCCCTCAAAGCTTGTCAAGATGAATTGCTGGAGGTATCCGGCCCTCTCGCAAAAATTCTCAAATTGGCTCTTCAGGCTCAGGAGACTGCGGCGGCCATCGATCTGGAGGTCCTGGCTGGGTGGATGCAACGTGCAATATGTTTCCTTGGCAATGCAAATTGCGCATTAGCGTCTGAACGTAGGAAATCCATTTTACTGCGTATTGATCCTCAGTTGGCAGACTTGGCTTCGGCTGAAGCAGGCCCTCTAGCAGAGGGACAACTTTTTGGGGACAAGTTTGTTGAATACATTGCAAAATTTCGTTAACACGTTCACCGCGTTAGATAAATGTCAGTCTTACCTTAAAAGAATGTTTAACCCACTTTTTGAATGGGCTGGTCGATTTTGAGGACGCTCGACCAGCCAGGGCTTTCATCAAGGTCCTGCCAGAGGTACTTATTCAAGAGGCAGGGGTTACACCCAAGATCCTTCCCAAGCAGGTTTCTACCCCTCCAGATACAGAGGAGCACGCAACCACAACAATCGAGGCGCAAACAGAGGTTACAGAGCCATCAATAACACTCCCACAGGTAATGAATCTTGCTCTTCCTTCTATCCCCTTAGGAGGCAGACTAAAATTCTTCTTTCAAAAATGGGCTTCCATTTCCTCAGATGCATGGGTTCTAGATACTGTTCGAGGGTATTCCATAGAGCTGATTTCAGTCCCTCAACAACATGCACTGCCTCATCCTATCCTTTTTTCCCCAACTAGATTCATCCTTTACAGATGTCGAAATTCAGGAATTGTTAACAAAGAAAGCCATTGCCTTAACCTCCCGTCATCCACAGGGTTTCTGCAGCAACGGTTTTCTGGTACAAAAGAAAGGAGGTGGTCACAGACTAGTGCTCAATTTAAGGCATTTCAACCCCTTTGTGGTATATCGTCATTTCATGATGGAAGGCATCTATCTGTTATGAAATCTTCTTCAAAAAGGAGACTGGATGGTTTGTCTAAATCTGAAAGACGCTTACCTATCAGTCCCCATAGTGCCTTCTCATCGCCGGTTTCTTCAATTTCGGTGGGAAGACAGTTGGTTCAAGTACCTGACTCTCCCTTTCGGGCTGTCTTCAGCTCCGTGGGTGTTCACCAAACTCCTGAAACCAGTAGTGGAAAACCTTAGCGAGCAAGGCATTCGATTGATAATCTATCTAGACGACATGGTTATCATGGCTCGAGATCAATCATTGTTACTGACACACCTGTTTTGGGTGATTTCTCTTCTTCAGGATCTGGGGTTGGTGATCAATCACAAGAAATCCTGCATGATCCCATCCCAACGATTGGAGTTCCAGGTGGATTCTGTACAAGCCCCGTTGCTCCTCAGAAAATGAAATCGATCAAGAGAGAGTTGAGGCTGGTGTTATCGAAACAGATGGTTTCTTTGAGGTCCCTAGCTCAGATTGTAGGCCTTTTGGCCTGTTCAATCCAGGTGGTTTTTCTGGGTCCTCTCCATTACAGAGCCTTGCAGAGATTGAAGATCCATTTCCTTCAACTGGGTTTCTCTTACAATCACCTGGTTCCCATATCTCTAAAAGCCCAGGAAGAGCTTCAGTGGTGGCTCTCTCACATGGAGGCGTGGAACAGCAGGGCCATCTTTGGGGACATTCCAGAGGTGGTGATAGAATCAGATGCCAGTCATTGGGGCTGGGGAGCGAGATGTAGTTCTTTTTCGACAGGGGGGATGTGGTCCTCAGAGGAACTGCAACTCCACATCAATTGTCTAGAACTCGTAGCGTGTTCTTTTGCCATCAGATCTCTGTCCCCCCTCAGGAGCAAATGTTGTATTCTTCTGAAAATGGACAATGTGTCCGCAGTCCGGTATATCAACCACCTGGGGGGGAACGAGGTCTCGCCTCCTGGCTAATACTGCCAGGGAATTTTGGCATCTTTGTCTGGATCGGAAGATCATGGTGATAGCGGAATTCCTTCCTGGCAAAGACAACCTAGTGGCAGATTGGAATTCTCGATTCCTGAGGGATGCCAGTGACTAGAAACTTCTACTTTCTATTTTTTAGAAGGTCATGAGGTTATTGGGGCCTTGCCAGGTGGATCTGTTTGTGTCTCGCCTCAGTTTCCAGATCCCAAAAATTTTCAGTTGGAGGCCAGATCCTCTGGCCATGGTGACGGATGCGTTTCTGCAGGACTGGTCATCTCAGATGAATTATGCGTTTCCTCCGTTTGCCATGATTCCTCGAGTAGCAACGTGCGTGAGACGCCAAGCAGCATCTGCGGTTCTCATAACCCCCTTTTGGAAGAGTCAACCTTGGTTTCCATCCCTTCTGGAACTCTCGATTGCCCTTCCTCTTCTGCTCTCGGTGTTTCTGCCGCTCCTTCTAGACCCGGTGGGTTCACCACATCCTCTTCTCCTGCCAGGTCAGCTGTGTCTCATGGCCTGGAAGATATCAGGAGACACTCGCAAGTGCAGGGCCTTTCGGCTTCAGCTTCCTCGTTTATACGACAAGCTGGGGCTCCTTCCACCCACAAACGATATTCCCTGGCATGGAAGAAGTGGGTGGGTTGGTGCATTCGAGGAGAGGTGGCTCCTGTGGGATCCGAGGTCAAGGACATTATAAATTTCCTGTCTGAGTGTGCAGACTCTGGTCTATGTTACAGGTCGTAAATAGTTTTAGATCAGCGATATCAGCTGGACATTAATAATAAACCGGTAGGGCAACACCCTTTGGTTTGTAAATTGCTGAAAGGCATCAGGGTGGCCAATCCACCTAGACTGCGCTATTCCCAGCTGTGGGATGTGAATGTTGTTTTATCTTTTTTGTCTAATTGGCCAGAGAATCATTTGTTATCTATGAAACAATTGTCCACAAAGTTAACTATGTTACTATGTTTCATCTCTTTTCGCAGGGTGTCAGATGTGAAAGCCCTTGATTTAGGAAGGAGGTTGTTTTCTCCTTCTGGGGTTTCTTTTATCATTTCCAAGCGTACTAAATGTATGTCTTCTTCTGTTGAGTGTCCAGCTTTTCCACATAATGCCAATTTGTGTGTTGTCAAATGTTTAAAAGTTTATGAAGAACGCACTGCAAGTTACAGGGTGGATCCTTTGGGTTCTCTTCTTATTTCCACCCAGAAACCCTTCAACCCAGTTTCAGCGGCTACTATAGCACGCTGGGTTCATTGGGTGATGTCTGAAGCAGTTATTGATATATCTCTATATGGGACCCATTCTACCAGGGGGCCCATGGCATCAAAAGCGTTTATTTTGGGTTCCAGATTGGAAGATGTTCTTAGAGCGGCCGATTGGTCTAGTGATTCTATGTTTAAAATGTTTTATTATAAACCTATAGTACATGTGTCTAATTTGATGGTGGATCAGCTTTGAACCAGCATAATCGGAGCCTCCGGTCCTGACATAGAATTCAAAAATTTCTAGTGTAGCGTTAAGAATTTTAGATTCTATTAAGGACACGGAAACGAGGATTATCCCACCCAGTATATAATTAGAATTGAATGATCTTATTCAATGATTGTATTATAGTCTTTTGTTTCCCACCTTGAAAAAATTTTTGTATTAGTATTGAGTCTTATTATGGATTTTTCTTTCAGACACAGATGGCAAACAAGGTTGAACCTGTGATGAGCCGTCGCTTGTTCGTTCTTGGAGATCTGGATTTTGGTGGATTGTTCTTTACCCCAGAGACTTTGGTTGTACTTGAGCACTTTTTGGTTTTCTGATTTTTCAAAGAAAGAGGACGTCAGTTGGTGCCTCCTCTGTTTATAGACCAAGTTGGTCTACTATTGGTGGTTATGGGAGGCGGGGTTCAAAGCTTCTTTAATGTTACTGTTTTTTCATTGGCTGCTGTGTTAAAAGTAGTAAACAATTGAGAAGCATAATCCTTGCACCATGTCCTTAATAGAATCTAAAATTCTTAACGCTACACTAGAAAATTTTGTATTCGCCCCACTCAAATCTGCCCCATTCCAAAACATTCTGCTGCACTCCAATCCAAAACAATGTTCCCCACTCCAATAAAAACAATCTGCACCACTCCAGCCCTAAACAACCTGCCCCACTCAAATCTAAAACAATCTGCTCCAATCCAGTACAATCTACCCCACTTCAGTTTGTTCCACTCCATTCAAACCAATCTGTCCCACTCCATTCCAAACCAATCAGCCCCACTGTGATCCACAACTATCTGCCCCATGCCAATCCAATACAATCTGTTCCACTCAATCCAAAACAATCTTCTCCACTTCAATTCAAAACAATCTGCCCCAATCCAGTCGGCCCGACACAAATCTGCCCCACTCCAGTCCAAAACAGTCTACCCCACTGCAGTTGGCCCCACTCAAATCTAACTCACTCCAGTCTGCCCAACTGCAATCCAAAACAACCTGCCCAACTCCAGTCCAAAACAAACTGCCCAACCCCAGTGCACTCCACTCCAATCTACTCTACCTCCCCCCAAATCCACCTAATTCACTCCACCACAGTCTACCCCTCTCCAATACAAAAACAATCTGCCCCACTCAAATTGAAAACAGTCTGCTCCAGGCCAATCGAAAACAATTTGCCCCATTCTAATACAAAAGAATCTGCTCATTCCAATCCAAAACAATCTGTCCCACCATAATCTGCCCCACTCCAGTCTGTCCCATTCCAAAGCAATCTACCCCACTCCAATCTGCCCCACTGCAGTCCAAAACAATCTGCCCCGCCCCAGTCTGTAACAATCTTCCACACTCTAATCCGCCCCACTCCAGTCTACCCACCCCACTCCAATCCATCTCACTCCAATCAAATTCACCCTAATCCACCCCATCCCAAATTACCGTAATCCACCCCACTCCAAATTACCTTAATCTGTCCCACTCCAGTCCAATCCGCCCCACATCAATCCAGTCCACCCCACTCCAATCCACCCCACCATTCCAGTTCACCCCACTCAAATCCAGTCCAACCCACTCCAGTCCACACCCCTCCAATGCACCCTTCTCCCTCCGAACCAATCCACCCCACTCAACCCTATCTAATCCACCTAATCCAGTTCACCCACCCTACTCCAATCTATCCCACTCTATTCCACCCACTCAATCCACCCCAACCAAATCAATTCACCCCATTTCAACCCACCCCACTATAATCCACCTCACCCCACTATAATCAACTCCACCTCACTCCAAACTACTCCAGTCCACTCTACTGCAATCCACCCACCCTAGTTCATTCTAGTACAATCCACTCAACTTCAATATATATACCATTCTAGTGCAGTCCACCCCACTATAGTCCAATAAATCCACTCAATCCATCCCACCCCAACCCACCCCACTCCAGTTCAATCTAATCCGCCCCACTCCAATTCACCCCACTCCAGTCCACCCTGTCCCAATCCATCCCATCCCAATCACTCCATTTCAATTCACCACCAATGTAATCCACCCCACTCCAATCCAGACCCCCTTTTCAATCCACCTCATCCCAGTCCACTCAATCCACACCACTCTACCCCTTATCAATCCACCCTGCTCTACTCCAATCCAGCAGACTACCTCAACCCACTCAACATCACTCCACACTCTGCCTCTGAACTCTACTCCCCTACTCTGTACTCCAACAAATCCACTCTATGACCTTATTCGCCCACTCAGTTCTGACACTCCACACCACTAACTTTTAGCCATGATTAACAGCAGCCACATTGGTGTACAGCATGGCAAAACAAATTGTCAAGCCAATAACTCTTGTGTAGGTGAGACCTTATGGCTTTGCCAATGCTTGTTTTGTGTTTCCGGTCTGTTTTTAGAGTGCTCTGCAAGGTCACCATGGTGGGGGTAGGGGGTAGGGGTAACGATACTGTTAATCGCATACTGAAGCAAACAGGCAATCTACGCCTAAAACGTTGGGTGTCGACTCATCTCTGTTCGGTCGGCACAGTAAATCGAGAAAATCATTTTAACTTCAGATGGATTATACAGGTGACATGAGTGGCTCAGTGCATCCAAGACATGATCAACCGAGTGGTCTTGCAGCATGTGGTGCTTGTGAGCTCTAAAATCACCAACTTCTGTATTCTCAAACAAAAAAAGAAACCACTGCAACGCAGTGCAAACGTTCTAGGACTGAAGCAGACCAGAGCTAGATAACGGGAGGACCAGTGACGCAACGAAACCATACTCACCCAAGAGCTCTCAAGACAGGGTCCTGTGCTGAGGGGGTCCCCTGGAGCTCGGGGCCTCCCCGCACGGTGGGGGTTGCAGGGCCCTTTGTTACGCCCTGGGGAGGACAGGAAAACGCCAGCTGGACCAGGTGCTGCCGTATTTCCTCTGTGCTGCTGTGGGCCAAACGACTTCTTCCTCAAGCCACTCTGTATCGCCAGGTACACACGCGTGCATGCGTAAAAGAGCTATTTGGCAGGTTCCATGGTTTTCAGTTGGTGGCTGTCAGACTAAGCAGTCTGGTGGTTCTCAGGTCATGCCAGAGCTGAAAGGAGAGACGCCACAGGTGTGGCGCAGAGGGTAATCTTATGTCAGTAAATCTATGGTGAGTTTTTTTTCCCCCATGTTGCCAGTACAGCACTCTATTTCTTTTCTGAGAGAGGCCTCTGCTATATGAATACCCCCAATTAAAAATACATTTTAGAGACTGTTGGAAATGTGCGTATTGTGGTTGAAATCAAGCGCTGTAATCATTCACCTTTAATTTAGTGTTGTAGAAAAACATGATCAGTTAAAGATAACACGGTTATAAATTCATTTTTTCATACTCTTTATATATAACCGAGATACATCACCCTATATATAGTAACGGGAGGGTTACCTTAAGCACATTATAAAATCCCCAGACAAATGTATTAGGCAAGCTTCTTTTGAGGGGAAATTCTAATGTTATGCACATTTAAAGAAATCTGCAACTACATCTGGTACACTGTTTTGAAAGACTAAGAGGCTACTCCAACGTAGTAGAGATGGAAAATATTTATTGAGGAAAAAACATGTAGTAGTATAACAATAGGACCCCACAGTGCGGCCACTCAACTCTTTGCTTGCCAGCTCCCTCTCCACATTGCACCCCCTGAGCTCCCCATAAACATTAACCACATTAAAGCAACATGAACTGTACATAGAATAAAACATATCGTGCCACTTCAAAAGATAAAGTATTTTCTTAATACACAATACAATACAACACACACAATACAGGTGGAACTGTAAAATTATACATATATATATAGTACATAGATTACTTAACGTAGGCCTTCAACTACTTGGGGCTCCTCCTTTTTGTGCCAGGATGTACTCTACTGCTTTTTTTGGAAACTTCTGTACTGTCTGTGCCATTTTCACTTTTGTTGTTTTTATTAACACCTCTTTCCAATAAAACAGGCAACCAGTTTCTGTACAGTTTTCACTGCCTTCTAAAACCCCAGTGTTACCAAATACCATACTTATCCTTATGACACTGGAGAATTTAGATTCAGCTTTCCTCACTGATGTACCCAACCTGATGCTCACACAGTCCCCTTTAAATCGAGATGCACTTCCCTTCAACTTATTGGCTTGTCTCTGACTGTAACTCATTTTGTTTGGCTTTCACTCTTTCAACCATAATCCTTACATCATACCCGTTTTTGCTCTATTTTTCATCCACCAAGGACAAGCGACCGTCACAGGTTTCCTTCCCTATGGGAGCATAAAAGGTAATTCACCTATGATAGAATGGGGTGTGGACTTAAAATTCTACAACATGCTTCTTAACTCTTCTTTCCAATCTAGATAACGTTTTATGGCTAATTGCAAACGATCTCCAAACACTGTTAAATCTTCCAAGCAATTCATTCTCTCTTGGGTTGTATACTGCAGTTTTATAATGTATTTTATGAAACTTGAAACACTCCCACATTTCCTGTTAAGCAAACTGTGGACCATTATCCGTGACAATCTCTTGTGTAATACCTTCGCTCACAACAAACTTTTTACAAGAAAACAATCAGGTCATCAGCCTCCACATCATTCACTATGTGAATATCCGGCCATTTGAAAAAAATAGACAATCATTACTATGGCAAGTTTACTCCTCAACCCTTGATGACCAAATGGACCGCAAATGTCCCTGCCCAGTTTTTTCCATGCACTGTCTGGATACAAAATTGGTGGGATAGGAGATTCCCTAACCATGCATGATTTATCACTGTTGATGCACCTGTCACAATTGCTTGTATACCTTTCTATGTCCTGATCAATACTTGGCCACCAACAATCCATGCATGCATTACTTTCATACCTGACATTCCACGTGCCCTTCATGCAATAAATCCATAAGCCTTTCGCAAACACACTCTTGCACTACCAATCTATCACTTCTCCTTATGACATTCTTAACCACCGATAACTCTGACCACACAAACTTATACTTGGCAAGACCTTTATCACTTGCCATTCCTTTTT
Organism: Pleurodeles waltl; assembly: GCF_031143425.1. Classification (NCBI taxonomy): domain Eukaryota; kingdom Metazoa; phylum Chordata; class Amphibia; order Caudata; family Salamandridae; genus Pleurodeles; species Pleurodeles waltl. Next base: position 40,899,866 of record NC_090443.1, read on the forward strand.
CCAAACCCCTGTTAAATTGCCTTTCACCTTTTTCTACCTGTCAACAACATTTAAAGTAAGCTTCCACTCATCCTCACCAATAGCACCCCCAGACAACATCCCTACTGTAGCCACCACCCAGGCTTCTGCCTTGTACCCTTCAATCTTTGTTGGCCTTAGCGGCAAATGTGAAAGACAATATGCCTTAACATTTCTCCCTCCAGAAACATATTAATTTGAAATGAATACTTGTAATGTCTGAATACCCACTGTGCATATGAGAGGAGTGACCCTTCCTCCTCCAATCATTGTAAAAACATTTACTGGTGGCTTGTGGTCAATCCTTAATTCAAATCCTCTTTCCTGTAAATATGACCTAAATACTGGACCCTCCACCAACAAGCAAAAGTCTCTTTCTCAATCACTGAATAGCTTTCCTCAGCCCCCATTAAAGTCCTTTATGCAAATGCTATGATTTTTCTTTGACATAGTTTCAGTAATGCTGCACCTAGTCCATATGCACTTGCATCCTTGATCAAGTCTTTCGTACCTTGGATCATACACCTTTAAAATTGGAGCCTTTACAATATATTCTTTGGCTGCAAAAAGCTTCTCACGCTCATTCGATAAAACATATTTTCCCCTTTTTTCAGGAGCATTCTCATGAGTCTGGTTATAACTGCAAAATAATTTACAAATTTTGCATAATATTCAGTCAAGCCAATAAATGAATTACATTGTTACTTGTTCTCTGGCTTTCAAATGTGTTAGCTTTGCTTTAATACCATCTACACAAATTATATGACCTATAGTCTCAATTCCAGGGGCATTAAATTTACACTTCTTCATTCCAGTAGTCAAACCAGCATCCCATAATTTACTAAAAGCTGTCTTAAAATGCTGTCCTGATTGTGTTTGTATTTCCATAAATCAAAATATCATCTTGTAATACTGTGACTCGATTTATTCCTACAAATTACTTCTGCATCGCTCTTTGAGAAACAGCAGAGACAGAAGCCAAACCAAAGGGCATTCTTGAATACCTGAATTTCAGTTATATTCATGACCATCATGTGTTCGGGTTGATTAGGATTTAGCATGATTCCTGACTTATTTTGCTCTTTCCAACCTCACATTAATCTTCCCTTTTCTACTACATATATTTTCTCCAAGACTACTTTACCCTTGAAACATATGGATGACTGAAAGCAACTCAATATTGGTAATTTGGTTCCACAATAACCGACTGGACTCATGTCTTGGTTCTCCAGTTCAAGTCCACATAACCCAAGGTGCATGTTTTTATCCATCAAAGTATATGGTGAACAGGAATCATCTCACATTGCCGCACACACCAGCTATCTTCACATTACACTTGGGGGGGGGGGCGTAAATTTCATCCACATTCAGTATTTATCTTTGTACCACACTATGGGCCAGATGTAGGAACCGGTTTGCATGTCGCAAACTGCGAAAAACACAGTTTGCGCCATGCAAAACGGCCATCGCGATGCTGATTCACATTTTGCGAGTCGGTAAATGTGAATCCGACTCGCAAATAGGAAGGGGTGTTCCCTTCCTATTTGCGACTCGTACCGCGATGCAGAATTGCTTTGTGACCGCGAAAGCGGTCGCAAAGCAATTCGCAGTTAACACCCACTTGAAGTGGGTGGTAACTCATTCGCAAACGGGAAGGGGTCCCCATGGGACCCCTTCCCCTTTGTGAATGTCGCTAAAAATATCTTTTCAGAGCAGGCAGTGGTCCAATGGACCACTGCCTACTCTGAAAAAATTATACCAAATAGTTTCATTATTTTTTTGTATTGCAACTCGTTTTCCTTTAACGAAAACGGGCTGCAATTCAAAAAAAAAATACTGCTTTATTAAAAAAGCAGTCACAGACATGGAGGTCTGCTGTCTTCAGCAGGCCACCATCCCTGTGAATGCATAGACTCGCTATGGGGTCGCAAAATGCGACCCACCTCATTATTATTCATGAGGTGGGTCTTTGCGACCCCATAGCGAGTCGCAGAAGGTGTCTGAGACACCTTTCTGCATATAATTTTGTGATTTGCAAATTGCGAGTCAGTCTGACTCGCAATTTGCAACTCGCAAAATTTTATTTTGCTACATCTGGCCCTATGTTCCATGTTATACTCGGCTAGATTTAGTTAGCTTACAAATAAAAGTCATCATCATCAAATAATTTGTCCTCCATCATCTGCACTGTAGCTGTTCCCTTTCTAGGCTTTCTGTTCACTAAAATTAGCTTTGCACACTTTTGAAAAATGTCCTGAACGTTTACAAACCATAAAATTTGGCTTTTAACCTTCGCTGCCAGGCCTTTTCCCTTCAGGTGCCAGGCCTTTTTCGGCTATTTCGGGCAGTTTGCGCTTAGGTCCACATAAGCTACCCATGCCATATTTGCATCCTTTTATCCAACATCCTAGGAATTCTAGAGGTACCCAGACTTTGTGACTTTGTGGGTTCCCCTGAAGGAGACCACGAAATTAGCCAAAATACAGTGAAATGTTCGTTTTTTATGTTGTTTTTTTTAAATGGGAAAAAATGGCTGCAGAAGAAGGCTTGTGTTTTTTTCCCTGAAAGTGGCATCAACAGGGGGTTTGCAGTGCTAAAATTACCTGGTTCCCAGCTTTCAGGAACAGGTGGACTTGAATCAGAAAACCCCTTTTTTCAACACAATTGTGGCATTTTAATGGGACATACCCCATTTTTACTATTGTTTGTGCTTTCAGCCTCCTTCCAGTTAGTGACAGTAATGGGTATGAAACCAGTGCTGGATCCCAGACAGCTAAACATTTCTGAAAAGTAGACACAATTCTGAATTCAGCAAGGGGTCATTTGTGTAGATGCTACAAGGTTTTCCTACATAAAATAACAACTGAAATAAAAAATTATTGAAATTGAGGTGAAAGAAAAACAGCCATTTTTCTTAACATTTTTCCCTGTAACTTTGTCCTGCAATGTCAGATTTGTGAAAGCAATATACCTTTACATCTGCTGGACTCTTCTGGTTGTGGGGATATATGGGGCTTGTAGGTTCATCACGAACCCCAGGTACCCAGAGCCAATAAATGAGCTGCACCTTGCAATGGGTTTTCCTTCTATACCAGGTATACAGAAATTCATTTGCTGAAATCTAAAGAGTGAAAATAGGTATCAAGAAAACCTTTGTATTTCCAAAATGGGCACAAGATAAGGTGTTGAGAAGCAGTGGTTATTTGCACATCTCTGAATTCTGGGGTGCCCATACTACCATGTGAATTACAGGGCATTTCTCAAATAGACTTCTTTTTTACACAATGTCTTACATTTGGAAGAAAAAACGTAGAGAAAGACAAGGGGCAATAACACTTGTTTTGCTATTCTGTGGTTCCCCCCAGGTCTCCCGATAAAAATGGTACCTTGCTTGCGTGGGTAGGCCTAATGCTCGCTACAGGAAACAACATGGACACATCACATTTTTACATCGAAATCTGATGTGTTTTTTGTGAAGTGCCTAGCTGTAGATTTTGGCCTCTAGCTCAGCCGGCACCTAGGGAAACCTACCAAACCTGCACATTTTTGAAAACTAGACACCTCTCACCAGTTTCTATTACCCAAAATCCTTTGCAAACCTCAAAATTTGGCTAAAAACACTTTTTTTCCTCACATTTCGGTGACACAAAGTTCTGGAATCTGAGAGGAGCCACAAATTTACTTCCACCCAGTGTTTCTCCAAGTCTCCCAATAAAATTGGTACCTCACTTGTGTGGGTAGGCCTAGTGCCTCCGAAAGGAAATGCCCCAAAACACAACGTGGACACATCACATTATCCTGAAGAAAACAGACCTGTTTTTTGCAAAGTGCCTAGCTGTAGATTTTGGCCTCTAGCTCAGCCGGCACCTAGGGAAACCTACGCATTTTTGAAAACTAGTCACCTAGGGGAATCCAAGATGGGGTGACTTGTGGGGGTTTCACCAGGTTCTGTTACCCAGAATCCTTTGCAACCCTCAAAATTTGACTAAAAAACACTTTCCTTCACATTTTGGTGACCATAAAAATGGTACCTTACTTGTGTGGGTAAGCCTTGCGCCCGCGAAAGGAAATATCCCAAAACACAATGTGGACACATCACATTCTCCCATAGGAAACAGACCTGTTTTTTGCAAAGTGTCTAGCTGTGGATTTTGGCCTCTAGCTCAGCCGGCACCTAGGGAAACCTACCAAACCTGCACATTTTTTAAAACTAGACACCAGGGGGAATCTAAGATGGGGTGACTTGTGGGGCTTTCGTCAGGTTCTGTTACCCAGAACCCTTTGCAAACCTCAACATTTGGCTAAAAAAACACTTTTTTCCCCACATTTCGGTGACACAAAGTTCTGGAATCTGAGAGGAACCAGAAATGTCCTTCCACCCAGTGTTCCTCCATGTCACCCTATAAAAATGGTACCTCACTTGTGTGGTTAGGCCTAGTGCCCGCGAAAGGAAATACCCCAAAACACAATCTGGACACATCATAATTATCAAATACAAAACTACTTGTTTTTGTGGGGGCACCTGCATTTTTGTTCCTGGACTCAGCAGCCATCTAGGGAAACCTACCAAACCCAGACAGTTCTGAAAACCAGACACCAGAGAAAGTCTAGGGAGGTGTGACTTGCAGGGATTCCCCAATGTTTTCTTCCCCAGAATCCTCAGCAAACCTCAAATTTGGCTAACAAATCACATTTTCCCACGTTTCTCTGTGGGATCACAGCACCGGGACAAATTTCTTACCTCCCACTGTTCCCGTCGGTCTCCTGGTAAAAATGATACCTTACTTGTGTAGGTGGGCCAAGTGCCTTTGATAGGGAAGACCCAAAAACATGTTGAAATTAAGGGGGAATCACAGTGGGTCCAAAAGGGCAGTTTGAAAAAAAAAACATTTTTAGGCTGACAAGTGCAGCAGAATTTTTATCGGTATAGATAAGACAATGCTGGGTGGTAGGAATTTTGTGGATTCCAGCAGATTCCGGAATGTTCCATCACAAAAATGTGGGAAGAATGTGTGATTTCCAGCAAAGTTGGAGGTTTGCAGGGCATTGTGGGTAAGAAAATGGTACAGGGTTCATGTGAAGCACACCAACCTGGAATCACGCAGATGTTTAGTTTTCAGAGGTGTCTAGGTCTTGTGGATTTTTCTACATGGCAGTGTCCCAAAGTTCAAAAAGTGCAGCCCTCACCATTCCAAGTGGAACGATTTTGAGAGTTAGACAAGCTCTCCTGGCCTAAATGTAAAACCAAAACCCAAAATAATCAAATGTCCTCTTGCTTGCCATGGGATAAGATGTTTTAGTGTGCGGGGGAGAGCTGAAAGACTGTTACCCCCTTCAGTTGGGGTGGGGGCATAGCCAGGCCCATACTGGTTGGTAGCCACCACCCACTCCACTATTTTATTTTATTTTTTAATTCCCTGGCATCTATTATGCTTTCTGCCCCCCACTGGGGAATGGATCTGGGGTAATTGCCCCATCTGCCCACCAGTGGGCAGAACGACTTTGGGCCCATTTATTTGTGTGGGGGTATGGCCATACCCCCACCCACTTATTTTGAGGAAAAAAATCCCTGGTCTCTGGGGGGCAGATGGGCCTCCAAAAATAGGCAGATCTGCCCACAGGGGGGCAAATATGGCCAACAGTAATGTGCCCCCCATGGGGAGTGACCTAACCCAAGGGGCGGCCCCCTCCAAACAAAACACACACTAATCCCTAGTGCCTAATTGATTTCTGCCCCCCCCGGGGGCAGATCGGCCTAATAAAAATAGGCCAATCTGCCCCCAAGGGGGGCAGAAATGGGCTAAAGACAATTTCCCCCCCAGGGGAGCGACCCTTGCCTAAGGGGTCGCTCCACATATATAAAAAAAAAAGTAAACATATATCCCTGGTGTCTAGGGGTTTCTGCCCCCCGGGGGCAGATCATCCTAATTATAATAGGCCGATCTGCCCCCAGGCGGGGGCAGAAACGGCCTAAAAATATTTTGCCCCCCTGGAGAGTGGCCATTGCCCAAGAGGCCCCTCCCCTTATGTATAAATATAAATACAAAACAAAACTCCCTGGTGTCTAGTGGTTTCTGCCCCCCCTTGGGGTAGATTGGCCTAATAAAAATAGGCCGATCTGCTCCAAAGGGGGCAGAAGTGGCTTAAATGTAAATTTGCCCCCAAGGGAGCGACCCTTGCCTAAGGGGTCGCTCTCCAAATAAATTTTAAAAAAAATCCCTGGTGGCTAGCGGTTTCTGCCGCATCCCCCCCAACCCCCCCCCCGGTCGGGCAGATTGGCCTAGTTATAATAGGCCAATCTGCTCCGAGGGGGCAGAAATGGCCTAAAAATAAATTGCCCACACCCCCCGGGGGGAGCGGCCCTTGCCCATGGGGCCTCTCCCCTTGTGCCATAAACAAAAAAATAATTCCCTGGTGTCTAGCGGCATGATGCGATCGGGCAGCAGAAATGCAGAGAGAGAACATAAAAGGAGAGGAAAGGCCTTTCCTCTTATTTCATGCCTCTCTCGCCCCCTCCACGTGATCGGAGGAGAAATGCTTTTGCATTTCTCCTCTGATCCATGCTGGAAGCTGTGCTTCCAGCACGGTGGAGGCAGCCTCTGATGAGGTTAGCGCACAATTGCGCGCTGAAGTCATTAGACGCCACGTGGGGCAGGGGCGGAAGCTATTTCCCTTCCACCCCTGCCCAGGGGAGGGGGGATGGAAGGCCCCCTAGGGGAGTGCTAGCGCTTCCCCCGTGGGCCCCTGCCTGGACGTAACGGTTAAGTCCTGGGCACCCGAGCGGTGCTGCCCAGGAGGTAACCGTTACGTCCACGGCACCCAAGAGATTAACGCAGGACAACTATTGGATGTAGCTATATGTTTGAAGCTTCCACATCTAAAACCTTGAGCTTTATTTTTCCTGTCCAATCCATTTGATGTTTTTTGCTTGTAAAATGTTTCCTTTCTAGACACTAAGTTTACATCCTGTGTTTTCATATCACAACATTGTACCTGTGAAGTGGTTTTCTAGAATTCAACACCAATCAATAGGATGTGTTTTGGAATATGTTCATAATTGCACTAGCTGTGTCTAGTGTCGGCATAACAATTTTTCCTGAATGTCGAGATTACTGGTGCGGTTAACCAATTGATCCCCTAGTATCTTATAATGCAGATCTTTAAATTTGCATGGTGCAGCTAAAACACATAAACAACCAACATATTGCTGAATAGATTTTCCTGGCAATTAGCCTCTCAAAAAATGTGTTATTCTATTACAAAATTCAATTTTATACTATGGTGTTCATCTAGTGCCTTAATATCTTTCTTATACACATGATCTTCTTTAATACCATATCATCATCTGGTCCTTCTGAGAGGGGTAAACGTTCTAAGATCTTCCTACCTTCTTTCCCCAAATTATGCTTTTGCCTTAAAAATGTCTTTCTTCGAACAACAATATCCTCCTCAATTGCTTCAAAGTGTGTTTCGAAAGTGTCCTTCCAGTCTTCCCACAACATTGCTGTTTGTCTAAGATATTGTAGGAACCTATTTTAGGAACACAGAATCCATGGTAAGTAATATAGTAACACAAATATTAACACAAAACATTGATCACTTGTCACTGGAGTGACAAGACTAAATATGTACTAATTTGCTTTACTTGCCCTATCTTTTTCCAGTTGAGCTTCCTAGTGAGTCCCTTTTCTGTTTTCTCTAAAGTAAACTAAATGACTTCCTGTGCCAATTTTAGGAAGAAGACGAATCTGAATGTAGACCTGCTTGAGATCAAAGCTTGAGGCACGAGTACATTCACAGGTATTCATCTTGAGCTCGCATGAGCTGTATGTGTTTGTTTACACCTGCTGGTTCATAAAGAAAAAGAGCCACGCAGTGACACCTTCGCAATCGGCTGCTAAGTAATGCTTGGATTAATACAATGGTGGATGCACAAGTGAATACAGTGTGTCTTGCAACGGTGTCATCAGCAAGCACTCACAGGCAATATTCAGTCAATGTGCGCCTTTAAATATACCACAGCTACATGATAACAGAAGATAGATGACTTCCAGTAGATTTCACATCGCAAATGCTGAATCCAATACCAGTATGCTGGAAATGCCTTCTTGTCATACAGGGAATGTCAGTATTGCAATTAGTAAACGTAGCATAGAGTTCCAAGATTATCACAGCAAAGGTTATGTCGTCTAACCTACAATTCCCAATTCTTGCCAGCTGATAGTCACATTATCCATCTCCTCTAGATACATGACCCTTCTAAACATGTTACCGCGCAGATGGGGTCCCATTGAGTAGCTCCTCATCACCAGTGAAGAAGCCACTCCAATGTAATAGAAATATGAAATATTTGTTGAAGAAAATACATGTAGTAGTATAAAAAAACTCGCCAAGGTACGACCCCCTCAACTCTTTCCTCGCCACCTCCCTCTTCACATCCCACCCCCACAGCTCCCCCTAAACATTCTAACATTAAAGCAACATGACCAGTACATAAAATATAACATAAATAACCCTCTGAATTCAAAAGAAAAGTAGTATTTGGGTCCGGTATTAGCCTTGATGTTACTAACATCATACATATACTCTACTTTTTTTATAGGGGCTTTCAGCCACCCCTTATCATCCATTGGTCTGTTGGGTCATTCACATCTTTCATCAGCCCAATTCATTGTGGGCAATTGGTCAGCTCACTTTGATCACATGCAAACTTCACATTGAGTGACAGGAACTGTGTGTTTGTGAGAAGAAAAAAAAACATATGTTTGCTTTTAAGCATGTGTGCCCCAACAATTAAATTATGCAAAAGCAATGACAACTAGGGTTGCTACCTGGACATTTTTTTAACCTGATTGACCAATATTTTATTGTGCCATCCAGTACACAAATTAGGAAGATTACCTAAAGTCATTATATTTTCTCTTTATCTGTACATAGTTAAAACAGTAATTAATTTTTTTAACTATTTTTATTTGGGTTTTCAGTTAAGAACAAAGACAGTGTTGCAGTAGCAATATGGCGATACAAGACATATAATCTCATCACAAATACATGTGACTGGGGAAATATGTGAGGCAACAGTCAAAGCGTCCCAGTTGTGGTAGACCTGTGAAGGGGTGTTGCCAGCCCAATAAACTACTGCAGGAAAGATTTAGTTGTGATTAGCAAGAGTAGTGAGAGAAGGCCAGAGCAGGGCCTCCCCACTGCATGAGCAGGGACTTGGATTGGGCAGGGTGGCGGGCATAACCATTGGTGAGCATCATCTGGGTTAGTTGAAGAGTGTGTGAGCTAGGTAGATTCCAAGTAGGCCTTAAATGCTGTGCAGGTAGTCCCAAACTTCATCGGCCAGTCTTGGCTCCAAGTCTCACACTGGAGTGAGAGGACTGGATGAGGTGGGTGGAAAAGTGAAGTGATGAGGAGAATTGGTGGGGAGAAAAAAAAAAAATATATATATGTGTATATATAGACTTATATATATATATATATATATATATATATATATATACAAACATACATACATACATACATACATACATACACACTGGGCTGTCCTAGGAGGCTCCTGAGGATAACTCATTGTTGCAGGTAAGTTTCTGGACGTATTCGAGGAGGAAGTCCCAGGCTGACGAGATCAGCTGTTTCCGAAGGTATTGAATTTCTTCGTAGTGCAGGGCCTCGCTCTCAGATTTTCCCCAAGGCGTCAGCGCTTCAGGCTGTGCAGAAATTGGGGGTGCCCGTGCAACCCTTCATTGCAAAGTTAGGGTTCTCTTGGCCAGCAGGAGGGCCAAGCCAACAAAACGTGCCTGCACCTTATGTTGTTTCTGGCAAGGGTGCAGGCCTTCCACAATTTGAGGTCAGTGAGCTTGGTGGTCTCCACCAGCACATCTTAGACTGAGTGGCAATAGAGGGAGAGGTCAGGCAGGACACAACGTGTTGTAGATCAGCTCATGCAGTGGGGAAGAAACGATTGAGTTGCTCAGGTGTCAAAAAGGCTTGATGTAGGATGCAGAACTGAATGTTTTTTAATTGAGCGTTTCTAGACACCGGTTGGTGGAATTCCAGTGCTTGTTCCCATTTTGAATTGTGCAGCACATGGCTTAACTCATACTCCCACCTGCCCGTAAGGTGGCAACCAGCGGCCCAGTGGTGTTCCCATATGGCAGTGTAGATCCATGTTATCAGATGACGTCCAGCCTCCATGTGTAGGAGAGTTGGTATGTTAGGGTGTGTTTTGGGTTCCTTGTCACATGTGGACCAAAGTTTATGACAGATATGATGCAGTTGTTGATAAATAAGAAATTGCACTTGGAGAATAGCATGGTCTAGGAGCAACTGGTCAGAGGTGAAAAGGTGGCGTGCAGGAAAGAGGTTGCAGACTGTGGTCAGAGATTGCTAATGCCTTACCCACAGGTCAGCGGCAGGGTAGGTGTCAGGGAAGCATGGAAAACATTGTTGGGGGAACTCTGAAGCATACAGCGGTACGTGTTGTATAAGGTGAGAGACTGTAGCAAGGCACTTTCAGGCAATTGTGACCTGTTGCGACCATGTAGATCGGGATGTGGTGTTGGGGTGCAGGAAATTTCGGATTGTGGCCTGGCAAAGGGGGCCAGAACGATTGCCTGTTTCCCCCAGTTGTCGTCCCACCAGCCACCTTGAGACCCACTGTAACTGTGCCACCAGATAACAGGCTTCAAATGATGGGGCTTCAAGACCTCCCCAGCCTACTGCCACCTGCAACCTCTCCAGTGCAACCCAGTGGCTCTTGTCTCCCCATATAGGGTCACCTAAAAGAGTGGCTGGGTCTTGGAAAAAACGCAGGAATAATGGGGACATTCCCAAAATAATAAAGGAGCATCTGTAACGTTATCATTTTGGATATTGCTAGGACCACTGGAATTATGCAGCAGTGAAGGGCCAAGTTATGCATCAGGTTTGATTAAATTATGCTGCAAGAGAAGGCAAATTCTACAGCATAATGCTGCATATTTTGTGATAGTATTACTTCATTTTTTTCTGATTTCTACACTTGTTAAAACTGTCTGGACTTAGATTGCACCTTATTAGTACTCGTTTTGTGCCCAAATATAGTAATTAGCAAGAGAAAAGTCACCAGTCAACTTTTGTAAAGGGACTTCAGCTGCGCTGCAACATGTGTTGCTGCATTTTTAGTAACTTTTGGACCGTTTGAGCTAGAAACAAAATCTGATGGGTTCTGTGGCACATGCGACAAATCCATATTTAGGAGAAAATTGCTGTGGCCGCACAATCACATAACTCCAGTGGTCCTTGATATGGCCATCTTCCTGGTAGTGGCTAGGGACATGTGCTTCCAAAAACTGTACTTAGGACTTTACGGCGGAGAGGGCTTTTTTCAGGTTATCGTCGGAGCGATCGAAAGCAGAGTGGTAAAGGTGGACATCAGACATTAACATCCTTCCAGGTCAGAAGGGTACAACTGAGGCACACTTCGTGGGATGATACAGGTTGTACAGGTACAATTTGGCCCAGCTGACTTGGAGGCCCACTCCCTGGGCAAAGGTGTGAAGTGTGTTGTGTATATAGGAGAGGTCTTAAAATAGTTATAATAATAAGAAAGCACTTTTTTAATATGTTCTGAAGCTGCATCAATATCCCCTGACTGATAAGTAAAGTAAACAAAGACAAAACTTGCACAAATAGCCGAAATTATTATCCAGGAAAGGTGGCAGTCCTCGATGGACTAGGCAAAAGGATAGCCGGCAAAATCTGAGACATTAGCTTTATGCTACACTCCCACACGCAACCTCTGATCAGCCGACCTTGCCCTAGCCACAGTCCCCCCGCATCCAACGCACCACCACAGGAGGCAGGTCTTTCTCCTACCTCGCCCCCAAAACCTGGAACTCCCTCCCCACCGACCTTCGCAAAACCAAAGACCTACTGGTCTTCAGAAAGAACCTCAAGACATGGTTGTTCGATCAGTGACCCACCCTGCCCCCCCTCTGTTTTCCCCTCCCCCCCCCCGTTTTCCCCTCCCCCAGCGCCTTGAGACCCTCACGGGTGAGTAGCGCGCGCTACTAATTTTTTGATTGATTGATTGATTGACTGTGTGTTATCTATGGAATGGCTTGACAACGCAACTGTTGACAGATAATTATGCGAGAATCACGTAGAGCTGCGTTGGCTCTGCCTACATGTTGGGAGTCAGGAGTACATGTTTTGATGGGGCAGAAGTTGTATACTTCCAAAAAAAAGTGCCCTTCAAACAGCTGGGATCATTTTTTTTTTCAGATGCCTGAGCTTGAACTTTCAGGGGCATACACATGACATTATACTTCCGTTGATGTCTCTTAGATACTTAAATAATTTTGGATTTTTTGTCTGGCAGCAGAACACATGGGAGGAGGGTAGTTATTAACCTACATGGACTTTTAGGTCTAGCTTGACAGTGCGACTGCTTCATATTAGCATACAACATCCATTTAAAGCCATACCTACTGACATTGTCAATATTGTTTTTTTTGTATTTTTTTGTAATTGCTTTCTTTTACGTTTGGTCAGGCCTGCTTCTCTTCAGAAGGAACCCACATGGCACGCCTCTGAACGCTGGGGGGGGAGGGCAACAAGGGGCAGCTGCCAAGCAGTATCACCTAATAAGGCAGGTCACAAAACGCTAAGAGAAGCCCCGCCCGCTTAACCATGGACATTGAAGGGAGACTATGCAGTACCATTCGAAGAATATAAGAAAGTGCTGCTATGAGCGAAGAAGCCATATTGGAAAACTCATTTTCAGTCGCATTTCTACGTAAACAGGGTAAGACGGCGAACAAATTTACTTAGAACATTCGTGTTTTAAGGAATGCTACGTGCTAAGCAAAACAAACATTTGCTATACAAATGCAGAATAATACTTTTAGTGATACTGAAAAATATGTAACTTTTATTATGAAATAGTGATTTATAAATAGTTTAAAACGTCAGATACGCTCTTTCTTTCTTCAATTATGAGGTTAAATGTTGCTTTCAAAAGTGACGCTGGATTTCCATTCTTCAACTAGTAGCGGACCAATACTCGTTCCGTTTGCTCCCGAAAGCTTTGACTACTCTTCCTCATCTACGGTTGACCCTATCCGAATAAAGATGGGAAGCCTGGGCGTGGTTGGCTCGCGGGGCTGTCGTGTGGGAGGCTGAGGTGCGGATTTTGAGTGCAGGAGAGCCATTTCGAGAGTAGACCGAAAGCTTTTACAGCCAATAGTAGACAGTGTGGGGGCGGATTCAGAGATTTGAAGTGAGGCTTGAAACGCTTTGTGGATGTGGAGGGCGGAACTTCCGGTGTGTGCAGGGGGAGGCGGAGCCGGTGGTTGGGTGCGGAGTCCTTTCAACCTTGTCCTCGCTCAGCCGCGCACCCGAACCGAAGCACCATGGCCTTGATGAGCGTCAGCCGGCTTCTGGGAACCAAGGTGAGAGGTGGCATACTGGGAGTGTGGGTTGGAGAGAAGTGGTATAAGGAGAGGGGAAGTTGGTGCTGAAGGGAGTTGATGATATAGCAAGGCCAAGGGAGTAATAGAGCCAGTCCTAAGTGAAGAGAGTAATGGGATTGAAAGCGGATGCTTGCATCCGAATAACAAAGCATAGCCACTAGCAGGTTGAAACCAGAGAGGATAACCCCACGTTTCCTTTATCGCCAAAATCGTTCGACCACTTTAGCGACCTTTTTGCTCTCTCCTTTCCAGTGCTAGACATTGTCCCAGAAATAGCCACACTCCTTTTCAGCGCCAAACAGCACCAGGAATTGCCCTCACAGAAAAAGCTGAAGCTGTCATATAAGAACTCTGAACACCGTATACGATGCACTGAACACTATTGTATTTGGACCGTATGTAGACTCCATAGTAATTAAAGGAAGGCTTTCCAAGAGCTGTCCCCACACAGTACAAAGCCCACTCGAGATTGAATTCCTCCGAGATTAGTTAATGTTGACTGTCATTTTTGGGAGGATGGGTTTGGAGTTAACCATCCTTTGCTTAATCCTACAATGTTCCATAGTCTGCAGACACGCTTACCACTTACAGTAATGTTCCTAAAGAATAATACCAGAGAAGTAAATGTTACAGCCGTAAACCACCGATACCAAGGCTAATTTCACAATAGGAAGCATAATTGTTATCTGCGCTTGTGTCAAATACATGTGACGCTAGCGTGGCTGTGCTTCACTGTTACCTACCTGCAATGTCAAGTCAAAGCGTAAATATTATACAACCCGGTCCTCTGATTTGCATTCGGACCTTGGAGTTTAGGCTACTATACGTGTCAGTTAACTTTTATTTGTTTATCGAAAATTTATTTTAAGTACAGTAATTGCACATTATAACTGATGTGACCCAGAATATAGTCGCTATGTCAATTTTCATAGTTCATTCTTGCTCTTGTTATCATCTGTATGATCGTATTAAGGCTTTATCAATATCCACTGTCGTTAAGTCATCGTGGAATGCGCGTGTGTGTGTGTGTGTGTGTGTATATATATATATATATATATATATATATATATACACACACACACACACACACAACTTGTATTCCGGACTAATCAATGGCAAAAAATGTTACATGCTATTTTAATCAAACCAGGCAGTTAGTAAAATTATGTATTAATGGCCTAAAATGTATGATTGCTTAGCTTCCATCTTCTACAGTAAGCCCTTCTTCGTCGCAAAAGAACACATAAGCCATCTGTTTAATTTTGACATGTGATGTGTTCATCAGAAGTGAAAGGATCCTCTAAGCATATCCATACCCGTTCCAAGCACTACATTACGATATGTGGGAGGATTGGACAGATCCTAATCCGAAAGTGCGCTTGTTTGAGAAATTAATTTCGCCTTGTGGTTAAATTGAAACTAGATGGGCACGATTGACAATCCCTTGATAACATGTCCTGAAATGAGGAACACCTCTGGTAACATTTACAAAAGCTATCCAGGATCTCAATTGCTCCCGATTTCAAACCTTTCGAGAATGTAGTTGTAACTTAAATTTGATATAGAGAATGTTGAAAAAAGACAACTCTTCAGCCTATCTATCCCCAGGCTTCCTCAGAGAACCAGTGAACACCTTGCCAAAAGAATCACACAACCGACATGTCTCCCTCTCACATTGTATTGTTTTTAATATCAGGTCAACTCCTGTCACACTGCTTCTCATCGCACTGGGCTGGGGTCTTTGAGTGCACCTGCTAAGGTTGGATCAGGTTAACCTAAATTCACACATGGGGTCCGTCTTCACCTCCATTCTGACGTTGTGGCTTAAGGGTTTTGATTGTCACACTACATTTGAAGTGAGATGTAGGCGAATACCTGTTACTGCAAGCAGAACAACTAAAGAAAACTGCTGCTAAAAGGCGTCATTCTTTGTGTTGTAGTTATAGGTTGTCAGTTGTTGGTCTGTTTTATTTAAATAATTGTAGGGTTGTGCATTGCTGATATTTTATATGATGCTGCCTTACACTCTCTCCGGCTTCTAGCACTGTAAAAACAGTTGCCACTTTACATCTGTTACTTTCTATTTATTTTTTGGTTTTACATTTATTGGTCATCTAACATGTTCGTATTGTTAGGAACTGACGCTTCAAATAGCAGGTGTAGAGGAGATATGTGAATCTGTCAAGGGAGGATACAGTGAGGAAGCAATGTAATTGAATAATCCAGCCTAATTGGTAAAAGTAGCCATTTCAAGTTCTTGAAAATGTATAAAGTAGTCACAGGTGATCTCGGGTGTGCCTAGTCTAAAATTGGTAAAGCTGTCATGCTTTTACCTTTTTGACAAAAAAGTTCCATCAAAGATCACAATCCGTCCGATGATCTCCAGTATGGGTTCAGAGGCAGCTGCAGCACAGGTAGAGATACCGCAAACAGCCGATGATGCTCTGCTTCTGCTAGACGCTGGTAAATCTTGACTTATTTCTCCTTCACCTGGCTCCTACATTTGACCGAGTAGACCATGCTTCAGTATTAAAAACCTCTGAAGAATCAATGGGGAACATTGATAACATTCTGAGATAGTTTGAGTTCCTTCATGCAAATCAGTCACTGCAAGTTAAACTATCAGACTCTCCTTTCAGCTCTATGCATCTTCAACAGTCATCTCTCAGGGATATAAAATCTCATGACAATATTCAGTCTATACCTAGAAACCCTCACTTGCCTCTGTATGCTGCTAACACAGCTGTACACGAAAGCTTCCGCCCTAGCGGACACTGAGGGACTTGCAATAGTTTTAAGAGATTCAGACATCAATGTCTTGCTACCATCTGAAGCTGAATTCGTCAAAAGGTGGAGTTCTTGCTGTTCTCTCGTGTGTAATTCTGTCTTGATGCATTAAATATGCTTGACTGCAAGCCAGCCACTGTTGAAATTGCAAGATCTCTAGGCTTTGTCGATGAAAAATAATCTTAATTTCTAGAACCACATCAGTGGCGCAGCTAATGGGTCTTACATCGGGTTGTACCCAACCAAGTAATTTATCCCCTTATTCCTACAGAAGAATATTTTTCCAATCAATGGTACTTTCAAAGAGTAGTTTTTAAATAGCTGTCCTGGGTACGCAAAATACACCAGGCTCCAATAAAAGCAGTCCTCGGGGCTGTGTCCATACTAACGTCTGCCATAGAAAACAGGCCACTTTTCCCCAGGGCATATCATCCGAAAATGTCTTTTGAGGCCAGGAGCCTATTTAAGCTGGTATGCTTTGCTAACAAGACTTTGGATGTGAAACCTTTTAAGCACCTGGCACATAAACCAGTCATCTTGGTTGGTTCCTGCTCGCTTGGAAGTGCAGCAATTTTCCGTCTGTAAAGTCCCACCCTTATAAAAATAAAAAATAAAACACTTTGGAGCAACTTTTTTGTTGAAGTGCCCCCAGAATGTGAAACTCCATCCATCTGATGATTAGGACAAAGGCCCCCTACGACAAATCCAAGAAAAAATGTCCGGGATCGGCCAGGTGTGTCTGGTTCTCAATATGGGGAACTGCAAATAAATGTGTTGAGGCTTAATATGTTAAAGTCTCAGGATCATCTGTGAACACATCCCCTCTTGACACATATGGCAGAAGACACCAATGGCCACAATATGGTGCATTGTGTTACTCTTCTGCCTTCCTTTGAGAGCGTCTTCGCTGTTTGTCAGGAGATCATTCATAATCCTGTTTTTTTAATGCTAAGCCCAGCTACCCATCACCCTTAACACGTGCATGGTCTGCCAGGATCTGGACATCTCGGAACTCTGTGTGCTCCAGTCTCTTCTGCTGCTCCAGGTGCAGATGCGGTTTGTTAATGGTTGAACCATGACTGTGGCACCTCTGGGCCCCTAACTCCAATCTTTCAGAAGCTGAAATATTAGCTGGCACTTTTGTTTTACATGAATGATCTCTGTGGATGCAGTACATCAGTATACATAACAGTACCTAAAGTTGTCCATATTTCCAACTAAATGGAGCACATTCTTACTGAGACCACGAAGCGCAGTGCAGCTGTAAGTGAACTGGCAATTGATTGGCAGTTGTGCAAGGGCGCTTCCACACATTTGGGATTGTACGTGTAGGCAACATTGGGTGCTGTGCTCATGCGGCGACCTTGCAGAATACTTGGCTGCCTTTTGAAAGGAGAGCCGTGTCTGCAAATAGCCAGGCATTAGAATGGACAGTATTTAAAAAGGGGCGTGGTACAACTGTTCCTCCGTCGGAACCCACTGAGACTTTGAGGGACTGCCTTGAAATGTTTCGCAGATGTTGGCTTTCCTTGCATGCTGGGCTGGACTGCCCTGCACAATCTCCCGGGTGCCAAACTGATGTAGCGTTTGCATGTTTGAGCCGCTTAGATACTGAATTTACTTCTGCTGCATTTTCTATGTGAGGTGTTGATGCTTTTACACAGTGGTTACAAGACTGTCACGACATTGAGATGAATTTTGACCACAATAAATTGAGCATATCCCAGTTTAACAAGGTCACTTAACATATGTAGCCATTACGAGTCAATTTGTGGCAGATACATTTGTTAGCTTCTGAAAAAAGACTGTTTTTTGTAATTCTAGAAGAAATAGTCCTGGAATGGTTAATTATCTATTTTACCGTCTAAAACCTACGTCGCAATGTAGTGTGGCAAGGTCCTGCCTAGGTGTTTATCAGAATCGTAATTTGTTTATGATTAAGGTACTCCCATTTCCAGCACCAAAGTCGGGCCCATATATTGTTTATCTGTCCATCTGCAGTAATTGCACGAAATACTTTCCTTAAACTGATCCCCAATGAAGCCGAAATACGGTCTGTACAGAGGGCATCTGGATATTTATCACAATAGGACCAAAGAGAAATGCCCTTGCGGTGGCTTTATTTTGTAATTCAGTTTATAAATTATTTGCACTGTTAATATTTAGAATGTGTAATTTTAAAGGTTTACTCGTTTTTTAATTCGGCGTATGAATTGCATGTATGCTCTGTAATAATGTTTTATGACCCAGTAGTCTAATAAATTACATTATTATTAAAATAATGCTCACGGGAGCAGTGCTTCGTACACTTTTGAAACTGTCTTGTCAGACTCTTGCCGGTAAGCGAGCGAGTCTAGTTAATGTGCTTGACGCTGGCTTGCAGTGTTCAGCACTAACTGGAACACTCACTACAATCTGAGGTGGTCCGAGTGAGTCTTTTTAACACGAGGTTTCTTCTTAACTTATGTTGCTGTAGCACTAACTACCCCCGGACGAGGCTATTTCCCACTCTCCTTCCTATTCATAGCTGCATGGGCGCAAATACATTTTCAGGGCCTGGTTGCCTTTGCACGAGATGAATGTTGGGGAATTAGCAAATGCATACGTCCTTATTAAAGTTGGTATTGAGCTAAGGGTATTTCAGATGTACTGAGCGGTTGTTTAGTCAGTAACAGATGGTTTGGTTCCTGCCAAGAGATGTTTAGGTGGGTTTTTCTAACTTCTTATTGCTGTGACCTAATTTCTTTCAGCTTTGACATTGTGGACTGGTTTTCCTCAATGCTATTGTTACTGAGCTGGTATTGACTTGCCAATTATGGACAACCGCAACCTTCTGTTGACCTCTACTTGAGATAGGTTCAGCAGGCTTGAGTAACCTTGGCAAACCGCCCCAGGAAGACCTTCTGGTCGGGTGTCCTTCTGGGCTGTTACTACGTCTAACATTACAGGAAGTCCGAGCAGACGTTCTGTTTGGAATGAATGGATGAAGGAACTTGCAGAGTGCAACAGCTGCCCTGAACGGTCATCCCGGCGTTAATGGAAGACAGAACTTTTAAATAATTCTCGTAGAGTAACCAAGTTTTCGACTGTTCTCCGAGTCTAAAGTGAGTCTCGTTAGTAGGAAAGCATAAAGAAGATGGAACACGTTGAAAGACTCCAAACATTTTGTGTACTTGCTTGCATGTGGACGGTGTTGCCTAAATCCCAAATGAGTCTGAAGGGTTAAAGCATCGGTTGCAACATGCTGATCATATGCTTCTTGAGTGTGCTGCTTCTTGTGACCCACTGCACACGAATTGCAGATTTTTCAGTGGTATTACACGGGGTTGCAACACCTCATTCACAAAAATGTGCTGCAGAAGGAAGTAATGTTTCACGCACTTTCAATTCCTCCCTTGAGTTGATTGCTTAAATAGAGGTGGCCTGAAAACGAGTGTGAGCTCCCTTTACATCCTAGTACTAAACTTTCCCTTTGGTAGTTTTTCGGGTGGTACGTGGCAGACCTTAACTCTTTGGGAATTTGGTGAAGATGAAACTTCAGCGGCCTTTGATCTCGTGGGCTGGTAAATGGTTGCCTTTCCAGTTGGACCAGAAGTCTGGTGGAAGCTTGGATCGCTTTTCCGTTTAGCCAGTCACATTTGTAAAGGAGCCTTGGCCACACTTTGGGGTGCTAGCGGAGATGCTCACCCTATGAACTCCACACCTTCCTAATCCCAGTAAATGGTATTGACTAGTAACAAAGTGCTGTAGAAGGAGTAGTTTGTAGTTCATTTAAAGGAGACACTGCTTTTATGGCCAGCTTGATGGTAAAGCCTTGAACACGTGGTGCAATAATGTGATCATATGCAGTCTGCAGTCCAAAGCAAGTATCTAACGGATACTTTTTTTTCCAAACATTATGGGAACTGTGTATGAAGGAAATCTATCTTTCAAATCATTTTATTGCTATTGAATGCTATTAAATACAATTATTGAGAGATGAAAATGATCAGAAAAATCCAACGTCAGGACAGTTCAGACCTCTTGCTTCTGGTTGAGCCACTGTTTTACAAAGTCTTAAGCTGACAAGCCATCTTATTTCTGCATCATACC
Organism: Pleurodeles waltl; assembly: GCF_031143425.1. NCBI lineage: Eukaryota > Metazoa > Chordata > Amphibia > Caudata > Salamandridae > Pleurodeles > Pleurodeles waltl. The sequence continues at coordinate 40,920,223 of NC_090443.1, forward strand.
TCCATGTGGTTGGCAGAATGGCATATGTAACAGTGCCATGTTTTAAAACCCCGGAGTTCGTGGACTAGCAGTCGGGCTAAGAGATCTTGGCTCCATCTATACCCATTGTCTAGTTACTTCGCTATAAGGTTTCTAGTGCCAGAGACTTAAGAGACTTATTTTTTAGAGGCTTTGTTTGTATTAATCCTCTCACATCGGTAGCTGATTCAGCCACACCACCGTTGGCTTTGCGTTTAATCATTCTGTGGTCATTTTCTCTGTGCCTCATGGTTAGTGTACATAATGTTTTCATAAATTAAAAAAAAAAAAAAAAGTTTGGCGTTTAAGCTTCATTGTACATCAGGCACAGGAACTTAAAGGGTGTCCTTCTGTTCAGTGGTAGCTGATCAGGGATCTTTGTGTTTGAGGAGCCAATGCCATCACGGCCTCAAAATAGATCGTTTGCAAGACTCAGGAGCTTAATTCTTCCACCCGTTATGTGCAAGTTTTAGCATCCTTCTCCATGACACATTCCCAGGGGAAGAAGGCAATTCTCCTCTTACAAACACTTACATTTTTTATATTTATTGCTTTCCTCGAGAAGTTTTAAAAGCACTGCAAACTTCCTCATACATCCAGCCAGCAGATTTCAGACAAAAATAAAAGCGTCAAGATTACTCTAGTGATTAATGTCCCTGCTGGAGAGAGATGAGAGTTTTGTCTAGTGGCAGTTTTGAATCAATGGAAGCCAGATGATTAGTTAATATGCCTGCTGTGAAGAACCTGTATCAGGCAAAGAACAGTATTTTATGTGCATAGCACAGTGGGTTACTGCTTTTGTAACTTATGTACTGCACGGTAACAAAAGAAACAATCATAATCTAGTATGGTGAGCTATGAACTGCTATTAAGCAGCTGCATGCAAACTGCATGGCACAAATTAGAAAGTTATTTTTTTCCCCTAGACTTTCATTTTCCTTGCGCTGCTAAAAAAAAAAAAAGAAAAGAAAAAAAAAGGTTTGGTTGCATAGAAATCCATTCTTATTATTAAAGTCAATGCTAAGCACTGTGTGCTGTGTTCTGAATCTTGAGTTTGTGCTTCCCCAGACCAGACTAAGCACTCTTAGAAAATGGTTACCAGTGTGGATGAAATTAATGCTACAGCTTGTTTTCCCCTGTAAAGTGCTCTGATACCCTACACTGGTGTGAGAGGTGCTATAAAACAAATGAATTACATGTGATAGGCTATGAAGAGATGAGAGGCCCTTATGATTTTACTTGCTTTCCCCACCACATATCTATGTGAAAAAACTTTCTCAGATCTTATGTACCTAAAAAATAGAAAAGAAATCACTTGGGAAATGTAGAATCTGAATCTGTGCTTTCCTAAATAAAACTAAACATTGAGAAGTTAGTCGCAGAGATGCAGTGCCAACCTTCCCATTAAAATTTTTCGATTTTGCATATTTTTTCAATATAAAATAATTATATCGTTAGTAATTCGAGGGTTTGTTTGGTGTGTACTTCTTTGTGTATTTATTGCAAATTACTGTTTTAATGTTTGAAACTTCAAAAGATTATGAACCAATGGATTAATACGTATGAACGGCCAGAAATGGGCTGTGCCCAGGACCCAGTGTGGCTATTGCAAGGCAGTTTGTTTTTTGAAATGTCTGTGCAGTTTTGTCGCTTGCAATGTAGGCCTTATTTCTTCCACTTGTTTCGGTGATTTCTGCGTGCCCGGCACACATGACATTGAATAAATACAGTAGATTGACTTGAGCTTCCTCGGAGTAATCCGCCCTGCTTCACTGCCAAGAATAAGTATACTAGTTTATTCATCATATTCATCCAGGCGCCCCAAAATCCGCGTTGTGCAGGAGGAAACTAGTCGTCTCGTCAGGCTGTAGGCGGACCAAAAAATTTCATTGTGAAGAGCTTTGTCATCCACCTTGAAAAAAGGCCGTTCTGAGTCATAATGATGATTGCTGTCAAGTTTGAGTGACATTGCGTTTCTGGCACACAAAAAGCCGTGCGCGAAGAGAGTGGATGCCCTCCCCACCGCCACCTGTCTAATGTCCACTCTGAGACATTTACAGCCTGTGCGGATTACACTTCCGCTCCGAATCTAAGGGTAAACCTGAACCTGTTTACCCGAGGTATGGGAAGGTCGAGCAGTGCTGTCATACTGGAATGTAGAGTATTATCCATGTGACGGCACTTGTGTGAAGGCTGCATTGAAGCTGCTGGCAACAGGAAGTGATGTGTGCTTTCCCTGCAGCCAATGACTGGGCTATATGTGATTTTTGAAGGCTCGGTGTAAATGTGTGCACATCCGCCGCAATCAACCCGAGCCAACTCTTGAAGTAAATCTTGTAGGACAGAATGGCCCACAGGGGGCAAAGTAGCCTGTACAGTAATCTATTCGATTAGAATTCCGGGACATAATCCACAGCCCCTTTCTTTTCAAACCGAGTTGGGGCCAAACGTTCTGAGCTGTAGTAGCAGTTCGACCTTCCTAGGCTCTCCTGTTAAACCTCCCTCACTGTGCTCTGATCGCCAGTGCCAGGCACGGTGCCTTTAAAATGTATTTTGCTGATAAGGAGTGGACTCTTTCACAGCTCGCAGCAACCTAATTCTGCCGTCCCTCCCCACCATCCGAGTCAGAAACAGTAGCCTGCTTGAGGTTGGAAGACTTTCGGTGTGCAAACCTGGGGATTCCCACTTCATTCTGTGCGTGCTTAGTTTTCACAGGGGTGGAAAAGCTACACAGTTTGCCCTGCTTACCTTTACACGCCATTAGCAATTCAACTGGAGCTGCTCCTTGACTTGTCATTTGATATTTCAGCAAAGGTTCTGCTAAGTCGCCCATCTGTTGCCCAGCTCATCTACTGCCCCGTGATTTCAGGTGACACGGCAGTTGGTCAGCCCACTTCGTTCACTGGCTGTCCACACTGTCAGTGATATGTTTGACCACATGTGCCACAGGCGCATGAAAAGAATACATCGGTGCAGGTGCTGGTGTGTCGGGGCTCTGGGCCGCTAATTTTTTTTTCTTTCTATTTTTCCAGTTTTTTTTTTTTTTTAAACATATTGCAGGTTTGCAAAATAAGTAAACAAACACTATCTCACACTTGTTAAAGACAAAACTATTGTTTTTTGCCAATGTGTGATGTAAGTCTTTGTGTGTTGGTTTATTCATGGTGCGTCGGACGACGCGCGAGTAAAATGCACGTGATGGTGGTAGTCTGAAATACGTGGTCAGACAGTATCCTGATAGAACTGTCACTGTGTTTGTATACCTGTTCGCCTATGTGTTTTCGAGCCTTGGAGAGATGGAGGTCTCACCGGATTTGCGCCTTCAGCTTTTCTTACTGAAAGCCATCTCCGAGTTGTGCACGAAATTGAAATATTGCAAAAACTAGTTCTGAAAAGAGCTACCAGTTTCCTTGTCACCTTCAGCGTGTTTGCAGGGCCACGTCCTCATGCTCAGGTGATCCAGCGCACATCGAGATTCTGCCTGCCCTTTGATCTATTGAGATGTAATGCCAACTTCTGGATTTAACAGGTGAAATCTAAGCTTGCACTTCACCTCTAATGAAAATCACTTTTGACCAGGGTCACTGAAATGTTGCCATTTTGCAGCCGTGCTGTTGTGGCCAATCCATAATTATTCCGAATTTGACACATAATCTCATCTGCTGCATAATCTGCAGATTTTGACAAAAACTTTCTAACTCAAATGGATCAAAAGTTACTTAAAAAAACGCAGCAGCCCGTGTTGTGGGGGCAGTGAAAAGCCCTTCTCAAGGGTTGATTGGTCAACTTTCTTTTGCAGATTGCTGTGTTTGGGTGTCAGGCTGGTATTTATGAGCTTGTCACCTTTGTTCAGAGCGCGTTAACGTGTAAACCAACAAAACTATGAAGTAATACGATCACAAAATGTGCTGCATGATGCCACATAACTTGCCTTTTCTTTTCTACACAAGAAAGTAAAACGTGGCACGTCATTTGTTCTTCTCCTGCCTCATAATTCCAGCGGCCCTCTTCTTGACTGCTATCTAGGGCTGTCCTCAAGAATACCAGACGAGTAACTTTAGGAAGGTAGCCAGAAGCAGGCTGTGAGGCTCTGGGTAACAATGCATTAGAATATCTGCACGGTTACCAAAAACCCTCTGTCGGATTAATTTCATAAAATGCAACGGTATAAACGCCGTGATTCTCCGGCACTGCCTGCTCTCAGGGATGTGTGGCTGCTGACCGCGCCCCGCACGGCTCCACCTTCACGCGTCCTCAGGCGCACTCAGGCTTGGGTAATCTCGCTCTCGTGAAGCAATGCTATCGCTGGCCTCCTATGCCTTGCAGTTTGAAGTGTGTTGGCGAGCCCGTCTGCCTGCTCTCCCAGGTCTCTGGAGCTACTACTGAAACTCAGCAGAAATGACACCTGATCAAGGAATGCGCTTTGACTGCAGCCCAAGCCGCTCCTTGAAGCCATGAACAGTAGAGGTAGAGGCTGTGGCAGCTGAAGCCTGAAAGGCACGGACCAGCAGAGGGAAGCCCTGCTTGGTGGAGTCTTTCTCTTCTAGTGGCCCCAGAACTAGAATCTCCTTGAAGAGAGGCACACTGGAGACAACGGATGTATTCCATTCACCCCCTGTCCCGAACACACACAGTTTAGCGTTGCTGTTGTAATGCACCATGCCATACTCGAACCACGCCAAGATATGTCACTGGAGATTCCAGTTCAACCACTTTTTTGTTTATTATAAAACGTTTGCAAGTGCAGACCTTGCGGGCTGTGGTGCTGTGGACGTTACCGGAGTGGTGTTGATTTGTCTGGCACTATCCTGCTCCTGCCTGCAATGCAGCTGTGCATGTTGTTGTATAAACTGACATTCTCAAAGCGCACTGTGCCGAGCTGTGTAGTGGTAGCGAGTCCTCTTAGTTAGCAAACGCCTCTTCTTCATGAATGCATGATGCACCTTGCATAGCATCTGTCTGCACCAGCTCTGGACACTTGCAGGCCGCAGAGACCATCTTCAGCAAAGGTCACCCCCCATGCGCAGCTGCCTCCTCATCAGTTCTTTCAGAAAGAATGAAGGACTAGCGAGTGCAGGGCATGTCCCTAGCTGTACTGACCTTAAAAGCCCACAAACTAGTCTGCTTGAATTATGCGTGGATCATTGACCCTGTGATGTGTATAGCTACTATCATGCTTCCCCTTTCACCACAGTTCACACACGCTCTCTCCTTCGCTCCATCACTGACTTGTTAAGTGCCTTACTGGCTGGTTTTGGATTCAGCATTTTCACGAGAAACGATGAAAGAAACGGGCACAGTATCGTAGACCTCTTGATACCCCTCAACATACAACATCTTAGTTGGACTCGCCGCTTTTCATTTTAATGGTAAAGGGTCGTAGACTCACCGTGTACTCACTGACAGGTACACTTTGCTGAGAAGCTTGGAATTCTTTCTGAATACGTGGCTCATTGGGGAAGTGTTGACTGAGTGTTCCTCTGGGGAGGAGTGAGCCCGACTCCTCCTAGAACCAGCAGTTGGAATAACACAGCAGCTGTCTCACCTGCTGGCACGGGCACTTCTAGCTGGAAAGGCTCAGTACTGTGACTATACTATCGTATGTTGTCCTTTAACCACGTTTAAATTGCATTGCGTGATATTTCAGAGCCATTTGTATGGTAGTTATTTTTTGATAATAGCCTGCTACATGGTGGACCCTAACCCCATTATCAAAACCCTAAAGCAGGTGTTTGGAGTTCAAAGTTCATTTATGAGCCTTTGATGGGCCACCAGATGTGACCTTTGAAAGGCTGTTTACTTCTTGGCAGAATGTCAAGTGTTGGTAAAATACAGAGTAGATCAACCTTACTGTACAAGAGTACATTATAATATTATTCCAAAAGCCCTTCTGAGGTGCTTCAAGTGATGTTGTGCCAGTAATGATTGTGTGGGATTGCTCAAGTGTCACAAATGTACACCGCACAATGAGTAGAAGTTGGGGTCCACTTTGAGGTTTGTACAGTGAGGACAGCTTACAATCTAAATGTATAATGGCGAACCATTGTCACTGTAATTGAATTCATAACTAATAGTAAAAAAAAAAATATGTAGGTTGACACACCATTGAGCCCTCCATTGTGACCTATGGGTAAACGTCATTACAAGGTATACATCCAAATAACTACCAACCCATCACCAGTTTTCCTTTTCTAGCCAAACTCATTGAAGACTGTGTTGCAGAACAACTGCAAACAATTCACGAGAAAATAAGCTACGCAGTGACTTGAAATTGGGCTTTAGGCATGTGAACTGCTATTCTCCAGGTAGTGAATGATGCCATTAACATCTTAGATGTTTGAGTCAGGTCTGCTCGTCCTGGTACATCCCTGCACATAATTTACCACCATTTGTTGGTAACCTTTCGCTTCAGGTTTAAGATGTCTGTGCTAAAATAGTTTGCCTCGTACCTCACCAGCCATAAAACGGAAGCCTAGAAGGGCAATCAATTTGTTTCTTCAACTCCCACACAGTAGTGTACTGTAGGTTTCATACTTGCTCTCCTACCGTATATTGTACATGCAGCTCACTGGAGGATTGCTTAAAGGACACTGGAAATGTCCTGATATTGAACATTTCTACATCAAGATTAGCCCCACTAAAAAGCTATTCTCTCAGCTGCATGTCAAGTCACTGGCATTAGCTGCATAAATCACATGTCCTTTGTACTCAGCAATCTTCGGTGGCTTCTGCTTGAACCAGGGTGCCAATTTAAATGTGTATATATCACGTACAATCTATCGGAACACACCAGAATATCTCGAGCATAAACTTAAAATCTCAGGGGGCTCGTGTGGTACATAAGCAAAAAAGGAATGCACTTCGCTTCAGCCAAGCAATTGAGATGCACGAGGATGAGGCCTGGTTCGCGTTCTACAAAACCGGGTTAAACAACTTGTCATGTGAAATATCTAGTCTTGCTGCTCGTGTTGTGGCTTCGGCCCTGGAGTGTCCCATGTCTCCCATCTCATACTGGCAAACATGAGGATACAAGGTTATCCTGTTTTGGGCCAGGTACCATCTCCTACGGCCATGAAATTCCCATAATCACAGCTTTTGCGTGCTTTTTACTATGATGCTCTTCAGTAGAGGTTGTTTGCAGGCTGTGGTTGCAGGCCTTGGCTGTACAGTTGACCTTTTGAGGCTTTGTTGGTTACCCCAGCCTTGCTTGATTCTATGCTGCATGTTTTCTGCCCCTTACTCATAGTAGTTATTTTGTTTGAAAATACAAAGTCTTTTTAGACATTCAACCTGCTCGTTCTTGTTACCTGCTTTAGGTAAGTGTCTCAGATCTGGTTAACCAATAGAGTGGTACCAGCTTCTTGGGACATGATGTCCTGTTGCTGTGACGCTGAAACACAGCGTCTCCCAGTATTGACCTAGAATGAACCATGAAAACGTACAATAAACGGAACTTCTAAAACAGAGCGTGTGGGTGGCCACAGGTGGCATGTCCTGCCATTAGGATTTGTGGAAGAAGAGGAAACTCCTGACAATAGCTCTCCTGCACACCAGCAGTAAAATACCACAATATGTGATCAGAAATGTGCGAGGGAAAATACCGGGAGTGTAGAGAGTAATTGTTTTTACTTGTTTTTACTGTGTCTGAATGTGCTTCGTTTTTGTTTTTTCCCCTCTGTAGACTTTCCCATGTCTTGGTGTTGCTGCTCGACATGCAAGCTCCACTACGGTAAGTTTAAAATGCTGTACGCATCCTTGACCTCTATATTTTCATGGCAGTTGATTGAATGTGTTTAAATGATATATATATAAATATATTATCTTTATTGAAGGTTTTTTTTTGTTTTTGTAATGACTGCAATCATCCTGTTCTACACTTGGTGTTTGTCAAAAAGAGCCATATGCATAACAGCCGGCTGCTTTTGCCTTGTTCCCTGGTAGCTCCTCCTTTATTGCTGTTGATGGTGCGAGTCCCTTCAAGGAATTAAACCTGGATTAAAGCGATAACTCCCTGCAAGTGCGTCACTTAAGCGGATAACAAAACTCACACCACAGCTGTGAGGTACTGCAGATCCAGTGCCCCAGTCACTGGACCGACGGCCGCCATTATAACTTTAAGAGCGTTCGCATTGCCACAGTGAGAAGGTACCCCTGCTGAACATCTGACGGTGGCGTGCTGCAGAGTCGAGCACCACTGCTTAAAAAGAAACGTATAAAACTCTGGTCATTTTCTTCTCCTCACTAAGGAAATAAAAGAAGCAACTGCCAGCTGAAAAGTAGAAAGTGCAGGCCTCGCTCCACATGGGTACTACAAAGAAGGAAGCCACCAAGTAATAAACCAACACATTGCCTGCTTCCTCACCTGTTTTTCACCCCCGGGTTCTTAGTGACATAGACTACTCTTAACTTTGCTGTGGTTGTCTGACATCACTCAGAACCCCCTAGTGAAAAATGTCCCTGTAATTTATGGCTTTCTGACTATAATTCTATGTAATGTATGGCTATTACTGAGAGCTCTAGTGTGAACGTCAGATTCTAAACTTTAACATTCACTGTTGTGCCATAGTAACAGTGGGTTACAGATCTCATAACTCAGTGTTGCTACGTCATAAAGGAATACCAGGATGCTCTGAGAGCCTGGCAGAGCTGCTCCGGAATGCAGCTTCTAAAGGAGCGGGAAGGGAAGGCACAGAGTGGTGGTGGGTGTGAGACAGGTGGACAGGGCTTTTTTTTTTTTTTTTCTTTTTTTTTTCAAATTTGGGAAAGGGAGGACAGGCCATGTTGCTGATTCTGAGGGCTACCTTAATATCCTATGCCTTTTATGTTAAGATTGCGTTTGTTTAGAGCAGTCACCTGTACAGGATCTGAGGAATACCGGATTCTGGTTAATCGTGGTTCAGCGTGTACACCAGGTATCTCCAGTCTTTTCTGTGATAAGTTATTTATGTTGAATGAACATTATCCTGAACTACTAATATTAGTTGTTATAGTGACCCCATCACACGCAATTGCATTAGTGGCCACCCTATGGAACATACTATCTTTGATCACCTCAGTTCATCAGGCATAGTTCCCAACAGTAAGATTAAGAGCTTTGCCTGTGTGGAATCTCTCTACATGGGTATACATAACAGCCATAGTTGCAATGCTGAAGTAAGTACACTGGCTCTTCTTGTTCTTTCCTTACAAGTTTATTTCCAGTTATAATGTACAGACAGAGATACATGTGCTCGCCATCCCCAAACCGGCACAACTCCAACCTTTCATATGAAAACATTCCAATCCCCAGTCACAGCCTGCCCCAACATTCCACTGCTCCTGATGTCATAGCATTCTTCTTTTACATACAAACCAATACATCACTACACATCCCCTTCCCTTAAAAAAAATAACAAAAAAACAAGATTTTTTTTTTATAATATGTATATAAATAAATATATATATTTTTATTTAATCACACAAAATTTTCTAATACCTTAGGTTTTCTCAAAACCCTGCCGAAACAACTTTTCTTCACTTCACCACAAGCTACATTTTTATTCTGTTCACGCTCATTCACATTACATTCAAATTCTCCCATATTAATACGAGTCTGGACACCTTCCTGACAGCCCCTAGCTCCCAATTCCCCAATAACTCTAGAATCTTTGTTACCATCAATATCACACTCCAACCACCAATATTTGTTATTATTACCTTCCAGCAAATCCTACTGCACAAATTGTTGTTTGCAAGGCTTAGCAATAGCAACGCGACTCATGTGACATACACTGCCATCATCCAAAATGACAGTATTTCTCATCACTTTCTTAATTCTTATAGGCTCGCCAAACTTGCTCTCACCTTTAGCCACTTTCCTTACGGATTTCACTCTCACCCAATCTCCCACATTCAAATGTGCTTCTTTAGTACCATATTTATTATCAAAATATTTCTTGTTCTTTTCTTATGAACTCTTTATGCACTTTCTTACATGTTCTTTGCTCCAAAGTACTTGTCTGCTTCTTTGCATCCAACCAGGGTTAATCTTCGAAAATGGAATTCTACCTCGCATTATATCAAACGGACTTTGACCTATTGTCTCATGAGGTGTCACTCTATAAGCCCATAACATTTTCCTTAACTCAGAATCTATATTACTTTTGTTTCCATGCTTTGCAATTTGAATGATGCCCTTGAAAATCCTATTTATACGTTCCACTACAGCATTCCCCCTGGGATGATATAAAGCTGTAAACCTTTAAACCTTTGTTCAATACCAGTCATTTTAGCAAAAGTTTTCATTTCCTCAGATTTAAATTGAACACCATTGTCCGTCAATAAAATTCTGGGAAATCCTTCCCTCAAAAATATTTCCTCCAAAAAATTAATCACTGCCTTGGTATCAATTTTTTGTAACACAGAAAATTCAATCCACCTTGAAAACAAATCAACTAAAACCACAATAAACTTTGAAGACCCATCATGCCACGTAATAGGACCCATAATGTCTAAAGCAACTTCTTCCCATGGTATATTAGGACAACTTGAAGAAGAAATTGGCGGATTAAGTGTCTTTTGAGATTTGTCACTATTCTCACACTCCATGCAGTCACGTACATATCTCTCAATTTCTACATCAATTTTTGGCCACCAATAAAGTACTTTAATTCCTCTTTTGGTGCAAGATATTCCTGAATGACCTTCATGTCCAATAGCGATAAGTTTATTTCTAATACCACAGGGGGGAATAATCTTCCCACGTCTACACACAAAATCACCTTCAATACTCAATTCATCTCTCACTTCCCAAAAAGCTCTTAACATATCACTGCTTTTGACTTTCTTGTCATTATACCAGCCGAACATCACTTTGTTTTTAACTTCTTTCAACACTTCGTCTTTCTCATACTCCATGATCCATTCTTCTTTTTGCAATGAGCTTAAAGTATTCTCATCAAACACACCAGCTACACACCAGTCATTCCATGGATGTTGATCCAACTCTCTTAAAGGTAAGGCCATTCTACTTAAAAAATCTGCAGTAACATTTTTTACCCCAGGAACATACTGCACTTCATATAAGAAATCTTGTAGTCTCATAGATAGTCTAGCTATTCTCGCAGATGCTCTACATAAACCTTCTGTAGTTAACAATTTAGTAAGAGGCTTATGGTCAGTCCGTATGATGCATTTTTGCCCCCAAACAAATTTCCGAAAGTGTTCTAATGCCCATACACATGCCAAAGTTTCTCTCTATTACAGAGTATTTTTCCTCTGTGGGAGACAAAGAACGGGATGCAAATGCAACCACATATTCTTTACCCACATTGTCACTCTGTTAATACACTACCAAGGCCCTTACCACTTGCATCCGTAGTGATAATAGAACAAGCTTTTGGATCGTACCCATGCAACATTGGAGCAATCACAATTGCATTCTTAATTTCCTGAAAAGCCTTCTGACAACTTACATTCCATTCAAATTTCACTTTGTTTTTTAGTAACAGTCTCATTTGGTAGGTTTTAGCTGAAACATTTTCTACAAATTTTGAATAAAACTCGGCTAGACCTAAAAAGGATCTCAAATCATCTTTAGATGTGGGGCATGGGGCATTCTTAATAGCTTCCACCAACTTTTTTTTAGGTCTTATGCCTTCATGGTCAATCTCATGTCCTAAATACGTTACTTTTCTCTGTGCAAACCTATATTTACTGATCTCTGCGGTCAGACCTTTTTCTTGTAAGATGTTCAAAACATTCCTCAATTCCTTATCATGATGTTTCTTGCTACTTCCCATAACTAAAATATCATCCTGAAAGAATGTAACATTAGGCAAATGTCCAAATAACTGCGCCATCAACCTTTGAAAGACGGCAGCCGCCGACGCCAAACCAAATGGCATACGTTTGAAACGAAAACAACCTCATAGTGTACAAAAAGTTGTAAGATGTCTGCTATGATAGTCCAACCTAACCTGGTGGTAAGCGGACGACAAGTCCAAAGTGGAAAACCATTTAGCATCTCTCGTGGCAGACAACATCTCATCAATACGAGGCAAAGGAAACTGATCTACTATGATATTATTGTTCAAACCTCTCAAATCCACACACAAACGCACTTTGCCATTAGCTTTACGCGCAACAACCAAAGGTGAAACCCACTCAGAAGCTTCAACTGGTTCTATATTCTGTGAATTTTGTAACCTGTCCAACTCTTTTTTTTTACCTCTTCCCTGACAATAAACGGAATATTCCGTACCTTATGAATTTTTGGTTTGGCATCCTTTTTGAGTCTAATCTGATGTATAAAGCCTTTCAGTTGACCTACTTGCCCATTGAACACTCCTGGAAACTCTTGTGTGACCCATTTTTTTGTGTCTTCTTCATCACACATTACTAAGACTTGCTCTACACTGTTAGGATCAAGCACAATATGCAGTTTCTTTTGGTCTTTCCAGCCTAATACCGACGGACCATCCTTAGCCACATATAATTTACATACGGCTTGTCTTTGCTTAAATTTGAATACCAGCAATCTAAAACCAATAATATCTATTCTATCACCAGTGTAACTTTCAGGCGAAATGTCAGAGGTTTCTAAATGTTCTCCTAAACTATGTACAAAATGCTTTTGCCATGTGCATTCTGAAACAATACTGTATGGGGAACCAGAGTCTGCTGCCACCTGCAGCATAGCTCCCCCAAATGATACCCAACACAAGGGTTTGTTTGACGTTTGTCCTGAAATGTTCAAAACCACAGTTTTGTGACCCCTCAGTTTATAATTTACGTCTTCATCACTGTCATCAGAACAGTCTTCCACCACTTCCTTAATGCAGGCCACTTTACTGTTCACTTTCTTCATGTTTCTTCCTGCACACCCTAGCAAAATGGCCTACAATTCCACATTCCAAACACTTAGCATTTTTAGCTGGACACCCATCAAATTTTGCAGAATGAAAGGAACTCCCGCAACGGAAACACTCATTTCTGGATCGATCAGACATGTTATATTTTTGATTCTTTGCAAAAGTTTGATTTTTCTCTTTTTTAAAGTCATTATTCCGCTTATCCATGGACCATTTGTTGTGCTTGCAATCACTAACTTTGGCAACAACTTCTTCAAAGTTCTTATCCTGTGCCAAAGTGATTTTCGCACATCTTTTGGATAATTCCGCTTTCTTCACTAAAGCAATAATATCCTTTAGACTGGATTCGCCTTCAATCCACAACCTCTCTTGAATAGATTTGTTTTTAATATACATTACAATCTGGTCCCGTACCAGTTCATCATGTAGACCAGCAAACCTACATGAGCTAGCTAAATGTTTTAAAGCAGAAACGTAGCTCTCTATGTCCTCGTGGTTCTCTTGTTTCCTATGGAAAAATGCGTGACGAGTAACCGCAATGCAAACAGCAGGAGAAAAATGATCATTTAAATCCAAAATAGCACTTTGAAACACATCTTCATCGCCTCTATCGTGTTTTTGTAGTTGATTGTAAATACGAAGACCTTCAGGGCCTAAACAGTGCATTAAGATCCTTTTTTTTTCTTTCAGCAGAGATTAAACCATTGCAATCTTCTAAGTTTGCTATGTAATTCAAAAAATATTCCTTCCACTCCTTCCATTGTACAGCTGGTTCACCAGGAGATGCTAAAAATTCCTTTGGTGTACTCAACTGCAAAGAAAGCGAAGTCCCTGTACCAGAAGAATCTCCACTCGAAGACATAGTGTACTAAAAATTATAGCTGTAAAATATAACTCTTTAGCTTACTTCTTCAGCAAGACATGTATCTCTGTTATAATAATTTCTGTTAGTTTTCCTTTGTGCCGGATAAACTTCAGCAATGAAGTTGCTAAAAAGTTAAGAATAGTAAAAATAATACCATGTACTTGGTACTAATTAACATTAAAAGGGCGCTGTTCCTGCTCCTATGTAACTTCCAGCGCAAGAACCAGCACGTTCACAAGACATTGTTATTAAGCATTATGTTGTCCAGGCAACCAGTAACCATGCGGGGGTGCACGCGAGGACCGAACAAAATAAACAAACGGCAACTGTATTAGAGAAAGAGAAAAATAAAAATAAATAAATAATAATAAAAGAAAACTTCCCTCACTTGCTTAAAATAAGTTGCCTTTAACAAAGCAGGTCCGAAAATAGCTGCTCTCCAATCCTCAGTCTGATGTCTGTAGCGTTGCCTTCCAATACAGTTTTCTTAGTCCAATGTTTGCTGCTTTACGATCCTGCTCGCCGCCATGTGAAGTAAGTACACTGGCTCTTCTTGTTCTTTCCTTACAAGTTTATTTCCAGTTATAATGTACAGACAGAGATACATGTGCTCGCTATCCCCAAACCGGCACAACTCCAACCTTTCATATGAAAACATTCCAATCCCCAGTCACAGCCTGCCCCAACATTCCACTGCCCCAACATTCCACTGCCCCTGATGTCATAGCATTCTTCTTTTACATACAAACCAATACATCACTACAAATGCCCTTGCAACCAGTTGGGAAATTGCAGCATATTCATCTTTTCTAAAGCTGATACCTGAATGATAAATCTCCTCAAACAAGGGCATGTATTAAAATGTACGAGCAGCACTATCAGAATTTGGTTCAGCTCAATGTATAATGTTAAGCATATGTAACTCTAACATAACTACACCCTCTGGCCTCTTTCAAACGACACCAGCTTGTAAGTTCTGAGAATGTGTGCCTTTACATCTTGAATAGATGCTTTTCAATTTTGGTATGCATACATTAATTGAACTTCTTAAAAGCCTTTAATTTAATAAACAGAGCTGCACCGAGCACTTGCAGGCAACTGGGGAGCTACCAGTAGCTCACGAGCTGCTCGTTGGAGAGGCCTGGACTACACCCTGAGAGCACAAATCCACTGTGTCTGTGCAAACAAGAAATTAGTCCTATTGTTAAAACAACAACAAAGGGCAGCAGTTTCTTCAGGCCAAATGCCTAGTTATAGATAGGTCCTGCCCTCCTGGCCTTCGGGTAAGTGGAAAAGTGGGGCGAAGAGTTCCATGCCAAAAACAGTGAAGCTTTCAAAGTAATTGCAGAAGTGCTTTGCAAAATAAATAGCAATTTACCAGTGTACTTGGCAAAATGTGCTTTTAAGGGGAAAGCTCAACATCCCTGCCGTTAGTGTCAGGTGTGTTAAACTGAGTAAAGAGAAGATAACAAACATTTCGTCTTCCTTCCTTCCAGTAGATTTGTCTATTCCTATAGTACATGTATTGTAAGAAGAACGGTGCAAAGCTTTTAAAGTCTTCTTTTATCTGATACTCTCTCTTTTCTCACTAGAAATGCTCAACTCGTGATATTTATAGGTATATATTTGTGACAATGTGAACATCATAGAATACGTCTGGATTGTTCTAATATTAGTTATGTCATGTCAGTTTTCCTGTGTTAGGGAGGATAGACAGGATATTTTGGCTTTCATTAATTAAAGCTCAAATGTGCTCGCATCATGCTCTGGCATCATTTCTTAGTAACTTGTTGACCGCTGCAGGATTTCGATGCTTGGAGAAAAGGTACACTACTTTTCTTCTTCACTGACAAAGGAGGCTTTATTTATTTGTTAATCCACAGCTGTCCCTCCTATGTCACTGCAACTGATGAAGCAGGCGAGTGCTGAAAAGCTTTCCAACTCCTCTCCCTAAGTATTATCTATGGCACTCTCTTTTCTTGTAAATCAATCAATCAAATAATTTATTAAGTGCACTTCTCACCTGGTAGGGTCTCAAGGCGCTGGGGGGGGGGGAGGTGGAGGCCGAGATTTACGTTGCCAGAAACCACAATTAGCCGCGCTGTGTGCCGGTTTGCATTTAAGTGGCTTGCTTGATGCTTGTCAAATTTCCTGATGTCTCTTCAGAGGTGGCTGAAAGTTAGACTTCCCTGCTATCCATGTTTATTTGGTTTATATATTTCAGTGGTGTTTTTCAAATGCTTTTTAAAACCGTGTTTATCGGTCTTTGTCCAGCTGCCAAACTCTCAAAATAGACAAAAACTGTATTCTTCAGAGATTACACAATGTTATTTTTTTTTTTGCAGTGATTGTTATAACGTATGTATTTCATTTAAAGCAGAAGTATTGCACGGTATGCAGTGTCTAAACACTGGCAACATGTCCAGTGGATTAATCAGTGGTTTTCAAACTTTTTAATGCCAAAAGTGAGGCATTGCGAATTTTTCACAATTACAATTATTCTGTTAAGTTGGCAATGTTTAAATGTGTCTAGACTTATTTAAACATTGCAGTTAATTTTTTTTTATTTTTCTTTTTTTTTTACCTTTTAAAAAAAAATTAATAAATGTTTTTCTGCTTAAAACAAAGCATTGTTATCTGCATAATGCTACTTTTGGCCAGAACTGTGAGGGCTGTCATATTAAAGAAAGGATTTTCAGTTTTATTACAGTTACGTAAGTCGGTGAGCGGTGCTAATTTTAGGTGATAGAGTGGAGGGTCTAAAGCTTTTAGAGCACATTTCTGGTATAGGTGTACCTCTGTCTGTTTTGGGGCTGTTTGAGGCAGTAAAACAGCAGCTTGGATGGTGCGAATTCGCAGAGAGGCTTGCCTTAGACAATCCAGCATCTATAAATGACTGCTTCAATGCTTCGCGCTGGGAAGGGGTGTGACCTGATGTTGCTAGACAACGCAAACAGTGAGGAACATTAGGGCGGGCCAAACAAACAGTCCAGGAACTCCTGGTAGCAGAGCCTAGTCTCTAGGCACCACACCTACTGGCCGATAAAACAAAACTAAAATGATCTGAAATAAAAGTGGGATCATTTTAGAAGCACAAAGAATAAAAAATAATGTACAGGCAGCTGGGAAGCACTTCCCAGTGAAGCGTATTCTGTGCAGTGGGAATACTGCCTTCCCCCAATCATCAGAAGCCCTTTCACATTACCCCATTACAGCCCTCTCATAGAAATTGACACTCCTTACCCCCTCCCCACCCCATAAGTAGGACCGCCTTGATCCACATATCTGAGAGACTAGCCTGTGTGCTGACTCAGTGCCCCTAACTTTTTCCAATTAGATCACAGCCTCAATCTACTCGACCCTACCCACTAAACACTTTCTTCCTCAGACAATTTCCTTTGACCCCCCTGGTGCAGTCCTGCCCTGAAGGAGATCAGGCTCCACTGTAAGAAAGTTGTAGAATTGTGTACCCAGGGACACTTGAATTATGTAGTTCTGCGGTGTTTTATCTAGCTCAAACAAATCAAGTTGTCATAAGAACAGATGTTGCAGCCCAGTGGAAAGCCTTTTCCAAAGGTTGAATGTGCACCTTAAAATTACCTACCACTGTATTTGGATGTGAAATTGGTACTAATGAGGTGAAACTATGCCCAGGTAATATATTAGCTTGTAAAAATGACAATTATGAAGTAATACTATCTTAGTATGTAGTATTTAGTCGCATAATGTATCTTTTCTTGCTGTATAATTTGATCCTATCTTGCAGCAGAATTCCAGAGGTCCTCTCTATTATGCCTTACGAGCTAAGGACACTCAGTGAAGGTCAGTGCCCATGTAAAAAGCAGATCTTAAATGCCAATGCAGCCTATTATGCCACCAGAATTACTAAAACGTGCAGCCCCTCAAAGTAATTGTTTAAGATATTTTGCTTTATTCAAACTCCTGCCTTACTACCAAACTGGAGCCCTCTCAATCCCTCTGAGATGATCTCTCATCCTGTTTTCACGCGAAAATTAAAAATATTTGCAAAACTTTGCAGAAACCCGTTCTCCCCGAAGACAACCTTGCGTGAGACACCACCACCCCTTATCCCTCCTCCCCCCCAACACACACACTCTGAGTCATTACTGGAACCGGGGACCCATGTCTAAACATTGTTGATGATTTGAACCCTAAAACAATAAACAAAAAATACAGTAACAAGCATTCGACCAAACACATACACAAATAACACATTATTTAATTTACAAACAAAATAAAACTTTTAATTTTAATAGAATGTTTGGAGCTTTTCTAAATTCAATTGAAGCCACACATCATGCACCTGCACCGCTCCAACAAATCAATCTGAGGATACTAATTTAATTTTTACCCTCCAGTTTCAAATTCCTTGACATTTACAATAGGTTGAAAATGTGCAGTTGTACATAAAGCCACATTATTGATATACACTTTATTAATCTGTTAATATTCATTTTCTAAGCGGTCACGGACTCCCTGAGGAGGCTTGGCAGACCCCCAGGGGTTCCCGGACCACAGGTTGGAAACCACTGCACTAGACCACTCCACAGCATTTGATATGATTTCCCAGTCTCTGCTACTTGCAGGGATGTAAAACCATGTCTTAAATCCTACCTTCAAGGCTGCTCTCCAGCATTCAACATGCCCCCTTTTTTTTGCCTGATTTTAAACCAGTTTATTCGGGAGTCTCACAAAGCTAGTCTTCAAGCCCCACTAAGTTGTGTTGACAACACATAAATCCTCTTCTCATTAGATTACACAATTTCCCAGGGATCTGCCAAGTCACTTCCAGTTAGGGAAAGAGTTGCATTTAAATCTCTCTGATTGGTTTTCAGAGGTGTTCATGGACAGCGCAGGACCCTTCTTATTGCAGAAAAAGCCACTCTTTATAACCCTGCCAGAAACCTCAGCCTAGATTTTCCAGACCAAGAGGCAGAGCTTACCTGTCACTGCAGGTAGACTCAAACTCCCTGCCTTTAAAGCTATGCTCTAGCCAACTACTTCCATTTTGCAAGATGCTAAAGCCTGTGTGTACTC
Organism: Pleurodeles waltl; assembly: GCF_031143425.1. Classification (NCBI taxonomy): domain Eukaryota; kingdom Metazoa; phylum Chordata; class Amphibia; order Caudata; family Salamandridae; genus Pleurodeles; species Pleurodeles waltl. Next base: position 40,939,015 of record NC_090443.1, read on the forward strand.
TGTTGAATATGACTTTTACTATTGCAGACCCCGGTGGTGCTCCGTGCCAGGACACTGTACTGTGGTAATATTGCACTCCGTAAATTGTGTTCTTGGACTTTTCGCTATTAACATTTTAAGAATAGGCTCCAAAACACTAGCTGTAAAGTGCAGATGGCTTAAAATCCAGGATTAGGCAAATGTCGCATATGATAAGGGGGCACCTTGCAGCTCTGAATTGTTTTTGTGCTGCTGTGGTATCTGTAAAACTTTGTTTCATACTTTCTCCACTGTCTCCGGCACCTGGTGATCACCACTGTTCACTAGGTATCTGTCACAACATCTTGCATAGACTGTTTAAAGCCTGGGGTGTTTGCCAGTTGGCCTAACATGAATGCAATTTTTCTTTAGCAAAGGAGCCGTATGTAGTAAAAGGTTTTACCCATTCTGTGCGAGTGCTCCTTTGCCATGATTAGTGTGAGGCCTGGATCTCCTAGTGGATGTCTGAGATCACCTTTTTGAGGGGCCCCTTTTAATGAGCTGATAAACATTAGAAAGCTTGAGTTTCACTGAAGGCAGCCATCTTTGCTAGATCTTTTTAGCCTTTTATTCAGTAACCCCTATGCCCCTATCTCGGAGTTGGCCAGCTAAAAAAACATTATTTATCTTGCTTTTGCAATTAATATTTTCTTTGTAAGCGTGAGATTGTCTGAATTTATGAACTGTCTTTTTGGGCTAAGAAGTGCTTGCTTTTGTATCTTAGTTTTGACAGTTATGGTAAAATTACTGTGCTCACACCTCTTTGTCCCCAGGTGACAGTTGTGGTTACCATGCATAGCTTTCCTGATAGCCAAAGGAAGGCCCAGAATGAAAAATAATGGAGTTTGTCCACACAGATGCTGTAATGATGGTCTATGTTCATATGTGTTTAGCCAATCAAATGAATGATTGAATATAATTCTTATTTTTTTGTTCAAGGCAGACATCTTAAAATACTGAACAGTAAGCCTCTGTGAACTTAGTTCTCTGAACTTTGTCAAGGCTATGAAGAATGTGTAATTAAATCAGAAATAACTCCTTGTTAATGTCTGTCACATTCCGTGATGATATCCTACATACTATCTCTCCCGTTAATGCAGTTAAGCAATAGTCTCTGCCTGTTATCAAAGTCCAGCATGTTTAGTAAGTCTGATAAATAGGGTTGGCAACAGTGTGTGCTTTTTCAAGAAACTATCATTTATCTTGTAAATCACAAGGATCGTGCATTAGATCTACCACCTGGTCAGTAGAAATGCTAAATTGTTAATTTCCATTTGTGTGCACAATAACTTAACGTCGTCTGCACCATACAAATACACCGATACGTAATGGAACCCAGAAAGTTGTATTAAAAAAAAAAGATAAACAACTATAATGATGTGTCCTCCCTTACAAACAATTCACTCGCTGTGGCTCCAAAAGAATGACTTAAGGGCCACAGAGCACAAGTGAGTAACTCCCCTCCCCCCCCCCCCCCCAACCTCCCCCTTTTTCAGAAGTAAATTATGTGACCAAAAAGAACTCCGATCTGGATTTTATAATCTGTTCCATCGATAGGTTAAATGTAAATTGTAAATTAGCACTTGTATAGCGCACTACTCACCTGTTAGGGTCTCAAGGCGCTGTACTCATACCGCTATGGAACCCCTCCTGGCTTTTCCCTGTGAGGCACCCACTCCTGAGCACCCCCAGGGTGAAGCCAGGCATCCAAGCGCTGTTGGGGCCGTTGTGGAGATTAAGCAAGCTATTGCCCAGAGTTGCAGAGTGGGACCCATGAATTAGATTAGGCACCGAGGCGAGAATTATCTGGTCAAGGGGAATTGAGCCCAAGACCTGCCGAAGCGGGACTTGAACCCTGGTCTTGAGCCAGATCTCTGCTTCAGGGTCTGCCGCTCTAACCATTGAGCCACACTTCTTGTTTCGATATATGAAACAAGTTGTTAGTTTCCCATCTTCAATACAGTATTGCACCACTCATCGTAAACAAATGGCAAACTTAAATTATAATATTCTTACTTCACAACCTATCTGGCTATATATTTTTAAAGAACGTAAACAGTGTGGCAAATGTGAAAAAATACTAATTTGCAGAGGTGCAGCACTCCATAGTGTAAACGGATAACCTATTCAAAGTATTCTGCAGAAATTGAGTTGGCTCTCTTGTGTGAAAAATCTTACCAGGACCATTTAAAGTTCCTAGGGTAGTCATCATCGAAATCAAATACAAATTCTAAAAAGGACTTTTTTCACTTAGCACATTTTGTTTAATGATGAACAAAAGGTTTTATTTTTCTGCTGTACACCATTCTATCTCCGGTCTGTTTTGGCGTGTGTATTCCCTCTGTATGTGTTGATAATGTATTTGTTTAATCTTTGCCTCCAGAATTTAAAAGACGTTCTTGCTGATTTAATTCCAAAGGAACAGACTAGAATCAAAAACTTTAAGAAGCAGCATGGTGCAACAGTCATCGGCCAGATCACCGTGGACATGGTGGGTACTCAGTTGTAGCTCTGAAGTATACTTCTGGCTTCTTTCATTTCGATTGTATTCCGGTTTCGATTTTAGATCAGGAGGTTTTCACTGCTTTGATGCATTTTTATTTTTTCAGTGCCTTCTCGGAGTATTGTACCATTTTCAGTCTGTGTATCTAGTGAGGTTCTTGCATTTTATGTGCTTGGCCCCACCCGTTTTACCATAACTCTGACCAACATATCTAATGTTTTAACTTTATAACGAGAAATGTCAGGATACGGACTCAGGAGAATTTCTAGATACCAACGTTTTTATTTCAGAACTTGTTCTGTTCACAGAAACATGACCTCCATTGTTGAATAGCTCTTATAATTTATGAACCTTTGTTGTAAGGACATTAATGTAAGAACAATTGATGGTTCTTAATCTTGTCTTGCCAAAATCTCCTCTTCAGTTCTCTCCAAGTGAGGTACACTTCAGTGTCCCAGACACCTACCTTATTTCATTTTCCCAAAGACTTCAGATATGTACGGTACCCCTAGAACAACCGTGCCACTCCGGCTCATCATCCCCCTCCCTTCAAAGAATGTGCCAGAAAGAACGATCACCTGTTAGAAGTGTACATGGTCTATAAAATGCTGAGAGGTTAAAGAAAATGTTGTCGTAGGAGATCTCTCTAAAGTGCAGTGAGCTCCGATGGTTGGAGCTCTATAATAGGCTTTAAACACTGCGAGTTTACTGCATTTGCTTAACCCCTTGCCCTTTTAATAGAGTGCATCAGTAAACTGAGAAGGAATGTCCTTTATATTTATCCACCATACTACTGTACTAATGCATTTTACTTGTAAAGTGCACCCATATCTGATCGTGGTCAGAAGGGCTGTGGAGAAGTGTTACATAAAATAAAGGTTGCATATAGGGCACCTTCCCCTTAGTGTCTTGGGACCCGAAGGCAGATAGGTTGCAGAACAGCTTCTCTCTGCCACGGAGAGAACATGACGGAGAAGTATTTTAACTAACTTGGCTGGGATTTTTCCAGCATCCATTCAGCCTTGCTGGAAGTGTTGACCTCCATTTTTGGCTGCTGCAGTGCTTCAGGAGCTGGCTCTGCTGCACATCGGTCTGACAGTAAAAGGATCGCCCAGTTCCTTTAATGAATGTAGATTGGAGTAATGGATTCTGAGCCTGAATAGATGTTCCCTTCAGTTGACCAGGGCCTGCAGCCAAATGACTGCACGTAGAAACACTTCAAAGAAGTAAATAAGAGGTTGGGCATTATATGTGAGATTTTTTCCGAAGTATAAACTTGCATCGCCTTAAATTGCACGTTGTTTGTTAGTCACATAAAAAATTCAAGGTGCCCATATATTTAGGACGAGCAAAAACTACCACTGTCCCATCTTAAACCTGAATCCCATATGATGTGCAAGGGGCAAAAGTTTAGCTACAGAGAATACATTGTTCTCAGATTGAATGTATAATGGAGAACAAGAAATGGGTAACTGCTAGATGCCCTGCGAGTCGTGGGACCAGTTGCACTTTTATCATGACTGGCTTATCCAGGTAAGGATGTTGCCGCAAGCCTAATCCCTACTTGCGTGTCCCCTACCCATTTTCAAGCCTGATTGGCGGGGCCTGTTCCTGCCCAGCAGAGACTAACCATAGCTTACTTGTTTTGGGTGCATTGTAGTTAATTAATAGACAAATAAGTTGTTTTTCAGTGGCCAGTTATAGTGAACTGGTGGAAGTCCTCGTGTTTCCGCAAACTGTGATAAAGAGACTAACTACTGCTTCTGACAAAGCAATCCTTCGTTTCTCTCTGGGGAGAGGTAGACGAGAGTTATTCACTTCTGAATGAGGATTATTGCGCCTGAAATGAATAATCCCAATTTGCAATGGATGCCGCTTTGAGCTAGACTATCCCAGCTTCTTAAACACTGTCCATGATGGAGTTCCTAAGTTCGAATTTGGGATGTTGCAGTTGGGACAGGGTCATGAATACAGTGTGTTCTTTCAGATCATGAATGCATAGTAGGAGAGAAACCCTCTGCGCTAGGGCCTGGTTTTTCTAGGTCTACTCCTTGTGACCTAGTTGTACCTTAGTTTTTGTTGTAACCGTACTCATCTGGCTTTCAGGTTTATAAGCAAAGGATCACAATACATGCACTTTTTCAAACTGCATCCCTGGTAGGATATTCTGAGACTGGGAAATGTCCAAGGATTTAACTGTTGAACCTGTCACACTTTTTTCCAGTACAGAGTGTTCTCTTACCTGCCCAAGTTTGCTTTTTCTTTTTGGAGGTGCTTGGTTATCGATTCCTGTATGATTTGTATATTGGTAATTGGTCAGTTGTCTTAACCTGAAATGTTTGAAACGTTCTTGGTCATTGTACTGTGTTGTAAATAACATTTGAAGCTGGAGGCAGCAGGTACTATGCTCACCTGGTCAAAACTACCTGGAGTTGTTAGAGTTGCAGGGTGCTATTTTGCCTGGCTTTGATTTCTGTCCCGTACTTGTGAATTTGTTTGAAGACTGGAAACTGTAACACTGACAGCAAACTTTTATTTCTTATTGTCCACGTGGATTTCTGAAATATTGTCTGATTTTAATAAAGTGCATGCGTCGGGCCGCTGTCTGGGGCCTGTGTGAAGTTAGGGCAGTTGAACAATCGTAGCAACAAGTATTGCTGATGTCTTAGGAAACACAGTAATCAGGTACCAGTACTGCAAGCTCACTAAATGTAGGCTTTTTCAGTTCGATTATCGACCTTCGAAGACCTCATTTTGGATGCAAATAACTAGCTTAAACAGTCCTTTTATCACTTGCAAAAATATGTTCATGCACTGTTATTCTATCCTTAAAATAGGAATAAGGCTTTATTAAGTAAATAAATATGTCCGTAATCTACCTTGCATGAACACAGCATACAGTATGAGAGGCGAGAGCAAAGTATTTTCTATGGTCGAATACAGCATCGGCCTGAGGATGCCATGTATGTGTATATTTTCGGTTCATATAGTCTCTTGTGAGGGTTCATGGACTTCGCATGGGGCCGTTGGTTTGGCTTGAGTATTTGTATTTGGCACTGCGGAGTTGAGCAGTGGCATATGCAAGGGTCTCACTATATTGGGGTTTACTTGGATTAATGCCAACCCTTCGGATACAGTTGCTGCCTGGTTGCCTTTGTAGAGTTATATTTTCTGAATCCCCATTTCTCCATCCACTCTAAAGGCTAACCAACCAAATCTTGGGTGTGCTGGAGGCATGCAGTTGCCTCTCTAAAGGTCAGGGTTATCAAGGCAGGGTGTTGGCTCAATCTTGAAGCTTGAGACAGGTGGAGGTCATGGCAGTGGCAAAGGGGTGCTTCCTAATGTCTCACAAAGGCAGGCAGACCATCAATTTAGAGATTCTACACATCCGCCTTACACCTGAGCATTCTTCTCAGTCAATAAGCTTCTTCAAGTCAGCTTCTTCAGGAGATCCTGCCCCTCAGTCTGTCTGACCTAGAGGTACTAAGGGCCAGATGTAGCAAAGGGTTTTACCCATTCTGGGTCTATGGGAAAATGTGTTCGTACATATGGCCCTAAGTATCTCGGGGCAGAAAGGGCATAACTGGACCTCAGTCTCCAGTGGTCCAAGGTAGGCTCTACTTATTCCAGGCAAACTACTTCCTTTAGGGTTCAACATTAGTGCGATTCCTATGGGTGTAGGCTTTATCTGTTGAAGGAAGACTCCCATTGAAGGGGAGACTGGCCTCCGATTCTCACCTTCTTCTACTTTGGTGTGAAGAGTTTCAGGGTATAACCTTTAATCAGCCAGGCTAGCTTGATATCCAGTGGCATAGTGAGCCCGGGACCTACGCCTGGGCATACCCGGCGTACTAGGGCAACAAAAGCAAAGTGGAACGGCATGGCAAGCAAAAAAAAAAATGATGGATTAAACCCAGACCTGTGACTGGGGTGTGAATGTTTGATTTGTTCTGCATTCCATCCACCATCTGTGTTTTTTGCAATTGTTGCCCCAAGTGGGAAGGGTATGCCCAGGCGCGGTCCCGTGCTTGCTACACCACCAGATTCAGGCTTGCCTGGCTTATGAAGGGTGATAACCTGAAACCAGACCCAGGATGCTTGTTTCTGGTTCAGGGAGGACCTGGCCTGGCAACTCGACTGGACTGTTCCCCTGGGGAACAGGGTCAAGACTGATTTGCATATGGCTGTGTCCAAACTGGAATGGCATGGTGAGCAAAAAAAACTGATGGGGATTAAACCCAGATCTGTGACTGGGGGTGAATGTTTGATTTGTTCTGCATTCCATCCATTATCTGTTGTTTTTGCATATATTATCATGGCACTTAGATATGGAGTTAAAATAGTAAATCATTACCTAACGACATACTATTGGTTAAGATTCTGCACTAGATGTTGCTGCGAGGCGATGGTCTGCACTCTGTTATAGTGGAGCATCATGGAAATTACTTGTCTTGAGACCTATGACATGGGTTTCTTGCAGAAAAAAAAAAAAAAACTTATCACGTCTTCTGGAAGGTAAGAATGAAGAGCATGTTATCACATGGACTTGGTGATAGGAACTTGCAACCCTACACCGTGTTTATCCCATTATGGTTCCATTTTTTTGACAATGCTAAAGCTGCTTTACCAAGGTATCGACAACTGGTGTGTTCGCTAAGAGGTATTAAAAATGATTTAAGAATGTTGTTTGCTCCTCCATTGTCCTAACATGGGGTCTGGTTAACAGAAGCTTTCTAAGAATGCCAAACCAAGGGAACTATTGTCCGAGTTCCTAAAAGGCTAGTTGTATTTATTACTCTGACTTCAGTAAGCCGTTAGGCATTGGTGACCCTGAAGGCAGTAAAGGAGGCAGCGTAGGCGAATACGATGTTGCTCACTTAGCTTTCAGGAATGTACACAGCGTGGATTACTGTTCGAACAGCTCAGATACTGGTTATTCAGGTAAAATACATAGTTATTTTTATCTGTAGAATGAGGAACAGTGAAGTCTATGTAGAGCCATACTTTTAGCAAACGCATATTCTGGAACGAGTTGCTCCACCTTATACATTCTGTTGGTGTCTGCTGCCCAAAGGGTACATTTGGAGGCATTGTCCTCATGGTTACTGGTGCCAGCCTACGGCTGTTGCTGTTAAATATACCTAAATATACCCTCCTCTTGATCACCTTTGCGCCCCAACTCTTGTCTCTTCCCTAGATCTATGGTGGAATGAGAGGTATGAAGGGCTTGGTTTACGAGACGTCGGTCCTGGATCCCGATGAGGTAAGCGTCTTCTTTTTTTATTGTCTGTAATAATAATATAGCGCACTAAGTACAGTGTCATTTGCTCTGCATTGTGAAATCATACAATGTCTTTCTCAACCACGGTTTCTAGGGCATTCGTTTCCGTGGATACAGCATACCCGAGTGCCAGCAGTTGCTCCCAAAAGCAACTGATGGGGAAGAGCCTCTACCAGAGGGTCTGTTCTGGCTGCTCCTCACAGGAGACATCCCTACAAAGGAGCAGGTGAGGAAAGTAATGTTAACCCCCTTTCCCCAATTAAAGGTTTCAAGGTGTGGTTGAGTGGAATTAAGTCAAAAACGGCCCAGAGCAGTCTTGTTGTGGTGAAATGGTTTTGTTCAAATTCTTCATTCTAGCTAGCCCCCACAATGTTGATTATTCAAACAGGTTGAATGCCCTTCATGCCTATTTTTCTCTTTCCATCTTCTACTATTTCTTCTCTCCTTTTCTCCTCTTCTTTTCCTGTCCAGATCGGGGACTTGTACGCTCTTCCCTGTCTATTTTCTCTAGGGTTTTCAACATATTCTTAATCACAACTGCCCTGTTTCTGCTCCAGTTATCTATATGCCCACCCTTTTTAACGTTTACTTATCACATCCAGTCTAGTCGTTGTTCATTTTAATTTTCCCACATATTTTCAATGTTACTACTTTAAATTCTGGTCATGTCAGAAACAGGAAGCAGACTACCTCAATCCATTTAAAAACAAAAATCTAAAGTGTTCCTGTCTTTAGTCTTCCCTCCTAATTTACAATCTTTAAATATTTAGTTATTGATTTTTTTTCTTTTTTTTTCCCTCTTTTGACATAATACTACATTTTTCATCAGTTCATTCATTTTGGTGATTGCCAGAATGAGAATCCATTATCACAGCGTAGTAAAACTGATATTCTTCTCTTTGGGTTTGAATGACTTTTTGATAATAGCCCTATGTAAACCAAACTGCACCTTCTTTTGAGTGTGGTAACGTCTGCTGCTTGCCACATTTTCCATTTGTGAACAAGACAACAAATACAAGTACAAATGCACAACAACAAACACCATGTTGAGCACAGGTATAAAGAAAAATGGGAACATAAGTTGCTGCATTAACTACTTTTATATACACAACACAAGCTGTTGAACATGGAGTACAACCTTCTGGTGTTAAGAAACAAACAAAATAACTCTCGCTAGCACAATTACCTCGATCAAAATGTAGAAATGCACGCACTACAGGATGAAAGCTGGATGATGATGTGATGGTGCCTTAGAGAAACATACTGCCCATATTTTTGTTACGGTAGCTGGTAAATATTTATAGAAGTTTTGCAGGCAATAGCTTTTACGTTTACATGGGCGCATTTGTAAAGATGCCTCAATATAGTAGCTGTGCGCCCAATTCATGCCTGGCACATTTCATGGTCTTGTTAACCCTGATGCACTTGTTTTGCCCCCGTAGGTGAGCTGGGTATCCAAGGAATGGGCAAAGAGGGCAGCTCTTCCGTCCCATGTTGCCACCATGCTCGACAATTTTCCCACCAACCTGCACCCGATGTCTCAGCTCAGCGCTGCAGTCACTGCTTTAAACAGCGAGAGTTGTTTTGCCCGAGGCTATGCTGAAGGGATCAACCGTGCCAAGTACTGGGAGGTAAGAAAGAACTGCTCTCGCACCTATTTAAAAAACCATGGTCTCTCGCCAATAGAAATTGCACAATGCTGTCTTCAACACTGCAAGAATACTCCTCTTGGTTATGGGTTCTTGCAGGGCTCTGCCTGTATTATGCCCATGCATCTGTTTTATGATAGAGTTTTTTTTTATATGGGGTAAAATTGAGAAATGGGAACTTCAGGACATCATGATGAGACAAAAATGTAGTGTCCGGTAGCTCTAGCAATTTTGTCAATCTTTATTTTTAAATGCTATGAAAGATGATATATATCATTCGTTTTTGCTCCTTTTAACCGGATATGGGTGCAAAGGTCATGGATCCGTGCTCCATCTAACTACTACTGCAGACTCTTATGGTAATCTTCACCACAGGTCCCTTGCGATCCCTCGTAGTTAGGCCCAAATGTTAAATCCAAATTTTTTCAAAGTACATTTCAGATGGGCAGTTCTTGAGTTCTTGAACCTCTGTGTGATGATAGACCATTCCACTGACTCGGTGGACTTCGTGAACTTCAAACCCATTTTAACTTTTCTGCCAAGTTCATTAACTTTCTCTTTTCTTGTCAGGTAAACACAGACATGTTATACTTCTCGTAAGTTTTCATATTCATGTTCCTGCATGTCTTACTACAATATGGTAACCAAACCTTGAAGCTTCCTGTGGTTAGCTCTGTCCCTGGAAAGCCCCTTCCAACAAAAATCAGGAAACTCTCCAGAGCACACCCCAAATACGCATATTAATCTTAACAAGAGACCAGTTATCCCTTCAGTCAATTTCTACCTGCATGTTAAAAAAAAAAAAAAAAACAATGCAAACCTCCCTGCATTAAGCTTTTCTTAATTGTCATAAACCAACATTATATAAGCCGGATTCAGATCCTTCAGAAAACAGTATGAGACCTGTTCTTGGGGTCCTGGGACAATTTAAGTTGAATGAATTAAGTTCTTGGTTGGTAATATTTTGCCTTATGTCATAGGACTTCTGGCCCCTCCGGGTAGATAGCCTGGTTACTTCTTGTACACACTTGACTGTTCTAATGGTAGCAAAGCTAAGTACTCAAAATTCACCTAGAAGGAAGTAAGTGTTATACTATTTGAGTGTCCATAGCCAGTGTAATGATTTGTGTGAAGTATGTGTTATTTTTTAAATATACTTGCATCCAAAACAATCATTGGTAAAGCCAATTGGAAACCTATTGACATTTTAGCGATGCTGTGCATTATGGCTAAAGAGGGAAACAGAAACCAGAAAGGTGCTATGCATGGTTTCTGCTATGTCATTTTGTAGGCATGTGGCACCACGCATGCCCGAGCCTACAAAATGCACAAGCACCATTTATCTTTTTATTTACTGATTAAATTAGATTGGCAAAGGAAAAAAAGTAGTGCAGTTTTTTTTTAAAAGTTGGTGGGGGTGGAAGCAAAACAAAGGGTGTGGATGGGTGGAAGCATCACAGAGGGTGAAGTCAGAAACAACACAGAGTGTGATTGGAGAAGTACATAACAAAGAAAGAGCGACCAACATGGAGTGGGGTAGAAGCACCCAAAGGCAAGTGCAACACAGGGGGGCAAGTGTTTGCCATTCCATAGATATAGACAGCGTGTAAATGTTGCATAATCTTTGATATGACTAAGCTTTACTAGATACGTAGAGATATCGTTTCAGGCAAGAACAAGTTTCTCGAGAATAAGCAAACGTAGGCCCCAACTTTCCATGAAAATCAAGTGATGAGTTGGAAGTAGTTGTTAAAAGTTAAGATCTTCCACCAGAATAAGATCCATGCTGAGTGAAAGGGTGGTGGTTAGGGTAGGATGGGGGTGGTGGTCTTAAGACTGGTGGGTAGGGTGGGGTGGCAGAGTAGAGTGGTGATTAGGAAAGGGGGATGGTGGTGGTATTTGGGGTTGGGTGGTGGTTAGATTACGATGGCGGTGGTGGCAGGGTAGGCTGGGGTGGGTGTTGAAGGGTAGGCTGGTGTGGGTGTTGCTGGCAAAGAGATCGTGCTTAGTGTGGTGGTGCTTAGGCTGGAGGTGGTGGGTCAGGTAATGGTGATGGGTAGGGTCTTGGCTGTTAGCATAAGGTGGTGGCAGGTGGGATAGGATGTTGGATGGTGGTGGTTTGGGGCTGGGAGGGGGTACTGGGGCTTTGTGTGGAGGTGGTTGGATGTTGGGTGGTTGGTGGTTGACGGTTGGGTGGGGGGTAGTGGGTGGATTTGGAGGTGTGGTGATGGTTGTGTGGTTAGGGTGGGGGCTGCTGGCATGGGAAGTTAGGGTGGTGGTGGGAAGGTGACAGGGTTGCTAGTGGTTGTAGGCTGGGTATGGTGGGGTTAGGGAAGTGGTAGGGTGGTGGTAGGGTGGTGGTAAGGTGATGGTAGGATGATCTGGGGTTGGGTCTGGGTTAGGATGTTGTGTTGGTGTGGTGGTTCTGGTTAGGGTGGGGTGGAGTAGTGGTAGGGTGGTGATGTGCTGGTAGGGCGGTAATGAGGTGATGGTGGTTAGGGGATAGCAGGGGTGGTTAGGAGTAGGTTGGGGTAGTTAAAGGTAGGGTGGCAGTGGTGGGTAGGGGTGTGGTGGTGGCAGTAGACTGGTGATTTTATCAGACCGTTCACATTATATTGACCCCTGGCAGATGGGCACCAACCTCCTGATGATTCTGCATCTTGACCTAATATGCCCTGTTGTATCCAGGAGAGCAGGCCAGCTAATTAGGCAATCCTTAAATGTGTGGCTGCTTGCACTGCTGCTCACTGCTTCGAGGTTTTTACTCTCCTTGCTAGGAGGGGTGGCCATCTCCTGCAGCCTGGGAGTTGTGCTGTGAACTACTAGCAAGTAGGATACATGTCCGTGGTTGTAGGGCATATCATTAGGTAAGGGTTTATATTTCTATCAACTCTAGGTATGACCACCCTCTCCTTGACAGGTTCTTTTATGTCTCAGAGGTTGTTTTTTAGCATACCCTTAAGCATAGGGAGGAACTAAAAGGTGCTTTGGGTCTTGGATAATGTTCCAATCAGGAAGTCGTCATGTTCCTGGGCGACATGCATGTCATCCTTATGATACGTGACTGCCCTCTGCATGTCTTCGTGGTATGGATCTGAGGTGGCATCCAGTTTGGTTGCAGGCAGGGTCTCTCTACCTGAATCCAGCTGTGCCTTCTGATTCCAACTCCAGTGGCACAATCCATGCTGATTCTCTGCACTTAGACACCAGCCCCAACGATGCTGGAGAGAGGATCTGTTGTGCTGTCAAACTCTGAACTATCAGCAAAAGTCACATCCTAGCCCAAATTTACGCCAGCCGACTACAAAACCTCTCTGACGCTGACAGAACTCTTTTGCCCGAAATAGACACATTCTCCAGAATCTCTGGATTAAGATTAGCCAACATGGTCTTGATGACATTCCAAATAATATGGATGAACATCAGTTTTATGATGACGACAATCTTTATATTGACCTTCAAGTCCAGGGGTCTGCTTACTTCCCCAGACACTGGCTTGAATGTAAGATCAGCCAGTGCCAGCTGTCTCCTTGGAGCTATTTTCACACAGTGTGGGACGTGGTTCGTGAGATCTTGCCAACTATCCCAAAAGAATATAGCTAACCAGGAATAAATTATCCATGACGGGAAGGATGTAGTGAAGTAGATCATCTGATCAGAATTGGACACTACTAACATCTTGGGCAGGGCAAGTCGGTACCTGCTTGTTGCTTGGATTCCACAACTGAGTGAGATCATTAGCTTTTTCAGGGGATGTCCAGGTGTCTCAGATGGACATGCCATTCAACAGAACTCATTTATTAAGCAACAAACTCTGCACTGCAGCGTTAGAAGGAAAGTGTGGCAGCAGCACGCTCTCCATGCCTTTTTGCAGCTGTGTGGCAGTATCCCCAATGTTTCTGCCCCTATTGAGGCTTCGGCAGGGATTTCCATAACTGACAGCGTCTTAACAATCTATTGCAACAGCAGATGCCCCCCTTCTGTCACTATCCTGTTGCGGCCACAAAACCGCTTTAAACTGCCCACTTTTGGTACATGGTCTTTTTTTGATGAAGGCAGGATACAACATTTCTCCAAGGATGGTGGAAAATCACTTCTGATCAGTGGTGCTCCAGATTGTCTGATGAGAATACTCCTTACCATTCCAGGCAAATCCAACATGTATTCCTCCTATTGCAGACGATCTTTCCGGTAACCACTTGTCCATCCTTCCAGTAGGACGTTTAGGCTCTTTAGGCCAAAAAAGCCATTGAGATGGTCCTGGTGTCTGTATATTCCTGCTATTTTCTGGTAACATAGGATATCGGTCTTTGTCCTATTTTAGATCTTCTCCTGCTCAGTTTTTTTCTACCCTGGATCCAGCTAACTGGATGGTGGCATTGGATTTGCAGAATGTCTATTTCCGATCCCTGCCTTGCAGTTCCACTGGTGTTACCGGAAGTTCAAGGTGAGCAAAGGTCCTTTTCAGTTTTCGTTGTTCCCCTTCAACCTAACCTGTGTCCCTCAGGTATTGATGAAAATGATGGGTGTTTGCATCATATTTTCAGAGGTTGGGAATGCCAGTCTTTGCATACCTTGATGACTGTTTGCTGAGGGCTGGCTCGCTGAAGACATTCATGAGCCACCTCCAGACAGTGAAGAGCCACCTCACATCATTGAGGTTCTCTATCAGTGTGCCAAAGTCACACCTGATTCCTTGCCAGAGCCTCCCATTTATCGGAGTTGTACAGGATACTTGGCTCTTTGGAGCCTTTCCATCACCTCAGCGAGTCCAGGATATTTGGTCTACAATCCTGATGCTTCAACCTCTCTTGGGTTTCAATGAGAACTGCTCTGAGCCTCCATCGCCTTAGTCTCTTACATCATGATTGTGGAACAAACCAGATGACATATTTGGGATTGCAGTGGGATCTAAAGTCTGCGTGGGCTCCGCACTAAGGGAGCCTGTCCTGTTCCGTAAAGGTTTCTGAAGAGACTTGGAAAGAAATGCAGTGGTGGATACTTAGCCCCAGTTGAACCAGCGTCCGACCCCCTCCCTGTACACCACTCGGAGCTGACAATTGTGACAAAGGCATAACTGCTGGTTGTTGGGCGGTCATCTAGGAAAGGTAGAGATCTGGGAAATCTAGTCTTTGGCAGAGACCTGCCTCCATGCCAACTGTGGAGTTTAGGGCAATTTGGTTTGCACTAAAGGTCTTCCTCCTGTCCATCAAGAGTTAATTGGTTCAGGTTCTCAAGGACAGCATTATTGCCATGTGGGTTTGCAACAAAAACAGTGTCAAGTGAGGTCCAAGGTTGTGTGATAAGAAGGCCTGTGCCTCTAAGCTGGCTGAGTCGCCAGGGTGTCTTCTTGGTATTCAACTACCAGGACAGACAAACTCTGATTGCGTTGCTTAACGGATCACTAATAGCAGTTTAGTTCAAAGATGACACCAGACATCTTCCAGCAATGGGGAGAACCCTAGCTTGATCTTTTCACCATCACCGAGAACATGCAGTGTCCAAGCTTTTGTGTGCTGGAGTTCAGACAAAGAAATGCTTTCATAGACTCTTTCCATCTAGAGTAGAGCTCAGGACTCCAGTATGTATTCTTGCCTCCACCTCTCCTGCTACGAGTTCTGAAGAAGATCAGGAACAACCAGACCTATGTCATCTTAGTTGTTCTGGATTGAGCTAGGAAAGAATTATTTCAGGATCTTTTGGGCATGAGCATCGGTCCCTCAGTCAGGCTACCCCTTCAGGAGGAAATTCTGTTGCTGCAGCAGAAAAGGTACTGCATTTGGATCTGCACAATCTGCACCTCCATGTGTGGAGATTGAGTGGTGACAACTGAATACTTTTGACCTCTTCCTGAGGTAGTTGATGTCACCTGTCAATGAGGCATCCATTCAAAAAATCAATTTATGCTGGACGCTAGCAGAAGTTTGTGTCTTGGTTTTCTTCTCATCGGATACAACCATTGCAAGCCAGATTTTCAGATGTGTTGCTGTTTGATTGTTTGCAGTGGCCAGTGTTAAAATGTGTGTATTTGTCTCATTATTAGCCTCTCTACGTTTATCAGATCAGCCAACATTGGTTAAATGTCACAGTGAGACCTTAACATGGTCCTCACTTACTTGATGTGTACCTTATTTTAACCAGTGCTCAGCTATTGTCTGCGTCTTTTGACTCTGAAAACCGTCTTTCTCATAGAGATAACATCAGCTTGTTGCATGAGTAATTTGCATGCATTGCCTGTCCAACGACATAAACATCCCTTTTTCCAGACAAACTGGTACTACAGACTGGGGCTGCTCTCCTGCCCAAGGTTGAGACTCCTTTCCATGTCAGACAGTCCTTCATATTCGACCATTCTTTGCTCAACCTCATAAATCGAAAAAAAGGAGGATTCCATACTATGGATCTCTGAGCTTTTATATTGATCGAACCAAGGGACAATCAATCAGGAGGATGATCAGCTCGTTGGTGCTCGCAGGAGCACACGAAGGTAAAGCTTTAGTGTCTACTCACAATGTGAGGAATCTGCAAATAAAAGTATCTGTCAGAAAAGCAAGTTACTTACCTTTCGTAACACTTATTCGGATGGATACTCTGTGACTGCAGATTTCCCGCAGGCCCTCCCACGTTACCATTCTGTAAAATTGACTTTTTTTATCCCTCTGTCTCAAAAAGGTCCCACTTCAGAAATCTGCACACTGACATATCTGATCAGTCAATGACTCCGCCTCAGATTTCACAGAGAGGGCTCAGAAATAAACTGGCATCAGCACACAAGAGTGGTGACTATGTGACTCTGGCGCCCCTTTACGGTGCAGGGCAGAGTTCATAAAGAGCCACAGGACACCCGCTTCTGGCACTTAAGGGAATTGCTGCAAAAAAAATCTCAGGGTCCCGTCTGCTGCCGGGAGATATTCATAAGGTGAGAGTCTGTGGTTTGATAATCCACCAGAAAGAGTTAGCTAAGGAAAGTAACTTGTCCGTTTGAGTATTCTGGTCATTCCCAAAAATATCTCCCAAAAAGACATTGTTTTAGAGTCCGAAATTGGCCTGGCATAGAGTAAAATCCATGGAAGAATACCCGGAATATGTCACCTAGTGGGTAACATGAACTGATAGGACATAACCTTTTGAAGGCAGAGCCTGAAGAGTGTGTGAACGAGCAAAGACATGACAAAGGAGGTGAGGAGTCACACTGTGGCAGAAGGGGACTGCAGGTCTAGCCAAGGAGGTCATGGGCTTGGGGATCACTTGTGCTTTTTCTGGATTGTTCCTCACGTTTGTAGTACTCCCTATTTCATGTGTTTAAAACACACATTAGCCTTGCACCTTGACTAATCATGAATCACTTCTGTAGTTGTGGTCTCCAGAACTAAACACAGCCTTCCAGATGAGACCTTCAGCATCGGACACCACAGTACTAGGGTGTGGGGATTGATCAGCGGCTCCTATTGGAGCACAGTAAATCATTAAATGCCTTCATAAACACAGTACTGTGTTAACAGAAATACCCCAGGTTGGCCCAGTGAAAGAGACATGATGCTCCAAAACACACATGAAACATCCTCCAAAAGGGGTAGCAAAATGTTTGCGGCACGGGGATCTGGAAAAATTACTCCTGGTGACTAGGTGCCTCAGAACCAGACACTATACTCCTCATGAGGCCTACCATTAATGTATGCCTAGTGTAGTTAATGTTGTCAACTGCCGTTTGTTTGCCGACATTAGCAGTATTTTAATGTCCCGGCCAGTACAAAAATTAGGACAATCACCAAATGTTAGAATTTTTTCCCCTTATCGGTACATGCATTAATCAGACAAGAAGAAAGCACTTTAAAATGTGTTCTAGAGTGCCCTGCTGATCACTGACTGATACTAATGGTAAGGAGACATAAAGGCTATGTTAAATGATTACAGACCATTTTATATAAAGTTCCATTTAAGTGTCATGTCCTTGGCTCTGCAAAGGTTTTTTTTTTTTTTGTAATTTTTTTTTTTTTTAATTTTCTTTTTAGGTCGAGCCTAGACAGACCATACACTCTCTTGAGACCTGCTGTATTCACTCTGTGGGCTTACAGCCTGCCTCCAGCTTTTGATTAGCTAATGTCAGTGTCCTTTAAAAAAAAAAAAACTTTGCTTCTAAGTGGCTAATAGTTACTGCTTGTCCCACCACTTTTCTCAGTTGTTAACTCCTATCGCTGCTGGACTTATCCTCTTCCACTTGTGCCCTTTCATGTCTTTAGAATTGAATTTTTTCATTCGGACCAAGCACTTCCCACTTAGCGTTGCACCCGATTCATGGCTGCCACGCTTTAATTTAATCGAACACTTCCCTCAAGTGTTTGTTGTGTTTTGTTATACTTTTCAACAGTTTTTACTCATGGCACGAGGCTGCTACACAAAAGTGCTGTCATCATTTTATTGTACTTCAAACATTTTAATTTAATATGTGAAACGCACAAATAACCCATTGGTGTTGCCAAAATTAAAACGTGCATCGTGTGAGAAGGGGGGACGCATCCTGCAGCAGTTGTAGGGAAGGCAGGTGTTGCAGTGAGGCCTGCCTCGGCTCTGGAGAGGCCACTCCCTTCCTGAGGGGAAGTTGGCACGTCCAGACCTAAGGTGGGGAGGTGAAGGAGGGCCATCCGAGTGGCAGCCACTGCCCGAGGGCAAAGGAGAGCTTCAGGCTGCCATCAGCGGCAGAACAGCCGGTGGATCTGTCAGGAGAAGCAAAGGTGTGGTAGCAGGGTGACGGGTGTGGAAGGACCAGTGCAGGGGCACGCTGCTGCCTTTGACACCCTCTACCCTGCTATAGGGGCAGCAGGGCAGAGGGCATTGAGTGATTCACGCATTCTTTTTATTGGGCAGTTAGCCTTCCTTTTGTTGTATCGGGGAGTCCGAGTGCGGGGCACCTGGGAGCACTTCCTTTGGCAGAAGCATGCAGTTAGTGCGAGGGGCGGCACCCGAGTAAACTTTCTTCTGAGCTGTTGGACCCCTCAAACTGCACACAGTCCCAGTGAAGCTCCTCTGGAAATTCCCAGGCTGCAGTGTGCACAGCTCCACTGGCCACCTTTCAGCTGCACGCGTAGTCCCACCGCAGATCTTCAGTACACTCCCTGGCTGCAGTGTACACCCCTCCAGTTGCACACGTGCTTCCACTGTAGCGCCTCCTTACACTCTTGGGATACAATGTGTACATCTGCACTCGTACCCTCACTGAAGCTCCTCAGTGCACTACTGGGCTGCAGTGTGAATATCGCCCAGACCATCCGTCAGCGGCACTCCCTGGGTCGTGCCTAGCAACACATCTGTTCAGTCTCACCCACTGTCAACATTTGAAACGTCTCCTATATGGAGGGTAGCTGGAGCAGGAAGAGTTCAAAGGTACTTGCTCTTTTGATTTTCTTCATTGTGGATATTCACAACATGAACATTCTGTGTCCACTCATCATTGTTTATCCATCTCCCATTACATAGCAACCAATTGGCTTAGCTCAGTAGTTTGACATTTCACTATAGCGATTCCACCAGTAGTTAATGTATTTTGTTTAAATTAATCGCTCACATCTCACCCCCTCGACTCTCGCCCCAAGGTTTTCTTTAAGGAGGAGGAATGCGCCCTACCTAAACAAAATGAGTTGTCAATTTGCAAGTATACCTGCTTTGTACATGAACGGCAACCCCAGACACTGACTCTGTACACACCACTGGTTGTCTTACTTTTTTTTAATGATCTTTGATGCAGTTAATAAGGACAGGAGTAAAGATATGATCAGTAAGCACTGAACAGTTTTAGATAACACTGCACATCTCTAAATAGAGTAACAGGTCTCGTGCTTCACTGTTATGAAAACAAAGGTAATCAGACAAGCAAAAAAGCAGCTAAGTTTATAATTTACATGGGTGTATAGTCTACTAACAACATTTTAGACCCACGCATGCTAAGTTACTGCCTGTGCTGTGTTTAAGTGCTTGCTGTTCTTGTACGTTGTCCACTGGGACCTATTTTTCTGAGCCTTAATGTATGTAATTTAGGTGTTGTATAAAGTGCCCATGATTCGCTTTTGGACATTTTTATGTGTGTATATATAGATGTTCGATGGCATGTGTAGCTGCAGATACACATGCTGTGCATTATCCTGCCATCTAGTGTTGGGCTCGGAGTGTTACAAGTTGTTTTTCTTCGAAGAAGTCTTTTCGAGTCACGAGACCAAGGGACTCGTCCCTTTCGGCTCCATTGCGCATGGCCGTCGACTCCATCTTAGATTGTTTTCTTTACGCCATTGGGTTCGGACATGTTCCTCTTCGCTCCGTATTTTGAATCGGGAAAGTTAGCTAATCATCGAAAAATCGACGGTATTGTTCGCGCTCGGTACCGGTTTAGTGTTAGGACATCGACACCGATAGAAGAAGCGCTCCGGCAGCCCTTCGGGGCTTCCACTCTTCAGCGGGGCCTGGTCGGCCCGACCGCGTCCATTGTCGAAACTCATGGACCGGACCCCCTTCCGCTTCTGCCCGAATTGCCACGCCAAGTATCCTTATACAGACCAACACTTGGTCTGTAATCTGTGTCTATCACCGGAATACAGGGAGGATACTTGTGAGGCCTGTCGGGCATTTCGATCGAAAAAGACCCTACGCGATCGAAGAGCCAGAAGACCTCAAATGGCGTTGACACCGGCCGAACAGATCGACGTAGAGGAGGAGGAAAGAATCTCCATTCAAGAATCGGACTCGGACGACTCCGAAAGTGAGCTACCGATGGCACAACAAAAAACTGTGAGTAAAACTGCCCCGGCCAAGACTCACTCCAAAATCATAAAGGCCAAGGGGATGCCACCGCCAACAGGCCATGGCTTAACCCGAAAACACAGTGACCAACCATCGGCACCGAAAAAGGCCTCGCAACAGCCGAAGACATCCGACTCCGGTCGAGATACCGGCTCTGAACCATCTTGGCACTGAGAGTTCGACACACCCAAGGCGAAAAAGGTTTCCTCGGAGCCGAAAAAGACTGTTCCGAATCCTTCGGTGTCGAAAAAGGCAGCCTCGGAGCCGAAAATAGGTTCCTACACAGAGGAGCACGGACTTTCCAGCCAAATGCAAGAGCACAGATTTGAGCAGGAATTAAGTATGTGAGAACCAGACCATACTCAAAGGAGGCTGCACATCCAGAAAGACTGGTAAAATATAAACTCTTCCTCCTATTAAAATAAAAAGAAAGCTAGCATTTCAGGAGTCGGAAATGCAGCCAAAGGCAAAGGTGGCAAGAGACAAAACACCACCTCCAAGGTTTTTGCCACAGCCTTCTCCACTGCATTCACCACAGCTGTCCCCGGTAACAACACCCCCCAATGCAGTCACCAACACACACGGGGATGACCCGGATGCATGGGACTTATATGATGCACCGGTCTCCGACAACAGTCCCGATTGTTACCTGGCAAGGCCGTCACCTCCAGAGGACAGCACTGCATATATGCAGGTGTTATCAAGGGCAGCTACTTTCCACAATGTAGCAATGCATGCGGAGCCAATAGAAGATGACTTCTTATTTAACACCTTGGCATCCACCCACAGCTCTTATCAAAGTTTGCCAATGCTCCCAGGCATGCTCAAGCACGCCAAACAGGTGTTCCAGGACCCAGTGAAAGGCAGAGCCATCACGCCTAGGGTGGAGAAAAAATATAAACCTCCCCCAACGGACCCTGTGTTTATAACACAGCAACTGACACCAGATTCGGTGGTCGTGGGTGCGGCCAGAAAGAGGGCAAACTCCCAATCATCAGGAGACGCACCACCGCCTGACCAGGAAAGTCGGAAGTTCGATGTTGCAGGCAAACGGGTGGCAGCACAGGCAGCCAATCAATGGTGGATTGCCAATTCACAGGCTCTACTGGCTCGCTACGACAGGGCACACTGGGACGAGATGCAGCATATAATACAGCACTTGCCCAAGGAACACCAGAAACGTGCCCAACAGGTTGTTGAGGAAGGACAAGCAATTTCCAACAACCAAATAAGGTCTGCACTGGACTAGGGAGACACAGCAGCACGGACAGTGAACACTGCGGTAACCATTCGCAGGCATGCATGGTTACTGAGCTCAGGTTTTAAACCGGAAATCCAGCAAGCTGTGTTAAATATGCCATTTAACCAGGAACAATTGTTTGGGCCGAAGGTGGACACGGCAATCGAGAAACTAAAGAAGGACACAGACACGGCCCTGGCCATGGGCGCACTCTACTCCCCACAAAGCAGAGGCACTTTTAGAAGACCACAGTTTAGAGGGGGGTTTCATACCCAAACCCCAGAGCCTTCCACCTCACAAGCCAGACCCACCTATCAGGGGCACTACCAGAGAGGAGGGTTTCGAGGATCATACAGGGGTAGTCAATTCCCAAAAGCAAGGGGGAAATTCCAAAGCCCTAAAACAACTCAAGCCAAACAGTGACTTCATTGTCACAAACCCCCAACACTTAACACCTGTGGGGGGGGAGACTTACTGCATACTACAAAAACTGGACAAACATAACTACGGACGCATGGGTCCTAGCCATTATCCAACATGGTTATTGCATAGAATTCATAAATCACCCACCAGATGTGCCCCCAAGAGCACACAATATGTCCAAACAACACTTAGACCTGTTACAGCTAGAAGTCCAAGCATTGTTACAAAAACAAGCAATAGAACTAGTACCCAACCATCAAAAAGGAACAGGTGTCTACTCCCTGTATTTCCTAATTCCAAAGAAAGACAAAACGTTGAGACCCATATTAGACCTCAGAACGCTGAATCTCTACATCAAATCAGATAACTTCCACATGGTAACACTTCAAGACGTGATTCCTTTGCTCAAAAAACAGGACTACATGTCAACATTGGATCTCAAGGATGCATATTTCCACATACATCCTTCTCACAGGAAATACTTAAGGTTTGTAATCCAGGGCGTGCATTACCAATTCAAGGTGTTAGCATTCGGGATAACAACAGCCCCAAGGGTATTCACAAAATGCCTTGCAGTAGTAGCCGCTCATATGAGACAGCACATGCACGTATTCCCATACTTAGACGATTGGTTAATAAAAACCAGCACTCGGCAACAGTGTCTTCTTCACACACAATACATTATAGAAACTCTACACAAACTAGGGTTTTCTATAAACTACCAAAAATCACATCTACAACCATCCCAAATACAACAATACTTGAGAGCAATACTCAACACGCAAAAGGCGATTGCCACTCCAAGTCCGAAAAGGGTACAAGCGTTCCAGAATATAATTATAAACATGCAGCCAAACCAACACTACCAGGTGAAGTTTGTAATTAAACTTCTAGGCATAATGTCTTCATGCATAGCCATTGTCCCAAACGCAAGACTACACATGCAGCCCTTACAACAGTGCCTAGCAAGACAATGGACACAAGCACAGGGTCAACTCCAAGATCTAGTGTTGATAGACCGCCAGACACACTTCTCGCTTCAATGGTGGAGCCCTATAAATGTAAACCAAGGGCGGCCGTTCCAAGACCCAGTGCCTCAATACGTGATCACAACAGATGCTTTCATGATGGAGTGGGGAGCACACCTCAACCAGCACAGTATACAGGGACAATGGGATGTTGAGCAAAAACAACTGCATATAAATCATTTAGAACTGTTGGCAGTGTTTCTAGCATTGAAGGCATTTCAACCACTGATAGCCCACAAACCCATTCTTGTCAAAACACACAACATGACAACAATGTATTACCTCAACAAACAAGGAGGGACACACTTGTCACAACTGTGACTCTTAGCACAGAAGATTTGGCATTGGGCGGTTCACAATCACATTTGCCTAATAGCACAATACATCCCAGGCATTCAAAACCAGTTAGCCGACAATCTCAGTCGAGATCACCAACAAACACACGAATGGGAAATTCATCCCCAGATCCTACAAGATTACTTTCGACGCTGGGGAACACCAAAAATAGACCTATTCGCAACAAAAGAAAACGCACAATGCCAAAACTTCGCGTCCAGGTACCCACACCCTCTGTCCAAGGGCAATGCGTTATGGATCAGTTGGTCAGGGATATTTGCTTACGCTTTTCCCCCTCTCCCACTCATTCCTTATCTGGTAAACAAACTGAGTTAAAACAGACTCAAACTAATACTCATAGCACCAACCTGGGCTCGCCAACCGTGGTACACAACACTGCTGGACCTATCAGTAGTACCTCATGTTAAACTACCAAACAGACCAGATCGGTTAACTCAACACAAACAACAGATCAGACACCTGAATCCAGCATCGCTCAATCTAGTAATCTGGCTCCTGAAGTCTTAGAATTTGGACACTTAGACCTTACACAAGAATGTATGGAGGTCATTAAACAAGCTAGGAAACCAAATACAAGACATTGTTATGCAAATAAATGGAAAATATTTGTTTACTACTGCCACAATAATCAAATTCAACCACTACATGCTTCCGCAAAGAACATTGTAAGTTACTTTATTACACTTACAAAAGTCTAAACTAGCATTCTCTTCTATTAAAATACATCTCACAGCAATATCTGCAGATTACACATTCAACATCGCTTTTTAGAATCCCAGTTATCAAAGCATTTATGGAGGGATTAAAGAGAATCATACCCCCGAGAACACCACCAGTACCTTAGTGGAACCTTAATATTGTATTAACACGACTCATGGGACCACCATTTGAATCCATGCACACTTGAAATGCAATACTTAACTTGGAAGGTAGCCTTCCTAATAGCTATCACATCTCTTAGAGTAAGTGAAATACAAGTATTAGTATTTACCATACAAGAACCCTTTATACAAATACATAAACATAAAGTGGTTCTCTGTACAAATCCCAAATTTTTACCAAAAGTTATATCACCATTCCACCTAAACCAAACAGAGGAGCTCCCAGTCTTCTTTCCACAACCAGACTCAGTAGCCGAAAGAGCCTTACATACGTTAGACATAAAAAGAGCACTAATGTATTACTTTGACAGGACAGAACAGTTTCACAAAACAATTGTTTGTAGCCTTCCAAAAACCTCATGCAGGAAATCCAATATCCAAACAAGGCATTGCCAGATGGATAGTGAAATGTATACAAACCTGCTATATTAAAGCAAAAAGAGATCTACCTATTACACCAAGGGCGCATTCCACTAGGAAAAAAGGCGCCACAATGGCTTTTCTAGGGAATATACCTGTGACAGAAATTTGTAAGGCAGCCACATGGTCCACGCCTCATACATTCACAAAACATTACTGTGTAGATGTGTTAACAACACAACAAGCCACAGTAGGACAGGCTGTATTACGAACATTATTTCAGACAACTTCAACTTCTACAGGCTAAGCCACCGCTTTTGGGGAGATTACTGCTTATTAGTCTATGCACAGCATGTGTATCTGCAGCTACACATGCCATCGAACGGAAAATGTCACTTACCCAGTGTACATCTGTTCGTGGCATGAGGCGCTGCAGATTCACATGCGCCCTCCCCGGGAGCCTGTAGCCGTTATAAGTTGAATGAAAATTGTAAATTTGTAAATAAATACTATTTTAATACACATTATGTACATACATACTTACTCCATTGCATGGGCACATTTAGTATATTCACAACTCCTACCTCACCCTCTGCGGGGAAAACAATCTAAGATGGAGTTGACGCCCATGCGCAATGGAGCCGAAAGGGAGGAGTCCCTCGGTCTCGTGACTCGAAAAGACTTCTTCGAAGAAAAACAACTTGTAACACTTCGAGCCAAACACTAGATGGTAGGATAATGCACAGCATGTGAATCTGCAGCGTCTCATGCCACGAACAGATGTACACTGGGTAAGTGACATTTTCCATATATATATTTTCGATGTCATGTGTAGGATACACATGCTATGCATTGCTTCTGCCATCTAGTGTTGGGCTCGAAGTGTTGCAAGTTGTT
Source organism: Pleurodeles waltl (assembly GCF_031143425.1). Classification (NCBI taxonomy): domain Eukaryota; kingdom Metazoa; phylum Chordata; class Amphibia; order Caudata; family Salamandridae; genus Pleurodeles; species Pleurodeles waltl. The sequence continues at coordinate 40,964,440 of NC_090443.1, forward strand.
TTTCTTCAAATAAGTCTTTTTGGAGTCACTGGATCGAGGGACTCCTCCTCTCGGTCATAGTGCGCATGGGCATAGACTCCTTTGTTAGACTGTTTTCTTTCTGCTGTCGGGTTCGGACGTGTTTCCTCGCGCTCCGAGATTTTGAATCGGAAACTCTAGATAACTTTCTTTCACCGTCTGTATTATTTCGATAGTGCTTTTTATCTATAGTCGAGCCGATAGTACAGTCGAAAACCAATTTTCGCCATTCTGGCTGCGAGCACCCATCTTGGGCCTGTTCAGGACTACTGCGTCGAAGCCTGATGGATTGGACTCCATTCAGATTTTGTCCTCGCTGCCACGCGAAATTTCCATACACAGATCAACACCTGGTAAGTAATCTGTATCTCTCTCCAGATCACCGAGAAAAGGATTGTGAAGCCTGTCAATCGTTCTGATCCAAGAAGGAGCTACATGACAGTCGAGCCAGGAGATTGGAGATGGCGTTGAAAAGTACTGAGTATATCGACACACTTGAGGAAGAACATGCGCAGATGTTTCCATTCAGGACACTGACTCCAAAGAAGACTCGGAAGAAGATAGCCAAATCATCACTGCTGGCCAGCACGTGAGTACGACTGCCATTGCGCCCACTCCAAAAAAAAGTCCTCTAAGGCCTTGGGTGCACCACTGCCAGAGAGCCATGGTTCGGAAATTCTCAGCGACCGACCTTCGGGTTCGGCGCTGAACAAGGCCACACCTGCTTTGATACCAGAGTCGAGCAAAACCACCAAAAGCTCAACTTCCAAACCGAGTCGGCCTCCACACTCTTCGGAGTCGAAACCTCAACGTCCTGCCTCGGAGACGAAACAGGCTGTATTTTCAGGCTTGAAAACACTGCAAACAGCGGAGCTGAAGAAGTATTCCTACACAGAAGAGCAAGTACTTTTGAGTCATCTGAAGCAGAGCTCCAAGCCATGTGATGAGCAGTGCTCTAAATCATCGAAACCTTCGGAATATATTTCTGAGGACACTGAAATTCAACCCATTCTCAAAATCATGGATGAGAGACAATCAAGGATCCATATCCATAAAGAGACTGGCAGAATCATTACTGCACCTCCTTCACAGACTAAAAGAAAGATGGCTTTTCAGGAACATCTAGATACTGCTCCATCACCAGCAAAAAAAAAATGTAAACGAAGGAGAAGCCATAACCTCTGCATACTTCTCCCCCCTCATTCACCACAACTTTCTTTTTCACCACCACCCACTAGCCCACCAACTTTGCCTTCACCAACTCACTCACAGACTTATTCCCATGGTGATACAGTTGATCCCTGGGAACTGTATGATCCAGATCCCATACCTGCTAATGACCCAGACTTATATCCTTCCACACCTTCCCCCACCAGAAGATATTACTGCATACACGCAGGTCATTTCTAGGGCAGCAGCGTACCACGGGGGTACTTATGAACAGTGAGCCTTTGGAAGAGGATTTCCTTTTTAATACATTATCCTCCATGGCCTCACGTTACCAGTGCCTCCCAATGCTACCTGGCATGATAAAACATATAGATGAGATATTTAATGAGCCAGTTAAAGCTAGGGTTTTAACACCACGCATTGATCAGAAACATAAGCCTGCACCTACAGACTCTGCTTACATTACCCATCAGGTACCTCCAGACTCAGTGGCTGTCAGTGCCACCAGAAAAAGGGCCAATAGTCAATCGTCAGGGGATGCCCCTCCCCATGACAAAGAAAGTAGGAATTTCGATGCTGCTGGCAAGAGAGTAGCTACACAAGCAGCTAACCGATGCGAATTGCAAACTCACAAGCCTTGCTAGCAAGGTATGATAGAGCTCACTGGGACGAGATGCAGGAGCTATTACAACACCTGCCAAAAGAGGATAAAAAAAGGGTTCAACAAATTGTTGATGAAGGTCAGGCAATAAGTAATATTTAGATACGGTCTGCCCTTGATGCTGCAGATATAGCAGCTAGAAGTGTGAATACCGCTGTAATCATACGCCGACATGCATGGTTATGTTCCTCTGGATTCAAACCAGAAATACAGCAGGCAGTACTGAATATGCCCTTCGATGATAAACCCCTGTTTGGTCCGGAGGTTGACGCCACAATAGAAAAACTCAGGAAAGACACAGCTAAAGCAATGGGAGCCTTATACACAACACCTTACAGAGGCTCCTTTTATAAGCAGCAATTTAGAGGAGGATTCAAGCCCCAATCTACGGAGGCTTCTACCTCCCAGCCTAAACAAGGTCATCAGCAGCAGTACCAGAGAGGGGGATTTAGAAGCTCTTATAGAGGACAGCACATTAGAGCCAGAGGCAAATTCCAGGCCTCAAAAACTGTCACTAACCCAACAAAACAGTGACTTCATAAGCAGGCCACAACCCCACACATCTTCTGTGGGGGGCAGACTGCAGCAATTCCACTCCCAATGGCAAAATAACACCACAGACCAATGGGTACTCCCAATTATCTGCAATGGTTATTGCCTAGAATTGATTTCTACCCCTCCAAATATTCCTCTTCGTTATCACAGGTTGTCCCCAGAACACAACGTTCTATTACAACAAGAAGTACAATCACTGCTACTGAAAGAGGCAATAGAATTAGTTCCAAAATCTCAACATGGAACAGGGGTATATTCTCTATTTCCTCATTCCCAAAAAGGATGGCACTCTCAGACCCATTCTAGGTCGCAGACCACTAAATCTATTTATCCTGTCAGAACCCTTTCACATGCTAACTCTACAGGACGTCATTCCACTACTACAAGATTACATGACCGCATTAGATCTCAAAGATGCGTATTTCCATATACCCATCCTTCCAGCTCACAGAAAATGCTTAAGGTTTGTGATAGCCGGAAAGCATTACCAATTCAAAGTTCTGCCATTCGGCATAACAACAGCTCCAGTGGTATTCACAAAATGTATAGCAGTAGTAGCAGCTTACCTAAGAAGACAACACATACATGTCTCCTTATCTAGATGATTGCATAAGATTGCTTGATTTTATTAGCCAATGTCAACAACACACTCAGTACACAATAGAAACCCTACATACATTAGGATTCACTCTCAATTACCAAACGTCCCACCTTCAACCAGCGCAGGTGCAACCTTACCTAGGTGCTATTCTCAATACACAAACAACCTTAGCCTATCTAAATACACAAAGGATACAAGCTTTCCAAAATCTCATACTACAAATGCAGCCAAATTAACAATACACTATAAGATTTATCATGAAACTTTTGGGAATGATGGCATCCTGCATAGCAATAGTACTGCATGCAAGGCTAAAAATGAGAACACTACAACAGTGCCTCTCCAACAATGGTCTCAAGCACAGGGCCAATTGCAAGATCTAGTGTTAGACCGCCAAATGCACATGTCCCTTCAATGGTGGAATCTCAGCAATTTAATGGAGGGGTGGTCATTTCAAGACCATGTGCCTCAGACCATACTAATAAAAGATGTATCAATGATAGGTTGGGGAGCTCATTTCAACAACCTTACCATACAAGGGGAATGGGATTCAAAACAGCTAAATTATCACATAAACCATTTAGAAGTATTAGCTGTATTCCTTGCCCTAAAAGACTTTCAACCACTTCTCAAACACAAAACTGTCTTGATAAAAACAGACCATATGACAACCATGTATTATCTAAAGAAACAAGGCGGGACACATTTGTCTCAACTGGCCATTCTTGCACAAACAATATGGAAATGGGCAATTCACAATCACATTTATCTACCAGCAGAATACATTCCAGGAATACACAATCAGCTAGCAGATCTCCTAAGCAGAACACACCAACAGATACACGAATGGGAGATTCACTCCCAAGTACTTAAACAGTACTTTCAAAAGTGGGGGACACCAGAAATAGTCTTATTCGCAACAAGGGAAAACGCAAAATGCCAAAACTTCACATCCAGACACCCTCTATCCAAGGGGAATGCTCTATGGATCAACTGGTCAGGGAAATTTGCTAACCCTTTCCCCCCCTCTCCCACTACTTCCATTTCTGGTCAATAAACTGTGTCAAACCTCTTATCATGATTCTCATTTCCCCCACGTGGGCACGACAACATTGGTACACAACACTCCTAGACCTGTCAGTAGTACCTCACTACAAACTTCCAAACCGACCGGATTTGCTAACACAAAACAAGGGACAAATCAGACATCCCAATCCCAGTGCTCTCAACTTAGCGATTTGGCTCCTGAAGTAATAGAATTTGGATGTTTAAAACTTCCATTTGAATGTATGGAAGTTCTCAAACAAGCATGCAAGCCTACAACTAGACAATGCTATCCTAACAAATGGAAACAGTTTGTTAATCTCAATCTAAAAATACTGACCCACTTACAGCATCAATACAAGATATTGTATGCTACCTACTTCATTTACAAAAGTCATATTTAGCTTTCTCATCTATTAAAATCCATTTTATTGCCATATTTGCAGACTATACAACATACCTCTCTCTTTAGAGTTCCAGTAATCAAAGCCATCATGGTAGGACTAAAATGTATCATTCCACCTAGAACACCACCAGTTCCTGCTTGGTATCTCAATATTGTACTCACAAGACTAATGGGTCCACCTTTTGAACCCATACATTCCTGTGAGATTCAATTTCTAACGTGGAAAGTTGCTTTCCTAGTAGCGATTACTTCATTAAGAAAAGTTAGTGAAATACAAGCATTCACTCTTGAGGAACCTTTATTCCAAGTACACAAACATTAAGTTGTACTTAGAACTAATCCAAACATTTTTGACAAAGGTTGTATCACCTTTTCACATAAAACAGTGGAATTGCCAGTCTTCTTCCTGCAGCCAGATTCAGCTGCAGAAAGAGCCCTCCACACTCTTGATCTTAAAAGAGCTCTAATGTATATGTGGATAGAACAAAAGAGTGTAGAAAACCTAAACCGCTTTTTGTTGCTTTTTAACAACCACATAAATCCTATCTCTAAACAAGGATTAGCTGGATGGATTGTTACATGTATTCAAACATGTTACATTAAGGCAAAACAACAAATTTTAATTACTCCTAAAACACACTCCACTAGGACAAAAAGGTGCTTCTATGGCATTCTTAAGAAACATACCAATGGCAGACATATGCAAAGCTGCCACATGTTTCACACCACATACATTTACAAAACATTATTGTGTGGATGTACTTCCAAAGCAACAGGCCAATGTTGGCCAAGCTGTCCTAAAAACATTATTTCAAACCACTCCAACTCCTACAGGCTAGCCACCGCATTATTTTGGGGAGCAAACTGCTTTTTAGTCTATGCATAGCATATGTATCTGCAGCTACACATGCCATTGAACAGAAAATGTCTCTTACCCTAGTGTACATCTGCATGTAGTGCTGCAGATTCACATGCACCCTCCCTCCTCCCCGTAAGCCTGTAGTCGTTGCAGTTTATTATTTGTACATATGTATATGCATTTACATGGACATCTATTTTACTTATTACTTTCATGGTACATTTACATTCTTACTCGATCACTCCTTCCTGCACCCTTTCTGCGGGAAAACAATCTAACAAAGGAGTCTACGCCCATGCGCAGTATGACCGGGAGGAGTCACTCGATCCCGTGACTCCGAAAAGACTTCTTCGAAGAATAACAACTTGTAATACTCCGAGCCCAACACTAGATGGCGGAAGCAAGGCATAGCATGTGAATCTGCAGCACTACGTGCCACGAACAGGTGTATACATACATACATACAATCTCTTCTTCTGCACCCCAGCACTTAATTTGCTCTATTGTTACTCAAAATATAAAGTTCCACCTCCTTTGAAAGGTTAACTCGGCTTTGTGTTTGGAGGCACTTTTGAGTCCACATCACTAGCACGGAAACGGAGGGGGCAACAGGTGGGGTACCAAAGCTTGAAGGTGCCTCATATAGATGAACATATTCGGTACCAGCCCAGTAACCTATCTTCTGCCAGAAGGGAGTCTCTGGCACCAAGATGTAAGGTGGAAACTAGAAAACCTTTTCTCGAGGCACTTCTGAATGGAAATCAAGGTACTTGATTTGTGGACTTAAAGTAAGGGTGTGTGCCCTGTTTTCTTAATGCTATTTTCCTCTCCACATGTAACTATAGTACCATACACATAAAGTTTCCTCCAGCCTCAAAATCGACCCTAGTAACTGTGGCGTACTTTGAAATAATCATTCTCGTTAGTGGTTGGAATGAACTGTGGCGAAGCTTTGTTTATTATCCTGGGGGTCGACTGCACTCCTTTTTTGCTTGTTGCAAGACGACATGGTACTCGTTCTGTCTGTCCACAAGATGACACTGTACGACGAGCTTTGAGCTGAGTAAACCTCTGTTTAGATACCAGAAGACAAGCCCCTTTATGTAGTGCATTGATTACTCCGATAAACTTGTAATTATGATTTTGAGTAATTTACTGTTTGCCTTCTAGTTATCTGCACGTACTAACCACAGATTAAAGGATACCTCCACAAAGAAACAGCTCCCATCACTGGGCTACCTGGCGTTGGTTCCTTGTTTTAGATTTTTCGAAACCCCTGCATTTGTGTACAAGATCTGCACGTGACTGCTCTGGGGCACCTCGCAAAGCTCTTCCACCCTAACCAGGAACCACTAGTCACCCTAGCACAAATAATCCACTCATCTAAACAGCAGCGCCTATTAAAGCAATCATTTGCGGTGCAACTGGTCTTGCGTTTGCTCGCATTAGAGCTATTAGCGTTGTAAACTCCTAACTGGACTTTTCTTGCCACATAAACTAATAATGAAAAGTAAAACAATTTCACATATGTGAGCCGATGGTCGCCATGAGCGTGAAGGAGACACAGAAAACAGTAGTATCAGCAAAAGTGCAATTATCCAGGTGACCAGCAATAGTGCAATTATCCAAGTAACAGGGTCGATGTCATGGAAAGCGCTGGACTTCTGCCCAGCGAGATCGCGCTGCGCAGGATATGAAATGAAAGTAGTCGAGAAACCAGCTGAAAACACAGAGCCTTGTATATTTTCAGTAGTTGACACGTGCGCTCGAGGAGGGATAAACACCAGAAAAGGCGTGACTGGTGCATTCCTTACACCAAGCGAATCAATCGATTTTTAAAAGGCAAGCCCACAAATTAAAGTGACAGGTGTGACACTGGCGTGGTTAGAAGCCCACAGAGAGAATACAACATGGTCCAGAGTGCTTGCGCGCTCGACCCTTAAAACTACCTCTGTCCATGCATTCCGAAACAGACTTTCAGAAAATCCTTGAAAGGGGATACAATCTTTTCTTTGTTATGAGTACCTGCTTCAACTCTCCAACTTGGTGAATACGCTTTTGCTAATTTTAGCGTGCTCCGGACAACAGGCTAGCAAATCTCAAAAGGGAGACTATGTATGCTTTTGCTGTCGCAACAGTCTTGCCTCTGGATCTTGTACCTTTTCAGATGCTTCCACTTGCCGAGCACCAACGCGCTATGAAGGGCGTAGGTGGTGGCCTCAGTATACTACAAATGCCATAAGTGAATGTCCCATTAAAAACGTGTTTATCATTAGATGAGCTTTGATAGTTACATCCCAGGAGCACCGTTTGGGCGGTGTGTGCGACTCTCCTTAGCCAAAAGGAAAGTCTTTAATTAACAAAAAAAAGTTGGACGGAAGGATCGTAGTCTCTGCTCCGGTTCGGAGCTGAATTAGAAATCTCTACATGGGACTGCCCAGCCTTTCTTTAAATTCATATAGGCAGGTCTCTTACCTCTCTCCAGCGGTATATCATGCAGTCAGCGTGTCATCTTTCATGCTGTAGCAGTCCAGATGTAATCAGTGTATGCAATAGACTGAAAAACGTCTTTATTCTATGTAACGTTCTTTAACTCGCTCTTTACGATGTCCGCCTTTGCACCCAGTAAGCTGCAAGAACCAGAGGATTTCTAATGTCAGGTTTACCTACAGCAGTGACAGCTCTGGGTCCTTTGTGCTTCTACGGTTTATGGAAGACTGCAAGGAAAATGCTACGGTGAGGGATCCATGGGGTTGACTGAGGGGTATAGGGCAGAGAGGGTTTTATTTCGATAATCACCACACAGAACGGGGACACTGATTGCGGCCCCACTTTTATCAATGTACATTTTACCAATCCAGTCTCCCTGACTATTACTCTCTGTATAATGGGTTAGGTTTACATGACCGAGGTCTGCAGAACTAGTCATGAAGCCTCAGTTCTGTGTAAACTGCAATGTTACACGTGTATTAATACACATAAAACTAAATTCAGTCCCTTTAGAAAAACGCTAATGTGTTATAATTTAAAAAAAGGGGGGGGATTGATTGATTGTATACATGGGGAGATAGGTTTCCACCGGGGGGGGGGGGGGAGATTGATTGATTGTATACATGGGGAGATAGGTTTCCACCGGGGGGGGGGGGGGGGGATTGATTGATTGATTGTATACATGGGGAGATAGGTTTCCACCGGGGGGGGGGGGGATTGATTGATTGATTGTATACATGGGGAGATAGGTTTCCACCGGGGGGGGGGGGCGGGATTGATTGATTGATTGTATACATGGGGTGATAGGTTTCCACCATCACCCTTGCCCACTACTACAGTCCGCTTGCCTCACTTTTCCCTTCCTATATTAAAAGATGTCTTCTCACTTACCTGTAAGCTTCTTCTGCCTGATCTCGCTTCAGCACAGGGACAAAGAGTAACTAACTTATCTGGGGAAAACACTTTAAACTATTCATAGGTTTAGCAGATCACGGTTTGGTGCTCTTGAGACCAACTGTAGGAGGATTGAAAAGTTAATCACTTGTAATCCTAGTTTTATGTTCTAGTAAGTCTCTTCTAAACCATGAACAGTAGAATATTTGTGTGCTAGACCCCACAACATTTTTAAATGTATTTTTCTTATTGAAAACCGAGAATAAATGAAAAATGGCTGACTAAATGATACTCGTTCTGAACTCCCTTTTGAGGTCCAGCCTACCGGACATTGTATGGTCGGGTCCACTGGAATTATGCGGCAGGAGAGGGCCAAAGTATGCGGCAGGGTTGAGTAAATTATGCAGCAAGAAAAGACAAATTATTCAGCATTACGCAGCACATTTTGTAATAGTATTTTTTTATTTTGTAATTTGTAAACTTGCTAACACTGTCTGGACATTAGTTGCACCTCAATAGTTCTAGTTCAACACCCAGGTATAGCAATAAGCAACAGAAATTTGACCAGTCCAGCTTTGCAAAGGCCACTACATTGCTTCATTTTTAGTAACTTTGGAACCATTTGAGCTAGAAACAATTTTTTTTTTTGTTCAAATCTGCACATTATGCGGCAGATAATAGATTATGTGCAAATGCGTCAAATCTTTAATTATGCGTAAATCGGCGCACAATCGCTTAATTCTTGGTTGCATAAGGCCTATTGTCAGGTTGCCAGCTAACATCACTGGATTAGCTTTGTTGTCCTACTCATTTGCTTGCTTCTTATTCAATGGCCTGCCTTGTCCATCTTGTGTTTGTCCTCCCCCGGCGGATAGCCGCTTTACTTGTCCTTCCACTGCTCAGTTCTAAGGAATTGCTTTTTTCTGTTTTTTCAAACACTCCATAAGAGAGTGCTTTGCTCTGTCGCACACTTCGGTGTTGGTGTTGTTCTATCCTCTGTCTTCCCCCATGCTCCACGTTTCTCTTGTGCTCACCTCACGCTTTGTTTTTCTGCTTCCCTCATTTGCTTCTCCCCACCCATTTTGCTCTCACCCTTATGTGATCTCTCCCTGGTGCCCACCCCCAAACCCCCACCCCAACACTATATCCGAACCTGCTGCTGCCGCCTCCGTACCAAACTTCTGTGTTTTTTTTTTTTTGGTTTTAACATTTTTTTTTTATTTTTTTTTATTATAGCAGGCATTTTCCTCAAGCGTAAATATAATGAAAACATTTAGCCACATAGATGATGGCCATATACTTGTGGTAAAAATATTGTGTGAGAAAATATATAATTTTAATGGAATGGTACAGATGCTTTCTACCAGCTGAATTTAGAAAAGTAAAGAAACTTCATTTAAAGCACATCACAGGAAAATATGACTCATTGAGTAGAGAAGTTAATATTGCCTTTGAATTACTAAAACCTGAGAATATACTTTTTAAAGACACAAGGATGGCAAATGAGAGCAAGAACAAAGAATGTAGCTTTTTTTTAAAGTAAAGTATTGGGCTACCTACCCTGGCATTGAAATGCACTTTGTTTTGGGTGGGTGTGCACGTCATGAGGCAAAATATCATCCCTCAGTGCAACAGAGCCAATGTCTGAAGTGGGCTGACTCATTGCTCCATATTGCATGCTGAGGTTGGCAACATCTTTCCAATATCCATTAACAGTAGGAAGCTGACTAATGACCTTTCATCAGTTGTGGCAAAGAGCTATAAGTCGAGGAAACAGGTTATAAAGAAAGGCTTAACCCATCTAAGTATCGGTCCTGGAGTCTACATCAGTGTACGGATGATTAATAAATGTATGTTATGATCGCCATCTGTTCACCCTATGTAGAAAGCTGGCTATCTATGTAGTGTACCAATGTAGCGGTACACCATGCAGATAGTCCAGTCGACCCTTATTGACTTACAGGGCCTAAATTAACAATCCCAAATGCTCTTTGTGGTAGTGTGGGCGAGCAGCTCAGGCTTATCAGAGGTTAGTGGTAATCATTTGTTGAACACCAAGGAAATAAATGAGACACCCACGTGAAAAGAAAATCAAGACCAATTTAGAAAAGTAACAGCTTTTTATATTAATTTAGACACCAAGATCTAAAAGTTCAGGTAAGTCTTTTTTTGAGTTAGCAATTTTTTATAGGTACAGTAAATACAGCTGTCAGATTTGAGGCATGAGCCTCGAACGAGGTTACGTTATGGAGAGAACATACACTGCATAGGGTCACTTGCAAACAACTTACAGGCTTGATCTTCTGGACTTCAGTAGAGGCCAGGGTCCTTAAAACCACCAGCAGTTTCAGGTTACCTGCCCTGGTGTGTCCAGGTGCAGGGGTGATGATCACAAGGGTAGCCTCAAGCGCTACTGCTGAAGTCAATGGGGAAACCTGTAACAGAAAAAGGGTGCTAGTGGGAATTGGGGGATCAGTTCAACAGAACCTAAAGGGGGCTCTGCTCCTGAGGGTCTCTGGAAGAGGAGTGCATGGTCGCTAGGCTCGGACTCTGGCTGTGGGGCTTGGGTGGAGAGGTGTTTTTTCAGGCGAGTTGCTTGCGTTGGAGGCGCTCATTTTTTAGGTCGAACTGGACATGGGGACAATACAGGACAACCGGGCTACACTTGACAACGGCCTTGGTGGTGCTGACGTCACACGTTGGTAGGTCTGTCTTGGTATCCAGGCTGAACACTTAACAAGGCTTGGTGCTTGCAACTGGTGGTAGGCATGGTTTAGTGCCAAAGTCCACAGATAGTCCACAGTTCTTTCACAAGTCGGCTTTTCTTTCTTCTTATTTTGGTAGACAAATCTCTGTTCCTGGTGTCAGGGGGCCACCTAATTACTGAATTTAGGGGTGTTAGGGGGAGTGTAGGCTCATTACCTCTGGGGTGACTACACCCCCCTCGATGACCACTTCTTGTGAGGAGTGGGTATAACCCTGAGTAAGAGTTCCTAATTCCACTCAGAAAAAGATAGTGGAACCCTTCCTTTGTATAGCACATCAAGCAAGCCCCCTTAGTGACTAGCTTGAAGGTGCAACATGCCTACTGCATGGCTAACCTCCTGCTTGTCTTGGTGCCAAATTAGGCCTCGGCCAGTGGGTGGCTTTCCCATGGTCCTCGGGAAGCCAGGGTTGCATATCAAAGGGCGGTAGAGGCTTTGAAGCGTCCAGCCCAGATATGCTGATTTATTAGCCACCCTGATGGAGGAGGTGATAACACCTTTCTCCGGAGCAGGCATTGTTTCAGACCTCTTTAGAGCGCAGGTTTTCACCTCCAGGGGGTCAGAAACATGTCTGGTGGAAGGCTGGTTGATACCAGTCACTCAGCACGCTAGAAGACTAGTAGGTTTCAGGGGGTACCTATAGGGTGTCCTCTAGGTATATGTCATCATAAATCAAATACTGGCAGGAGCATGCGTTTATTAAGACCAGATGTTTAATGCCAAAAACCATAAGTTTCAGTGAAGTAATCATGTAGCTTTGTAACTTGTAATGACCAATACCACAAACCTTAAGATGGCTCTCCTGTTCACTCTTAATATCTAGTAAGAGCACTAGATATCACAGGGACGTATCTGATCATGCAGATATGTCCTCACATAAAATATCCTCACCCTTACATATATCATATGCAGTGACTTTGGCGTGCCATGTCGTGTTTTCACACATGGTATGCACCATGTCATGCAGCCTGCATTGGCAGTCTGCATGCAATTTGTAGGGGTAGTCCCTTATGGTGGATAATACATGCTGCAGCCCTAAGGGACCCTTTTTACGTACTAATACCCTAGGTACCAGGGGGTAGCGTTTACTGGGGACTTACAGGGGTGCTAAAGTGTGTGCCAATTGGGCACAATTAGACCATTTTACCTTGTTTTAGGGGAAGAGCACTGGGGACTTTGTGAGCAGGAACCCAGTGCATCTTCAGTGGCAAAACCTCAGCACCAGTGGCAAAAAGTGCGGGTGACCTTGTAAAAAGGGCACTTTCCTACACCCTGCACATTTCTTATGAGAGCAGCCTTGTTTCCTGTAGAAAGGTCTTTGACCTTGCAAGAGTATATTTGCCTCCTGATGGCAAGTAATGATGCAGGATACTATTCATCATGCTGTGGATTGCCTAGAAGGCGCACCTATACACACACTGCCATAATTGCTGTTCTGTTGTTCTCCGCTCTGTAGTTTCCTTCAAGTAATAGCTTAGAACTTGTTTTACATTTATGGTATGCCAAGACCTCTTGTATGGCAAAGAACGATTGGAGGGGGGGGGGATGCTTTATCGTTTTGGACCACCATAATAGGTACTTCAGGGCATTGAATTTGAAGGCTGCTCACCCTTATGAACGAAAGGCTCATTCTGGTAGAAAGAGCTTGTAGTTTCCTTCAAATTTGCATTCTGACAGCAAGTAATGAGATAGGCTCCTAGCCTTCCTCCTGTGGTTTGCTGAGTAGAAGAGAGGCTTGTATTCAGTCCAGTGAGTAACATAGAATTTTTGCATCGATTCAGAAGTAGGTCCCTTTATTTGTGATGTTTAAAGTTCAGTTCCCAAGAAGAGGAAAATCTTCTGATTGGAAGGAAACCTTCCCCAGTCCTACCAGAAAATCTTTAAATTACAGGGTAGGTGCAACTTTTCCCATAAGTGTTGGTGACATCTGAATGGACTTTAAAAGGGGAAAAGTGCATTCAGATGCCACCACTGCTTATAAATAAAGGAAAGACAGTACTATTGCTTTTTAACATGGTTCTGGTACTGTGGTAAGAGGAGCAAGAGGAAGAATGCTTAGACCCTCTCAGCATGCTCTTGCAGTTATCTGGAAAGATCAGGTGGGTGTATAGTAGGTACTTCAGATCCCAGTAGGCAAGGTGTAAAGAAATGGCTCCCTGTTGCAGTTACCCCCCACTTTTTGCCTGATACTGATGCTGACTTGACTGAGAAGTGTGCTGGGACCCTGCTAACCAGGCCCCAGCACCAGTGTTCTTTCACCTAAAATGTACCATTGTTTCCACAATTGGCACAACCCTGGCACCTAGGTAAGTCCCTTGTAACTGGTACCCCTGGTACCAAGGGCCCTGATGCCAGGGAAGGTCTCTAAGGGCTGCAGCATGTCTTATGCCACCCTAGGGACCCCTCACTCAGCACAGACACACTGCTTGCCAGCTTGTGTGTGCTGATGGGGAGAAAATGACTAAGTCGACATGGCACTCCCCTCAGGGTGCCATGCCAACCTCCCACTGCCTGTGGCATAGGTAAGTCACCCCTCTAGTAGGCCTTACAGCCCTAAGGCAGGGTGCACTATACCACAGGTGAGGGCATATGTGCATGAGCACTATGCCCCTACAGTGGCTAAGCAAAACCTTAGACATTGTAAGTGCAGGGTAGCCATAAGAGTATATGGGCTGTGAGTCTGTCAAAAACGAACTCCACAGCTCCATAATGGCTACACTGAATACTGGGAAGTTTAGTATCAAACTTCTCAGAATAATAAACCCACACTGATGCCAGTGTTGGATTTATTAAAAAATGCACACAGAGGGCATCTTAGAGATACCCCCTGTATTTTACCCAATTGTTCAGTGCAGGACTGACTGGTCTGTGCCAGCCTGCTGCTGAGAGACGAGTGTCTGACCTCATGCGGTGAGAGCCTTTGTGCTCTCTGAGGACAGAAACAAAGCCTGCTCTGGGTGGAGGTGCTTCACACCTCCCCCCTGCAGGAACTGTAACACCTAGCAGTGAGCTTCAAAGGCTCAAGCTTCGTGTTACAATGCCCCAGGGCACTCCAGCTAGTGGAGATGCCCGCCTCCTGGACCCAGCCCCCACTTTTGGCGGCAAGTCCAGGAGAGATAATGAGAAAAACAAGGAGGAGTCACTGGCCAGTCAGGACAGCCCCTAAGGTGTCCTGAGCTGAGGTGACTCTGACTTTTAGAAATCCTCCATCTTGTAGAAGGAGGATTCCCCCAATAGGGATAGGAATGTGACCCCCTCCCCTTGGGAGGAGGCACAAAGAGGGTGTACCCACCCTCAGGGCTAGTAGCCATTGGCTACTAACCCCCCAGACCTAAACACGCCCTTAAATTTAGTATTTAAGGGCTCCCCTGAACCTAAGAATTTAGATTCCTGCAACAACAAGAAGGACTGCCTAGCTGAAAACCCCTGCAGAGGAAGACCAGAAGACAACAACTGCCTTGGCTCCAGAAACTCACCGGCCTGTCTCCTGCCTTCCAAAGAACTCTGCTCCAGCGACGCCTTCCAAAGGGACCAGCGACCTCCGAATCCTCTGAGGACTGCCCTGCTTCGACGACGACAAGAAACTCCCGAGGACAGCGGACCTGCTCCAAAAAGACTGCAACTTTGTTTCAAGAAGCAGCTTTAAAGAACCCTGCAACTCCCCGCAAGAAGCGTGAGACTTGCAACACTGCACCCGGCGACCCCGACTCGGCTGGTGGAGAACCAACACCTCAGGGAGGACCCCCGGACTACTCTACGACTGTGAGTACCAAAACCTGTCCCCCCTGAGCCCCCACAGCGCCGCCTGCAGAGGGAATCCCGAGGCTTCCCCTGACCGCGACTCTCTGAAACCTAAGTCCCGACGCCTGGAAAAGACCCTGTACCCGCAGCCCCCAGGACCTGAAGGACCGGACTTTCACTGCAGAAGTGACCCCCAGGAGTCCCTCTCCCTTGCCCAAGTGGATGTTTCCCCGAGGAAGCCCCCCCTTGCCTGCCTGCAGCGATGAAGAGATCCCTTGATCTCTCATTGACTTACATTGCGAACCCGACGCTTGTTCTAACACTGCACCCGGCCGCCCCCGCGCCGCTGAGGGTGAAATTTCTGTGTGGGCTTGTGTCCCCCCCCCCCGGTGCCCTACAAAACCCCCCTGGTCTGCCCTCCGAAGACGCGGGTACTTACCTGCAAGCAGACCGGAACCGGGGCACCCCCTTCTCTCCATTCTAGCCTATGCGTTTTGGGCACCACTTTGAACTCTGCACCTGACCGGCCCTGAGCTGCTGGTGTGGTAACTTTGGGGTTGCTCTGAACCCCCAACGGTGGGCTACCTTGGACCAAGAACTGAACCCTGTAAGTGTCTTACTTACCTGGTAAAACTAACAAAAACTTACCTCCCCCAGGAACTGTGAACTGTGTCCACTTTTAAAGTAGCTATTTGTCAATAACTTGAAAAGTATACATGCAATTGAAATGATTCAAAGTTCCTAATGTACTTACCTGCAATACCTTTCAAACAAGATATTACATGTTAAATTTGAACCTGTGGTTCTTAAAATAAACTAAGAAAATATATTTTTCTATAACAAAACCTATTGGCTGGATTTGTCTCTGAGTGTGTGTACCTCATTTATTGTCTATGTACAACAAATGCTTAACACTACTCCTTGGATAAGCCTACTGCTCGACCACACTACCACAAAATAGAGCATTAGTATTATCTATTTTTACCACTATTTTACCTCTAAGGGGAACCCTTGGACTCTGTGCATGCTATTCCTTACTTTGAAATAGCACATACAGAGCCAACTTCCTACATTGGTGGATCAGCGGTGGGGTACAAGACTTTGCATTTGCTGGACTACTCAGCCAATACCTGATCACACGACAAATTCCAAAATTGTCATTAGAAATTGATTTTTTGCAATTTGAAAAGTTTTCTAAATTCTTTAAAGTCCTGCTAGGGCCTTGTGTTAGTCCCTGTTAGCATTTCTTTTAGAGTTTAAAAGTTTGTTAAAAGTTTGAATTAGATTCTAGAACTAGTTTTAGTCTCTTAAAAAGTATTCCAACTTTTAGAAGCATAATGTCTAGTACAGATGTGAATGTGGTGGAACTCGACACCACACCTTACCTCCATCTTAAGATGAGGGAGCTAAGGTCACTCTGTAAAATAAAGAAAATAACAATGGGCCCCAGACCTTCCAAACTACAGCTCCAGGAGCTGTTGGCAGAGTTTGCAAAGGCCAACCCCTCTGAGGATGGCAACACAGAGGATGAAGATAGTGACTTGGAGGAAAATTCCCCCCTACCAGTCCTATTTAGGGAGGGCAGGTCCTCTCAAGCCCTGACTCCACAAATAATAGTCAGAGATGCTGGTTCCCTCACAGGAGGGACCAACAACTCTGAAATCACTGAGGATAACTCCAGTGAAGAGGACATCCAGTTAGCCAGGATGGCCAAAAGATTGGCTTTGGAAAGACAGATCCTAGCCATAGAAAGGGAAAGAAAAGAGATGGGCCTAGGACCCATCAATGGTGGCAGCAACATAAATAGGGTCAGAGATTCTCCTGACATATTGAAAATCCCCAAAGGGATTGTAACAAAATATGAAGATGGTGATGACATCACCAAATGGTTCACAGCTTTTGAGAGGGCTTGTGTAACCAGAAAAGTGAACAAATCTCACTGGGGTGCTCTCCTTTGGGAAATGTTCACAGGAAAGTGTAGGGATAGACTCCTCACATTCTCTGGAAAAGATGCAGAATCTTATGACCTCATGAAGGGTACCCTGATTGAGGGCTTTGGATTCTCCACTGAGGAGTATAGAATTAGATTCAGGGGGGCTAAAAAATCCTCGAGCCAGACCTGGGTTGATTATGTTGACTACTCAGTGAAAACACTGGATGGTTGGGTAACTGGAAATGAAGTGTATGACTATGTTGGGCTTTATAATTTGTTTATGAAAGAACACATTTTAAGTAACTGCTTCAATGAAAAGTTGCATCAGTATCTGGTAGACCTAGGTCCAATTTCTCCCCAAGAATTGGGAAAGAAGGCAGACCACTGGGTCAAGACTAGGGTAACCAAAACTTCCACTGGGGGTGACCAAAAGAAAGGGGTTACAAAGCCTCCCCAGGAGAAAGTGGGTGACACTAGAAACAAAGAAAAAGAGTCCCCTGTAGGCCCCCAAAAACCAGACCAGGTGGGTGGGCCCAGAGACACAACCCAAAACAAAGGTGGGTACCAGGGTAAGAGCTGGGATGCCACTAAGGCATGGTGCCATAACTGTAAACAGACAGGGCACCACACCAAGGACACTTCTTGTCCCAAAAACAAACCCCCTAGCAAAATCCCAGGGGTAACCAGTGTAGCCATTGGAGATGACTCCTCAGATGAGGAGGTCTTCATAGCCTTCAACTGGAAAAAGGGCCCAACAGGTGAGTTGGAGATTCCAGAGGGAAGTAGACACTTCCACCACCTACTGGTGAATGGAATCCCAGCCACTGCCCTGAGAGACACTTGTGCCAGTCACACTATTGTGCATGACAGGCTGGTGTTCTCAAACCAGTACATCCCAGGTGAGACTGCCAGAGTAAGAGTTAGCCCAGACAGGGTCACTTGTAGGCCAGTGGCTTTTGTGCCCATAGAAGTGGGTGGGACTTTTAGCTGGAGAAGGGTGGTAGTCAGTACAGACCTCCCCCTTGATTGTCTCCTTGGAAATGACTACCCAGAGGTTAGTCAGAGCCCAAGAGAGGAACTGGTCCAGTGCCAGTCCTCTCCCAAGGATTCTGGAGTGCCTACCTCTGCAGTAAATGCAAGTAGGCCCCAGAAGAAAAAGAAAAGGAAACAGAGTAGGAAAGGTGGACAACCTTTAGCCAAGGTTCCAGCAAGCCAAGGAGATTCTGCTCCAGTAGAGGAGAACTCCAAAAGTGGCTCTGATAAAGTCCAACCTGACCCACAAGAAGTCCTGGCTAGTCAGGCAACTGTTAAGCCTGAGTGGGTGGCTCCTCAGCTAACAGAAGAAAGAGTGGAAGAAGGGTGTTTACTACAAGATGTGGTAACCCCCCACTCTAATACAGCAGACAGGCACCCTGAACCCAAAGAAGCCTGTAACTTAGCCCCTTCCCTTGTAGGTGAAGAGCTAAAGGTGTGGTTCTGGGCACTTACAGCTGTCAGTGGCCTCTGCTGGGTGTTAGCCTTTATGGCTGCACTATCCTTGGCATGGTGGTCTGAGCCCATGCCAAATAGCAAGTTAGGCCCCCTGACCCTGTTGGTCATGGTGGGGTTACTCCAGCTCTGGGTAACCTCTTTGGGTAAGCTAGGGGTGACCCTGGCTAAGATAAGATTAGCAGAGGTGGATACCTCTAACCCCAAAATAGAGAGAATGGGTGAAGACATAAAAAGCACAGACAAGAGGCAGTTCAGACTACTGCCTATCACTGTGGAAGTGGGTCAGTTCCCCAGAGGGAATGACCTGAACAGGAGGATGTAAGGCAGAGTAGGCCCTGCAACAAACCAGCCTATTTCCTCTACTCTTCCTCGCCTGACAGACTAGGAAGACTCTCCCAGCTTTGGCTGAGTCTCCTGGCCTGTGGGCTGGGGGGGGGGCTTGTGTAAAGAAATGGCTCCCTGTTGCAGTTACCCCCCACTTTTTGCCTGATACTGATGCTGACTTGACTGAGAAGTGTGCTGGGACCCTGCTAACCAGGCCCCAGCACCAGTGTTCTTTCACCTAAAATGTACCATTGTTTCCACAATTGGCACAACCCTGGCACCTAGGTAAGTCCCTTGTAACTGGTACCCCTGGTACCAAGGGCCCTGATGCCAGGGAAGGTCTCTAAGGGCTGCAGCATGTCTTATGCCACCCTAGGGACCCCTTACTCAGCACAGACACACTGCTTGCCAGCTTGTGTGTGCTGATGGGGAGAAAATGACTAAGTCGACATGGCACTCCCCTCAGGGTGCCATGCCAACCTCCCACTGCCTGTGGCATAGGTAAGTCACCCCTCTAGTAGGCCTTACAGCCCTAAGGCAGGGTGCACTATACCACAGGTGAGGGCATATGTGCATGAGCACTATGCCCCTACAGTGGCTAAGCAAAACCTTAGACATTGTAAGTGCAGGGTAGCCATAAGAGTATATGGGCTGTGAGTCTGTCAAAAACGAACTCCACAGCTCCATAATGGCTACACTGAATACTGGGAAGTTTAGTATCAAACTTCTCAGAATAATAAACCCACACTGATGCCAGTGTTGGATTTATTAAAAAATGCACACAGAGGGCATCTTAGAGATACCCCCTGTATTTTACCCAATTGTTCAGTGCAGGACGGACTGGTCTGTGCCAGCCTGCTGCTGAGAGACGAGTGTCTGACCTCATGCGGTGAGAGCCTTTGTGCTCTCTGAGGACAGAAACAAAGCCTGCTCTGGGTGGAGGTGCTTCACACCTCCCCCCTGCAGGAACTGTAACACCTAGCAGTGAGCTTCAAAGGCTCAAGCTTCGTGTTACAATGCCCCAGGGCACTCCAGCTAGTGGAGATGCCCGCCTCCTGGACCCAGCCCCCACTTTTGGCGGCAAGTCCAGGAGAGATAATGAGAAAAACAAGGAGGAGTCACTGGCCAGTCAGGACAGCCCCTAAGGTGTCCTGAGCTGAGGTGACTCTGACTTTTAGAAATCCTCCATCTTGTAGAAGGAGGATTCCCCCAATAGGGATAGGAATGTGACCCCCTCCCCTTGGGAGGAGGCACAAAGAGGGTGTACCCACCCTCAGGGCTAGTAGCCATTGGCTACTAACCCCCCAGACCTAAACACGCCCTTAAATTTAGTATTTAAGGGCTCCCCTGAACCTAAGAATTTAGATTCCTGCAACAACAAGAAGAAGGACTGCCTAGCTGAAAACCCCTGCAGAGGAAGACCAGAAGACAACAACTGCCTTGGCTCCAGAAACTCACCGGCCTGTCTCCTGCCTTCCAAAGAACTCTGCTCCAGCGACGCCTTCCAAAGGGACCAGCGACCTCCGAATCCTCTGAGGACTGCCCTGCTTCGACGACGACAAGAAACTCCCGAGGACAGCGGACCTGCTCCAAAAAGACTGCAACTTTGTTTCAAGAAGCAGCTTTAAAGAACCCTGCAACTCCCCGCAAGAAGCGTGAGACTTGCAACACTGCACCCGGCGACCCCGACTCGGCTGGTGGAGAACCAACACCTCAGGGAGGACCCCCGGACTACTCTACGACTGTGAGTACCAAAACCTGTCCCCCCTGAGCCCCCACAGCGCCGCCTGCAGAGGGAATCCTGAGGCTTCCCCTGACCGCGACTCTCTGAAACCTAAGTCCCGACGCCTGGAAAAGACCCTGTACCCGCAGCCCCCAGGACCTGAAGGACCGGACTTTCACTGCAGAAGTGACCCCCAGGAGTCCCTCTCCCTTGCCCAAGTGGATGTTTCCCCGAGGAAGCCCCCCCTTGCCTGCCTGCAGCGCTGAAGAGATCCCTTGATCTCTCATTGACTTACATTGCGAACCCGACGCTTGTTCTAACACTGCACCCGGCCGCCCCCGCGCCGCTGAGGGTCAAATTTCTGTGTGGGCTTGTGTCCCCCCCGGTGCCCTACAAAACCCCCCTGGTCTGCCCTCCGAAGACGCGGGTACTTACCTGCAAGCAGACCGGAACCGGGGCACCCCCTTCTCTCCATTCTAGCCTATGCGTTTTGGGCACCACTTTGAACTCTGCACCTGACCGGCCCTGAGCTGCTGGTGTGGTAACTTTGGGGTTGCTCTGAACCCCCAACGGTGGGCTACCTTGGACCAAGAACTGAACCCTGTAAGTGTCTTACTTACCTGGTAAAACTAACAAAAACTTACCTCCCCCAGGAACTGTGAAAATTGCACTAAGTGTCCACTTTTAAAGTAGCTATTTGTGAATAACTTGAAAAGTATACCTGCAATTGAAATGATTCAAAGTTCCTAATGTACTTACCTGCAATACCTTTCAAACAAGATATTACATGTTAAATTTGAACCTGTGGTTCTTAAAATAAACTAAGAAAAGATATTTTTCTATAACAAAACCTATTGGCTGGATTTGTCTCTGAGTGTGTGTACCTCATTTATTGTCTATGTACAACAAATGCTTAACACTACTCCTTGAATAAGCCTACTGCTCGACCACACTACCACAAAATAGAGCATTAGTATTATCTATTTTTACCACTATTTTACCTCTAAGGGGAACCCTTGGACTCTGTGCATGCTATTCCTTACTTTGAAATAGCACATACAGAGCCAACTTCCTACACAAGGTCATTGATAGCAGGCTGGGAGTACCTTCCCTGATGCCATGGAGTCAAGTCCCAACTGTCACAGGCGCCTATTGTGATTGTAGTGCCAGCTGTAGGTGAGCCAGATGCCACCATAGTCTGTCAGCCCTATAGCAGTGGGGATCATTGTCCGTTTGGATTGCCTGAACTTGTGGGTACTTCTAGAAGCAGTGGGATTGAAGGGAAGGCATATGCCTGTGGACAGTTTATCAAAATGGATTTCAGTCTGGTTGTGAGGTCTCAGCATTTTGTGTTTTCTGCTGTGGCAATCAGGCCAACCTGAAGTTTCCTATACTTTCAACTGCTTGCCAGAAAATGGCACAATAAAGTGGTTCACTTTCCATTTCTGGAAGCTTAGAAGATTAACTCCTGCCTGGTAGATATTTCTTGCCAGAACCTATGGCCAAATTGTCTCTGCTTCCCTTGACAGAACGTGGGATCTTCTCTTTTTAGTTAGTGCATTATTATGTTGGATGATGAGAAGACAGGCAGTTTCTAGTATTCTTAACAGTACAGTGTCCTTGTGCTTCAGGTTTTTTTACAGGCTATGCAGAGGCCACATTTTCCTTTGGCGTTTTGATCTAAGTAATTGTTTTAAAGAATGCTGTTTTCGATCAAATGTACTGAGTGCCTGATTTGACTGATTAGGTGTATTTTTCAAAACAACCAAAAAAAGATTGGATTTGGGAAATGTTGGCATTTATGAGCATGTTATAATTTACTTATGTTTTTTTATGGTGCTTATGAATGAGAGAAAATAATAGAGAATGCAGTGACCGAATAGGAAGTGATTGTATTGGGTGTTGTCAACTGGGAATGGGGGACAGTCTGTAAGTGGATTGAAACCTTGTAGGAAAGTGCCTCTTTTTGACATGGTCACCCCCACTTTTTGCCTGGTATTTGATGCAATTTTGACAAAGTGCACTGGGTTTATGCTAACCAAGTCCCCAATACCTGGTCTTTTTCCCACAAACTGCAATTTTCCTCAGTTGGCCATACCTTTGATACCCCTTTAAGTCCCTAGTAAAAACTGTAAACTTCGTACTTGTATAGCGCATTACTCACCTGTTAGGGTCTCAAGGCGCTGTACGCATACCGCTGTGGAACCCTTCCTGCCTTTTCTCTGTAAGGCGCCCACTCCTGGGCAACCCCTCAGGGTAGTTGTGGAGATTAAGCAAGCTATTGCCCAGAGTAACAGAGTGGGACCCATTAATTAGATTAGGCACTGAGGCAAGAATGATCTGGTCCAAGGGAATTGAGCCAAAGACCCGCTGAGGCGGGAATTGAACCCTGGTCCCGGGCCAGATCTCTGCATCAGTCTGCCGCTCTAACCACTGTGCCACACTTCTCCACTCCACTAGTAAATGGTACCCCTCTGGTACCTACAGCGTGGGTACCAAAGAGGGTCCCCAAGGGCTTCAGCATGTATTGTGACACCCTCGGACCCCTCACCTAGCACAGACAGACTGCCATTGCAGACTGCATGTCTTGGTGCAGCTAAAAGTAAAAACATGACATGGCACACAGCATGTGTGCCATGTCCCCTAACAGTGCATGCAATATATGTAAGTCACCCCCACAGCAGGCCTACAGCCCTAAGGCAGGGTGCATTATAATACATGTGAGGACGTATCTGCACGAGCAGATATGCCCCTGCTATGTCTTTGTCGATTCTCCGACATAGTGAGTGAATAGGGAAGCCATTTTGAGTACATGTGCTGGACAATGGTCAGTAAGTGTTCCCCAGCTACATGATGGCTCCACTAAAAATAGGGATGTTTGGTATCAAACACCTTGTATTAATAAACCCTCGCCGATTCCAGTGATTGATTTATTAATACATGCACCCAGGGGCACCTTAGAGGTGCACTGTGAAAACCTGCTGTCTGTCTGTGTGCTAGCTGACTAGTTCTAACTAGCCTGCGACCACCAAACACGTTTATAACCCCCAGGGGTGAGAGAAAGTCTTTGCTCTTGGGTGGACAGAAACAAAGCCTGGTATGGCAGAGGTGTTAGCACACCACTCCCAACAGGATTACCTGCAAATCTGCATTTCAAGGCAGGGGGATTCCAAGAAGCTGATCACCCTTAATATGTAGACCTGGCTTCCCTCAGAGGAGAGGATGCTGACCCATCCTCTACCCCTGGCCCCCATTTGTCACCTGGTCGTCAGAGAGGTGTGCCCGCCTATACTATACTGCTGTGTGTCGACTTTTGAAACCTGAAAGTATTTCTATTGCAAAACATACTTGCCTGATAGTATTGATTTTGGTGCATAAACATATATAAAGATATTTGTTACTTTTGTAATTTGGTGTGGACCTCCTTATTAAGTCGTGTCTCATTTGACTGGGTGCGTGTGTATTTGTAGAGGAGTAACACTCCTCTCTGATAAGCCTAAGGCAGCTCGACCACACTACCCTCTTAGAGAGCACTTTGGGATTGTTAGAGCAACCCGTGCCCACTAGTAAGGGAACCCCTGCACTTTTTGCATGTTACACCTCATTTGATATACTATGTAAAGAGACAGCTTCCTACAAACCTGTAACAATGTTTTCATCTTTTTAACAGCAGTTACATTTCTAATGAAATAATATATAGCTGGTATTTCAAAGTTACTTAAATATGATGTTTTTGTTAAACACCTGGATTCCTTGCCTGTTCTCTATTCATAGTTGATTTACGAGGACTCTATGGATCTGATTGCCAAGCTGCCATGCATTGCTGCTAAGATCTACCGTAATCTGTACCGGGAGGGGAGTGGAATTGGTGCCATTGACTCCAACCTTGACTGGTCACACAACTTCACCAATATGTTGGGTTACACCGAATCAGAGTTCACAGAGCTGATGAGACTATACCTCACAATCCACAGGTAAGTGTCCTCTACATCACTATTCCTGCACACGCATCTGCCATCTTTGACACCATATCTTTTGGCACTGTACTCTGCAGCTTTACTTGTAACCTTCATCTTTCTTGTTCTGGTCAAAATTGGTAAGTGCCAGTATTAGACCAAGTCATTGATTAAATTCCATGAGATTTGGGACCACCTTTCTTCAGAAGCCCATAGCTATTAATCATGAAGTAAGTCACACAGATGGTGTAGTGTTCTTTCCATTTTGAATTTCTGGAGAATCGATTTTATTTTATATTTTTAGGTTGAACTTACCAGATAGCCCAAGCTGTCTGGTTGCAAAATACCTATTGGCAGCTTACTAGATCTTACAGTGTGCTTAAAGCCCGCCCATTGCTTACCATTATCACTCATTTGCTTGCTTCTCGTTCAGTGTCTTGTCTTGTCCATCTTGTCTTTTCCCCTGGAGCATAGCTTCTTTCCGTCTATCCTTCCACTGCTCACTTTTAGGGAGATACTTTTTTGCTTAAGCATTCCCCAAGAGTGAATGTGTTTTCTAGCTCTTTGCCTTGTGTACCCCCACCCCCAAACACACATACACCCTCCCCCAGTCTCCGTGTTGCTTTGTCAGTGACTCCTATTTTTATTAAACTTCAAAAATTCATATCTTGGTCTTGAAAATTACATAAAAATCTGAAGTACTTTTATAAATTGGTGTTGTTATTCCTTTGAGTGTGTGAGTTTCAATATTGATGCTGTGAGTACAACAAATGCTTTGCACTTCTCCAAGATTGCCCTAACTGCTCAACCAAGCTACCTTACAAATTTGAGCATTAGTTGATCTAGTTTTTATCCCCTGTAAACCAACGTGTGGTTGCCTGGACCCCTGCACAGTGTGCCTAGCTTTCCACACTACATAGAGGGCCAGCCTCCTACAGAGGCCATGCTGCATACATTTAACATGCTTTCGGCTCCCTGTGGTGCATTTTCAGGCCCTAGGGATCTGCAGGGACCAACACTCTGGTTACTGCTGGGGGAATCCATCCTCCATGCTGACTGAACCCTTTGGACCCGTTATGGGCTTTGTACATGCGCTGGTACGCACTTTGACCTCCTCAACAACCTACATAGTTCTCTCTCAACACTGAAACTGCTGCTGCCTGTGGAGGATCCGTTGTTTGTTTCAATATTTGACCCCCAACTTGAACATGATCCCGACTGATGTTGCACTATGAAATTACTGAAGTTCAACTGATCACCATACTGCCAGATTCTAATCCTATGCCCCTGCTAGTGGAGCTGCCAACAGAGGCCCCATTATGTTTTGGCTCTCATTCTGGTCAAAGCTCACCACCACCCAGAGATCATGTTGGTGGGGATGGGATTTTTACCCCCTTGATATAATTATTTCTGATAGGGACTTCAAACTGCAGATTCATCACCTTTTGAAAATTCCCCAGGCGTCAGACTGAATTGGGAATCTCTTAAGTAGTACATCTGCCTACCAGTAGGTGGCACGGTGCTGAGACTCCGTTCCACTCTTTAAATGACATGCAGGATTTTATAAGTGCCACTTGTGCATGCTGATGTCCGTTCCTTTCTTTCCATGCTACAGACATGGATCTTGAGCTATGTCTTGTCTCTGAGGCAGAAATGTTCAGTGTGCAAAGGAAATGTTAGTCTCCCAAGACAACACAATTCAAACTATGTAAGGACTGTCACAAACAAATGTCTTTGACAGATCTTCATCTGGTTTGCCTGTGGCCAAGCTACGACTCCTAAAACCTGCAGTGACTGCGTATTGATGAAACCGAAGGCCATACCAGACCGCGAGGAAAAACTGTTGCCAAGCACTGTAAGATTGTGACGAGTGGTCTAAGGTGAATACGATCCCAGTTCTGTTCCAGGAGTCATTCCAGAGGTTGGTCATCATCACGCTCCAAATGTTGGGTAATCCAAAATAAAAATACAAAAACTCCAGGGAGGACTTATCCCCGTCCTGCCACTGACATTCACCTGTGCAAGAGCGTCACCGTGCCTCTTGATGTTGCTCCTGAAATCAATCGACATTGGAGCTTATACCGCAGATTGTCCCAGCACAGCCTGGGTTTTTGGGGCTACCTGCAACACCAAGGCAGATCGTTCAGGAGGCCATGCTCTGACTGTTCAGATCCTTACCAAGGAGCAGAGAGGCCCTCCATCTGGAATACATCCAGGGAGTTTGCCTTCGGTGCCAGTTAGACCCTTTAAATCCACCACTGGGCCTCCTCTGGCTCCCGTTCCGACTCCAGCGCCACTGTCCATGCCAGTCCGCCGACTCCGTCGATGCTGAATGACAAGGTGCCCATTGAGCTCTCTGACTGTCTGCGCAACTATGACTTAGACCAAGACTCCGTTTTGCTTCCATTGAAGTGCCACCTACCCTAATAGACATGCCACCCCACCCCCAAGGAAGTACACATACGTTACATTCCATATATGGTATGGATTCATACAATGGTTATGATGGCAGTGTTAAAATAGAGCAAACTTGCCATGAAGAAAATTGTAATGATGACTGTAAGGAAATGCCTCCTTGGCATGGTTACCCCCTGACTTTTTGCCTTTGCTGATGCTAAGTTTTGATTTGAAAGTGTGCTGAGGCCTGCTAACCAGGCCCCAGCACCAGTGTTCTTTCCCTAACCTGTACTTTTGTTTTCACAATTGGCACACCCTGGCATCCAGGTAAGTCCCTTGTAACTGGTACCCCTGGTACCAAGGGCCCTGATGCCAGGGAAGGTCTCTAAGGGCTGCAGCATGTCTTATGCCACCCTGGGGACCCCTCACTCAGCACAGACACACTGCTTGCCAGCTTGTGTGTGCTGGTGAGGACAAAACGAGTAAGTCGACATGGCACTCCCCTCAGGGTGCCATGCCAACCTCACACTGCCTATGCAGTATAGATAAGTCACCCCTCTAGCAGGCCTTACAGCCCTAAGGCAGGGTGCACTATACCATAGGTGAGGGCACCAGTGCATGAGCACTGTGCCCCTACAATGTCTAAGCAAAACCTTAGACATTGTAAGTGCAGGGTAGCCATAAGTGTATATGGTCTGGGAGTCTGTCAAACACGGACTCCACAGCACCATAATGGCTACACTGAAAACTGGGAAGTTTGGTATCAAACTTCTCAGCACAATTAATGCACACTGATGCCAGTGTACATTTTATTGTAACATACACCCCAGAGGGCACCTTAGAGGTTCCCCCTGAAACCTTAACCAACTACCCGTGTAGGCTGACTTGTTTTAGCAGCCTGCCACACTCTAGACATGTTGCTGGCCACATGGGGAAGAGTGCCTTTGTCACTCTGTGGCTAGTAACAAAGCCTGTACTGGGGGGAGGTGCTTCACTCCTCCCCCTGCAGGAACTGTAACACCTGGCGGTGAGCCTCAAAGGCTCACCCCCTTTGTTACAGCACCACAGGGCACTCCAGCTAGTGGAGTTGCCCGCCCCCTCCAGCCATGGCTCCACTTTTAGCGGCAAGGCCGGAGGAGATAATGAGAATAACAAGGAGTCACTGGCCAGTCAGGACAGCCCCTAAGGTGTCCTGAGCTGAGGTGACTCTAACTTTTAGAAATCCTCCATCTTGCAGATGGAGGATTCCCCCAATAGCGATAGAAATGTGACCTCCTCCCCTTGGGAGGAGGCACAAAGAGGGTGTACCCACCCTCAGGGCTAGTAGCCATTGGCTACTAGCCCCCCAGACCTAAACACGCCCTTAAATTTAGTATTTAAGGGCTCCCCAGAACCTAGGAACTCAGATTCCTGCACCCTAAGAAGAAGAGGACTGCTAAGCTGAAAAACCCTGCAGAGAAGACGGAGACACCAACTGCTTTAGCGCCAGCTCTACCGGCCTGTCTCCCTCCCTTCTAAAGACACTGCTCCAGCGACGCTCTCCCCAGGGACCAGCGACCTCTGAATCCTCAGAGGACTGCCCTGCTCTAGAAGGACCAAGGAACTCCCGAGGACAGCGGCCCTGTTCACCCAAGACTGCAACTTTGTTTCCAAAGGAGCAACTTTAAAACAACTACATCTCCCGGCGGAAGCGTGAGACTTGCTACACTGCACCTGACGCCCCCGACTCGACTTGTGGAGAAACAACACTTCAGGGAGGACTCCCCGGCGACTGCGAGACCGTGAGTAGCCAGAGTTGCCCCCACAGCGACGCCTGCAGAGGGAATCCCGAGGTTCCCCCTGACCGCAACTGCCTGACTCCCAGAATCCGACGCCTGGTAAAGACTCTGCACCCGCAGCCCCCAGGACCTGAAAGATCGGAACTCCAGTGCGGGAGTGACCCCCAGGAGGCCCTCTCCCTTGCCCAGGTGGGTGGCTACCCCGAGGATCCCCCCCCCCCCTTGCCTGCATCGCTGAAGAGACCCCTTGGTCTCCCATTGATTTACTTTGGAAACCCGACGTGTTTGCACACTGCACCCGGCCGCCCCCGTGCTGCTGAGGGTGTACTTTCTGTGCTAACTTGTGCCCCCCCCCCGGTGCCCTACAAAACCCCCCTGGTCTGCCCTCCGAAGACGCGGGTACTTACCTGCTGGCAGACTGGAACCGGGGCACCCCCTTCCCTATTGAAGCCTGCTTTTTGGGCACAACTTTGACCTCTGCACCTGACCGGCCCTGAGCTGCTGGTGTGGTAACTTTGGGGTTGCTCTGAACTCCCAACGGTGGGCTACCTTGGACCCAAACTTGAACCCCGTAGGTGGTTTACTTACCTGCAAAAACTGACTAACTCTTACTCCCCCTAGGAACTGTGAAAATTGCACTGTCTAGTTTTAAAATAGCTATATGTGATTTATGTGAAGACTGTATATGCTATTTTGATGATTCAAAGTTCCTAAAGTACCTACCTGCAATACCTTTCATTTGAAGTATTACATGTAAATCTTGAACCTGTGGTTCTTAAAATAAACTAAGAAAATATATTTTTCTATACAAAAACCTATTGGCCTGGAATTGTCTGAGTGTGTGTTCCTCATTTATTGCCTGTGTGTGTACAACAAATGCTTAACACTACTCCTTTGATAAGCCTACTGCTCAACCACACTACCACAAAATAGAGCATTAGTATTATCTCTTTTTGCCACTATTACCTCTAAGGGGAACCCTTGGACTCTGTGCATACTATTCCTTACTTTGAAATAGTGCATACAGAGCCAACTTCCTACACCAGTGTTTTCCCACAGCCAGAGTCTGACCAGAAAAAATTCTTGAAACTCTGGATGTCAAAAGAGCACTCATATTACATTGCTAGGACTAAGCATTTCCAAAAGACAACCCCTTTGTTTATTTCTAAATCCAGCAGTGCACACTGATTAGTCAAATGTATACAGACTTGCTACAACAAAGCCAAAATACCTTTGCCAGTCTCTACCAGAGCCCACTCAAATCATAAGAAAGGGGCTTCTATGGCTTTTCTTGGTAAGATCATGGACAACCCCTCCCCCTTCCCACCTCCCAGCCCACCTCTACACTTTCACTAAACAATACTGTGTGGATGTATTAGCCCGACAACAAGTTATAATTGGCCAGGCTGTCTTACATACACTTTCCAGTCTTATGCATTATCCTAGGGCTAGCAACAGCTTATGGAAGCATTGCTTTACAGTATGTGCACAGAATGTGTATGTACAGCCATACATGCCACAAATGGAAAATGTAACTTTCTGTGTAAGCATCAGTTTGTGGCATATAGTGCTCTAGATTCACATGCGCCCACCCTCCTCCCCGAAAGCCCTTGGGTGATGCAGTCTTACTATTTTTCCCATTTTTTTTTAATGTCATGGTCTCCTTTCCTGTATCCTTATGCTCCATTTACATCCTCTCCCTCTGGGTGGAAAAACAATGTAATAATTGAGCCAATGCCTCATGGGTGGAGTCACAATACCTTGTGACTCGAAAGACAACTTCAGAGAAAAACAACTAGATGGCAGGAGTATGTAAAGCATGTGAATCTACAACACTACATGGCAGATGCTTCCAAGGTAAGTAACATTTTTGTTTCTGGATAATTTTGTAGATGCAGATAACTCACCCTCGCTGTTCTGTTGAGGGGCCTCTTTTTAACATCTGCACACTTGTACTTGACAAGTGATAAATTCTCCCCATCTGAGGATGCAGAAAGAGTCGAGCAAGAAACTGATGCCAGTGTGCAGGGTTGGCGCTTACATGCAGCACTGCTGTCATTTCCAGTATGATAAGATCACAAAGTAAAATGATGGACAGAGTGTTGAAACTTTTCACTCACAGATCTGGGTTTAAGCCATCGTTATTTTTCCTGCCACGTCACCCCAGTTCGGACCCAGCTATATGCAAATCAGTCTTTTCAGTATGGTGCCCCCTACCAGCGCACAGGAGCATTGCTAAAACATTTACTGATCCATTTAAGTGCCTGGGGTATTTTCTAGAGGTGAGGAATCTGTAGACTGTTTCACCCCCTTCCCCTGCCCCCCACCCCCAGAACTTCTTGTTGCTGGCTTATTAAACCAGTTGTGCTTCCCTTCCCCTGCTGTCTCCAACACCACCACAACCCCCCTCCAGTACCTGCAGTTTTCTTTT
The DNA here is from genome assembly GCF_031143425.1 of Pleurodeles waltl. Lineage (NCBI taxonomy): Eukaryota > Metazoa > Chordata > Amphibia > Caudata > Salamandridae > Pleurodeles > Pleurodeles waltl. The sequence goes on from NC_090443.1 coordinate 40,995,677, forward strand.
TTTTTGATTGGTGGTTTGTTGCTTTAAAAAATATATATTTTTGTATTGTCCCCTCCGAGTGGCACCTGTCTCAGTGGATTGATTGACCCAACCCCCATCACTTTTAATACAGTGGCCGACACTGTATGGCAGCGCCTAAAGCGATGGGCAAAGCCTATAGTTCCCAAAGGGGAGCCCTATTGGCTCAGACAATGCTTGTTGTAGAATGCTAATATTTCCTTGCATCAGTTTAATCCGTTTAAAAACATTTATGGAACACAGCCAGAGTCAGCCGAGGTGATACACACAATCCAGAATGGGACACTTGTGGATTGGTTTGCTGCTTGCCATCTGTCATGAACAGAGCCTCTATTGAAACCTTTGTAAGTTACATGCGTGATATGTCTTCTCTTGTTTAGAGCTCTGCACAGATCCTCTATTTAAAGGCTTCACTCTGGAGGTAATTATAAGATAGAAGTGAACCACTGAGCAGAAGTTTGAAGAATATATATTAGTTACTCGACAATATGTCCTGAATGAATTCAAGGCTAAGTTTGGAAGACTTCAGTGATATATTGAAACGTCTGTGTAAAACAGTCAGTTGGTTTGACTTGTCTGTTGTTTTTGCTGGAGGTGGACATTTGTGTTTAAAATTAGATGTGTGAAGTTGCTTGCTGGTGTCTTGTTCAGCAGTCCACCTCCTGCTTTGGTGCAGACATGGCTTCCAAACTGGATATAAGCTCTAGTAAGTTAAGAAGTTGCTGGTGAAATTATTTTCTGGCCCTAATCTGCTGTTGAGTGAATTCCTGTGACTGTCCATTAATCGTCCATGTGTCTTTCTCTGCAGTGATCATGAAGGTGGTAATGTGAGTGCCCATGCCAGTCACCTTGTAGGAAGCGCCTTGTCTGACCCATACCTGTCCTTCTCTGCAGCCATGAATGGGCTGGCAGGACCACTCCATGGTCTGGCAAATCAGGTATGCAAGTGTCCTAATAATTATAGTTAATTAACATAGCTTCTGGATAGTCCCTGGCCTTGAGCATGACATTCTTGTGTTACAGGAAGTGCTGGTGTGGCTAACCAACCTTCAGAAGGATCTAGGTGGAGAAGTGTCAGATGAAAAACTGAAAGAATTCATATGGAACACCCTCAACTCTGGCAGGGTAAGAGCTGACATACAAATGATTAGCATCAGATTTGAATCCTCCTGCAGTGTTTCTGTAAAGGGTTTATAAACCAGGGAGGAAATTCTCTGAAGCGTTAATCTATAATGGAATTTGAATCTGGATAAACTTGGCAGACTCATTCTAATTCAGCATTCAAATGTTGCACCTGCTTAAGTTCCCAGCATGCCATCAACAATTCACAAAACTGAGAAACAGGAAGAAAACCCATACGTTTCTCTTACACATAGGATTAAAATAGTCTCAACTCTGTAGTCGGGCAGGATCAAGGTTCTGTGTGAGAAAGGCATGTGTTGAAGCATTAATGAAAAAGGCAATGTATATATGTATATCGAAAAATTATCAGTGGAGGGCCAAAAATAGGTAGAATTACATCTAAGTGTTAAACACAATCAGTTTATTACCTCGTGTAGATGCTTAAACATATATATGAGTAAAGTAGCATGTTACAGTCTCGGGTGAATATAGGGCATTACTAAAAACAGAAGAGGGTTTGGGAGGACAAGACAAAGAAAACTCTAGATATACCAATTCCCATTTCCAAGTGTCACATTTACTAACAGCAGGTATCTTGTTCCTAATGGCCTGTGGGCACTGTGCCACATTTATAACAGAACAATACAGCCATTTGTTGAAATGAGAGGAATTTAAAGTGAGGGAATATGGCTTACTTGAAAGTAGAGAAAAACATTAAGACAATGTTTCATAGAAATATTTTTCTCAATTTGAAATTTCTCCCATTTAAAATAAATTACTATTTTTCAGTTATAAATGACAGTGTCTGCTGGGAGCAAGGGGCCTGCTGTTTGTAAATGCAGCACTTTGAAATCGGACAAAATTAAAATGAAGATTTAACTTAATCATTAACGTAACTTAATTTTAATTTTCTCCCATTTCAAAGCGTTCAGAAGCATCATTTTGTTCTCGCGCTCCAATATTGAGTTAAGAAATTTTTATTCTTCAGTGCTTCAGTTTTTCACCACTGTGTCCCAGCTTGGGTCATAAATCTGACTTGGGCCCTTTTACCTGCAGCCTCATACTAATAATGTAAAATAAACACAGCATTTCCTTTACTTTAAAAGTAAAATGTGACCCTGTGAATGAATGAATGAACTTAAACCATGCCAGACCACGCAGTTTGTCCCACCACAGAAGTGTGTACAGCATAAGTTAGCGATAGAGGCTGAAAAAGTATGTTTTCAGGTGTTTACGGAAAACATTCTCAGTTGATGTGTTTCTGAGATCTACGGATAAAAGTTTGCAGATCGACATCACACTCACAGAGAAGGATAAACCGCCTCGCCTGGGTATTTTAAAACGTGGAACTGTGATTAGTTGTGCTTTCCCTGATCGAAGGGCCCTGCCTGAAGAATGGAGTTGGATTCTTCTTTTCAGATAATGGAGTCCGACACCGTGCCGGACCCAGTAGGCAAGCAGTAAGGCTTTTAAAGTGATTCTTCTGGGGGTGTGTGGCCTGACCGGGAATGATGTAGGACACAGATCGTCCGAGCTCCTGCTTCCCTTGGGCCATAATGCAATCAGTAGCCTTCCTATGGCTGGAAGTCACACCCGGCGGTGCTGGCGCAATTCCTGTTCGGGGCGACGGTGGTCTGACCATCGCAGAAGATCTTCAACATCCACATGGCAGCCATGCGTTGTCCACTTTCAGCCCTGCAACGGACCGCTGTCTCATCTTGCCCCAACCTCCTCCAGAAGAAAGAGGCCTGCTTAGGAGAACGGGTGCACAGCAGCATTGGGGGCTCCAAACTCCCTGGTTGAGGAATGCCGAGTAGAGCCGATCAGGCTACTGAAACACCAGGGTGCTGTTCTCGCCGGCGGTCCCGACCTCTGCGGGGGTGACTTTCTGAAGGCCTTTATTCGGGCCTCTGGCAGCTGGGGCCCGAACTTTCCTCCTGCCTCGAATCATGGTGCCCACCATACCTCTATTGTGGCGCCTGGCCTGCGGGAGACCCCCGGCACCTGTACAGATGCCATGTGCTTGACTACCTGTGGACCTGCCAGACCTGGGCCTTGGATGCTCAGACTTTCACGTCGCAGTCCCCTGGTCTACGAGTCTGAAGACTTTTTGAGCCAACGGCACCCTCTGCAGGAGTCCACATACTGCTCCATTGACTGCCGGGTACTCCACGCCTCGATGCATCGTGGCCTTCACCACAGCTCTCCAGAGATCTCAGCAGCCCAGGGGACAGTCATAAAAGCTATTCCCACTGTCGAGCCATAAGGTGAGCGTCCTACCTCCCCCGGTTCGGGCTGTTTGCTGCGCAGAGCTGGGCCCTGGTGAGCCCTTTTGGTGAGCCAAGACCCTTCCCTCCTACTGAGTGTGTGGTGGGTTTGGAAGCCACTGCCTGCCTCATCCCCTACATACTAATGCAGGACCTTTTGTATTGCCAGAGAACATTCCTGACTCATGCTCAGACAGGGAGGGAACAATTCAGTACTTGCTTGGTCTGCAAGATGTGGATACTATGATAAAGCTTGCACCTCACGCACGTAAGCAGTATTTCTTTGCGTGGACCCCTGATAGCAGTTCCGAGGGCTAGTGCAACGGAGCACAGACTGAAACTGCCTGAACCTTGTGCCCTGGCGGGACCACCTGGCTTTAACCCTGTTGACATTGGGGGGGTGGGGAGAGGGGTTTAGCTCTATTGGCCGCTTTCTTCCCCCTTTTGTTTCTCCACTCTAAAAGGCAGTCACCCACCCCTGCTTTTGGCATCCACCCCAGGAGCCAGGAGGGGTACACTCCCCTGCCACCTCCTTCAGCCTCACAATGGCAACAGGGACCTGCTGGTGACCTCCCGTCTAGCACTCTTGGAGCCTGCGTGACTGCTGTCCTGCCTACTATGCCCAGGGGGGTAAGACCACTAGGGAACGTTCTGTGGTATCCCTTTGGGCCAAAACTATTGCAGCCTGACATGAGTGACATGGGGAGGGGAGGCTGGGGGGGAGTAGACCTAGTCTTTTGCAGCCATGCCGTACAGATCTTCCAAGGCCTGCCTGCGACTCTGAAGAAGAGGTGAGACTTTAAGCGTGTGAGCACTTGCATACTCAAGGACTTGAATATCAAAGGACTAACCCCTTTGGCCTGCTGTTCACCTGTAACGGAAAACCACACGTAGTTCACTCTCTTGCTGAAGCCAAGACAGTTCTTGACCTCCCAGGGGCCACAATCTTCGGCTGAGGGGATCTGATTCACAGAGACTATGCTCCCACACCAGTCATGAGCTGTCGCCGGCCCATTGAACATTTCTATCCTCAGCATGGCTCGTGGTCCAGAGCTTGGCCTTTTGGACAGTACCTGTGATTTACCCGATTTTCTTTTCAGGATTTGTTTATTCCATATGCTGCACCCTCATGCTCCCCCTGACCTCCTGCTCCCCACTGGGCTTTCCTCCATTCAGGGCAACACCTCTAAAGGGTCGGGCAATTCTCCTGGATCCTTTATGGAGAGGTTCACTAGGTTGGGCCCTTTTGGTTCGCTCTTAGCCCTCCCTACATTCACACCCTCCAAGCACCCCCCTCCCCCTTCATTAGATGCTTATCTTCAGAGCTGCCCGTGCCAGCCTCTAATACCTGATTTATCCTGAGATCTGGAGGAACCCTTCTCCATGGCCAAGTTCTCCAAAGCTCTTAAGCTTCCCAAGGACAAATCCCCAGGCCCAGGAGGCCTTACTCCGGCCTTTTATATGGTCTTCTTGCCACAACTCCAAGACAAGTTGCTTAAGCTTTGTTGTTCACCCACGCCTCGGGCCTTACACCCACTATGTCTTACGCAGAAATCTCACTCATTCCCAAGCCTGGTAAAAATCCGAAACTCTGTTCTTATAGTCTAATAGTCCTACTAAACACTGATGCCAAACTCTGTACCAAAATGCAGACCAACTGCTTGGAAGCTGTAAGGAAATGCCTCCTTGGCATGGTTACCCCCTGACTTTTTGCCTTTGCTGATGCTATGTTTTGAATTGAAAGTGTGCTGAGGCCTGCTAACCAGGCCCCAGCACCACTGTTCTTTCCCTAACCTGTACTTTTCCACAATTGGCACACCCTGGCATCCAGGTAAGTCCCTTGTAACTGGTACCCCTGGTACCAAGGGCCCTGATGCCAGGGAAGGTCTCTAAGGGCTGCAGCATATCTTATGCCACCCTGGGGACCCCTCACTCAGCACAGAAACACTGCTTGTCAGCTTGTGTGTGCTGGTGAGAACAAAAACGAGTAAGTCGACATGGCACTCCCCTCAGGGTGCCATGCCAACCTCACACTGCCTATGCAGTATAGATAAGTCACCCCTCTAGTAGGCCTTGCAGCCCTAAGGCAGGGTGCACTATACCATAGGTGAGGGCACCAGTACATGAGTACTGTGCCCCTACAGTGTCTAAGCCAAACCTTAGACATTGTAAGTGCAGGGTAGCCATAAGAGTATATGGTCTGGGAGTCTGTCAAACACGGACTCCACAGCACCATAATGGCTACACTGAAAACTGGGAAGTTTGGTATCAAACTTCTCAGCACAACCGAGACATGTTGCTGGCCCCATGGGGAGAGTGCCTTTGTCACTCTGAGGCCAGTAACAAAGCCTGCACTGGGTGGAGATGCTAACACCTCCCCCAGGCAGGAGCTGTCACACCTGGCGGTGAGCCTCAAAGGCTCACCCCTTTGTGCCAGCACCGCAGGACACTCCAGCTAGTGGAGTTGCCCGCCCCCTCCGGCCACGGCCCCCACTTTTGGCGGCAAGGCCGGAGGAAATAATGAGAATAACAAGGAGGAGTCACTGGCCAGTCAGGACAGCCCCTAAGGTGTCCTGAGCTGAAGTGACTCTAACTTTTAGAACTCCTCAATCTTGCAGATGGAGGATTCCCCAATAGGATTAGGGATGTGACCCCCTCCCCTTGGGAGGAGGCACAAAGAGGGTGTACCCACCCTCAGGGCTAGTAGTCATTGGCTACTAACCCCCCCAGACCTAAACACGCCCTTAAATTTAGTATTTAAGGGCTCCCCTGAACCTAAGAATTTAGATTCCTGAAACTACAAGAAGAAGAAGACTGCCGAGCTGAAAAACCCCTGCAGAGGAAGAACAGAAGACACCAACTGCTTTGGCCCCAGTCCTACCGGCCTGTCTCCTGCCTTCCAAAGAAACCTGCTCCAGCGACGCTTTCCAAGGGACTAGCGACCTCTGAATCCTCTGAGGACTGCCCTACTTCACGAAAGACAAGAAACTCCAGAGGACAGCGGCACTGCTCCAAAAGAACTGCAACTTTGTTTCAAGGAGCAGATTTAAAGACCCCTGCAACTCCCCGCAAGAAGCGTGAGACTTGCAACACTGCACCCGGCGACCCCGACTCGACTGGTGGAGAACCAACACCTCAGGGAGGACCCTCCGGCGACTCCGAGACCGTGAGTAACCAAAGTTGTCCCCCCTGAGCCCCCACAGCGACGCCTGAGGGGGGAAATCACCCTCCAAGTCACTATCATCATCCTCTGTGTTGCCATCCTCAGAGGGGTTGGCTCTTTCAAACTCTGCCAAAAGCTCCTGGAGCTGTAGTTTGGAAGGTCTGGGGCCCATTACTTTTAGAAGCATAATGTCTAGTGCAGAGATGAATGTGGTGGAACTCGACACCACACCTTACCTCCATCTTAAGATGAGGGAGCTAAGGTCACTCTGTACACTAAAGAAAATAGTAATGGGCCCCAGACCTTCCAAACTACAGCTCCAGGAGCTTTTGGCAGAGTTTGAAAGAGCCAACCCCTCTGAGGATGGCAACAGAGGATGATGATAGTGACTTGGAGGGTGATTCCCCCCTACCAGTCCTATCTAGGGAAGACAGGGCCTCTCAAGCCCTGACTCCACAAATCATAGTCAGAGATGCTGGTTCCCTCACAGGAGGGACCAACCTCTCTGAAATCACTGAGGACAACTCCAGTGAAGAGGACATCCAGTTAGCCAGGATGGCCAAAAGATTGGCTTTGGAAAGACAGATCCTAGCCATAGAAAGGGAAAGACCAGAGATGGGCCTAGGACCCATCAATGGTGGCAGCAACATAAATAGGGTCAGAGATTCTCCTGACATGTTGAAAATCCCTAAAGGGATTGTAACTAAATATGAAGATGGTGATGACATCACCAAATGGTTCACAGCTTTTGAGAGGGCTTGTGTAACCAGAAAAGTGAACAAATCTCACTGGGGTGCTCTCCTTTGGGAAATGTTCACAGGAAAGTGTAGGGATAGACTCCTCACACTCGCTGGAAAAGATGCAGAATCTTATGACCTCATGAAGGGTACCCTGATTGAGGGCTTTGGATTCTCCACTGAGGAGTATAGGATTAGATTCAGGGGGGCTCAAAAATCCTCGAGCCAGACCTGGGTTGACTTTGTAGACTACTCAGTAAAAACACTAGATGGTTGGATTCAAGGCAGTGGTGTAAGTAATTATGATGGGCTGTACAATTTATTTGTGAAAGAACACCTATTAAGTAATTGTTTCAATGATAAACTGCATCAGCATCTGGTAGACCTAGGACCAATTTCTCCCCAAGAATTGGGAAAGAAGGCGGACCATTGGGTCAAGACTAGGGTGTCCAAAACTTCCACAGGGGGTGACCAAAAGAAAGGGGTCACAAAACCTCCCCAGGGGAAAGGTGGTGAGACAGCCAAAACCAAAAATAGTAAAGAGTCTTCTACAGGCCCCCAAAAACCTGCACAGGAGGGTGGGCCCAGAGCCTCTTCACAAAACAATTCTGGGTACAAGGGTAAAAACTTTGATCCCAAAAAGGCCTGGTGTCGTAGCTGTAGTCAGCCTGGACACCAAACTGGAGACAAGGCCTGTCCCAAGAAAGATACCACTTCTAACTCCACTCCAGCTAAAACTGGAATGACCAGTCTCCAAGTGGGATCAACAGTGTGCCCAGAGCAAATCAGGTGTCACACTGAAGCTACATTAGTCTCTGAGGGTGGGGTGGATTTAGCCACACTGGCTGCCTGGCCCCCTAACATGCAAAAATACAGGCAGCAGCTCTTAATTAATGGGACAAGTGTAGAGGGCCTGAGGGATACAGGTGCCAGTGTCTCACTATGGTGACAGAGAAACTGGTTTCCCCTGGCCAATACCTGGCTGGATAAACTTATCCAGTCACCAACGCTGACAATCAGACTAAAGTACATCCCATGGCAATGGTAACTTTAGAGTGGGGAGGGGTCAATGGCCTGAAACAGGTGGTGGTCTCCTCAAATATCCCAGTAGACTGTTTGCTTGGATATGACCTGGAGTCCTCAGCATGGGCTGAGGTAGAACTGAAAACCCATGCAGCCATGCTGGGTATCTCTGAACTGGTGTGTGTCAAGACAAGGGCACAGTGCAAGGCACAGGGTGAAAAAGTAGAGCTGGAGTCTGGAAGAAAGGCCCAGCCTACCAAGAGAAAAGGAAAGTCAGCTGGGAAACCAGCTGCAACACAACAAGAAAAAGAGAGCCTCTCTTCTCAGGAAGAAGTTCTGCCCTCTGAGGGAACTGAGCCTATGGAGCTGGAACCTTATCAGGTTGAGCTCTTGGGCCCAGGGGGACCCTCAAGGGAAGAGTTGTGTAAGGGACAAGAAACCTGTCCCTCTCTTGAAGGCCTTAGGCAGCAAGCTGCTGAAGAGTCCAAAGGCAAGAAAAATGGAACACACAGGGTCTATTGGGAAGATGGACTCCTGTACACTGAGGCAAGAGATCCCAAACCCGGTGCCACTAGGAGAGTGGTAGTGCCTCAGGGGTTCAGAGAGTTTATTCTGACCTTAGCCCATGATATTCCCCTTGCTGGGCATTTGGGACAAACCAAGACGTGGGAGAGACTAATCAACCACTTCTACTGGCCCAACATGTCCCAGAAGGTTAAGGAGTTTTGCACCTCCTGTCCCACCTGTCAAGCCAGTGGTAAGACAGGTGGACATCCAAAGGCCCCCCTCATTCCACTTCCAGTGGTGGGGGTCCCCTTTGAAAGAGTGGGTGTGGACATAGTGGGTCCACTGGAACCTCCCACAGCCTCAGGAAATATGTAATTCCTAGAAGTAGTGGATCATGCTACTAGGTATCCTGAAGCTATTCCCCTTAGGTCGACTACTGCCCCTGCAGTAGCCAAGGCTCTCATTGGTATCTTTACCAGAGTGGGCTTCCCTAAGGAGGTGGTGTCTGACAGAGGTACCAACTTCATGTCAGCATACCTAAAACACATGTGGAATGAATGTGGAGTGACTTATAAATTCACTACACCATATCATCCACAAACTAATGGCCTTGTTGAGAGATTCAACAAGACATTAAAGGGCATGATCATGGGGCTCCCAGAAAAACTCAAAAGGAGATGGGATGTCCTCCTGCCATGTCTGCTTTTCGCTTACATAGAGGTGCCTCAGAAGGGAGTAGGGTTCTCACCCTTTGAACTTCTGTTTGGCCACCCTGTAAGGGGACCACTAGCTCTTGTGAAAGAAGGCTGGGAGAGACCTCTTCATGAGCCTAAACAAGACATAGTGGACTATGTACTTGGCCTTCGCTCAAGGATGGCAGAGTGCATGGAAAAGGCAAACAAAAACCTTGAGGCCAGCCAACAGCTCCAGAAGTGTTGGTATGACCAAAAGGCTGCACTGGTTGAATTTCAACCAGGACAGAAAGTCTGGGTTTTGGAGCCTGTGGCTCCCAGGGCACTTCAGGACAAATGGAGTGGCCCTTACCCAGTGCTAGAGAGGAAGAGTCAGGTCACCTATCTGATAGACCTGGGCACAAGCAGGAGCCCCAAGAGGGTGATCCATGTGAACCGCCTTAAGCTCTTCCATGACAGGGCTGATGTAAATCTGTTAATGGTAACAGATGAGGATCAGGAAGCTGAGAGTGAGCCTCTCCCTGATCTTCTGTCATCAGACCCTAAAGATGGCTCAGTAGATGGAGTGATCTATTCAGACACCCTCTCTGGCCAACAGCAAGCTGACTGTAGGAAGGTCCTACAACAGTTTGAGCTCTTTTCCCTAACCCCTGGTCAGACACACCTGTGTACCCATGATGTGGACACAGGAGACAGCATGCCTGTCAAAAACAAAATATTCCGACAGTCTGATCAAGTTAAGGAAAGCATCAAGGTGGAAGTCCACAAGATGCTGGAATTGGGAGTAATTGAGTACTCTGACAGCCCCTGGGCTAGCCCAGTGGTCTTAGTCCCCAAACCTCACACCAAAGAAGGAAAGAGAGAGATGAGGTTTTGTGTGGACTACAGAGGCCTTAATTCTGTCACCAAGACAGATGCCCATCCCATTCCTAGAGCTGATGAGCTGATTGATAAATTAGGGGCTGCCAAATTCTTAAGTACCTTTGACTTAACAGCAGGGTACTGGCAAATCAAAATGGCCCCTGGAGCAAAAGAAAAGACGGCATTCTCCACACCTGATGGGCATTATCAGTTCACTGTTATGCCCTTTGGTTTAAAGAATGCCCCTGCCACCTTCCAAAGGTTGGTGAATCAAGTCCTTGCTGGCTTGGAGTCCTTCAGTGCAGCTTATCTTGACGATATTGCTGTCTTTAGCTCCAACTGGCAGGATCACCTGGTCCACCTGAAGAAGGTTTTGAAGGCTCTGCAATCAGCAGGCCTCTCTATCAAGGCATCCAAATGCCAGATAGGGCAGGGAACTGTGGTTTACTTGGGACACCTTGTAGGTGGAGACCAAGTTCAGCCACTCCAGCCTAAGATCCAGACTATTCTGGACTGGGCAGCTCCAAAAACCCAGACTCAAGTCAGGGCATTCCTTGGCTTGACTGGGTACTATAGGAGGTTTGTGAAGGGATATGGATCCATTGTGACAGCCCTCACAGAACTCACCTCCAAGAAAATGCCAAAGAAAGTAAACTGGACTGTAGAATGCCGACAGGCCTTTGACACCCTGAAACAAGCTATGTGCACAGCACCAGTTATAAAAGCTCCAGATTACTCCAAGCAGTTCATTGTGCAGACAGATGCCTCTGAACATGGGATAGGGGCAGTTTTGTCCCAAACAAATGATGATGGCCTTGACCAGCCTGTTGCTTTCATTAGCAGGAGGTTACTCCCCAGGGAGCAGCGTTGGAGTGCCATTGAGAGGGAGGCCTTTGCTGTGGTTTGGTCCCTGAAGAAGTTGAGACCATACCTCTTTGGTACTCACTTCCTAGTTCAGACTGACCACAGACCTCTCAGATGGCTGATGCAAATGAAAGGTGAAAATCCAAAACTGTTGAGGTGGTCCATCTCCCTCCAGGGAATGGACTTTATAGTGGAACACAGACCTGGGACTGCCCATGCCAATGCAGATGGCCTTTCCAGGTTCTTCCACTTAGAAAATGAAGACTCTCTTGGGAAAGGTTAGTCTCATCCTCTTTCGTTTGGGGGGGGGGGGGGGAGGGGGTTGTGTAAGGAAATGCCTCCTTGGCATGGTTACCCCCTGACTTTTTGCCTTTGCTGATGCTATGTTTTGAATTGAAAGTGTGCTGAGGCCTGCTAACCAGGCCCCAGCATCAGTGTTCTTTCCCTAACCTGTACTTTTGATTCCACAATTGGAACACCCTGGCATCCAGGTAAGTCCCTTGTAACTGGTACCCCTGGTACCAAGGGCCCTGATGCCAGGGAAGGTCTCTAAGGGCTGCAGCATATCTTATGCCACCCTGGGGACCCCTCACTCAGCACAGACACACTGCTTGTCAGCTTGTGTGTGCTGGTGAGAACAAAAACGAGTAAGTCGACATGGCACTCCCCTCAGGGTGCCATGTCAACCTCACACTGCCTATGCAGTATAGATAAGTCACCCCTCTAGTAGGCCTTACAGCCCTAAGGCAGGGTGCACTATACCATAGGTGAGGGCACCAGTACATGAGTACTGTGCCCCTACAGTGTCTAAGCCAAACCTTAGACATTGTAAGTGCAGGGTAGCCATAAGAGTATATGGTCTGGGAGTCTGTCAAACACGGACTCCACAGCACCATAATGGCTACACTGAAAACTGGGAAGTTTGGTATCAAACTTCTCAGCACAATAAATGCACACTGATGCCAGTGTACATTTTATTGTGAAATACACCCCAGAGGGCACCTTAGAGGTGCCCCCTGAAACCTTAACCGACTATCTGTGTAGGCTGACTAGTTCCAGCAGCCTGCCACAACCGAGACATGTTGCTGGCCCCATGGGGAGAGTGCCTTTGTCACTCTGAGGCCAGTAACAAAGCCTGCACTGGGTGGAGATGCTAACACCTCCCCCAGGCAGGAGCTGTCACACCTGGCGGTGAGCCTCAAAGGCTCACCCCTTTGTGCCAGCACCGCAGGACACTCCAGCTAGTGGAGTTGCCCGCCCCCTCTGGCCACGGCCCCCACTTTTGGCAGCAAGGCCGGAGGAAATAATGAGAATAACAAGGAGGAGTCACTGGACAGCCCCTAAGGTGTCCTGAGCTGGAGTGACTCTAACTTTTAGAAATCCTCCATCTTGCAGATGGAGGATTCCCCAATAGGATTAGGGATGTGACCCCCTCCCCTTGGGAGGAGGCACAAAGAGGGTGTACCCACCCTCAGGGCTAGTAGCCATTGGCTACTAACCCCCCCAGACCTAAACACGCCCTTAAATTTAGTATTTAAGGGCTCCCCTGAGCCTAAGAATTTAGATTCCTGAAACTACAAGAAGAAGACGACTGCCGAGCTGAAAAACCCCTGCAGAGGAAGAACAGAAGACACCAACTGCTTTGGCCCCAGTCCTACCGGCCTGTCTCCTGCCTTCCAAAGAAACCTGCTCCAGCGACGCTTTCCAAGGGACCAGCGACCTCTGAATCCTCTGAGGACTGCCCTGCTTCACGAAAGACAAGAAACTCCCGAGGACAGCGGCACTGCTCCAAAAGAACTGCAACTTTGTTTCAAGGAGCAGATTTAAAGACCCCTGCAACTCCCCGCAAGAAGCGTGAGACTTGCAACACTGCACCCGGCGACCCCGACTCGACTGGTGGAGAACCAACACCTCAGGGAGGACCCTCCGGCGACTCCGAGACCGTGAGTAACCAAAGTGGTCACCCCTGAGCCCCCACAGCGACGCCTGCAGAGGGAATCCCGAGGCTCCCCCTGACCGCGACTGCCTGAACTCCATTTCCCGACGGCTGGAAAAGACCCTGCACCCGCAGCCCCCCGCACCTAAAGGAACAGAACTCCTGTGCAGGAGTGACCCCCAGGAGGCCCTCTCCCTTGCCCAGGTGGTGGCTACCCCGAGGAGCCCCCCCCTTGCCTGCCTGCACCGCTGAAGAGATCCCTTGATCTCATTGAAATCTACAGAGAACCCGACGCTTGTTTGCACACTGCACCCGGCCGCCCCCGCGCTGCTGAGGGTGTACTTTCTGTGTGGACTTGTGTCCCCCCCGGTGCCCTACAAAACCCCCCTGGTCTGCCCTCCGAAGACGCGGGTACTTACCTGCTGGCAGACCGGAACCGGGGCACCCCCTTCTCTCCATTGAAGCCTATGCGTTTTGGGCACCTCTTTGACCCCTGCACCTGACCGGCCGTGAGCTGCTGGTGTGGTAACTTTGGGGTTGCTCTGAACCCCCAACGGTGGGCTACCTTGGACCCAAACCTGAGACTTGTAAGTGATTTACTTACCTGACAAAACTTACAAAAACTTACCTCCCCCAGGAACTGTGAAAATTGCACTAAGTGTCCACTTTTAAAACAGCTTATTGTGTTTTATGTAAAAAGTATACATGCTAATGTAATGATTCAAAGTTCCTAAAGTACTTACCTGCAATACCTTTCAAATGAGATATTACATGTAGAATTTGAACCTGTGGTTCTTAAAATAAAGTAAGAAAAGATATTTTTCTATAACAAAACCTATTGGCTGGATTTGTCTCTGAGTGTGTGTTCTTCATTTATTGCCTGTGTGTATGTACAACAAATGCTTAACACTACTCCTTTGATAAGCCTACTGCTCGACCACACTACCACAAAATAGAGCATTAGTATTATCTCTTTTTGCCACTATCTTACCTCTAAGGGGAACCCTTGGACTCTGTGCATACTATTCCTTACTTTGAAATAGTGCATACAGAGCCAACTTCCTACAGAAGCTCTCCTACCTGGCTTAATAAACCCCAACCAGGTCGCCACTATACACCCTAGACTGGTTTTAGACAATGTTCGACTTTCCCATCTAGTTGAAAAAGCCCACTGACATACTGACCCAACTCTTCTGCTCTCCCACGACACCAAGAAGGCTTTTGACAGTGAGTTGGACCTTTTTACGATTGGTACTCCAGAAAATAGAGCTAGGCCCCACTGTGACCAGTAGGATTATGGCGTCCTATTTGGCGCCCAACTCCTCCATTCGCAGTCGGCAATCCTCTGACATGAGGGGTATGCCTTTTTTGGGGACAGGACCACAAAGTACTCCTGTCAGAACCAGACACCTCCCTCTCTGCAGTGGTTCAGGCCCTCCAAACATACAAGCAAGTTTCTGGGTAAAAGGTTAATCTGGCCAAGTCAGAAACGCTCAACCTTACAGGTCTGCAACAACACCACCACTTGCAAGCACTTACTCCCTTCCAATGGTCTTCACACTCAACACAGTACCTAGGCTTTACTATCACTCACTCTTTAGCCATGAGGAGGTGGGCTAATTGGCCAGGCTACCGCAAAGTAATACTTAAAGACCTTATCCGCTGGAGACCACTTCCAGTATCCAGGTTGGGCTGTATTACCATAGTGAAAATGAACATCCTCCCCCCTCTTCTATATTTTTTTTCAGTCACTGCCTACTCCTTTCCCCTCAGAAGACATTAAACGAATACAAGAGGACCTTCGCTCCTTCATTTGGAAGGGGAAACGTTCTTGCATTTTACACTACACTTCTTATGCTCCCAGGAAACCAGGAAAGTTTGGCCTGTCACAACCTTCAGGACTCCTACTGGACTGACCACCTACCGTTTATCTCTGAGTGGGTCTTGCGAGAGAGCCTAAAAACACCGGTGCATATGGGCCGGGCTGTTGCCTGTCGACCACTCTTGGATCTTGCTTGGCTCCCACAGCATCATCGCCCTTGCAGTGCTTACGTAGCCACCCCAACGCACACAGCACTGGAGATATGGGACAAATTGGCTCTTGGAAAGGGGTCTGACAACGTTCCCATCTCCAAACACCCCAATTGCTCGTAACCCCGACTTTACTCCTGCTCTTCCTCAGGACTCCTTCCCAGACTGGCTGAATGGTGAAAGCAGGATCCCGCAAGACTTACTTTATGGACAGACCATTAAGACCTTTCAACAGTGCAAAGCAGAATTCCACCTCCCTCTCTCTACCCGCCACCAATATTTCCAGCTGCTGCACTGGGGTCTCTTCCCATCCATTGCTCTAGCAACTGCTCGCTCCTTCACCCTCTTCGAAAAACTTGCTCCCAGCTGCGAGTGCACCCATGGTTTTGTGTCGGACATATGGTGTCTTGCAACAATCATGCCTTTTGCCACAACGCCCATAGTAGTGGAAATGGGATACAGATAACACTCATGGCACTACCCAGAAACAGTGGGAACAGCTGTAAAGGGAGATCCCACAAATTCTTAGAAGCATCCATCAACAAAGACACAGCATACAAGGTAATGCTCCAGTGGTGTTAACCCCCAACTCATCTACGTTCTATATATCCTACAGACTGCCTTGTGCTGGCGCTGTGGAGCACGGGTGAGTGACTTCCATCACATATGGTGGGCATGCCCCTCACTTGCCATCTTTTGGAAGGAGATTTTAAGTCCCATCAAGGGCACCATAGGCTACCCCATAACGGCTGATTATCACTCCGTCATCTTGGCAATACGCCCTACGTCACTGGAAACTGATAGATACAGATTGGTACCTCAAATGTCATATGACTGGTGCTGCCAGACAGCTTCTAGCTCAAGCTTGGAAGTATTTCTCCACCCCTCCAGCAGTGCCTTGATTCACACAGCTCTGGCATGCCATAGCAGTGGAGCAGATGACACCCAAATTCTTTTACAGACAGAGTTCCTGCACCTACGGACGCCTCTTATCGTCTACCAGTCCTGCCAACAGTATTTATGCTTTCAGCCTCCCAGACTTCCTGCTGTACACCTGTTTGACCAGCCAGAGTAGGGGGAAACCTCCCCTTCCGCCTCATTCCCACCCTCTCCCACAAAGCCTACAATGTGGAGGACACAGGGCGCTTAGTCTCCCTTCCCCCTCCCGAACTCTACTGATGTGGATTCCCGGCTGGAGACCTTTTACCCTTCCTTGGCTTCTTCTTACTCCCCTTTCTCCCTTTTCCCATTTGTTGTTTACTCACACTTTCCTAATAGGCTCACAGTGGTGCTGAAGCCAAGCACCCTATCCTTTTTTGTAGGATTCACTGCCTTATGATCAGAAGCCCTCCAGTACACAAACCCCTCTTCTTATCCCCTTGTTTGAGACAATCCCAGGTCGCATTAACTTCTCGCTTTAAACACCGCCCCACCACGGTCCCTTTGGAGCCATGGTATTACCCGAACAGCAGCTCTGCCTTGCACTCCCTCCCCGTCATTCTCCCAACATGTTCTCACTGCAAGGCTTCTTGTTTGTATTGCCAATGCCATGCGTATATTAACTGGTGCTTCTATTTTCTATAATGAAAAAAGTGTTGTCAAACTGTTGAAAATTCCAATAAACACATTTTGAGCAAACCAAATTTATTTTTCCATTAACCGATAGCCAATAAAGCTTTTTCAAAAATGAAGATGTAGAAATGCACCGGGAGGGTTCAATAAGAGACTCCCTGCTGTGTATTCTGCACTACTTGCAGGTGTTAAATAGAGCACGGACATCAGTTCACCAAAATTCCAGGGGTAGCAAAAGTGACACCACTTGCGCACACAGACACACAGACACACAGACACACAGACACACAGACACACAGACACACAGACACACAGACACACAGACACACAGACACACAGACACACAGACACACAGACACACAGACACACAGACACACAGACACACAGACACACAGACACACAGACACACAGACACACACTCTCTCCCACACTCTCTCTCTCCCACACTCTCTCTCTCCCACACTCTCTCTCTCCCACTCCCACACACACACACACTCTCTCTCTCCCACACACACACTCTCTCTCTCCCACACACACACTCTCTCTCTCCCACACACACACTCTCTCTCTCCCACACACACACACTCTCTCTCTCCCACACACACACACACTCTCTCTCTCCCACACACACACTCTCTCTCTCCCACACACACACTCTCTCTCTCTCCCACACACACACTCTCTCTCTCTCCCACACACACACTCTCTCTCTCTCCCACACACACACTCTCTCTCTCTCCCACACACACACTCTCTCTCTCTCCCACACACACACTCTCTCTCTCTCCCACACACACACTCTCTCTCTCTCCCACACACACACTCTCTCTCTCTCCCACACACACACTCTCTCTCTCTCCCACACACACACTCTCTCTCTCTCCCACACACACTCTCTCTCTCTCCCACACACACTCTCTCTCTCTCTCCCACACACACACTCTCTCTCTCTCCCACACACACTCTCTCTCTCTCCCACACACACTCTCTCTCTCTCCCACACACACTCTCTCTCTCTCCCACACACACTCTCTCTCTCTCCCACACACTCTCTCTCTCTCTCTCCCACACACTCTCTCTCTCTCTCTCCCACACACTCTCTCTCTCTCTCCCACACACTCTCTCTCTCTCTCCCACACACACTCTCTCTCTCTCCCACACACACTCTCTCTCTCTCTCCCACACACACTCTCTCTCTCTCTCTCCCACACACACTCTCTCTCTCTCTCTCCCACACACACTCTCTCTCTCTCTCTCCCACACACACTCTCTCTCTCTCTCTCCCACTCATGCACAAGCTTGCACTCAACATATATTTAGAAACATTTTTACTTAACATAGCTGCCAAGAAAGGGCATATTCCAGCTAACTATAGTCTATTTGTATTACACTAATAGTGAAAAATACATTAGTATTCACTATTAGTGTAATAAAAAACTAACAGAAAACAGAGTACAGCCCCAACTGATGTCCCTAAGTACGAGCTGCCACTGTGTTCCTGGCACTGCCTTTGCCACCTCTGATGCCGGAGGTTGCAGCTGCGACCCCTAAATGACGTCCATGTAGAATGGGCGCTTGAACGCCGGTTTTCTGGACTTCCTAGGATTAAAAAAAAAAGCTAACAAAAATCTCCAAAAACTTCATTAGCCAGAAACACACCTTGACAACTGAAGAGATTTGGTCCTTAAAGGAAAGGTGGTCATGCCACCCGAAAACCAGCATCCTAACCAACTAGGAGACTGATTAGGACCGAAGAGGAGGATTTTTGTCTTCTCTGGATTTCATTGCACATAACTTACCTTCAGCAAGCTAAAAACACTTCATAAAAGCAGCAAAAGATTCTCTAGCTGAGTCCAAAGATCTCTCATAAGAGAAGAGAAGCTGGGTATCCTCAGTGTAGAAAGTGATCTTGATACTAAGACTCCACTGTAAAAGCAAGCAAAGACATACACATTAAACAATGTAGGGCTTAATGCAGACCCTTGAGGTTCTCTTCACGTGTGAAGTTTTGCACAGGAGAAATAGGGTGTCATCCAATCTGACTGTTATTTACCACTCAAAGGAGCTGAGCCATTTCTAGGCTGATCCGTCCAGTCCGATATCTGCCAAACGTTGAAGCAGTATATTATTGTAGGAGATGGTGTTGAACGCTGCAGATCTAATAAAATGAAGGCAGCCTTTTTGGCCCTGGTCCAGTGTCAACTTGTTGGAATCCCTAATAAGAACAGGGCTGTTTACATTTTATGGCATGCTTGGAACCCCGATTGAGAAGGTGAGGGAGGTTGTGAGTTTCAACAAAATCTGCAAGTTATTGGTTGACAATGGATTCTAAGATTTTTTTTTTAATCATCCGGGCAGAGAGAGATTGATTGGAGACACCTGGTCTAGATCCTCACGGGAACAGTAGTTCCTACCAGAAAAGGTAATCTGTGTAAGTACTTATCCTTTAGGGAAAAGAAGGATAAAACAAATGCTTCATATGAGGTGGCGGCGGCACCCGGGAAGGTCTGTTTTGAATGTACATTGCACAAATCGTGTTCTTAGTCCTGACACTTGTATTATGAGTAGGAAAGAACCCTCTTTCTGGCATGGTTACCCCCACTTTTTGCCTGTGGTCAGTGTGTTTTGACTGTGTTCACTGGGATCCTGCTAACCAGGACCCCAATGACTGTGCTTGCTCCCTTTACATTTGATTGCTTAGGACTTAGCACACCCCACAATTTGCATACTGGTGCCCTCATATAAGTACCTAGTATAGGGTACTTAGGTACCAAGGGCATTGGGGCACCAGGGATTCCCCATGGGGTGCAGCATGTATTGTGCCACCCATTGGAGCCCATGCAAAGTGTCTGCAGGCCTGCCATTGCAGCCTGCGTGAAAAGGTGCATGCACCCTTTCATCACCTGTCACTGCACTAGGTCACTGTAAGTCACCCCCATGGCAGGTCCTCCTAGCCCAGAGGGCAGAATGCAAGTACCTGTGTGTGAGGGCACCCCTGTATGAGCAGAGGTGCCCCTGCAAACTCCAGCTCCATTTTCCTGGACTTCGTAAATGCGGGAAGCCATTTTACCCGTGTACTCGACACAGGTCCAGTTACATCATGGTAACTCCCAACCCGGGCATGTTTGGTATCAAACAGGTCGGAGTCATACCCCAATATTCTTGCCCGTATTGGTTGTATGATTCCATGCATTGTGGGGGCTCCTTAGAGGACCCCCAGCATTGCTCCTACCAGTCTCCTAGGGTTTTGCAGGCAGCCTGCGGTGCTCCCAACCCACAGAAGGGTTTCTGCCCTACTGCTGCTTGACCGGCTCAGGCAGAGGAATGCAGAACAAAGGATTTCCTTTGGAAGAGGGAGGCAACACCCTCTCCCTTTGGAAATAGGTGGTTCGGTGGCATATGTAGCTGCAGATACACATGCTGTGCATAGTCCGCCGTCTGGTGTTGGGCTCGGAGTGTTACAAGTTGTTTTTCTTCGAAGAAGTCTTTTCGAGTCACGAGCCCGAAGGACTCCTCCCACTTCGGTTCCTTTGCGCATGGGCGTCGACTCCATCTTAGATTGTTTTCTTTCCGCCGTCGGGTTCGGACGTGTTCCTTTTCGCTCCGTGTTTCGGATCGGAAAGTTAGTCAGAATCTCGTAAAAATTCGTCGGTATTGTTTCGTTCGGTATCGGGTTAGTTAGAACAAATCGACACCGAATCTTGAAGAGCTCCGGTAGCCCTTCGGGGTAATTTCGATCATCTGTCGGGGCCTGGTCGGCCCGACCGCGTGCAACATCGAGACTGATGGAACGGACCCCGTTCCGATTCTGTCCTAAATGCTATAATAAATATCCTTATACGGATCAACATTTGGTCTGTAACTTGTGCCTGTCCCCCGAGCACAAGGAGGATACGTGCGAAGCCTGTCGCGCGTTTCGGTCGAGAAAAACGCTCAGAGACCGAAGAGCCAGGAGGTTGCAGATGGCGTCCACGCCGACAGGACAACAACGGTTCAAGGAGGAGGAAGAAGAAACTTTCTCCATCCACGAGTTGGATTCCGAAGAATTCGACGTCGAAGAACAACCAACCGTGAGTAAGACGTCGAAACAAAAATCACACGAAAAAACTGACAAAGCCCAGGGGACGCCACCGCCAACAGGCCATGGCTTAACCCGGAAAGTAGGTGACCGTCCATCGGCACCGAAAAAGGGCGAGCTGCTGTCGAAGTCATCCGACTCCGGTCGAGATACAGGCACGCAGCAATCTCGGGACCGAGAGAGTGACGCAGAAAAAATTTGGCACCGACACAGCGGCACCGAAGTTGGTCGGCACCGAGAGGGCACGACACCGAAAAGGAAAAAGATCTTGTCGGAGCCGAAAAAATCCAGAGACACGGTTTCGGTGCCGAAACACCCGGCAACCGAACCGAAAACTGGTTCCTACTCAGAGGAACAGGGACTGTCCTCTCAACTAAAAAAAACACAGATTTGAGGAGGAATTACAAACAATTGAGCCAGATCACACGCAAAAGCGGATCTTTATTCAAAAGGATACAGGGAAGATTAGCACTCTTCCCCCAATCAAAAGGAAAAGGAAACTTGACTTCCAGCAAGGAGACAAGCAACCACAAGCAAAGGTGGTAAAGAAGGTAACTCCACCACCCTCTCCACCACCATCAACTCATGCATCACCGGCACAAACTCCACCATTAACACACTCAACAGCTCATACCACAATGAGCCAGGATGATCCGGATGCATGGGATCTCTACGACGCTCCAGTATCGGACAATAGCCCGGAGTCGTACCCAACTAAACCGTCACCACCTGAGGACAGTACATCATATGCACAGGTGGTAGCTAGGGCAGCCGAATTCCATAATGTCTCGCTACATTCGGAGCCTATTGAGGATGACTTCCTCTTTAACACCCTGTCCTCCACCCATAGCCATTATCAAAGCCTTCCTATGCTTCCAGGAATGCTAAGGCACTCGAAACAGATATTTCAGGAGCCAGTTAAAAGCAGAGCCATAACTCCAAGGGTGGAGAAAAAATACAAGGCTCTGCCCACAGACCCTGTTTTTATTACATCACAACTGACACCAGACTCAGTAGTTGTGGGGGCAGCTCGTAAGAGAGCCAACTCGCATACATCAGGCGACGCACTACCTCCGGACAAGGATAGCCGCAAATTTGATGCAGCGGGAAAAAGGGTTGCAGCACAAGCGGCAAATCTGTGGCGCATCGCCAACTCGCAAGCACTCCTGGCGAGATACGACAGGGCTCATTGGGATGAGATGCAACATCTCATCGAACACCTCCCCAAAGAGTTCCAAAAACGAGCGCAACAGGTGGTGGAAGAGGGACAGAGTATCTCGAACAATCAGATACGGTCTTCCATGGATGCAGCGGATACAGCTGCAAGGACAATAAATACTGCAGTCACGATAAGGAGGCAAGCATGGCTGCGCACATCTGGGTTCAAACCCGAAATACAACAGGCTGTGCTCAATATGCCGTTTAATGAACAGCAATTGATTGGGCCGGAGGTCGACACTGCAATTGAAAAATTAAAAAAGGACACCGATACAGCCAAAGCCATGGGCGCACTCTACTCCCCGCAGGGCAGAGGCACATTTGGCACATTTCGTAAAACAACTTTTAGGGGAGGGTTTCGAGGTCAACCCACAGAAACCAGCACCTCACAAACAAGACCACCTACCTACCAGGGACAATATCAAAGGGGAGGTTTTCGGGGACAATACAGAGGGGGCCAATTCCCAAGAAACCGGGGAAAATTTCAAGGTCCCAAAACCCCTCAAAATAAACAGTGACTCACAAGTCACACAACCCCTTCACACAACACCAGTGGGGGGAAGACTAAGCCAGTTCTACAAATCTTGGGAGGAAATAACAACAGACACTTGGGTCTTAGCAATTATCCAACATGGTTATTGCATAGAATTTCTCCAACTCCCTCCAAACGTCCCACCGAAAACACACAATATGTCAAAACAGCATATAGACCTTCTAGGACTAGAAGTTCAAGCATTACTGCAAAAGGACGCAATAGAACTAGTACCACGTCAACAAAAGAACACAGGAGTTTACTCACTGTACTTTCTAATACCAAAAAAAGACAAAACTCTAAGACCAATACTAGATCTCAGAACACTAAACACCTACATCAAATCAGACCACTTTCACATGGTCACATTACAAGACGTAATCCCACTGCTCAAACAGCAAGACTACATGACAACATTAGATCTAAAAGATGCGTATTTCCATATACCGATACATCCTTCGCACAGGAAATACCTAAGGTTCGTATTCAAGGGAATACATTACCAATTCAAAGTGTTGCCATTCGGAATAACAACTGCGCCAAGAGTCTACAAAATGCCTAGCAGTAGTAGCTGCATGTAGGAAGTTGGCTCTGTATGTGCTATTTCAAAGTAAGGAATAGCATGCA
Source organism: Pleurodeles waltl (assembly GCF_031143425.1). Lineage (NCBI taxonomy): Eukaryota > Metazoa > Chordata > Amphibia > Caudata > Salamandridae > Pleurodeles > Pleurodeles waltl. The sequence continues at coordinate 41,018,925 of NC_090443.1, forward strand.
CAGAGTCCAAGGGTTCCCCTTAGAGGTAAAATAGTGGTAAAAAGAGATAATACTAATGCTCTATTTTGTGGTAGTGTGGTCGAGCAGTAGGCTTATCCAAGGAGTAGTGTTAAGCATTTGTTGTACATACACATAGACAATAAATGAGGTACACACACTCAGAGACAAATCCAGCCAATAGGTTTTGTTATAGAAAAATATATTTTCTTAGTTTATTTTAAGAACCACAGGTTCAAATTTAACATGTAATATCTTGTTTGAAAGGTATTGCAGGTAAGTACATTAGGAACTTTGAATCATTTCAATTGCATGTATACTTTTCAAGTTATTGACAAATAGCTACTTTAAAAGTGGACACTTAGTGCAATTTTCACAGTTCCTGGGGGAGGTAAGTTTTTGTTAGTTTTACCAGGTAAGTAAGACACTTACAGGGTTCAGTTCTTGGTCCAAGGTAGCCCACCGTTGGGGGTTCAGAGCCACCCCAAAGTTACCACACCAGCAGATACAAAAGTACAGGTTAGGGAAAGAACACTGGTGCTGGGGCCTGGTTAGCAGGCCTCAGCACACTTTCAATTGTAAACATAGCATCAGCAAAGGCAAAAAGTCAGGGGGCAACCATGCCAAGGAGGCATTTCCTTACACAACCCCCCCCCCCAAACGAAAGAGGATGAGACTAACCTTTCCCAAGAGAGTCTTCATTTTCTAAGTGGAAGAACCTGGAAAGGCCATCTGCATTGGCATGGGCAGTCCCAGGTCTGTGTTCCACTATAAAGTCCATTCCCTGTAGGGAGATGGACCACCTCAACAGTTTAGGATTTTCACCTTTCATTTGCATCAGCCATTTGAGAGGTCTGTGGTCAGTTTGAACTAGGAAGTGAGTCCCAAAGAGGTATGGTCTCAGCTTCTTCAGGGACCAAACCACAGCAAAGGCCTCCCTCTCAATGGCACTCCAACGCTGCTCCCTGGGGAGTAACCTCCTGCTAATGAAAGCAACAGGCTGGTCAAGGCCATCATCATTTGTTTGGGACAAAACTGCCCCTATCCCATGTTCAGAGGCATCTGTCTGCACAATGAACTGCTTAGAATAATCTGGAGCTTTTAGAACTGGTGCTGAGCACATTGCTTGTTTCAGGGTGTCAAAGGCCTGTTGGCATTCCACAGTCCAGTTCACTTTCTTGGGCATTTTCTTGGAGGTGAGTTCAGTGAGGGCTGTCACAATGGATCCATATCCCTTCACAAACCTCCTGTAATACCCAGTCAAGCCAAGGAATGCCCTGACTTGAGTCTGGGTTTTTGGAGCTACCCAGTCCAGAATAGTCTGGATCTTGGGTTGGAGTGGCTGAACTTGGCCTCCACCTACAAGGTGGCCCAAGTAAACCACAGTTCCCTGCCCTATCTGGCATTTGGATGCCTTGATAGAGAGGCCTGCAGATTGCAGAGCCTTCAAAACCTTCTTCAGGTGGACCAGGTGATCCTGCCAGGTGGAGCTAAAGACAGCAATATCATCAAGATAAGCTGTGCTAAAGGACTCCAAGCCAGCAAGGACTTGATTCACCAACCTTTGGAAGGTGGCAGGGGCATTCTTTAAACCAAAGGGCATAACAGTAAACTGATAATGCCCATCAGGTGTGGAGAATGCTGTTTTCTCTTTTGCTCCAGGTGCCATTTTTATTTGCCAGTACCCTGCTGTCAAGTCAAAGGTACTTAAGAATTTGGCAGCACCTAATTTGTCTATGAGCTCATCAGCTCTAGGAATTGGATGAGCATCTGTCTTGGTGACAGAATTGAGCCCTCTGTAGTCCACACAAAACCTCATCTCTTTCTTTCCATCTTTGGTGTGAGGTTTGGGGACTAAGACCACTGGGCTAGCCCAGGGGCTGTCAGAGCGCTCAATTACTCCCAATTCCAGCATCTTGTGGACTTCCACCTTGATGCTTTCCTTAACATGGTCAGACTGTCTAAAATTTTTGTTTTTGACAGGCATGCTGTCTCCTGTGTCCACATCATGGGTACACAGGTGTGTCTGACCAGGGGTTAGGGAGAAGAGTTCAGGAAACTGTTGTAGGACTCTCCTACAATCAGCTTGCTGTTGGCCAGAGAGGGTGTCTGAGTAGATCACTCCATCTACTGAGCCATCTTTTGGGTCTGATGACAGAAGATCAGGGAGAGGTTCACTCTCTGCCTCCTGATCCTCATCTGTTACCATCAACAGATTTACATCAGCCCTGTCATGGAAGAGCTTAAGGCGGTTCACATGGATCACCCTCTTGGGGCTCCTGCTTGTGCCCAGGTCCACCAGGTAGGTGACCTGACTCTTCCTTTCTAGCACTGGGTAAGGGCCACTCCATTTGTCCTGGAGTGCCCTGGGAGCCACAGGCTCCAGAACCCAGACTTTCTGCCCTGGTTGGAACTCCACCATTGCAGCCTTTTGGTCATACCAAAACTTCTGGAGCTGTTGGCTGGCCTCAAGGTTTTTGGTTGCCTTTTCCATGTACTCTGCCATTCTAGAGCGAAGGCCAAGTACATATTCCACTATGTCTTGTTTAGGCTCATGAAGAGGTCTCTCCCAGCCTTCTTTAACAAGAGCAAGTGGTCCCCTTACAGGGTGGCCAAACAGAAGTTCAAAGGGTGAGAATCCTACTCCCTTCTGTGGCACCTCTCTAAGCAAAAAGCAGACATGGCAAGAGGACATCCCATCTCCTTTTGAGTTTTTCTGGGAGCCCCATGATCATGCCTTTTAATGTCTTGTTGAATCTCTCAACTAAGCCATTAGTTTGTGGATGGTATGGTGTAGTGAATTTGTAAGTCACTCCACACTCATTCCACATGTGTTTTAGGTAGGCTGACATGAAGTTGGTACCTCTGTCAGACACCACCTCCTTAGGGAAACCCACTCTGGTAAAGATACCAATGAGGGCCTTGGCTACTGCAGGGGCAGTAGTCGACCTAAGGGGAATAGCTTCAGGATACCTAGTAGCATGATCCACTACTACTAGGATGTACATATTTCCTGAGGCTGTGGGAGGTTCTAGTGGACCAACTATGTCCACACCCACTCTTTCAAAGGGGACCCCCACCACTGGAAGTGGAATGAGGGGGGCCTTTGGGTGCCCACCTGTCTTACCACTGGATTGACAGGTGGGGCAGGAGAGGCAAAACTCCTTAACCTTCTGGGACATATTGGGCCAGTAGAAGTGGTTGACTAACCTCTCCCACGTCTTGGTTTGTCCCAAATGCCCAGCAAGGGGAATATCATGGGCTAAGGCCAGAATAAACTCTCTGAACGACTGAGGCACTACCACTCTCCTAGTGGCACCAGGTTTGGGGTCTCTGGCCTCAGTGTACAGGAGTCCATCTTCCCAATAGACCCTATGTGTTCCATTTTTCTTGCCCTTGGACTCTTCAGCAGCTTGCTGCCTAAGGCCTTCAAGAGAGGGACAGGTTTCTTGTCCCTTACACAGCTCTTCCCTTGAGGGTCCCCCTGGGCCTAAGAGCTCAACCTGATAAGGTTCAAGTTCCAAAGGCTCAGTTCCCTCAGAGGGCAGAACTTCTTCCTGAGAAGAGAGGTTCTCTTTTTCTGACTGTGTTGCAGTTGGTTTCCCAACTGACTTTCCTTTTCTCTTGGTAGGCGGGGCCATTTTTCCAGACTCCAGCTCTACTTTTTCACCCTGTGCCTTGCATTGTGCTCTTGTTTTTACACACACCAGTTCAGGGATACCCAGCATGGCTGCATGGGTTTTTAGTTCTACCTCAGCCCATGCTGAGGACTCCAGGTCATTTCCAAGCAGACAGTCTACTGGGATGTTTGAGGAGACCACCACCTGTTTCAGGCCATTGACCCCTCCCCATTCTAAAGTTACCATTGCCATGGGATGTGCTTTAGTCTGATTGTCAGCGTTGGTGACTGTATAGGTTTTTCCAGTCAGGTATTGGCCAGGGGAAACCAGTTTCTCTGTCACCATGGTGACACTGGCACCTGTATCCCTCAGGCCCTCTAACTTGTCCCATTAATAAAGAGCTGCTGCCTGTATTTTTGCATGTTAGGCGGCCAGGCAGCTAGTGTGGCTAAATCCACCCCACCCTCAGAGACTAGAGTAGCTTCAGTGTGGACCCTGATTTGCTCTGGGCACACTGTTGATCCCACTTGGAGACTAGCCATTCCAGTGTTACCTGGATTGGAGTTTGGAGTGGAACTTTTCTTGGGACAGGCCTTGTCTCCAGTTTGGTGTCCAGACTGACTACAGTTTCGACACCAGGCCTTCTTGGGATCAAAGTTTTTACCCTTGTACCCAGGATTGTTTTGTGAAGAGGCTCTGGGCCCACCCTCCTGTGCAGGTTTTTGGGGGCCTGTAGAAGACTCTTTACTATTTTTAGTTTTGGCTGTCTCACCACCTTTCCCCTGGGGAGGTTTTGTGACCCCTTTCTTTTGGTCACCCCCTGTGGAAGTTTTGGACACCCTAGTCTTGACCCAATGGTCCGCCTTCTTTCCCAATTCTTGGGGAGAAATTGGTCCTAGGTCTACCAGATGCTGATGCAGTTTATCATTGAAACAATTACTTAACAGGTGTTCTTTCACAAATAAATTGTACAGCCCATCATAATTACTTACACCACTGCCTTGAATCCAACCATCTAGTGTTTTTACTGAGTAGTCTACAAAGTCAACCCAGGTCTGGCTCGAGGATTTTTGAGCCCCCCTGAATCTAATCCTATACTCCTCAGTGGAGAATCCAAAGCCCTCAATCAGGGTACCCTTCATGAGGTCATAAGATTCTGCATCTTTTCCAGCGAGTGTGAGGAGTCTATCCCTACACTTTCCTGTGAACATTTCCCAAAGGAGAGCACCCCAGTGAGATTTGTTCACTTTTCTGGTTACACAAGCCCTCTCAAAAGCTGTGAACTATTTGGTGATGTCATCACCATCTTCATATTTAGTTACAATCCCTTTAGGGATTTTCAACATGTCAGGAGAATCTCTGACCCTATTTATGTTGCTGCCACCATTGATGGGTCCTAAGCCCATCTCTTGTCTTTCCCTCTCTATGGCTAGGATCCGTCTTTCCAAAGCCAATCTTTTGGCCATCCTGGCTAACTGGATGTCCTCTTCACTGGAGTTATCCTCAGTGATTTCAGACTTGTTGGTCCCTCCTGTGAGGGAACCAGCATCTCTGACTATTATTTGTGGAGTCAGGGCTTGAGAAGCCCTGCTCTCCCTAAGTAGGACTGGAGGGGGGGAATTTCCCTCCAAGTCACTATCTTCATCCTCTGAGTTGCCATCCTCAGAGGGGTTGGCCTTTTCAAACTCTGCCAACAGCTCCTGGAGCTGTACTTTGGTAGGGTCGGGGCCCATTGCTATTTTCTTTAGTTTACAGAGTGACCTTAGCTCTCTCATCTGTAGATGGAGGTAAGGTGTGGTGTCGAGTTCCACCACAGTCACATCTGTGCTAGACATTTTGCTTCTAAAAGTTGGAATACTTTTTAAGAATCTAAAACTGGTTCTAGAATCTAATTCAAACTTTTACAAACTTTTAAACTCTAAAAGAAATGCTAAACAGGATCTAACACAAGGCCCTAGCAGGTCTTTTAAGAATTTAGAAAACTTTTCAAATTGCAAAAATCCATTTCTAATGACAATTTTGGAATTTGTCGTGTGATCAGGTATTGGCTGAGTAGTCCAGCATATGCAAAGTCTTGTACCCCACCGCTGATCCACCAATGTAGGAAGTTGCCTCTGTATGTGCTATTTCAAAGTAAGGAATAGCATGCACAGAGTCCAAGGGTTCCCCTTAGAGGTAAAATAGTGGTAAAAAGAGATAATACTAATGCTCTATTTTGTGGTAGTGTTGTCGAGCAGTAGGCTTATCCAAGGAGTAGTGTTAAGCATTTGTTGTACATACACATAGACAATAAATGAGGTACACACACTCAGAGACAAATCCAGCCAATAGGTTTTGTTATAGAAAAATATATTTTCTTAGTTTATTTTAAGAACCACAGGTTCAAATTTAACATGTAATATCTTGTTTGAAAGGTATTGCAGGTAAGTACATTAGGAACTTTGAATCATTTCAATTGCATGTATACTTTTCAAGTTATTCACAAATAGCTACTTTAAAAGTGGACAGTGCAATTTTCACAGTTCCTGGGGGAGGTAAGTTTTTGTTAGTTTTACCAGGTAAGTAAGACACTTACAGGGTTCAGTTCTTGGTCCAAGGTAGCCCACCGTTGGGGGTTCAGAGCCACCCCAAAGTTACCACACCAGCAGCTCAGGGCCGGTCAGGTGCAGAGTTCAAAGTGGTGCCCAAAACGCATAGGCTAGAATGGAGAGAAGGGGGTGCCCCGGTTCCGGTCTGCTTGCAGGTAAGTACCCGCGTCTTCGGAGGGCAGACCAGGGGGGTTTTGTAGGGCACCGGGGGGGACACAAGCCCACACAGAAATTTCACCCTCAGCGGCGCGGGGGCGGCCGGGTGCAGTGTTAGAACAAGCGTCGGGTTCACAATGTAAGTCAATGGGAGATCAAGGGATCTCTTCAGCGCTGCAGGCAGGCAAGGGGGGGCTTCCTCTGGGAAACCTCCACTTGGGCAAGGGAGAGGGACTCCTGGGGGTCACTTCTGCAGTGAAAGTCCGGTCCTTCAGGTCCTGGGGGCTACGGGTGCAGGGTCTTTTCCAGGCGTCGGGACTTAGGTTTCAGAGAGTCGCGGTCAGGGGAAGCCTCTGGATTCCCTCTGCAGGCGGCGCTGTGGGGGCTCAGGGGGGACAGGTTTTGGTACACAGTCGTAGAGTAGTCCGGGGGTCCTCCCTGAGGTGTTGGTTCTCCACCAGCCGAGTCGGGGTCGCCGGGGGCAGTGTTGCAAGTCTCACGCTTCTTGCGGAGAGTTGCAGGGTTCTTTAAAGCTGCTTCTTGAAACAAAGTTGCAGTCTTTTTGGAGCAGGTCCGCTGTCCTCAGGAGTTTCTTGTCGTCGAAGCAGGGCAGTCCTCAGAGGATTCAGAGGTCGCTGGTCCCTTTGGAAGGCGTCGCTGGAGCAGAGTTCTTTGGAAGGCAGGAGACAGGCCGGTGAGTTTCTGGAGCCAAGGCAGTTGTTGTCTTCTGGTCTTCCTCTGCAGGGGTTTTCAGCTGGGCAGTCCTTCTTCTTGTTGTTGCAGGAATCTGATTTTCTAGGGTTCAGGGTAGCCCTTAAATACTAAATTTAAGGGCGTGTTTAGGTCTGGGGGGTTAGTAGCCAATGGCTACTAGCCCTGAGGGTGGGTACACCCTCTTTGTGCCTCCTCCCAAGGGGAGGGGGTCACAATCCTAACCCTATTGGGGGAATCCTCCATCTGCAAGATGGAGGATTTCTAAAAGTTAGAGTCACCTCAGCTCAGGACACCTTAGGGGCTGTCCTGACTGGCCAGTGACTCCTCCTTGTTGTTCTCATTATTTTCTCCGGCCTTGCCGCCAAAAGTGGGGGCCGGGGCCGGAGGGGGCGGGCAACTCCAGTAGCTGGAGTGTCCTGCGGTGCCGTGACAAAGGGGTGAGCCTTTGAGGCTCACCGCCAGGTGTTACAGCTCCTGCCTGGGGGAGGTGTTAGCATCTCCACCCAGTGCAGGCTTTGTTACTGGCCTCAGAGTGACAAAGGCACTCTCCCCATGGGGCCAGCAACATGTCTCTAGTGTGGCAGGCTGCTGGAACTAGTCAGCCTACACAGATAGTCGGTTAAGTTTCAGGGGGCACCTCTAAGGTGCCCTCTGGGGTGTAGTTTGCAATAAAATGTACACTGGCATCAGTGTGCATTTATTGTGCTGAGAAGTTTGATACCAAACTTCCCAGTTTTCAGTGTAGCCATTATGGTGCTGTGGAGTTCGTGTAAAACAGACTCCCAGACCATATACTCTTATGGCTACCCTGCACTTACAATGTCTAAGGTTTTGCTTAGACACTGTAGGGGTACAGTGCTCGTGCACTGGTACCCTCACCTATGGTATAGTGCACCCTGCCTTAGGGCTGTAAGGCCTGCTAGAGGGGTGTCTTACCTATACTGCATAGGCAGTGAGAGGCTGGCATGGCACCCTGAGGGGAGTGCCATGTCGACTTACTCAGTTTGTTCTCACTAGCACACACAAGCTGGCAAGCAGTGTGTCTGTGCTGAGTGAGAGGTCTCCAGGGTGGCATAAGACATGCTGCAGCCCTTAGAGACCTTCCTTGGCATCAGGGCCCTTGGTACTAGAAGTACCAGTTACAAGGGACTTATCTGGATGCCAGGGTCTGCCAATTGTGGATACAAAAGTACAGGTTAGGGAAAGAACACTGGTGCTGGGGCCTGGTTAGCAGGCCTCAGCACACTTTCAATTGTAAACATAGCATCAGCAAAGGCAAAAAGTCAGGGGGCAACCATGCCAAGGAGGCATTTCCTTACACTGCACATATCAGAAGGCAGCAAATACACGTGTTCCCTTGCTTAGACGATTGGTTAATCAAGACCAACACGCTAACAAAGTGTTCACATCACACAAATTATGTTATACAAATCCTTCACAAGCTGGGTTTCTCCATCAACTATGCAAAGTCACACCTTTTGCCGTGTCAAACACAGCAATACTTAGGAGCGACAATCAACACAACAAAAGGGATAGCCACACCAAGTCCACAAAGGGTTCAAACATTTCACAAGTTAATACAGGCCATGTATCCAACACAAAAGATACAAGCAAAAATAGTATTAAAACTCCTAGGCATGATGTCTTCATGCATAGCCATTGTCCCATACGCAAGGTTGCACATGCGGCCCTTACAACAGTGCCTAGCATCACAATGGTCACAGGCACAGGGTCAACTTCTAGATCTGGTGTTGATAGACCGCCAAACATACATCTCGCTTCTATGGTGGAACAGTACAAATTTAAACAAAGGGCGGCCTTTCCAAGACCCAGTGCCAACATACGTTATAACAACGGATGCTTCCATGACAGGGTGGGGAGCACACCTCAATCAACACAGCATCCAAGGACAATGGGACATACATCAAAGAAAGTTTCACATAAATCACTTAGAACTGTTAGCAGTATTTCTAGCGTTGAAAGCATTCCAACCCATGATAACCCACAAATACATTCTTGTCAAAACAGACAACATGACGACAATGTATTATTTAAACAAACAGGGGGGGTACACACTCCACACAGTTGTGTCTCCTAACACAAAAAATATGGCATTGGGCAATTCACAACCATATTCGCCTAATAGCACAATTTATTCCAGGGATCCAGAACCAACTAGCAGACAATCTCTCTCGGGATCACCAACAAATCCACGAATGGGAAATTCACCCCCAAATACTGAACACTTACTTTCAAATTTGGGGAACACCTCAAATAGATCTATTTGCAACTAAAGAAAACGCAAAATGCCAAAACTTCGCATCCAGGTACCCACACAGGTACTCCCAAGGCAATGCTCTATGGATGAATTGGTCAGGGATATTTGCGTACGCTTTCCCCCCTCTCCTTCCATATCTAGTAAACAAATTGAGTCAAAACAAACTCAAACTCATACTAATAGCACCAACATGGGCAAGACAACCTTGGTATACGACACTACTAGACCTGTCAGTAGTACCTCATGTCAAACTACCCAACAGACCAGATCTGTTAACACAACACAAACAGATCAGGCATCCAAACCCAGCATCGCTGAATCTAGCAATTTGGCTCCTGAAATCCTAGAATTTGGACACTTAGACCTCACACAAGAATGTATGGAGGTCATAAAACAATCTAGAAAACCTTCCACTAGACACTGCTATGCAAGTAAATGGAAAAGATTTGTTTATTACTGCCATAATGATCAAATTCATCCATTGCATGCGTCTCCAAAAGATGTAGTAGGATATTTACTACATTTGCAAAAATCCAATCTAGCTTTCTCTTCCATAAAGATACATCTCGCCGCAATATCTGCTTACCTGCAGATTACTCATTCAACTTCCCTGTTTAGAATACCTGTCATTAAAGCGTTTATGGAAGGCCTAAAGAGAAATATACCACCAAGGACACCACCTGTTCCTTCATGGAACCTCAACATTGTCTTAACAAGGCTCATGGGTCCACCTTTCAAACCCATGCATTCTTGTGAAATGCAATACTTAACGTGGAAAGTTGCATTTCTCATTGCCATCACATCTCTAAGAAGAGTAAGTGAAATACAGGCGTTTACCATACAAGAACCATTTATTCAAATACACAAGAATAAAGTAGTTCTAAGAACAAATCCAAAATTCTTACCAAAGGTTATCTCACCGTTCCACTTAAATCAAACAGTAGAATTACCAGTGTTCTTCCCACAGCCAGATTCAATAGCTGAAAGAGCACTACATATATTAGACATCAAAAGAGCACTAATGTACTACATTGACAGAACAAACGTAATTAGAAAGACAAAACAACTATTTATTGCCTTTCAAAAACCTCATACAGAAAATCCAATTTCAAAACAAGGTATTGCCAGATGGATAGTTAGGTGCATCCAAACCTGCTATCTTAAAGCAAAGAGAGAGCTGCCTATTACGCCAAAGGCACACAACCAGAAAGAAAGGTGCTACTATGGCCTTTCTAGGAAATATTCCAATGAACGAAATATGTAAGGCAGCAACATGGTCTACGCCTCATACATTTACTAAACACTACTGTGTAGATGTGTTATCTGCACAACAAGCCACGGTAGGGCAAGCCGTACTAAGAACTTTATTTCAAACTACTTCCACTCCTACAGGCTGAACCACCGCTTTTGGGGAGATAACTGCTTACTAGTCTATGCACAGCATGTGTATCTGCAGCTACACATGCCACCGAACGGAAAATGTCACTTACCCAGTGTACATCTGTTCGTGGCATTAGTCGCTGCAGATTCACATGCGCCCACCCGCCTCCCCGGGAGCCTGTAGCCGTTTGGAAGTATATCTTCAACATTTGTACATTTGTAAATATATGTTCGATGGCATCTGTCGCTGTAGATACGCATGTTTTGCATAGCTCGCCATCTGGTGTTGGGCCGGAGTGTTACAAGTTGTTTTTCTTCGAAGAAGTCTTTTGAGTCACGGGACCGAGTGACTCCTCCTTTTGTCTCCATTGCGCATGGGCATCGACTCCATCTTCGATTGTTTTTTTTTCCGCCATCGGGTTCGGACGTGTTCCTGTCGCTCCGAGTTTCGGAACGGAAAGATAGCTAATTTCGGAAGATTTTCGTCGGTATTGTTGCGTTCGGGGTCGGCGTAGTTAGATTCAACACCGCGTCTAAGATCGAAGAGCTCCGGTGCCCTTCGGAGTAATTTTTTCGATCCCCCGTCGGGGCCTGGTCGGCCCGACCGCGTGCAGAAGAACGCCGATGGAACGGACCCCGTTCCGTTTCTGTCCCAAATGCCACAATAAATACCCCTATACAGACCAACACTTGGTCTGCAACCTGTGCCTGTCACCTGAGCACAGTGAAGACACCTGCGAGGCCTGTCGTGCGTTCCGGTCCCGAAAAACTCTCCGAGACCGTCGAGCCAGAAGACTTCAGATGGCGTCCGCGCCGACAGCCCACCGGGAGTTCGAGGAACAAGAAGAGGAGGGAACCTTTTCGATCCAAGAATCGGACTCCAAAGGATTCGACGATACACAAACCGTGAGTAGGACGTCGAAAACCACTCAGAAGAAGATTTACAAGGCCCAGGGGACGCCACTGCCACCAGGCCATGGCTCGACCCATAAATTCGGTGACCGACCGTCGGCACCGAAAAAGGCCCAAACAGTGCCGAGATCGTCCGACTCCGGTAGAGACACCGGCACGCAGCCTTCTCGGGACCGAGAAAGTGCTGGAGACAAGCATCGACACCGAGATGCCGGTGTAGACACGGCTCGACGCCGAGACAGCGGCACCGAAGAAGATCGACGCCGAGAGGTTTCGGCCCCGAAAAAGAAAAAAGTCACCTCGGAGCCGAAAAAAGATGCAGACAGGGTTTCGGTGCCAAAACAAACTGCAACCGACCCAGTTTCAGGCTCTTATACAGAAGAGCACTCGCTAACCTCCCAAATGCAAAAGCATAGGTTTGAGGAAGAACTACACTCAACGGATGTAGACCATACGCAAAAGCGTATTTTCATATAGCAGGAGACAGGAAAAATAAGCACCCTTCCCCCTATTAGAAGAAAGAGAAGATTGGAGTTCCAAACTGAACAAACACCACAACCAAAAGTGGTGAAAAAAGTTACCCCACCACCCTCTCCTCCACCTGTGATTAACGTCTCACCAGCACAAACTCCATCACATTCCCCAGCTCACACCACCATAAGCCAGAGTGACCAAGATCAAGACGCATGGGACTTATACGACGCCCCAGTGTCAGATAACAGTCCGGAGGCATACCCTACGAAGCCATCTCCACCAGAGGGCAGCACTGCGTATTCTCAAGTGGTGGCTAGAGCAGCACAATTTCACAATGTAAGCCTCCACTCAGAACAGGTCGAGGATGACTTTTTATTCAACACACTCTCCTCCACCCACAGCTCCTACCAAAGCCTGCCTATGCTCCCTGGTATGCTCCGGCACGCAAAAGAAATCTTTAAGGAGCCGGTCAAAAGTAGGGCAATCACACCAAGAGTGGAAAAATAGTATAAGGCGCCTCCTACAGACCCGGCTTTCATCACTACACAGCTGCCACCAGACTCTGTCGTTGTAGGAGCAGCTAGGAAAAGGGCCAACTCCCACACATCTGGAGATGCACCACCCCCAGATAAAGAAAGCCGCAAGTTCGATGCAGCTGGTAAAAGAGTCGCAGCACAAGCTGCAAACCAGTGGCGCATCGCTAACTCCCAGGCACTACTTGCGCGCTATGACAGAGCCCATTGGGATGAGATGCAACATCTCATTGACCATCTGCCCAAGGACCTACAAAATAGGGCAAAACAAGTGGTTGAGGAGGGACAGACCATTTCCAACAACCAAATCCGCTCCTCCATGGACGCTACAGATACAGCTGCACGGACAATTAATACATCTGTAACTATCAGAAGGCATGCATGGCTCCGAACGTCTGGATTTAAACCAGAGATTCAGCAAGCAGTTCTCAATATGCCTTTTAACGAAAAAGAACTGTTCGGTCCAGAAGTGGACACAGCGATTGAGAAACTCAAAAAAGACACGGACACTGCTAAAGCCATGGGCGCACTCTACTCCCCGCAGAGCAGAGGGAATTACAGCACATTCCGTAAAACACCCTTTAGAGGGGGGTTTCGGGGTCAGAGCACACAAGCCAGCACCTCACAGGCAACACCGTCCAGTTACCAGGGACAGTACAGAGGAGGTTTTCGGGGACAATATAGAGGAGGGCAATTCCCTAGGAATAGAGGAAAATTTCAAAGCCCCAAAACACCTACTACTAAGCAGTGACTCACATGTCACTCACCCCCTCCACACAACACCAGTGGGGGGAAGAATAAGTCATTATTACAAAGCATGGGAGGAAATCACTACAGACACTTGGGTTCTAGCAATTATCCAACATGGTTATTGCATAGAATTTCTACAATTCCCTCCAAACATACCACCAAAAGCACAAAATTTGACAAAACATCATTCCAATCTCCTGGTGATAGAAGTGCAGGCACTATTGCAAAAGAATGCAATCGAATTAGTGCCAAACACACAAATAAACACAGGAGTTTACTCACTGTACTTTCTGATACCAAAGAAGGACAAAACGCTGAGACCAATCCTAGACCTCAGAATAGTGAACACATTCATCAAATCAGACCACTTTCACATGGTCACACTACAAGAAGTATTACCATTGCTAAAACTACACGACTACATGTCAACTTTAGACCTCAAGGACGCGTATTTCCATATACCAATACACCCATCGCACAGGAAATACCTAAGGTTTGTATTCAAAGGAATACATTACCAATTCAAGGTACTGCCTTTCGGATTAACAACCGCACCAAGAGTCTTTACCAAATGTCTAGCGGTAGTCGCTGCACACATCAGAAGGCAGCAAATACATGTGTTCCCATATCTAGACGACTGGCTAATCAAGGCCCATTCGTTAATAGAGTGCTCAAATCACACAAATCAGATCATACAAACCCTCTTCAAACTAGGGTTCACCGTCAACTTCACGAAATCCAACATTCTGCCGTGCAAGGTGCAACAATACCTAGGAGCCATAATAGACACAACAAAAGGAGTAGCCACTCCAAGTCCCCAAAGAATTCAAAATTTCAACACCATCATACAACGCATGTATCCAACACAAAAGATACAAGCAAAGATGATATTACAATTCCTAGGCATGATGTCTTCATGCATAGCCATTGTCCCAAACGCAAGACTGCACATGAGGCCCTTACAACAGTGCCTAGCATCACAGTGGTCTCAAGCACAGGGTCATCTTCTAGATCTGGTGTTAATAGACCGCCAAACTTACCTCTCGCTTCTGTGGTGGAACAACATAAATTTAAACAAAGGGCGGCCTTTCCAAGACCCAGTGCCACAATACGTAATAACAACAGATGCTTCCATGACAGGGTGAGGAGCACACCTCGATCAACACAGCATACAAGGACAATGGAACGTACATCAAACAAAACTGCATATAAATCACCTAGAACTTCTAGCAGTTTTTCAAGCACTAAAAGCTTTCCAACCAATAATAGTTCACAAATACATTCTCGTCAAGACAGACAACATGACAACAATGTATTATCTAAACAAGCAAGGGGGGACACACTCCACGCAGTTAAGCCTGCTAGCACAAAAAATTTGGCGTTGGGCAATTCACAACCAAATTCGCCTAATAGCACAATTTATACCAGGGATCCAAAATCAACTCGCAGACAACCTCTCTCGAGATCACCAACAGGTCCACGAATGGGAAATTCACCCCCAAATTCTGAACACCTATTTCAAACTCTGGGGAACACCTCAAATAGACTTGTTTGCGACGAAGGAGAACGCAAAATGCCAAAACTTCGCATCCAGATACCCACACAAACAGTCCCAAGGCGCAATGCCCTATGGATGAACTGGTCAGGGATATTTGCTTACGCTTTTCCTCCTCTCCCTCTCCTTCCTTACCTGGTAAACAAACTCAGTCAAAACAAACTCAAACTCATATTAATAGCACCAACTTGGGCAAGGCAACCCTGGTACACAATGCTGCTAGACCTATCAGTAGTACCCTACATCAAATTGCCCAACAGGCCAGATCTGTTGACACAACACAACCAAAAGATCAGACACCCAGATCCAGCATCGCTGAATCTAGCAATCTGGCTCCTGAGATCCTAGAATTCGGGCACTTACAACTTACCCAAGAATGTATGGAAGTCATAAAGCAAGCCAGAAGGCCATCCACCAGGCACTGCTATGCAAGTAAATGGAAGAGGTTTGTTTGCTACTGCCATATTAATCAAATACAACCATTACACACAACTCCAGAACATGTAGTGGGTTACTTGCTTCACTTACAAAAATCTAACCTGGCTTTCTCTTCTATTAAAATACACCTTGCAGCAATATCTGCATACCTGCAGACTACCTATTCAACTTCCCTATATAAGATACCAGTCATTAAAGCATTCATGGAGGGCCTTAGGAGAATTATACCACCAAGAACACCACCTGTTCCTTCATGGAACCTAAATGTTGTCCTAACTAAACTTATGGGTCCACCTTTTGAACCCATGCACTCCTGCGAAATACAGTTCCTAACCTGGAAGGTTGCATTCCTCATCGCCATTACTTCCCTAAGAAGAGTAAGCGAGATTCAGGCGTTTACAATACAAGAACCTTTTATTCAACTACACAAGAATAAGGTTGTCCTAAGGACTAATCCTAAATTTTTGCCAAAGGTTATTTCACCGTTCCATCTAAATCAAACAGTGGAACTTCCAGTGTTCTTTCCACAGCCAGATACCGTAGCTGAAAGTGCACTACATACATTAGATGTCAAAAGAGCATTAATGTATTACATTGACAGAACAAAGAACATCAGAAAGACTAAACAACTATTTATTGCATTTCAAAAACCTCATGCAGGAAACCCAATATCAAAACAAGGTATAGCCAGATGGATAGTTAAATGCATCCAAATCTGCTACCTTAAAGCTAAACGACAGCTGCCCATTACACCAAGGGCACACTCAACCAGAAAGAAAGGTGCTACCATGGCCTTTCTAGGAAACATCCCAATGCAAGAAATATGTAAGGCAGCCACATGGTCTACGCCTCACACATTCACCAAGCACTACTGTGTAGATGTGTTATCCGCACAACAAGCCACAGTAGGTCAAGCCGTATTAAGAACATTATTTCAAACTACTTCCACTCCTACAGGCTGAGCCACCGCTTTTGGGGAGATAACTGCTTACTAGTCTATGCAAAACATGCGTATCTACAGCGACAGATGCCATCGAACTGAAAATGTCACTTACCCAGTGTACATCTGTTCGTGGCATCAGTCGCTGTAGATTCGCATGTGCCCACCCGCCTCCCCGGGAGCCTGTAGCAGTTTGGAAGTTACCTTCAACTATTTGTATATGTATCATCTCAACCTTAAGTAGGTACATACTTAGTCACTCCATTGCATGGGCACTATTACTACAATTCAACTCCTACCTCACCCTCTGCGGGGAAAAACAATCGAAGATGGAGTCGACGCCCATGCGCAATGGAGACAAAAGGAGGAGTCACTCGGTCCCGTGACTCGAAAGACTTCTTCGAAGAAAAACAACTTGTAACACTCCGGCCCAACACCAGATGGCGAGCTATGCAAAACATGCGAATCTACAGCGACTGATGCCACGAACAGATGTACACTGGGTAAGTGACATTTTCATACTTTAACCTTCATTTAGTACATACGTATTCATTCCATTGCATGGGCACTATTACTAGCATACACAACTCCTACCTCACCCTCTGCGGGGAAAACAATCTAAGATGGAGTCGACGCCCATGCGCAAAGGAACCGAAGTGGGAGGAGTCCTTCGGTCTCATGACTCGAAAAGACTTCTTCGAAGAAAAACAACTTGTAACACTCCGAGCCCAACACCAGACGGCGGACTATGCACAGCATGTGAATCTGCAGCGACTAATGCCACGAACAGATGTACACTGGGTAAGTGACATTTTCCTTACATGGCTTGGGAGATGTAGCTCCCCAAGCTATCTGTATGCATTGAAGCACTCCTTGCATAAACCGGTTTGCAACTGTCTAGGGACCCCTGGTCCCTGCTCTGGCTTGAAACTGGACAATGGAAAGGGGAGTAACCACTCCCCTGTCCATCCCCGACCCAGTAGTGGTGCCCAGAGCTCCTCCAGGTGGCCACTTGATTCTGCCATCTTGATTCCAAGGTGGACAGAGGCCCCTGGGGGCATCTGAGTGGCCAGGCCAAGCAGGTGACATCACAGCCGCCTACTGATAGGTGGTCACCCTGCTAGGTGACCAATCCTCCTTCCTGGGCTATTTAGGGTCTCCCTCCAGGGTGGGTTTCAAATTTGATGTGCAAGATTTCAGCAGGACTCCACCCGCATCGTTTACTTTAATCTTCTGGCCACCTGGACCGCAACTGAACCCTCCAGGAACTGACAATCTGCAACTCCAGCAATGACTGTTCTGCAACATTGTTTCTTCGGCTCCTTCCAGCAACTGCAACATTTCCCTAGCTGTGCATCCTCTGAGGGCAACTAGTCTTCAACCTGCTCAAGAAGGAATCTGCCTTGGAATGAAGGAGTCACTCCCCTCCATCCGCAGGCACCAACTGCGTGGATCCTCTCTCCTCCAGAACTGCGTGGATCCTGCATCACAGGTGGAGGTCTGGAGTGGTTCCCTTTGTCCTCTCTACCAGCTGTTCCACTTGTTTGACGGTAAGCCCTTGCCTCTCCCTGCAGGACAGTACCCCTATGCATCGTGACTCTTGAAGCTACCAAGGCTTGTTGGCTCATCTTGTAAGGGATCTTCAGGCTCCGTGTAGCCCCGGCCTACAGCACTCTTCCCTACAAAGCAGTCTCCTGCCTGCTTCTCCAGCGACGTGGGACTCCTCTCCAGGTGTGCTGAGTGGGCCTCACTGCGACTCCTGTGCCTGCGAGTTGCCTGTGGGGGGCTGCATTCTCGTCTTTTGACTCTACTCACTGATGAGGGTCACTTGGGACTCCCTTCCTTGGATTGATTCCCTCTGGGCCTTCCTGGTCCCCATCAGCTCTGTAACTCTTCATCTGCGACTCTTGCTTTTGCCAAGTCTTGTTGGTGGTTTTTCCACACCACTGACTGACTGCAACTCTTCTTCCGACCTGGGACATCACCTGCATCACTTCTGGAACTATTCTCCTTCTCTTGCTCCTGTGCTGCACAGCTGACTCCTTGTCTTCACCGTCTATGTGGTCCTGCATTTCCAGAAGGGTGGGTAGTGGCTCTTTCCAACTTGAACTGGACTTGGTCCCCTTCTTTAGCAAGTCATCTTCTGTCAGGTTCCACCTTTTGTTTCTTCCAGGCTTGTTTGGGTCTTTCACAGTCTTTTTCCAAAGGTTACCTGTGGGTTTGGGAAAAATACAGGTTCTTACCTCTTCTCTCCAAGTCGTTAGGGGGCACCCTGGTACTTACCTTTTGGGGTTCCTAGTTCCTCAAGCTCCCCTCTACAGATTCCCCTTCCTTCGGTGGGGGACTGCTCTTCGCATTCCACTTACTTAGTGTATGGTTTGGTCTCCTCCTAGGACCTTCACTATTTTCTGTTGTACCATTTGTTATTGCTTCCTGTGCTAATCACTGACTTCTAATGTGTGTATACTCCCCTTCTAATGGAGTATTGCCTATACAGTATTTTAGTATGTGTTACCATAATAATAAAGTACCTTTATTTTTGTAACACTGTGTGGTTCTTTCATGTGTGTAAGTGCTGTGTGACTGTATTGGTATTGCATAAGCTTTGCATGTCTTCTAGGTAAGTCTTGGCTGCTCATCCACAGCTCCCTCTTGAGAGCTCTAGCTTCCTAGACACTGCCTACACCTCACTAATAGGGGATACCTGGACCTGGTATAAGGTGATAACACCATAGGTCAGTGGTCTTCAAACTGGGGGGGCGGGCCCCCCTTGGGGGCCTCAAGTGATCCTTGGGGGAGGGAGGGCAGGCTTTGGCCAAAAGAAGCATTACACAGATAAGTGTTTTGTTTTAAGCAGAAACATGTTATTGCACTTTTAAAAAGTTAACAGTACTTAACTGCAATGTTAAAATACATCTAGACATATTTAAACATTGCCATCTTTATAAAATAACTGTGAAAAATTCTGAGGGGAGGGGCCCAATGATTTTTATTTTTCAACTGGGGGGGGCGCGGCATAAAAAAGTTTGGAGACCACTGCCATAGGTGCTCACCACAAACCAGGCAAGCTTCCTACAGCTCTCAGATGATGTGGGGGCCCATATTGATTTGAGTTTTGGGTTCTCTGAATATGAAAACTGAACATAAACCACATGGATAGTGTTAAACGACCTTTGGTAAAACCTATAGTGGTTGTAGTATGTGTGGCAGTGTCTTTCTGGGATGAGTGTGCACCAGTAGTTCACTTAAAATTTGGTTTATTCTGAAGAACAAGCATTTGCAATACAATGGGTCTCGCGTTTGCTCGATTTAAGAGCTATTAGCCTTGTTAATTCTTAACTGGACTTAAATTGAAAATGAAAAGTAAAACAGTTGACATAAGCGAGCCGATTCTAAGCACAATGGCCACCATGAGCGCAAAGGAGAGGCACAAAAAGAAAAAGAAGTTAGCTTGCAGTCAAACGTATCTGCATTTGTGCAGTTATCCATGTAACTGTAGCAGTCTGCAAGGTGGTAACAAAACCACCCCAATAAGGGGTTAACACAAAGTATTTATATATGATAACAAAGGATTTTTTAAAGGCAAGCCCAGTAATGAGTGAAAATGATGGGCGTGCGGTGGGTGTGGTTTAAAGCCCACAATACGTTCAGCAGGTCAAAGCGCTTGCGTGCTCAACCTAAAAAAGTGGTTTCTGTAATGACAAAGTGCCTGTGTTGAGCATGGACCAATGCTTTTTGAGATTATTTTTGTTGTTTGAGAAGATTGAAAACGTTTTCACAGAAGTCTATCTACAGAAGGTTTATCATGAACTTCCAAAAGGACCTTCCTGTTGTTCTTGGTCTGTGTTTTTTGCTGCCTGTATTAGTCTAGTAGGATAACAAGTATTGTCTCTGTCGTAAAATCAGTAGGTCATAATGTTTAGTGAATGTTTCCATTTTGAGCAGTTTCTTTTAAGACTTGGAACTTGGCCTACTGGGAGATTATCTTTAGGTGCTCTAGGATGGTAACTGTCAAATTGGGCAAGAAGGTCCTATCTGTGGGTTCTTTGTAAACTCCAGAAACCAAATTGCTTCCCACAGGGTACCAAATCTAGGAAATAGATAATTATTTTGCTGTATTGGCTGTTGTGCCTAAAACGAGGTTTACATGTACTAAAACCAGAACTAAAAGATGACACAAATCTCCTCATCATCTTGTGAGTTGATTAAAATAGCATCAATACAGTTTCCATATTTTAACAAGGTTGTGGAAAGAGTTGTTTGGCACATAGATACGTTTCCTCAAATTGGTGCATGCATACATTTGCTTGACATGGTAGTATTTCAAGGTTCCTGGCCTTCCACCTCCAACTTCTCCCCCTCCCACATATTTTCTTTGGTGAGGGACCGAATTTGCTGCTTATGTTTTAAATGGGAGAGAAATATAATTCCTTTGTAGAGTGGGTAATTTCAGGTAGTATCTTCTAAGGCTTCATACATGCGGTTTCTGCCAGATTTTCTGATTAAAATATGTTTTACATGTTTCATGAGGTTTTCTATCATTATTTCCCACTCATGCTTAAACGAAAAGTGCATGCAACATGTTGCTTTCCACAAGGGTAGTGCTTTGCATTAAGCAGTTATGATTTGTTGTAGAGGGATCTGTACTGAACGATCTGGCCAAACCATGCTAGTGTAAGCACACTATACCTGCACATGACACCAGAAAACGTTACTGTCTGCGTTTTGATGTAAGAACTTCAGTGCAGAGCCTGGGGCTATTAGGTATTATCTAGTCCTTGGATCATAATCCACTTGCAGGTTCTTAATATTCATCCCACCTCCTCCCCTCTACCCTTGGTATCTTTTGTGGACTCATTTCTTTTTATCCTTGCTTCCTTGGAACTGCAAAAACTAAATAGAACTGACGTCATCAGTGAGCGTGGTGCCTTTACTAGAGTTGCCTTTAGTAGTGTCTGAGACCCAATGACCAACTGGTGCCATTCAGAACCACTGCTGAAAAATCCTACTGATAAAGTTTGATAAAACTTAAAAAAAAAAAAAAAAAAAAAAGAGGAATTAACAGGTAGGTCTGTTCTATATTGGAAAGGAACTTCGATTTAGAGAAAAGGTAGCATACTTTTTCATGGCATTTAACATCTTCAGTACCCCAACCCTCACAAACTCCAGTAAAGCACCTCATTCACAACTATTTTATGATCAAAACTTTTTGGTTGAGCATAGAAGCGTGCAAACTCTTTCTGACGTGTTGGTATGTATGTGGGCTTTTAACCACGCCCACCACATGCCCATCACTATCACTCGTTCATGGGCTTGCCTGTAACAAATTGCTTCTTTTCGTTGGTTAAATGCTTTACGTTTGTCCCTCCTTAGGGCGGTTTTGTTACCTTCTTGACTATGGCCCCTGTTACATGGCTGATTGCACTTTTGCCGATATGTTTGACTGCGAGCTAACTTTTTTCCTTTTGTGTGCTCATGGAGGCCGTCGGCTCGCTTACGTGAAACTATTACTTTCATTTAGTTTTATTAGTTGTTTACTGATCATGTCTTGGGTGTGTGTTGTACTTATTTCTCTTTTATGCCCTTTCTTCCTCTCACAACAGCCTCGGTATTAAGGGCACAGGCCGATCAGCTTGTTTTTGGAATATTTCATTCTGAGCAGCTCGTGTTTTTGTTTTTCACTGTGGGGGTACTACGTACTGCTTAGAAACGGCACGCAAACCAAAATCCTCTGGGCTATTGGGAGTGAAGGGACTGAGCCGGCCCCTTGTTTCAACTGCTTTCAGAAACACCTCAGAAGGGAAAAAGAGCTTTAACAAAATCCATCCCCATCTGTCCCTCCAGTGAAGTTTCCAGTGCTTACGAGCAGCCCGTAAATATCGCCTTTCGTTTGAGCTTGTTACATTAGATGCTAGTTCTGATCTGCCTATTTTATGTTCCTCGCAGCAGGCACATTAACCTTCTGCGCTACCTTATAATTAGTCCAAGTTTCCACTAGAGAAAAGTAAGTTCTCTCCAGAAATAACATTAATCACCAGAGTTATTTTAACATTTGAAGATTGAATGCAGTCTGTGATCTGCCTACAACACGTTCTTTGCAGCAGCCACACTAACCCTCTGCACTGCCTTATAATAATTCCAAGCTTCATCTATTGCTTACAGCGCTGCATTTAGTATGACCAGAAGAGGCACTTAGGAAAATCATAACAAAACCAAACTGAAAGCGCAACACAAACAGCAAATTTGCTATTTTGGAATTTAAAATGATCCGTCTTTAGTATTCAGTACTCGTAAAAGTATAGGCAGCAGTTATTAGCATGCAATGTAAAGTGACAGCTAAACATAGAAAAAACCTACTTTTCTTGTATGCTGACAAGACAATTGTGGGTCTCATAAGCAAAAAACATAAAACTTATGGCTTCGCTTTCAAGGAAATATAAATCAGCCTTCTGTGTAGAGTAACAGCTGGATTTAAAGAAGGCACACTTATTATGTTTGCAATGCTTAATTTGAGTCAGTGTGTTCCGATGCAGGGCACAAACAATTTTTGTTAAAGGGCCATCAGTTATTTTTCTGCCTCACTGATTTGCTGTGGGCAAAATAAATAAATAATTTATTAGAAATAAAAAACTCTAACATGTGAAAATGTCCCTCCGCTCCAAACTATAAACAAGCTGGAAGTTTAAACAGCAAGATGTTAACATGTTGAACACAGACATGAATCACTCTTTACTCGTTAACACTGTGAAATACAGCAAATTAACGTAAATAAGATTGCTGGGGAGACACAAGTTTAACGTGAAAAACAAAAACAGAGTAGAAACATTAACATGTGTTTGTGAAAGGGCAGCATCACTCAGATGAGTGTAAATGACTGGCCGGCTTGCTCTGTAGACAGAAGCAATGTTATCAGATGCTATAAAACTTTGTGGAGTGAATCACACCTAAACAATGTAAATTGCAGCTAAATACCATATGGGACACACCAGTAAAACAACACAAACATAAATATTAAGACGCAATTGTATTAATATGCAGACATTAGCTTTTAAAAAATATTTATTTTCTGTATGGCCCATTTGTTCCATGGTTCAACTATTGTTTTTAAGTATAAATCATGTATTTTGTATGCGCATATTTGCCGTCAGTAAACAACGTTGGCATGCTTAAATTAAAGTTTGACCAATTAAATGCTGCTAAATAGCAAAATTTTCATTTTTTGCTGCAGATAGAGGAGGAATGTACATGAAAGTGCTTAGTTTTATGCAGTTCCACTGGAAGTATGTCTGGAAAAGACGAAATTAGGAGGCAGGGTTGACCAGTTTGTGGCACGAAAAGTCTGGTTATGAATTTACAATGCCAGTAGCTCTAACACAAGAAAATGAGAGACCTGTTGAATTGCAAATGATTGTTTGGAGTGGGGGCAAGTTGTTCAGGGCTGTTTGTTCAAGGGTAATCAGGCTTTGCAAAGACCCCTTTTTTCTCTGTTACATTTCTACTCTAGCTCATGCAGCAAGTCTGTAATGTGCCCCAGTCATAGAGCCTTCAGTAATAAAGGCATAGGTTTGGTAGGTCTGTTTTCCATTGACTTTTTTTCTGGTGAAATGTTTTAAAGTAGTTCAGAATTCTGTACTTGGTGATCCTCAATGCCTCCTTACAAGAAGGCTAATCAGACATGCTGAAGCATTTCGTGGAACATCACTGGTTAAAAAAAAAAAAAAAACTAGACCTGTCTCAGTGTTGACCAAATACTTGCATGTTTCCAGTCTCACCCTTCTGGGAGTGATGAGAGACTGGAGCCCTGAAAAAACTCCAGTTGAGGTTAATGAGCCCTAGCGGTTAAATGTGAGAGTCTTATTGGCAGTGACAATTATCAATCTTGCAGTAGTCCTCTTAGCCACCCTTGACAGTGGATCATCCAGTCCTACTGCAAAGATTAGCATTGTGTCCAAGTTTTAGAAGAGTGTCTCTTGCTTGATTGGAGCCCTTTCTTGAAAACTGCAGTGAGCAAATTATGCCTCTAGTCTCCTCAGTCTCAAGTTTGTTCAGTAGTTACATGTTTACTTGTTGACATTAATTGGAATCACATTGTAGATTTTCAGCTAAATTAGGATAAGGTAAAACTGGTTAAGTGCTTAGAGTTTGATAACTGCAAAGGGCCTCTGAGATGTATGCCATGTAGACTGGGTCAATACTGATTGCCTAGTGTCAAATATGAGAATAATTAAATGCCAAATTGATTGCCAGTTAACAGGTAAGCCGTCACTTGTACGCCCCCCAGCAGTACTGTATATTTTCGCTTTTCCCTTACCATGGCTAGTATCTTTGCCAAAGTCAATTAATTCCTGCCCAAATGGGTCGAATCCAAAGACCACCAATTAAACCATACTGTCTCAAGAGTAGCCTGCAACGAATAAGGGAGGAGTCCTATCAGGATGTTTCTTCCCCAATGCACTGTCAGTTGGGACAGCAGGGGCCCGCAGCCTGTGAATCTTCTTGTTGTGGTCTGACAGCAAACGTCAACTCAATACAGGGACTGTGTATCACAAACTAGTCTGACAAAGAATCATGTGCTGCTGATCTTGTATACAGTCATGTAAGTGTAAATAAAATGTGGATCATTGTACTTTTGTATCACCTTTACTTTGAGCACTGCACCTTTGTCACTTTTGCAACTGTCTATATACGTTTAGCAGAGTACAGTTTTAGTTTTTGTAATGAGACGGCCTTGTTTTGAATTCTTTTGAATTTTATTCTGGACGTGAAAGATCAATACCTGTTGTTGTAGGATCTGCATTGGTGGCACAGACCTGCGAACGAATGAGAACTGCTGTATGTTTTTTTTTTATCATAGTTTACCCTGGTTCTGGTTTGGGCAGAAAGGTTTCAGTCCTGGGGATTTTTTTTTTGTGGCATGAAAGATGGCACACAGCATAATCTATGGTTTGAAGCCTTGAACATGCAACCAAGCCTCAAATCTGCTGCAATGACTGCTAGCACAGAGTAGAGTTAATTTTAAGAGTGAGCCCTTTATTAGGGGTCTGCAAACTTCACATAAGTTGGTTTTGACCTAATTTTAAAGCATGAATCTTTTCTGGATTCACACGCTTTGCATTATTCTGCCATCTTGTGGTTGGGGATGGATTTTCTACTATTTTCCAAGAGTATTTATTTTTAGTCCATCTTTTTCTACCTTTATTTGTTGGTGGGTGTTGACTAAACCTCCATTTGGTGTCTCCTCGTGACATTGTCTCACTTCCTACGGATGTCTCCACCCTAGTTTGCCATTTTCAGAATACCCCCCCCAACACACACAATTTTGGGTTTGGACGTTTTCATGGAGACGTCTTCAACTTAAAAAGGAACTTTGAAGAATTACTGGAAAACAGCGAGGAAAGTCGACCAAGTAAAAAAAAGATGAATTTGTACTTTTTAATTTTTTGGATGAAAAAAGTTCAGTTTGGATTATTTCACTTTTTGGATGAAAAAGTTGAAAATGTTTCTAAGTCCCCACTCAGAATGAGACTTTGTCACTTTTTTGAAGAAAAAGATGAATTTGTACTTTGTCACTTTTTGGATGAAAAAAGTTCAATTTTGATTTTTTTCACAAAAGATAGAGCTCATGGGTCGGAGGATAGAACACAGTGCAGCAAACCAATGGCGCATTGCCAATTCTAATGCTCTACTTAACAGGCAAACACACCAGCATTGGGACGAAATAGGGGAGTTCTAAACATAATAACATTTTTATATTGCATAGAATTAATAAAATACCCACTTGATAAATAGGGGTCGGGGGCGGAGCAAAGAAAAGGATACATTCAAAGGAGGAGACAATTGACTCCTCAAAGAGGTCAAAGAGTCGCTAGCCAAGCAGGCTTTAGAAGCAGTGCCAAAGCAAGATATCAACAGCGGAAATTACAAAAAATATTTCCTAATTCCAAAAGTGGACAGATCCCGGAGACCAATTTTAGACCTCGGTTACATCAACAAATGCATAAAAACACAAAGCATTCAAGATGACAACTTTGCAAGACATTATTCCTCAACTTCAAGAAGGGAACTGTGTGGCAACTATAAACTTAAAGGATGCCTGCTTGCACATACCTTTGAATGCAAAACACAAGAAATAACTGAGATTTGTAGTAGACTGATAACATTACCGAGTCAAGGTTCCAGCCTTTGGAATCAAATAGGCACCAAGAGTGTTTGCGAAGTGCCTAGCTGTGGTAGCAGCACGCCTCAGAAGGGGGGTGGGGGGTGGGGGAGGGTACATACATGTGTATCTGTACTTAGGCAATTGGTTAGTAAGAGCACACTCTTACCAAAAATGCAAGCAGGACATTTTAAGGATGATGAACTCTACACTCTCTAGGTTTCTCGTTGAACTTAGAGAAATGATCTCTAGAACAAGGGAAGTTGTTCTTGGGAGCAAGATTGAATTCCATTCATGGGTAAGCGTTCCGCAGCTAGAAGAGGACTCAGTCTCTATTGGAGGAAACTCTGTTACCAGAAGAGACCAGCTCTGACAGCGGGGACTCTGGGGGAAGTTATTAGGAAAGATGAGCATCATATAAGAGAAATCTGGAAGCTTCAGTATGCGGTATAACACATACATTGGCTGGAGTTAAAGACTGTTTTTGTAGTCATGAAAGCATTTCAGAAACGCATTCTTGGAAAGACAATATTAATTCAAACAGACAATACAACAACAGAGTTTAACATCCACAAACGGGGATGGACTCAATCCCTGCCCCTCTCAAAACTAGCTCAACAGCTCTGGAAATGGGCAATTCAAAAAAACCGATTCAAGCGATTCATGTACCTGGGAAGGAGAATTGTGAGGCAGACAGGCCTCATACTCGCACGAATGGGAGCTAAACCAGAAAGTAGTACAAAACATTTTTTAGAAGTGGGAACACCAAAAATAGACCTGTTTGCAATGCCCTGGAATGCAAACTACCAAAACTTTGCCTCAAGCCAATCACACACCTGATCGAAAGCCCTTTTGATAAACTGGTCAGGGACATTTGCGTACGCCTTTCTACCAGTACCATTGTTACACAGAGTGATCAACAAATGCAAGGGGAGCCACATGACGCTGATCCTAATAGCGCCTCAGAGGGCAAGACAAACCTAGAACTTGGAGATAGCAGAAGTGGCTCATGGAAATTTTTCAAACACTACCAATAGACAGGATCTGCTGTCATTGGAAAACGGGAGAGCACTGCACCCTGAACCAGAATATTTCAAATTAAAGGCGTGGATCCTGAAGACTTAGAATTTGGGCCCTTGAGGTTGCCAGAAAATACAATGGCACGAGTAAGAGGCTAGGAAACCAATAACAAGGAAATGTTATATGGCAAGATGGAAACTACACTTTGGTGTGTGAGAAATTAAACAAAAGGATCACAAGAGAAAAGGCAGTTTTGAAATATTTAACTTATCTGTTACGAGAGGGGGTTTATTTATGTTTACTTGAGGGTTCATCTGGCCGTTATAGTGGCTTATTCAAGAGGTCAAATTGGAAGAAGTTTTTTCACATCCCACCAGTGGTGAAAAGATTATTAGAAGGAGCAAAGAGGATGGCACCTCCAAAGAGGGTACCAGTGCCTACATGGAACCTAAATGTAGTTCTTACACAACTCATGAAAAATCCATTTGAACCATTACACAAAGCGACTTTGCAAATGTTAACATTAAAACTGCTTTTTTAGTAGCTATTACTTCCTTACACCGGGCCAGTGAGTTACAGGTACTCACTCTTCAAGAAACTTATTTTAAAATTCAAAGACAGAATTGTCATGAGAACAGAGCCACATTTCATACTAAAGGTGGTTTCACAGTTTCATATTAACCAATCCATTCAAGTTCCCTTTTGTTTTCAAAATCGAAAAACTCAAGCGGAAAGAACTTTACACACATTAGATGCAAGACATCGCATCATCTTTCACATTGAAAGGACAAAACCTATTAGGAAAACTCAACAATTATCTGGCTAGAGCAGTGTCAAAAAACACTACAGCAAGATGGATTGCACAATTGATTCAATTATGCCACTGCAGTGCAGGGAGAAAGCATTACCTATGGCACTGGGAGCGCACTTAACATGGGATTAAAAAAAGGAGCTACTGTTGCCTTTGTCTAACACCCATGTACCAGAAGTATGCATGGCAGCAACTTGGGCTTCAGTGCACACCTTTACAAAACATTGCATTGAAATACAGATGACCAGAGAAGCTCCTGTGGGACAAAGGGTGTTAAAGCATCTATTTACGAACAATACCCATCTTCATCCCAACCACCACAGTAGTAGAAACTGCTTTAAAAGCAATGCACAGCATGTGAATCCAGAAAGTTCACACTGCAAAACGTAAAGTTTCTTACCTGTGGGTGTACTTTTGCAACTTGAAGATTTTCTGGATTCACAAGTGACCTACCCATCCCTACCAAGAAGATGGGAAAGACTGAAGGGTAGGGGTTGGGAGGGGGGAGAATCTGAAAATGTTGAACTAGGGTGGACATATCCGGAGGAAGTCAGACAATGTCATGAGGAGACCCCAAATGGAGGTTCAGTCGACACCCACCAGCAAACAAAGGTAGAAAGAGAAGACCATCTAAAAACGTTTGGAAAATTGTAGAAAATCCAGACCCAAGCACTAGATGGCAGAATAATCTACAGCATATGAATCCAGAAAATCATCAAGCTGCAGAACTACAGGTAAGAAACTTTGTTACGTGAAATTTTGTCAAAATGATGCTTAATTATGCAAAATTCGAATTTGTCATTTGGCTTCCTGTTTAGCTTGAAAGGAGTTCTCATCAATTTGTGCAGCAAGAATTTATTTTTTGCTAAAAAGGTGTAAAAAAATAATAATAAATAAATAAAAATGAGCTGTTTGAACATCCACTTGCTTTCTGTTATTACCGCGCGTTTTTTTTCTTTTTTCTGCGAGTGCCACTTCACAGTAATTTTTTGCAACAAATGGTGTGTAGTTACATGAAGTTATGTAATGGTGTAATTAAAATTTACCCAGGCCTATTCCATTTCGCCTAACATGGAAAGCGCAACCGCTACCAGATATAACTCTGTTGACAAAGTAGATATTTAGCTCGCCTGATTCATTGAAGCTTGTACTGTCAACATTTCAACCTTCAAACCTCTAGTTTTATATCAGCAGTTTGCTCTTGCATTGTTTCTACATATCCACTAATCATTTTATTTTTGTAAACTGCCTAAGATTCTCATTTTGGCAAAAGATTTTTAGTTTAGTCACCAAGCTTGCCAGCTGTTGGCGGTGCAAGGGTAGGGTGGGTTCTTGTGGTTGAACAATAGTCTCTACAGCAACATGCTCATTAAAGCCACAATACACAACTTTCCAGACATAAACCCAGCCATAGCCTTGTGACTAAATGTCAAGGGTTGATATGTATTTGTTATGCAAAGACTCTTGCTCGTGCCACAGAGGCAAGTTCTCATGTTGTTTTTTTGTTGTTGTAGGTGGTTCCTGGATACGGACATGCAGTGCTTAGGAAGACGGACCCACGTTATACTTGCCAGAGAGAGTTTGCCCTAAAACATCTCCCAAATGACCCTATGTTCAAACTGGTATCTCAGCTCTACAAGATAGTCCCAGATGTTCTACTTGAGCAAGGCAAGGCTAAGAACCCTTGGCCCAATGTGGATGCTCACAGCGGAGTACTCTTACAGGTGAGCAGCTGAAAGATGTTGAATACACAAATTGACATTATGCTTTTGTACAAGCAGCATAGTAAAGCCTCTACGTAGTTTACCAAACGGTAGTGAGACTCAAACACAGATCTGCCAGTGAACAAATCGTGCCCAGAACTATCCCTTTGTCATTTGAGACTCTCACACTTATCTAAACCCACCTACAGTGCCAGTACTGAGGGCCCACCCACTGCTATGCCAGTGCTCCTCAAATCTTGACCCCTTGTACATGAGTACAACCCCCTAACACCTTTCTTGTAAACTTGCAACAGCTACAAAAACCTAACTGCAGTAATCCACCCTGTCCTTCCTCCTGGTGGTAATTAAGTGTTCGATGGCATCTGTCGCTGTAGATACACATGTTCTGCATAGCTCGCCATCTGGTGTTGGGTCGGAGTGTTACAAGTTGTTTTTCTTTGAAGAAGTCTTTCGAGTCACGGGACCGAGTGACTCCTCCTTTTGTCTCCATTGCGCATGGGCGTCGACTCCATCTTCGATTGTTTTCTTTCCGCCATCGGGTTCGGACGTGTTCCTGTCGCTCCGAGTTTCGGAACGGAAAGTTAGTAGATTTCGGAAGGATTTTCGTCGGTATTGTTGCGTTCGGGATCGGCGTAGTTAGATTCAACACCGCATCGAGGATCGACGCGCTCCGGTGCCCTTCGGGGTAGTTTTCGAGCCCCCGTCGGGGCCTGGTCGGCCCGACCGCGTGTCTAACACCGCAGATGGAACGGACCCCGTTCCGTTTTTGTCCCAAATGCCACAACAAATACCTGTATACAGACCAACATTTGGTCTGTAACCTGTGCCTGTCACCTGAGCACAGTGAAGAGACTTGCGAAGCCTGTCGCGCGTTCCGGTCCCGAAAGACACTCCGTGACCGTCGAGCCAGGAGACTTCAGATGGCGTCCACGCCGACAGCGCACCGAGAATTCAAGGAACGAGAGGAAGAAGAAACCTTTTCGTACCACGAATCGGACTCCGAGGAATTCGACGATCAACGAACCGTGAGTAAGACGTCGAAAACAACACATAAAAAAAGTGACAAGGCCCAGGGGACGCCACTGCCACCAGGCCATGGCTCCACCCATAAGTTCGGTGACCGACCATCGGCACCGAAAAAGGCCAAAACAGTGCCGAGATCGTCCGACTCTGGTCGAGACACCGGCACGCAGCCTTCTCGGGATCGAGAAAGTGCTGGAGAGAAGCAACGACACCGAGATAGCGGTGTAGAAACGGCTCGACGCCGAGACAGCGGCACCGACGAAGATCGACGCCGAGAGGTTTCGACTCCTAAAAAGAAAAAAGCCACCTCGGAGCCGAAAAAAGATACCGGCAGGGTTTCGGTGCCGAAACAACCCGTAACCGACCCAGGTCCAGGCTCTTATACAGAGGAGCAATTACTGTCCTCTCAAATGCGAAAGCATAGGTTTGAGGAAGAGCTGCAATCCACCGAAGTGGACCATACGCAAAAACGTATTTTTATACAGCAGGGAACAGGAAGAATAAGCACCCTTCCCCCTATTAGGAGAAAAAGGAGACTGGAGTTTCAAACAGAACAGGCGCCACAAACAAAGATGGTGAAAAAGGTGACTCCGCCACCCTCTCCTCCACCTGTACTTCACGTCTCACCAGCGCAAACTCCGTCACATTCTCCGGCTCACACCACCATGAGCCAAGGTGACCAGGATCAAGACGCTTGGGACTTATATGACGCCCCAGTGTCGGACAACAGTCCGGAGGCATATCCAACAAAGCCCTCACCACCTGAAGACAGCACAGCATATTCTCAAGTGGTGGCTAGAGCAGCACAGTTCCACAACGTAAACCTCCACTCAGAACAAGTCGAGGATGACTTTTTATTCAACACCCTCTCCTCCACCCACAGCTCCTACCAAAGCCTGCCTATGCTGCCAGGTATGCTTCGGCACGCAAAGGAAATCTTCAAGGAGCCGGTCAAAAGTAGGGCAATAACGCCAAGGGTGGACAAGAAATATAAAGCACCTCCTACAGACCCTGTTTTCATCACCACACAGCTGCCACCAGATTCCTTCGTAGTGGGAGCAGCTCGGAAGAGAGCCAACTCCCACACATCTGGGGACGCACCACCCCCAGATAAAGAGAGCCGCAAGTTCGATGCAGCTGGGAAAAGAGTCGCAGTACAAGCTGCAAACCAGTGGCGCATCGCTAACTCTCAAGCACTACTTGCGCGCTATGACAGAGCCCATTGGGATGAGATGCAACACCTCATCGAGCATCTACCCAAGGAACTTCAAAAAAGGGCAAAGCAGGTGGTTGAGGAAGGACAGAACATATCTAATAACCAGATACGATCTTCTATGGACGCAGCAGACACAGCTGCAAGAACAATTAATACATCTGTGACCATTAGAAGGCACGCATGGCTAAGAACGTCTGGGTTCAAACCAGAGATACAGCAGGCAGTGTTCAATATGCCATTCAACGAAAAACAACTGTTCGGACCAGAAGTGGACTCGGCAATCGAAAAACTTAAAAAGGACACTGACACTGCTAAGGCCATGGGCGCACTCTACTCCCCGCAGAGCAGAGGAACCTACAGCACCTTCCGCAAGACACCCTTTCGAGGGGGGTTTCGGGGTCAGGCCACACAAGCCAGCACCTCGCAGGCAACACCGTCCAGCTACCAGGGACAGTACAGGGGAGGCTTTCGGGGCTAATACAGAGGAGGGCAATTCCCTAGGAATAGAGGGAAATTTCAAAGCCCCAAAACCCCTACAACCAAGCATTGACTCAGATGTCACTCACCCCCTCCACACAACACCAGTGGGGGGAAGAATAGGTAATTATTACAAAGCATGGGAGGAAATAACTACAGACACTTGGGTCTTAGCAATTGTCCAACATGGTTATTGCATAGAATTCCTACAATTCCCTCCAAACATACCACCAAAAGCACAGAAATTGTCAAAACAACATTCCGACCTTCTGGAAATAGAAGTTCAAGCACTATTGCAAAAGAATGCAATCGAATTAGTACCAATCACACAGACAAACACAGGAGTCTATTCACTGTACTTCTTAATACCAAAAAAGGACAAAACACTGAGACCAATCCTAGACCTCAGAATACTAAACACCTACATCAAATCAGACCACTTTCACATGGTCACGCTACAAGAGGTGTTACCATTGCTAAAACTACAGGACTACATGACAACCTTAGACCTCAAGGACGCGTATTTCCATATACCAATACATCCATCTCACAGAAAATACCTACGGTTCGTATTCAAAGGAATACATTACCAATTCAAAGTATTGCCTTTTGGTTTAACAACCGCACCAAGAGTCTTTACAAAATGTCTAGCAGTAGTGGCTGCACACATCAGAAGGCAACAATACATGTATTCCCGTATCTAGACGATTGGCTAATCAAAACCAATTCACTAACAAAGTGCTTACAACACACAAATCAAATCATACAAACCCTCTACAAACTAGGTTTCACCGTCAACTTTGCAAAATCCAACATTTTGCCGTGCAAAGTACAACAATACCTGGGAGCCATAATAGACACAACAAAAGGGGTAGCCACTCCAAGTCCACAAAGAATTCAAAATTTCAACAGGATCATACAACGCATGTATCCAACACAAACAATACAAGCAAAGATTATATTACAACTCCTAGGCATGATGTCTTCATGCATAGCCATTGTCCCGAACGCAAGACTACACATGAGGCCCTTACAACAGTGCCTAGCATCACAATGGTCACAAGCACAGGGTCACCTTCTAGATCTGGTGTTGATAGACCGCCAAACTTACCTCTCGCTTCTATGGTGGAACAGTATAAATTTAAACAAAGGGCGGCCATTCCAAGACCCAGTGCCACAATACGTAATAACAACAGATGCTTCCATGACAGGGTGGGGAGCACACCTCGATCAACACAGCATACAAGGACAATGGAACGTACACCAAACAAAACTGCACATAAATCACCTAGAAATGCTAGCAGTTTTTCACGCATTGCGGGCTTTCCAACCAATTATAACTCACAAATACATTCTTGTCAAAACAGACAACATGACAACTATGTATTATCTAAACAAACAGGGGGGGGGACACTCAACGCAGTTGAGTCTTCTAGCACAGAAAATATGGCGATGGGCAATTCACAACCACATTCGCCTAATAGCGCAGTTCATTCCAGGGATCCAGAATCAACTTGCAGACAATCTCTCTCGAGATCACCAACAAGTCCACGAATGGGAAATTCACCCCCAAGTTCTAAACACTTACTTCAGACTCTGGGGAACACCTCAAATAGACTTGTTTGCAACAAGAGAGAACGCAAAATGCCAAAACTTCGCATCCAGATACCCACACAGGCAGTCCCAAGGCAATGCCCTATGGATGAACTGGTCAGGGATATTTGCCTACGCTTTTCCTCCTCTCCCTCTCCTTCCTTATCTGGTAAACAAATTGAGTCAAAACAAACTCAAACTCATTTTAATAGCACCAACTTGGGCAAGGCAACCCTGGTACACAACACTGCTAGACCTATCAGTAGTACCCCACATCAAATTGCCCAACAGGCCGGATCTGTTAACACAACACAACCAACAGATCAGACATCCAGATCCAGCATCGCTGAATCTAGCAATCTGGCTCCTGAAATCCTAGAATTCGGACACTTACAACTTACCCAAGAATGTATGGAAGTCATAAAGCAAGCCAGAAGGCCGTCCACTAGGCACTGCTATGCAAGTAAATGGAAGAGGTTTGTCTGTTACTGCCATCATAATCAGATCCTACCTATACACGCAACTCCAAAGGATGTAGTGGGTTACTTGCTTCACTTACAGAAATCTAGCCTAGCCTTCTCTTCCATTAAAATACACCTTGCGGCGATATCTGCATACCTGCAGACTACCTATTCAACTTCCCTGTATAGGATACCAGTCATTAAAGCATTCATGGAAGGGCTTAAAAGAATTATACCACCAAGAACACCACCTGTTCCTTCATGGAACTTAAATGTTGTCTTAACAAGACTCATGGGTCCACCTTTTGAACCCATGCACTCTTGCGAAATACAGTTCCTCACCTGGAAGGTTGCATTTCTCATCGCCATTACATCTCTAAGAAGAGTAAGCGAAATTCAGGCATTTACAATACAAGAACCTTTTATACAACTACACAAAAATAAAGTCGTCCTAAGGACTAATCCTAAATTTTTACCAAAGGTTATTTCACCGTTCCACCTAAATCAAACAGTGGAACTACCAGTGTTCTTCCCACAGCCAGATTCCGTAGCTGAGAGGGCACTACATACATTAGATGTCAAAAGAGCATTAATGTACTACATTGACAGAACGAAGAACATCAGAAAGACTAAACAACTATTTATTGCATTCCAAAAACCTCATGCAGGAAACCCAATATCAAAACAAGGTATAGCCAGATGGATAGTTAAATGCATCCAAATCTGCTACCTTAAAGCAAAACGACAACTGCCCATTACACTAAGGGCACACTCAACCAGAAAAAAAGGTGCTACCATGGCCTTTCTAGGAAACATCCCAATGCAAGAAATATGTAAGGCAGCCACATGGTCTACACCACACACGTTCACCAAGCACTACTGTGTAGACGTGCTATCCGCACAGCAAGCCACAGTAGGTCAAGCCGTGTTAAGAACGTTATTTCAAACCACTTCCATTCCTACAGGCTGAGCCACCGCTTTTGGGGAGATAACTGCTTACTAGTCTATGCAGAACATGTGTATCTACAGCGACAGATGCCATTGAACTGAAAATGTCACTTACCCAGTGTACATCTGTTCGTGGCATCAGTCGCTGGAGATTCACATGTGCCCACCCACCTCCCCGGGAGCCTGTAGCAATTCGGAAGTTAGCTTCAACTTTGTATATTTGTATATATATATTATTTTAGCCTTAAATAGGTACAGACTTAGTCACTCCATTGCATGGGCACTATTACTACAACACAACTCCTACCTCACCCTCTGCGGGGAAAACAATCGAAGATGGAGTCGACGCCCATGCGCAATGGAGACAAAAGGAGGAGTCACTTGGTCCCGTGACTCGAAAGACTTCTTCAAAGAAAAACAACTTGTAACACTCCGACCCAACATCAGATGGCGAGCTATGCAGAACATGTGAATCTCCAGCGACTGATGCCACGAACAGATGTACACTGGGTAAGTGAAATTTTCATTTCCAGCATATCTAGCCTCACGACCATTTCACCCTGTTTGCTTTGATGGCAGAAGAAAACAATCAACAACTTCTCATATTCTTATGGACTACCGTGACTAGCAGTGTGCAGTATTTCATAACATTGTCACTAGAAAATGAAAACAAACCATTACTGAGAGTACATTGTGCTCTTGGTATTGTAGCATCTCATGTACTTCTCACCCCTCGCAATGCCCCAAAGTTTCTTCTCCTTTATTGAGTAAGCATGTAATCAGTTTGTTGTGCATGGTCGGTAGATTGTGTAACTGCATTTCATAGTGTGTTCTATCTGCTAAGAATTATGGTGTCGTGCGTGGGACCTGGAGGAGTGCTCCAGTCTTATTGTAGTGAAAACTAATAGCTGCAGTTAAGTATGTTGTGAAACGGAAAATATTGGTAGAGATAGTTGTGTTTGCTTAAACCTAACCTAGTTACCTTCCTTTCATAATTTCTAATTTTGACTTCTCTAATTGTTGATGAACCTAGTTTCTGACATGTGCCGTGCCCTCTTGTTTTAACACTGAGGAAAAAAGATTTTCAAGGCACATCCACTCTGATGTCCCGTATTCTTGTTATGTTATTGAATTCTATGCATGTGAATCACATGCAGGCCAGCCCCTGCTTTCCTATCTTTCTCTCCGCGCAGTCACCCACAGTATGTTTTTTTCAATGTGCTTTTTCACCTAGAGCATCGTTGATGGTAGTTTGGTTTAATGTGATGTCTTTTTGCTAAGTTGAAACTTTTGTTTACTGCTGGTCCTGATGTTTTCTGTTGCTTTCTCATTTCCTGCAGTATTATGGAATGAAGGAGATGAATTACTATACAGTCCTGTTCGGCGTATCACGGGCCTTGGGTGTCCTTGCCCAGCTTATTTGGAGCCGTGCGCTGGGCTTCCCGCTGGAACGACCCAAGTCCATGAGTACAGATGGCCTCATGAAGCTTGTCAGTATCACTAAGTCTGGCTAATGCCGTTGTCCTGGGGAAAGCCTTACCAACCATCAAGGGAACTTAAAGAGACAGTACAACTTTCGCTTCCAAGGGCCTTGAAAGACTACTTGCATTACTTTTTTGAGCATCAACAACAAAGAGGTTTAGGTATTTATGGTGTAAATAAAGAAGAGGGATATTGGAGATTCCTTTACAGCCCTGTAGGCTGCCCAGGAATGTTTTACCCTGGGGTGGAGTCTAGTAATGTCCTTCCTGTGTTGCAGAAGGGGGTGTCAATGTACGTTTCCAAGCCTCTTGCCCTTGCGGGCTTCCACACTGCTTCACAGACTGGTTTGTATCTGTTTTGCTGTATTTGTTGTCTTCTTCAGAAGGATTGTGGCCCATGAAGGCAAGTACTGCCCCTTTAAACACATGACTGTTGGTGATTTCATTCTGAACAGATTTCGATCCATGCCAGGTGTCCTCATGACTAAACAGAATAACCTGAATTATCTTCTATAATTTATACAGACAAATGCTAATGTTTTTTTCTTTCCCAATTTACTCTTTTGCGGAAATTCACACAGACTCCACTTTGGGCAGTAATGGCTTGCAGTGAAACACACACTTTTGTAATTTGTTTTCAAAGTACTGCTCACATGCTGCTTGAATATCCCAGTATGTCTTTCTTTAGGGGTAGTTAGTTGGCCCATTGCTGTGGTGCTCCGCTTTTGGAAATCATTAGGAAGCTGATCTTTTAGCAGAATTTTACTGGTTTGGGATGGCATGCCATGTAGTCGAGGAGCTCACTGCTTATAGCCAAGCCAGCATGCCCAACTTTGGCTTCTTCTAACTGTCAAATATAGACTCCATCCCCTCCCCTTGCAAGAGTTTTGCCATTGGCCTCCATGCTAATGCCGACACACCATTACATCCCCCATGTTGATAAAACGACCCACATACTGTGGTGCCAGCAGTGGCTGAGGCCTAACTCCTGTGTGCAGTATTCTTGACTTCGACTTCCTCATCTGCTTGGATGTTCCATACTAGTGTCCAGTTTTCGCCCACATGAATATATTTTTTTAGCCCCATGGTCTTCAGTCAAAAGCTTTCAGTTTTCAACTGACCAGTCCTGCAAACCAGTAGTGGGGTTTGGTTTTGATACTCCAGATCCTTCAGCATGGTTTGTTATTTGGGAGTATAAGCTTGTACGTGTTAAAATTAATCTGGGTATTTTTGTGTCTACAGTACTGCTGTTCAGAGCCCCTTTCACTCTGGCAGAATCTTTGCAGATTTTGTAATCTTAGTTTGAAGTAACCCCTAATAAATTCAGGATTAGTCTGTGGGACAGTTGTGCACGACTGACCATGCCACTACATGAGCTTGGGCTTTTGAGCCGTCCCTTCTGCAGGAGGGGCAGCGATTAATACACTCCTGTGACATGTTCCCAAACTCTGTAACCGCTTGTAGCTCTGTTTAATATGAATACTCTACTGTACAACTCAACACTGTATAAAGAATGGATGGATGTCCGGTTTGTCCCAGACTTCAGGTTGTTCTGTTCAACACAAAATAAATGTTTTTATTAATAATTCTATCCTTATTGTGTGTTGTTCTGTGAGCTGAACACTGCCTCGTTTTGTGGAGACAGCATTCACACACGGGGTTACATTTCTGTAAAATTTTATAACAAACCTACTTATAAGGATATTTTCCAAAATTGTATCTTTCATAGATTTGCATGCTTGAATCATCCCCCGTCGTCAAGCTGGGAGCCACATAGTAATCTCTCAACAGCAGTACTATGATGATGTACCTCTAGGTCTAGAACACACTATGTAGTAGCCTAGTCTCCCCTTTCAAAAAGGACCAGACTTCAACCAATTAGAGATAATCCTTTTTTAAATCTCTACCACACATAATATGTGAAGGGAGTTCCCTGAGCTCTGCTCTTTTCCTCACTTATAAGTGACTTTTTCTCCCCATCTAATCATTTGATACTTTGTGTAAAAAAAAAAAAAAAAAAAGTGTATTCACAAGTTTCTGAGATTGACATATAGGGACAGTTAATGTCTGTCTCTGACTCTTTAAAAAATAAAAATAATAATAATAATTCTTCAGATCTTGTGGGACTTGTGGCAAAAAAAGCCTAAACTTTGAAATCCCCATTAACGAGTGTATCTATTATCTGATAGAGTTCTAGCTATAGATTCCTTACCATAGAATATTCCCCAGGTGACTGAATCTGAAAAATGTCAAGCACTGCCCCTACACTAGTAGGTGGCACCGTTTGGCTCAGGGCCAGAAGTGACTAGCACGGTACCTATATAGGAGCCACCCCAGCGGGCTGATATCAGTTGTTTTCTATATGCACCCATCAGCTCAGACCCAGATAGAGAGCTACCCCCAGTCATTTTTTGGCTGACCTTTTCATTGACTTTTTGTCAAAGCTTTTTTTAGATTTTCATCTCCCGGTGAACAAACAGGGCAGGGTGAAGTTGTGTGCGCTTTGTCAAGAGGCCCTCGATCTCTTGACATTTGTGGATTGTCAAGTCATTGTGGCCTCTCTGAACGCAAGAGCAGAGAAACTCCGGTGTTGTTGCCTAGTGGATCACGAGTGGCGTCTTGATCTAGAGGTGGTGCAACGCTTCTTTTAAGAGTGGGGAGAGGCTTGGTTAGATCTGTTCGTCACTGCCAAGAATATGTAATGTCAGCAGTTTTGCAGTTACCTCTGTTTGGCTGTCTTTTTGGGATTATCTTCTGTCATAGCAGAAGGGCAGGGTCCTGCACCAGAACCTGCCTATGCGCTACCTTCATGCTTGGAGATTGAGTGGCAGCATTTGACAGCTTTCGACCTGTCTCCTGAAGTCTGTAATCTTATTCTGGCAGCCAGGCATCCCTCCACTAAGACAGTATACGCCTGCCGTTCGGACAAGTTTGTGGCATGGTGTGCACCCAAGGATATTGATCCTCTTCCTGCACCCTTATCCTAGGTTTTATTGTCTGTTCTTTCTCTCTCTCTCTCTCAGCAGGGCTGTGCTCTGGGCACTGTTAAAGGTTACTTGTCCACCATTTTGGCATTCTTGTGGTTGCCGGACCAACCTTTTTAGGCCGAGCCAAGCATACGGCCTCTTGTATACTTTTAAGTATACTTCTGTAGAATTAAAGCCATTTAATTTGCTAATTTCAGTGTCATTTAAAAATCCTACCTTGCTAGTTGGCAAACATGCCTCTTTATCTCTTTGTAAGCAGGGACCAACCACTGTATAATTATACTTTGTCCTCTTTATCTCTTCTTTAGGAGACTTTTTTTTTTTTCTGTTTCCTGCTCATGTTCGGCAAAGCTTCCCTTTTAATATGCAGAGCATTCTTGCGCACAGCTTAGCTGTAAACAGGGCTGTAAATCCGGCTATCTTGGTCACATTTGCTCTTCCTTAGCTTTCTGGGCCGAGTGATCCTGCGTGCAGTCTCCGGTGGTGGGAGGGAGGACGATGGTCTGCTTGTTTATTTAATTACTTGTTTTAACTTTGGTTGCTTTACATGAGTACCAGCTACACAAATGCAAGACCGATTGCATTGCAAATACTTGTTTGTTCAAGTAAGCTGTTGTGAATAGGTTCTTCAATAGTCTCCAAAATGTTTTCTCCCAGGCCTTTCATCATGCCCCAATGGGATCCTAACCTGGTCACTGCACAACTGCCCACTTCGCCTGATTACCATGAAGATGGCTTTTCCAATGGCCATAACAGCCAGAGGGGGATCAGTGAATTGCAGGTACATTCTGTGCATCTTCTGTATGCCACCTTGTACCCAGACAGGCTAATTCTCCAGACCCTTGCTTCCTTTCTTTGGAATGTTGTAACACCTTTTCCTGTTGGTCAGAATATCGCCTACCATCCTTGCTCTTCCTCGCCCTTCAAAAAAATAAGAGGAGAGACCATCATCTGGACTTAGATCACACAAGACTTCCAGGTGGCCGATCAACCCTTTGTAGGATATGTCGGGGCTAAGAAAGGGAAGGCTGTTCAAAAAAGAACTCACAATGGACAGCTCTCTGCTTAAAGATCTGCTATGCTTAGGCCAAAATATCAACCACCTATGGGCTTGTCTGTTTATTCTACCAAACGCAACTCTGCGACCACTTCAATAGCTCAGGGAGTCCCTGTCCTGGACACCTCTCAGGCAGCAACGTGGGCACCCTTACATACATTGACCAAACATTACTGTCTGGATGTGACAGGCACTTTTTCCACTATGTCCAGCAGCACTTTTTGTTTTAATCTGTTTCACTGGCCCACCTCTGGGGAGGTATTGCTTAGGTATCTATTCTAAGGTAAGGAATCTGCAGCTAGAAGTCTCTCTGAATAATTTACTTACCTTCAGTAACGCCTTATCTGGTAGAGACTTTGTCTAGCCGCAGGTTCCTTACTGATCCTTCCCGCTCTGCAAACTGATTTCATAGGGGCACCCTTGTTAGGGTGTTAGCAATACACAACGGTCTGTCAGCATTCTCCGCCCTTCCATACCTCATGCAGTAATTCGCACAAAAAAACTGAAGTCCGTGCGCTGGGGTGGTGCCTATATAGAACTCTGCGCATGCCACTTCTGACGCAGAGACGAATTACGCCGCCTACTGGCACGCAGGGGTAATGCTAAAAAAGTCCAGATCCAGTCTCATTCCTGGAGAATATTCTAAGGTAAGGAATCTGTGGCTACATAGATTGTTGTCCATGTAAGGTGTTACTGAAGGTAACTTGTTCAGCTCGACCCTAGCCATAAAGCTAAACAATGTGACATAGGCCGCACCTTCTAAACTGTAACCTTAAAGGATAGAGAGGAAGGACTTAATTGGGCTCCAAAAGGTCTGCTTTAAAGAAGTTCTGACTTCCGAAGAAGATTCTGAAGGCACCTCAAGAAAGCTAAAAAAAAATCTAAAAAAGAAAGTCTGAACCATCCACCTAAAAAAGGAACCCCTGAAAAGGTTAAGAGGAAATAAGGAAACCAAAGTCCGTTATTCAAATAGATTGTTCACACTGGTAAATCAAGACTTAAGCCAGAGCTTAAACCACTGGCAAAGCAAACTTTTCAGTTTTACCCAAAACCGATGAAGGCGTGGTCTGCAGTCCTCATGATCCAAACCGGTCAAAAACTATGGCGGTAATGTCATCTGCTGCAAAGACTACTACCTCTTTTTTGACCGCAGTGTCTTCTATTGCTCAATGATGGTTCCACCATCATCCAAGTCACTGTCAAATCTGTGAAGCTCATCACTTTCTGGTATGACTATCCTGTTGATGACACCGTTGTTAACTCCGATAATGGTACCGCTATCAATGTCACTGTCTACAACAAAATGACTCCTCTCCAAAGCAACATTAAAAAAAACTTAAAATCTTCCTAGTAACTAGCAACGGGCACCACAACAACTTTGTTTCCAGAAAAGAGACCTTGTCTGCTCCTAAAGCAGGCATCACCTAGCAAGAGGTCAGCTAACTTGCCACAATACCTGTTTGAAGAATCAAAAGAGGAAGGTATGTTTGGGCCAGCTTATATCCCCACTCGACGTTGATGATAAAGGTTATGATGACTGTTCCCAGGAACAAGAATGGCTTTGACAAGAACCTGTGGAGCATCGATTTCAGCTTAACCTGTCATGCAGGTACCATTAAATCTGGTCATGGATCTATGATTAATGTTGGCAGACTACTTTGCAGGTTTCACTGCAACAACATCGGGGGGAAAAAAAAAAACACCCAGAGTACCACTTTGAAAGCCTACTTCGCTTCACTCACCAGGGGCAGCACCACTTATTCTACAACCAGGTCGCCAGACAACAATGATATATACACAGACGACACAGATGAAGTAGGGACACCTCCATCCTTTTCCCCCTGCTGAAACTTGTTCAGAATTGAATAATTACATTGTGGTGGAAGTGGATACATCGCTAATTTCACTAGATTCTCCACCCCCCTGCCCCGAAAACCACCACCACCACCAACGATGACAAAGGTGGCGTCCACAGCCTTATAAAAAAGGGCTTAGGGCTTCTAAACGATTTGATCCTCCTTTATCAACCAGGGAAACTGATTGCTTTTAGTATGACTTCAAAAAGACAACCAGGAAGATAATTGAAGCAATCCCTGTAGTAACCACATATGGTGAGGAGGCCTCAAAACAATTAAAAAAAAAAAAAAAATCCAGGAACAGCGGCAGATATACTTCCAAGGCTAGACTTAAAAAAAAAAAAAAATAATATCCTAATGACACTCAGATCTATCTTATTGGACAACGAACAGCAGATTCAGTACCGATGCAAGCTCACACATTATAATGAAATCCTGTTCTGTTCCCTTGAAATAGGGAAGAGAGAAAACAAAACATTGCCAAAACAATTTCCACAATGTCAGCCACCACTATAAGAGCTTCTAATGCTCTAGCAATTTCAGCTCACTACAATACAAAAATACAATATATTGCACCTTACCTAGACAAACCTGCCTGAAGACAAAAATAAAAGCAGAGCCCAGCACACGTGTGTGTGTGTGTATATGTTTATATGTATGTGTGTGTGTATATATATATATATATATATATATATATATATATATATATATATATATATATATATATATATATATATATATATATATTGTAGGAAGTTGGCTCTGTATGCACGATTTCAAAGTAAGGAATAGTATGCACAGAGTCCAAGGGTTCCCCTTAGAGGTAAGATAGTGGCAAAAAGAGATAATACTAATGCTCTATTTTGTGGTAGTGTGGTCGAGCAGTAGGCTTATCAAAGGAGTAGTGTTAAGCATTTGTTGTACATACACACAGGCAATAAATGAGGAACACAC
Organism: Pleurodeles waltl; assembly: GCF_031143425.1. NCBI lineage: Eukaryota > Metazoa > Chordata > Amphibia > Caudata > Salamandridae > Pleurodeles > Pleurodeles waltl. Next base: position 41,063,024 of record NC_090443.1, read on the forward strand.
ACTCCGAGACAAATCCAGGCAATAGGTTTTGTTATAGAAAAATATATTTTCTTAGTTTATTTTAAGAACCACAGGTTCAAATTCTACATGTAATATCTCATTTGAAAGGTATTGCAGGTAAGTACGTTAGGAACTTTGAATCATTTCATTAGCATGTATACTTTTTACATAAAACACAATAAGCTGTTTTAAAAGTGGACACTTAGTGCAATTTTCACAGTTCCTGGGGGAGGTAAGTTTTTGTTAGTTTTGTCAGGTAAGTAAATCACTTACAAGTCTCAGGTTTGGGTCCAAGGTAGCCCACCATTGGGGGTTCAGAGCAACCCCAAAGTTACCACACCAGCAGCTCAGGGCCGGGTAGGTGCAGAGGTCAAAGAGGTGCCCAAAACGCATAGGCTGCAATGGAGAGAAGGGGGTGCCCCGGTTCCGGTCTGCCTGCAGGTAAGTACCTGCGTCTTCGGAGGGCAGACCAGGGGGGTTTTGTAGGGCACCGGGGGGGGACACGAGTTCACACAAGAAGTACACCCTCAGCGGCACTGGGGCGGCCGGGTGCAGTGTAGAAACAAGCGTCGGGTTTTCAATGTAAATCAATGAGAGATCAAGGGATCTCTTCAGCGGTGCAGGCAGGCAAGGGGGGGGTGTCCTCGGGGTAGCCACCACCTGGGCAAGGGAGAGGGCCTCCTGGGGGTCACTCCTGCACAGGAGTTCCGTTCCTTTAGGTGCTGGGGGCTGCGGGTGCAGGGTCTTTTCCAGCCGTCGGGAAATGGAGTTCAGGCAGTCGCGGTCAGGGGGAGCCTCGGGATTCCCTCTGCAGGCGTCGCTGTGTGGGCTCAGGGGGGACAACTTTGGTTACTCACGGTCTCGGAGTCGCCGGAGGGTCCTCCCTGAGGTGTTGGTTCTCCACCAGTCGAGTCGGGGTCGCCGGGTGCAGTGTTGCAAGTCTCACGCTTCTTGCGGGGAGTTGCAGGGGTCTTTAAGTCTGCTCCTTGAAACAAAGTTGCAGTTCTTTTGGAGCAGTGCCGCTGTCCTCGGGAGTTTCTTGTCTTTCTTGAAGTCGGGCAGTCCTCAGAGGATTCAGAGGTCGCTGGTCCCTTGGAAAGCGTCGCTGGAGCAGGGTTCTTTGGAAGGCAGGAGACAGGCCGGTAGGACTGGGGCCAAAGCAGTTGGTGTCTTCTGTTCTTCCTCTGCAGGGGTTTTTCAGCTCAGCAGTCTTCTTCTTCTTGTAGGTTTCAGGAATCTAAATTCTTAGGTTCAGGGGAGCCCTTAAATACTAAATTTAAGGGCGTGTTTAGGTCTGGGGGGTTAGTAGCCAATGGCTACTAGCCCTGAGGGTGGGTACACCCTCTTTGTGCCTCCTCCCAAGATGGAGGATTTCTAAAAGTTAGTCACTTCAGCTCAGGACACCTTAGGAGGGGGCGGGCAACTCCACTAGCTGGAGTGTCCTGCGGTGCTGGCACAAAGGGGTGAGCCTTTGAGGCTCACCGCCAGGTGTGACAGCTCCTGCCTGGGGGAGGTGTTAGCATCTCCACCCAGTGCAGGCTTTGTTACTGGCCTCAGAGTGACAAAGGCACTCTCCCCATGGGGCCAGCAACATGTCTCGGTTGTGGCAGGCTGCTGGAACTAGTCAGCCTACACAGATAGTCGGTGAAGGTTTCAGGGGCACCTCTAAGGTGCCCTCTGGGGTGTATTTCACAATAAAATGTACACTGGCATCAGTGTGCATTTATTGTGCTGAGAAGTTTGATACCAAACTTCCCAGTTTTCAGTGTAGCCATTATGGTGCTGTGGAGTCCGTGTTTGACAGACTCCCAGACCATATACTCTTATGGCTACCCTGCACTTACAATGTCTAAGGTTTGGTTTAGACACTGTAGGGGCACAGTACTCATGTACTGGTGCCCTCACCTATGGTATAGTGCACCCTGCCTTAGGGCTGTAAGGCCTACTAATGGGGTGGCTTATCTATACTGCATAGGCAGTGTGAGGTTGGCATGGCACCCTGAGGGGAGTGCCATGTCGACTTACTCGTTTTGTTCTCACCAGCACACACAAGCTGGTAAGCAGTGTGTCTGTGCTGAGTGAGGGGTCCCCAGGGTGGCATAAGATATGCTGCAGCCCTTAGAGACCTTCCCTGGCATCAGGGCCCTTGGTACCAGGGGTACCAGTTACAAGGGACTTACCTGGATGCCAGGGTGTGCCAATTGTGGAATCAAAAGTACAGGTTAGGGAAAGAACACTGGTGCTGGGGCCTGGTTAGCAGGCCTCAGCACACTTTCAATTCAAAACATAGCATCAGCAAAGGCAAAAAGTCAGGGGGTAACCATGCCAAGGAGGCATTTCCTTACATATATATATATATGTTCGGTAGCATGTGTAGCTGCAGATACACATGCTGTGCACATCCCGCCATCTGGTGTTGGGCTCGGAGTGTTACAAGTTGTTTTTCTTCGAAGAAGTCTTTTCGAGTCACGAGATCGAGGGACTCCTCCCATTTCGTCTCCATTGCGCATGGGCGTCGACTCCATCTTAGATTGTTTTTTTTCTGCCATCGGGTTCGGACGTGTTCCTTTTCGTTTCGGGTCGGAAAGTTAGTTAGAATCTCTGAAAAATCGTCGGTATTGTTTGCGTTCGGTATCGGGTTAGTTATAACAGATCGACACCGACTTTTGAAGAGCTCCGGTGGCCCTTCAGGGTTTTTTCGATCCCCCCGTCGGGGCCTGGTCGGCCCGGCCACGTGTCTCTTCAAGGCTGATGGAACGGACCCCATTCCGCTTCTGCCCAAAATGCCATAACAAGTATCCATATACAGATCAGCATCTGGTCTGTAACTTGTGTCTGTCACCAGAGCACAAGGAGGATACCTGTGAAGCCTGTCGAGCGTTTCGGTCGAGGAAGACATTAAGAGACCGAAGAGCAAGAAGAGTGGAGATGGCGTCGGCGCCGACAGGACAAGGGCGTTTCCAGGAGGAAGAAGAAAGCTTTTCCATCCATGAATCGGACTCGGACGAGCTCGATCCCGAAGAAACGCCGAAAACCGTGAGTAAGACGTCAAAACATAAAACTCACGAGAAGACAACAAAAGCCCAGGGGACGCCACCACCAACAGGCCATGGCTTAACCCGAAAAATAGGTGACCGATCATCGGCACCGAAAAAGGGCACACTGGTGGCAAAGTCATCCGACTCCGGTCGAGATACCGCCACACAGCAATCTCGGGCTCGAGATAGTGGCTCCGAGCAGGTTCGGCACCGAGACAGCGGCACCGAAATGAGTCGGCACCGAGAGACCACGATGCCGAAAACAAAAAAGGTTTCGTCGGAACCGAAAAAAGTAGCCGAAAAGGTTTCGATACAGAAACATCCGGCTTCGGATCCGAAATCAAGTTCCTAATCAGAGGAACAAGGACTGTCCTCACAAATGGAAAAAACATACATTTGGACAGGAATTAGAGGCAATGGAGCCGGACTACACCCAAAGACGGCTCCACATCCAAAAAGAAATGGGAAAGATCAGCACTCTCCCTCCTATTAGGATGAAACGCAAACTTGCCTTCCAGGAGAAAGACAAGCAGCCACAGGCAAAGGTGGCTAAACAAGTAACCCCGCCACCATCTCCACAGTGCTCTCCGCAACCATCACCGGTAGCCACTCCACCTATGATGCAATCCCCGACCCACACAGGGATGAGTCGAGATGACCCTGACGCATGGGACCTTTATGATGCACCAGTGTCGGATAATAGTCCTGACTGTTATCCAGCTAGACCGTCGCCACCAGAAGATAGTACAGTCTACGCACAAGTGGTGTCAAGGGCAGCGGCATTTCATAATGTCAGCCTACATACAGAGCCCATTGAAGACGACTTCCTATTTAATACACTGTCGTCCACACACAGCCAGTACCAGAGTCTTCCCATGCTACCTGGGATGCTCAAACACTCCAAACAAGTGTTTCAGGAGCCTGTAAAAGGAAGGACCATTACTCCAATAGTGGAGAAAAAATATAAACCGCCACCAACAGACCCCGTGTACATCACACAACAGCTAACACCGGACTCAGTTGTGGTAGGGGCAGCTCGCAAAAGAGCAAACTCACATACCTCAGGAGATGCACCACCTCCAGATAAGGAAAGTCGCAAATTCGACGCAGCAGGCAAAAGGGTGGCGGCACAGGCAGCAAACCAGTGGCGTATTGCAAATTCACAGGCTTTGTTGGCCAGATATGATAGGGCTCATTGGGACGAAATGCAACATTTAATAGAACATTTGCCCAAGGAGTTCCACAAAAGAGCACAGCAAGTAGTTGAAGAAGGACAGAGTATCTCCAACAATCAGATACGGTCAGCTATGGATGCTGCAGACACAGCTGCTAGAACTGTCAACACAGCAGTGACAATAAGGAGACATGCATGGCTGCGTACATCAGGATTTAAACCAGAAATACAGCAAGCTGTGCTCAATATGCCATTTAACGGACAGCAGTTGTTTGGGCCGGAGGTGGACACTGCTATCGAAAACCTTAAGGACACTGACACAGCCAAAGCCATGGGCGCACTCTACTCCCCACAGAGCAGAGGCACATTTCGAAAAACACAGTTTCGAGGGCAAAGTACAGAACCCACGACCTCACAAACAAGGCCCACTTATCAGAGCCAATATCTGCGTGGAAGTTTTCGGGGACAATATAGAGGGGGACCGTTCCAAAAAAATTGAGCAAAGTTCCAAAGTCCCAAAACTCCTCAAAATAAGCAGTGACTTACAAGTCACACATCCCCAACACATAACACCTGTGGGGGGGAGACTAAGCATTGGGAGGAAATAACAACAGATACTTGGGTCCTGGCAATTATCCAGCATGGTTATTGCATAGAATTTCTCAAATTCCCTCCAAACGTCCCACCGAAAACACACAATATGTCAAAACAACATATAGATCTTCTAGGACTAGAAGTTCAGGCGTTGCTACAAAAAGAAGCAATAGAATTAGTACCAAACCAACAGAAAGGAACAGGAGTTTACTCTCTGAACTTTCTCATACCCAAAAAAGACAAGAGTCTGAGACCTATATTAGATCTTAGAACATTAAATACCTACATCAAATCAGATCACTTTCACATGGTGACATTACAAGACGTAATCCCACTGCTCAAACAACAAGACTACATGACAACACTAGACCTAAAGGATGCATATTTCCATATACCGATACATCCTTCACACAGAAAGTACTTAAGGTTTGTATTCCAAGGAGTACACTACCAATTCAAGGTGTTGCTGTTCGGAACAACAACTGCGCCAAGAGTTTTTACAAAATGCCTGGCAGTAGTAGCTGCACATATCAGAAGGCAGCAAATACATGTGTTCCCGTACTTAGACGACTGGTTAATCAAAACCAACACGCTAAGACAGTGTTCACAGCACACAAAATATGTCATACAAACCCTTCACAGGCTAGGTTTCTCCATCAACTACGCAAAGTCACACCTTTTGCCGTGTCAAACACAGCAATACTTAGGAGCGACAATCAACACAGCAAAAGGGATTGCCACTCCAAGTCCACAAAGGGTTCAAACATTTCACAAGGTAATACAGGCCATGTATCCAACACAAAAGATACAAGTCAAAATGGTAATGAAACTCCTAGGTATGATGTCTTCATGCATAGACATTGTCCCAAACGCAAGATTGCACATGCAGCCCTTACAACAGTGCCTAGCATCACAATGGTCACAAGCACAGGGTCAACTTCTAGATCTGGTGTTGATAGACCGCCAAACATACATCTCGCTTCTATGGTGGAACAGTACAAATTTAAACCGAGGGCGGCCTTTCCAAGACCCAGTGCCACAATACGTCATAACGACGGATGCTTCCATGACAGGGTGGGGAGCACACCTCAATCAACACAGCATCCAAGGACAATGGGACATACATCAGAGGCAGTTTCACATAAATCACTTAGAACTGTTAGCAGTATTTCTAGCGCTGAAAGCATTTCAACCCATAATAACCCACAAATACATTCTTGTCAAAACAGACAACATGACAACAATGTATTATCTAAACAAACAAGGAGGGACACACTCAACACAGTTGTGCCTCCTAACACAAAAAATATGGCATTGGGCGATTCACAACCACATTCGCCTAATAGCACAATTTATTCCAGGGATTCAGAACCAGTTGGCAGACAATCTCTCTCGAGATCACCAACAAACCCACGAATGGGAAATTCACCCCCAAATACTAAACAATTACTTTCAAATTTGGGGAACACCTCAAATAGATCTATTTGCAACAAAGGAAAACTCAAAATGCCAAAACTTCGCATCCAGGTACCCACAAGATCAATCCCAAGGCAATGCTCTATGGATGAACTGGTCAGGGATATTTGCGTACGCTTTTCCCCCTCTCCCTCTCCTTCCATATCTAGTAAACAGGTTGAGTCAAAACAAACTCAAACTCATACTAATAGCACCAACATGGGCAAGGCAACCTTGGTACACAACACTACTAGACCTTTCAGTAGTACCTCATGTCAAACTACCCAACAGACCAGATCTGTTAACACAACACAAACAACAGATCAGACATCCAAATCCAGCATCGTTGAATCTAGCAATTTGGCTCCTGAAATCCTAGAATTCGGGCACTTAGACCTCACACAGGAATGTATGGAGGTCATAAAACAAGCTAGAAAACCTACCACTAGACACTGCTATGCAAAAAAGTGGAAAAGATTTGTTTATTACTGCCATAATAATCAAATTCAACCTTTACACGCATCTGCAAAAGAAATAGTAGGATACTTACTACATTTGCAAAAATCTAACCTAGCTTTCTCTTCCATTAAAATACATCTTACTGCAATTTCTGCTTACCTACAAATTACGCACTCAATTTCATTGTTTAGGATACCAGTCATAAAGGCGTTTATGGTAGGTCTAAAGAGAATTATACCACCAAGAACACCACCAGTTCCTTCATGGAACCTCAACATTGTCCTAACACGACTCATGGGTCCACCTTTTGAGCCCATGCACTCCTGTGAAATGCAATACTTAACGTGGAAAGTTGCATTTTTAATTGCCATCACATCGCTAAGAAGAGTGAGTGAAATTCAAGCATTTACCATTCAAGAACCATTTATTCAAATACACAAAAATAAAGTTGTTCTACGGACCAATCCTAAATTTTTACCAAAAGTAATCTCACCGTTCCACTTAAATCAAACGGTAGAATTACCAGTGTTCTTCCCACAGCCAGATTCGGTAGCCGAAAGAGCACTAATGTACTACATTGACAGAACAAAACTAATTCAAAAGACAAAACAACTATTTATCGCCTTTCAAAAACCTCATACAGGAAATCCAATTTCAAAACAAGGCATTGCTAGATGGATAGTTAAGTGCATTCAAACCTGCTATCTTAAAGCTAAAAGAGAACTGCCTATTACACCAAAGGCACACTCAACCAGAAAGAAAGGTGCTACCATGGCCTTTCTAGGAAATATTCCAATGAACGAAATATGTAAGGCAGCAACATGGTCTACGCCTCATACATTTACCAAGCACTACTGTGTAGATGTGCTAACTGCACAACAAGCAACAGTAGGTCAAGCTGTATTAAGAACATTATTTCAAACTACTTCAACTCCTACAGGGTTAACCACCGCTTTTGGGGAGATAACTGCTTATTAGTCTATGCACAGCATGTGTATCTGCAGCTACACATGCCATCGAACGGAAAATGTCACTTACCCAGTGTACATCTGTTCGTGGCATTAGTCGCTGCAGATTCACATGCGCCCACCCGCCTCCCCGGGAGCCTGTAGCCGTTTAGAAGTAGATCTTAAACATTTGTACATTTGTAAATATATTACTTAAAACTTTATTATGTACATACGCATTCACTCCATTGCATGGGCACTATTACTAGCATACACAACTCCTACCTCACCCTCTGCGGGCAAAACAATCTAAGATGGAGTCGACGCCCATGCGCGATGGAGTCGAAATGGGAGGAGTCCCTCGGTCTCGTGACTCGAAAAGACTTCTTCGAAGAAAAACAACTTGTAACACTCCGAGCCCAACACCAGATGGCGGACTGTGCACAGCATGTGAATCTGCAGCGACTAATGCCACGAACAGATGTACACTGGGTAAGTGACATTTTCCATATATATATATGAGAAGGGGGGGGGGGGACTTCCTCTGCGATTATTGATGCCCCTATTGACAGCAACCATTACTGGTTTCAGGCAATTAGTTGGTGCAGCAGTATTAAGGAGACAAGGCTGGCTTAAGGTAACTAATTTTAGGCCTGAAGCACAGAGCTGCATTTTGGGCATGCCTTGTGATGCTGATGCATTATTCTGCAAACATGTGAATGATGCACTACAGGTAGGGACTGGAAATATGCAGCATGATTGAGTAAATTAAGCGACAAGGAAAGGTAAATTAAGTGGCATATTTTCTGATAGAATTACTTCATTATTTTGACATTTTTACTCAACACTTTCTGGGCATAAATTGAACCTCAGTTTAACACCCAAGCATAGCAATGAGCAACAGAAACTTAGCCAGGCAACCTTTGCAAAGAACCTTCCATTGTGCTGCAACACGTGTTGCCGTGATTGTAGTAACTTTTGAACCGTGTTAGCTGAAAACAAATTGTTTTTGTTTGTTAAAATCTGCAGATTATGCAGCAGATTGTGGATTATGTGGCAGGTCCATAATTATGCAGAAATCACTGCACTGTCGCATAATTCCAGTAGACCTGGCAACAGGCAATAAACCAAATACTGACCATGAGAAGAGTGCAGCTCTTTCATGGAGATAGGGGCAGGAGTCAATTCACATACAGAGGTGTTTTTATTTACTTTATGGTTTGTTTAGTGTATGGCGCTCAACTATGGTTTCCCAGTGCTGAATGAACATCCTGAATTACATAGTTAAACCATTCTGGAATTTAAAAAGCCAGGTTTTAAGCCATTTCTTGAAGGCTGACTCATTTGGACACGAGTGCAGCTGGAGAGGCAAAGATATACATAATTTAGCTCCTAGAAACCTGAATAAATGCGCTCCTGCTCTAGTTTTTCGGAGGCTATACGGGCTGGCGAGGTTCAGGCTAGATGATTGGAGTTCTTGGTTTGGTAATAGGGCACAATCAGTATGTTACGGAAAACAGCCAACCATAGTGAGGGGGAGAGTATTCACATTATGTACAAGCACCTACTATATTCATAAAACATAAGAATTAATGTATTGGTCAATTGTTCATAAGTATAATATTTTAAATTGTATTCATCAACCACAATTCATAATTCAAAGCTGTAAAGCCGCTTTTAAGGAATACAAAGTCCATTTCATGTTGCAAATAACAATGAGATGTGTATTCAATAAATATTACAAGTTCAGTGTGACTCTTTAGATAGTATTAAAAAGAAAGTCCATTGTTCCTACGACATGCAGCACATAGACCAGCCAGCACGTGTTTCACAGTATATAATCACTGCTTCTTCAAGCCTGACTGCAACATTTTCAACTTAAGTAGCAATATACATCTGCCTGTTTTAGAAACAATGCATCAAACTGGTAAGGATTGTGATGAATTCAGAGACGAGATACCTGTGTAGCAATAATGAAACACTAAAGATCCCTTCACACAATATATTTACACATAATTTGATATATTCAAACTAACACAAAATCTGAAGAACATTTTTCATAAAACACAAATTTACACATTGGAATTAAAGAAAACAGAAAGGCTCTAAAAGAGAAAACAAGGAAACGAAATGCAGCCAAAGATACAGAGTAATATAAAAAGATAAAACCTCACAACATTTGCAATTTACTAAGAGGCTCATCAGAACCTATAAATTCTAAACCTCTGATATCAGATAACCTGAAGATATACTCTTTTAAAGCACCATAATCTATTGAGCCCCAATGGCAAATCTTTAGTAAATTACAACGTGGGCTCTATATTGCATAAAATAAAAGAAAAAAATGATTTAAAAGTCAAACCTGTTTTGACATAAAATATCGCTAAAATACTACATGTTTTCTTACCTGTTTCTCACAATTCTGTGAAATACATCAATGAGACCATCTCAAGATTTCATGATATTCACTTATTGTACTGTATACCGTATAAAACAACACTATTTTTTCTTACAGGGGTCCTACAATGCAAACCACTAAAAACACATTTAAGTTAAAAATAAAAAAAAAGGAAAAACACTCATTCTGTGAACCGCATTGTCCATAGCGCAAGACTTCATTGTTTATGCAAGGAAGATGTACATAATGATATCATTTGTAAAAAGGAGTGAGTTTCTAATTCCTACTCCTTGTTGCGTACCTGTAATACCCTAAAACTCATGAAAACGTGTCAGATGCACCCCTACACCCATTAGTGTCTACTACTGGGGCAGGAACTGAACCTCTGTCCAAATGTGGACACCTTCCTGAAATCGCTGGTGAGCAATTTTCTGTCATATGGGACATGTAATTTCTGAACTACAAAGTGTTAGTTTTGATTCAGAAAGGGAAGTGTTGGTCACCGTCGACATTGAGGTGGTTTATATGAATGTGCCCCAAAAAGAGTCCCTGGAAGTCATCAGAAACCTACTTACACGTTTGGGAAATAATGGACACTGTTACTTTATTCTCAAATTTGTTAAGATTGTTCTCAATGAAAAGTTCTTTTAATTTGGCAGTTTGTCTTACAAACGGACTAAGGGAGTCGGTATGGTGCGACATGAACCACTAGCATAGCAAATAACTACATGGGTATTTTTGATGAGCAGCATATAAATATAACATGATAGCCCCATTCTTTGAAAGCATCAAACACTGGTCTAGATTTATAGACCATATTTTCGTTGTCTGGTGTGGGGGAAGATGACCAATTCCAGGAATTGCTGACATGGATTAATCTATGTGATTGTAATCTTAAATTCAGCAGGAATCGTGTTGAACTTCTAACACCAGAATCAACACATAGAAAATATTCTACCCCACTTTGGAAGCTTTCATCTTCACTGCCAGAAGCCAATTCCTCCTGCTCCGCAAGAAGTGCCCCAACATCCATGACTACGTTAACAAGCATTTGCAATGCAATAGGTCTCGCATTTACTTGAGTTGGAGCTACTGGCATTGTAAATGCATAACTGGACTCTCTTTTTTGCCACATTAACTAGTCGACCCTGCCGCATATTTTGGTCCTTTCTGCCACATGATTCAAGTGGCCCTGCATATAACTAAAGGGCTGGAATGCCTACTGGAATATTTTGTTTTTTCAAAAGGCCTTTAAAACAGAAACTCCTCCCAGTTGGTACAGGTGAGAGATTGAGAGAGCGTAAGAGATAGAAATAGATAAAAAGGGGAGAAGGAAAGAGTTAGACAGAGCAAGAGTGGGAAAGAGAGAGAATGGAGGAAGGAGGGGGAGAGAAAGAGGGAAAGAGAGGAGAAAGAGTTAGAGACAAATATAGAAAGAGATGGAGCGAGAAATAGAGATGGAGAAAGAGAAAGAGGAAGGAGAGAGACATACAATTAGAAATAGATAAAGTGAGGGAGAGAGAAAAAAGAAAGATAGTAAGAGAAGAGAGACGGGGAGAGAGGAGAAAGTAATAGATAAAAAGAGAGAGGAAAACAAAGTGAGAGCAAGAGAAGGTAGGAGAGGAGGGATAGAGAGAAATAGAGAGTTGGAGAGAGAGAAGAGAAAGAGAAAAGCAGAGGGAGAGAGACTGATAGAGCTAGAGAGGTAGAGAAGTAAGGAAGAAAGAGTGTAAGGAAATGGCTCCCTGTTGCAGTTACCCTCCCCCCCCCCACTATTTGCCTGATACTGATGCTGACTTGACTGAGAAGTGTGCTGGGACCCTGATAACCAGGCCCCAGCACCAGTGTTCTTTCACCTAAAATGTACCATTGTTTCCACAATTTGCACACAGGTAAGTCCCTTGTAAAAGGTACCAGTGGTACCAAGGGCCTTGTGACCAGGGAAGGTCCCTAAGGTCTGCAGCATATGTTGTGCCACTCTAAGGGACCCCTCACCTAACACATGCACACTGCCATTGTAGATTGTGTGTGTTGGTGGGGAGAAAAAGGCAAAGTCGACATGGCAGCCCCCTCAGGATGCCATGCCCACAAAATACTGCCTGTGGCATAGGTAAGTCACCCCTCTAGGAGGCCTTTCAGCCCTAATGCAGGGTGCACTATACCACAGGTGAGGGCATAGCTGCATGAGCAATATGCCCCTACAGTGTCTGTCTATTCTTAGACATTGTAAGTACAGTGTGGCGATATTAAGAATATGGTCTGGGAGTTTGTCAAAAACGAACTCCACAGCTCCATAATGGCTACACTGAATACTGGGGAGTTTGGTATCAAACTTCTCAGAATAATAAACCCACACTGATGCCAGTGTTGGATTTATAAAAAAATGTACACAGAGGGCATCTTAGAGATGCCCCCTGTATTTTACCCAATCCTTCAGTGCAGGACTGACTGGTCTGTGCCAGCCTGCTGCTGAGAGATGAGTTTCTGACCCCCTGGGGTGAGAGCCTTTGTGCTCTCTGAGGACAGAAACAAAGCCTGCACTGGGTGGAGGTGCTTAACACCTCCCCCCTGCAGGAACTGTAACACCTAGCAGTGAGCCTCAAAGGCTCAGGCTTCGTGTTACAATGCCCCAGGGCACTCCAGCTAGTGGAGATGCCCGCCCCCTGGACTCAGCCCCCACTTTTGGCAGCAAGGCCAGGGGAGATAATGAGAAAAACAAGGAGGAGTCGCCCACCAGTCAGGACAGCCCCTAAGGTGTCCTGAGCTGAGGTGACCCCTGCCTTTAGAAATCCTCCATCTTGATTTTGGAGGATTCCCTCAATAGGATTAGGGATGTGCCCCCCTCCCCACAGGGAGGAGGCACAAAGAGGGTGTAGCCACCCTCAAGGACAGTAGCCATTGGCTACTGCCCTCCCAGACCTAAACACACCCCTAAATTCAGTATTTAGAGGCTCCCTAGAACCTAGGACACTAGATTCCTGCAACCTAAAGAAGGACTGCTGACCTGAAGCCCTACAGTGAAGACGGAGACGACAACTGATTTGTCCCCAGCCCCACCGGCCTGTCTCCCTACTTCGACGAAAACTGCAACAGCGACGCATCCAACAGGGACCAGCGACTTCTGAAGCCTCAGAGGACTGCCCTGCATCTAAAGGACCAAGAAGCTCCCGAGAACAGCGGCCCTGTTGAACAAACTGCAACTTTCTGCAACAAAGAAGCAACTTTAAAGACCCCACGTTTCCCACCGGAAGCGTGAGACTTGCCACTTTGCACCCGCTGCCCCCGGCTTGACCTGCAGAAAACAAACACCTCAGGGAGGACTCCCCGGCGACTGTGAGCCCGTGAGTAGCCAGAGTTGACCCCCCCAACTCCCACAGCGACGCCTGCAGAGGAAATCCAGAGGCTCACCCTGACCGCGACTGCCTGTAACAAGGGACCCGACGCCTGGAACCAACACTGCACCCGCAGCCCCCAGGACCTGAAGGAACCGAACTCCAGTGCACGAGCGACCCCCAGGCAACCCTCTGCCTAGCCCAGGTGGTGGCTACCCCGAGGAGCCCCCCCTGTGCCTGCCTGCATCGTTGAAGAGACCCCCGGGTCTCCACACTGCTTTCAATACAGAACCCAACGCCTGTTTGCACTCTGCACCCGGACGCCCCTGTGCTGCCGAGGGTGTACTTTCTGTGCCTGCTTGTGTCCCCCCCCCCCCCCCCCCCCCCCAGTGCCCTACAAAACCCCCCTGCCCTGCCCTCCGAGGACACGGGTACTTACCTGCTGGCAGACTGGAACCGGGGCACCCCTGTTTCCATTGAAGCCTGTGTGTTTTGGGCACCTCTTTGACCTCTGCACCTGACCGGCCCTGAGCTGCTGATGTGGTAACTTTGGGGTTGCCTTGAACCCCCAACGGTGGGCTATCTTGGACCCAACCTTGAACCCTGTAAGGGTTTTACTTACCTGTGAACTTAACATATACTTTCCTCCACCAGGAACTGTTGATTTTTGAACTGTGTCCACTTTTAAAATAGCTTATTTCCATTTTTGTCAAAACTGTACATGCTATTGTGATTATTCAAAGTTCCTAAGATACCTTTCATTTAACCTCTTAGCTGCTGGGCCTTTTCCCCCCCAGTGCTGAGCCCTTTTTTGGCTATTTGGGGTAGTTCGCGCTTAGGGCTTCATAACTTTTTGTCCACATAAGCTAACCACGCCAAATTTGCGTCCTTTTTTTCCAACATCCTAGGGATTCTAATGGTACCCAGAGTTTGTGGTTTCCCCTGGAGGAGACCAAGAAAATAGCCAAAATGCAGTGAAAATTTTGTTTTTTCCAAAAAAATGGGGAAAAAGGGCTGCCGAAGAAGGCTTGTGGTTTTTTCCCTGAAAATGCCATCAACAAAGGGTTTCTGGTGCTGAAATCACTAACTTCCCACCTTTCAGGAACGGGCAGACTTGAATCAGAAAACCACATTTTTCAACACAAATTTGGCATTTTACTGGGACATACCCCATTTTTACTATATTTGGTGCTTTCAGCCTCCTTCCAGTTAGTGACAGGAATGGGTGTGAAACCAATGCTGGATCCCGGAATGCTAAACATTTCTGAAAACTATACAAAATTCTGAATGCAGCAAGGGGTCATTTGTGTAGATCCTACAAGGTTTTCCTACATAAAATAACAGCTGAAATAAAAAAATATTGAAATTGAGCTGAAAACATCAGCCATTTTTCTTTATGTTTTACTCTGTAACTTTTTCCTGCGATGTCAGATTTCTGAAAGCAATATACTGTTTTGTCTGCTGGACTCTTCTGGTTGCGGGGATATAAAGGGCTTGTAGGTTCATCAAGAACCCTAGGTACCCAGAGCCAATAAATGAGCTGCACCCTGCAGTTGGTTTTCATTCTATACTGGGTATACAGCAATTAATTTGCTGAAATATGAAGAGAGAAAAAGAGGTATCAAGAAAACCTTTGCATTTCCAAAATGGGATCAAGATAAGGTTTTGAGGAGCAGTGGTTATTTGCACATCGCTGAATTCCGAGGTGCCCATACTAGCATGTGAATTGCAGGGCATTTCTCAAATAGACGTCTTTTTTACACACTCTTATATTTGGAAAGAAAAAATTTAGAGAAAGATAAGGGGCAATAACACTTGTTTTACTATTCTATGTTCCCCCAAGTCTCCCGATAAAAATGATACCTCACTTGTGTGGGTAGGCCTAGTGCCCGCGACAGGAAATGCCCCAAAACACAACATGGACACATCCTATTTTTTTTTATAGAAAACAGAGCTGTTTTTTCCAAAGTGCCTACCTGTAGATTTTGGCCTCTAGCTCAGCCGGCACCTAGGGAAACCTACCAAACCTGTGCATTTCTGAAAACTAGAGACCTTGGGGAATCCAAGGAGGGGTGACTTGCGGGGCTCGGACCAGGTTCTGTTACCCAGAATCCTTTGCAAACCTCAAAAAGTGGCTAAAAAAACAAGTTTTCCTCATATTTCGGTGACAGAAAGTTCTGGAATCTGAGAGGAGCCACAAACTTCCTTCCACCCAGCGTTCCCCCAAGTCTCCCGATAAAAATTATACCTCACTTGTGTGGGTAGGCCTAGCACCCGCGACAGGAAACGCCCCAAAGCGCAACGTGGACACATACAAATTTTTGGAAGAAAACAGAGGTGTTTTTTGCGAAGTGCCTACCTGTAGCTTTTGGCCTCTAGCTCAGCCGGCACCTAGGGAAACCTACCAAACCTGTGCATTTCTGAAAACTAGAGACCTAGGGGATTCCAAGGAGGGGTGACTTGCGGGGCTCGGACCAGGTTCTGTTACCCAGAATCCTTTGCAAACCTCAAAAAGTGGCTAAAAAAACAAGTTTTCCTCACATTTCGGTGACAGAAAGTTCTGGAATCTGAGAGGAGCCACAAACTTCCTTCCACCCAGCGTTCCCCCAAGTCTCCCGATAAAAATTATACCTCACTTGTGTGGGTAGGCCTAGCGCCCGCGACAGGAAACGTCCCAAAGCGCAACGTGGACACATACAAATTTTTGGAAGAAAACAGAGGTGTTTTTTGCGAAGTGCCTACCTGTAGATTTTGGCCTCTAGCTCAGCCGGCACCTAGGGAAACCTACCAAACCTGTGCATTTCTGAAAACTAGAGACCTAGGGGATTCCAAGGAGGGGTGACTTGCGGGGCTCGGACCAGGTTCTGTTACCCAGAATCCTTTGCAAACCTCAAAAAGTGGCTAAAAAAACAAGTTTTCCTCACATTTCGGTGACAGAAAGTTCTGGAATCTGAGAGGAGCCACAAACTTCCTTCCACCCAGCGTTCCCCCAAGTCTCCCGATAAAAATTATACCTCACTTGTGTGGGTAGGCCTAGCGCCCGCGACAGGAAACGTCCCAAAGCGCAACGTGGACACATACAAATTTTTGGAAGAAAACAGAGGTGTTTTTTGCGAAGTGCCTACCTGTAGATTTTGGCCTCTAGCTCAGCCGGCACCTAGGGAAACCTACCAAACCTGTGCATTTCTGAAAACTAGAGACCTAGGGGATTCCAAGGAGGGGTGACTTGCGGGGCTCGGACCAGGTTCTGTTACCCAGAATCCTTTGCAAACCTCAAAAAGTGGCTAAAAAAACAAGTTTTCCTCACATTTCGGTGACAGAAAGTTCTGTAATCTGAGAGGAGCCACAAATTTCCTTCCACCCAGCGTTCCCCCAAGTCTCCCGATAAAAATGATACCTCACTTGTGTGGGTAGGCCTAGCGCCCGCGACAGGAAACGCCCCAAAGCGCAACGTGGACACATACAAATTTTTGGAAGAAAACAGAGGTGTTTTTTGCGAAGTGCCTACCTGTAGATTTTGGCCTCTAGCTCAGCCGGCACCTAGGGAAACCTACCAAACCTGTGCATTTCTGAAAACTAGAGACCTAGGGGATTCCAAGGAGGGGTGACTTGCGGGGCTCGGACCAGGTTCTGTTACCCAGAATCCTTTGCAAACCTCAAAAAGTGGCTAAAAAAACAAGTTTTCCTCACATTTCAGTGACAAAGTTCTGGAATCTGAGAGGAGCCACAAACTTCCTTCCACCCAGCGTTCCCCCAAGTCTCCCGATAAAAATGATACCTCACTTGTGTGGGTAGGCCTAGCGCCGGCGACAGGAAACGCCCCAAAGCGCAACGTGGACACATACAAATTTGTGGAAGAAAACAGAGGTGTTTTTTGCGAAGTGCCTACCTGTAGATTTTGGCCTCTAGCTCAGCCGGCACCTAGGGAAACCTACCAAACCTGTGCATTTCTGAAAACTAGAGACCTAGGGGATTCCAAGGAGGGGTGACTTGCGGGGCTCGGACCAGGTTCTGTTACCCAGAATCCTTTGCAAACCTCAAAAAGTGGCTAAAAAAACAAGTTTTCCTCACATTTCAGTGACAAAGTTCT
The DNA here is from genome assembly GCF_031143425.1 of Pleurodeles waltl. Classification (NCBI taxonomy): domain Eukaryota; kingdom Metazoa; phylum Chordata; class Amphibia; order Caudata; family Salamandridae; genus Pleurodeles; species Pleurodeles waltl. The sequence continues at coordinate 41,080,511 of NC_090443.1, forward strand.
GGAATCTGAGAGGAGCCACAAACTTCCTTCCACCCAGCGTTCCCCCAAGTCTCCCGATAAAAATGATACCTCACTTGTGTGGGTAGGCCTAGCGCCCGCGACAGGAAACGCCCCAAAGCGCAACGTGGACACATACAAATTTGTGGAAGAAAACAGAGGTGTTTTTTGCGAAGTGCCTACCTGTAGATTTTGGCCTCTAGCTCAGCCGGCACCTAGGGAAACCTACCAAACCTGTGCCTTTCTGAAAACTAGAGACCTAGGGGATTCCAAGGAGGGGTGACTTGCGGGGCTCGGACCAGGTTCTGTTACCCAGAATCCTTTGCAAACCTCAAAAAGTGGCTAAAAAAACAAGTTTTCCTCACATTTCGGTGACAGAAAGTTCTGGAATCTGAGAGGAGCCACAAATTTCCTTCCACCCAGCGTTCCCCCAAGTCTCCCGATAAAAATGATACCTCACTTGTGTGGGTAGGCCTAGCGCCCGCGACAGGAATGGATCACACAAGGGTCAATGGTAGTCATTGCTCGAGGTCTACTGTTAACCCTGGAGTGATTCATTCCTGAAGCATGCACTAGGCGCAGGCACACAAGCGGGGTTGTGTTTTTATCAGGACAAGTGGGGAAACACTTGGTGGTAGGAATTTTGAGGATCCCTGTAGATCCCTGGACTTCTGCTCATTGAAATGCAAGGAAATGTGTTTTTTAAGCACATAATGTAATTTCAAGGGGATTCTGGGTGAAGGAAAACTGGTGAGAGCCATGCAAGTCCTGCACCCTTGGACTCCCCTGGTACTAGTTTGTTAAAGTTAACCCACCACTCACACTGGTTGGTTTTAGCACCACCAGAAATTATGGTTTCAAAGCATGATTACTTATCAAAGTATCTGAATATTGAAACCAAGCCTTCTGAAGGTGGGCCATAAAGCCGCGTCCAGGCACCAACCTCTTTATGGTCCATTCACACGCCATTCACGCACAACAAACAACCCTTTCATATCGCCAGCCACGGGCCCAATCCAATCAATCACTCCACTCACATTAACTTACCGCTGCCAGACAAGGGCCCATCACATTCACACGCCACAGAACGGAATAAGTTTGACTAAATTTTACCACCTGTCAAGTAACTGCCTCCTTCTTCCTTAACATTAAAAAAAATGCATGCGTAACAAACCTTTACTAATGACTCCTGTGACAGCCACCTGAGGCTCAGGAAGACATGTTTTTCATGCGCCTTTAACGCACTCTCTGTGCTAAATCCAACTCCTTCCAGTTTGTGGATGCAAGTTGGGGGTGTCCGAGTATGCCGTACAAATCGATTCCTCGAACTGAGTGAGCATATCTACCTTTGAAACTAAGGGAGACATGCTGGGGATTTCTCATGATGTTCCCTAAAGAGAAGGTCATAGGCTATGGAAAAGGGTAGTGTTTGGTACATAGGGGAGTCCATGAGAACGTAGCATATGTCCCAGCCAACATTATGTGCAGTGATGTGACTATAATGCACTTATACAGCAAACTGAACATCTACTAAGTTCTGATGGAGGATGAACATGAAAAGCAGGTCAAACACTGACCTATACAAGTCATTCTCCTTCAGTGCTGGGATGGCACCAATGGGTTTGAATCCATAGGTGTAGATGATGTACATCTGTACTACCTTTACTATCTGCCTTCTACCTGTGCAATAACCCTGTGAAGGCACTCCTACCATAAGCTTTCCTTACCCATCCATGTCTCTGTTCTCATCAGAGTCCTGGCTAATCCTGTATAATAGCCAAGTGAACCTATACTAGTTTGTGGAAGCAAGTTGGGGGCTTCCAAGTATGCCCTACAAAGTGATTCCTCGAACTGAGAGAGCATATCTACCGTTGAAAGTAAGGTAGACATGCAGGTGAAGAAAGGGTACTCCATGGCAATGTGGCATATGTTCTGTCCACTAGTATATGCAGTAGGGAGAAGAAAATGCATGTTAATTGAACAGAACACCGACCACGCCAAAAGGAAGTCCATGATGAAGTAAAATTCTGTGGCTCCTTGCCTAACGAAGCAGTGGCCCATGGACGTTCGGTATCCATGCACTGCCACTGAAAGGATTACCCAACAGCAGCTCAACCTCAGTCGATTTCCCAGAACTTTGCTTTAGTATGATACAACGTAAAGCAAGTAGGGATACAGAGGCCTGGTTGTGATGGACACTGGGGACAGTAATACCGACTCTCCTGCCGCTTTCCATGCTTTGAGCACACTTTACAGCGACGACATGGACGATCCTTTTTGGGTGTTTTAGGTATGCGATCAGCAAAGTGTCGCTCCTGCAGCCTTGCCACATCCTGCAGAACATATGAGGTGGAGGCTGCTGCTTCTTCTGTAACAGCAGTGAGGCTTTCAATTACAGACAACTGGAAGTCAAGGAAAGTCATGAGTCTTCCTGTTGTTGTCTGACGGTAAACAACATACGCATTATATGTTGCCATCTGAATCAGGTGGGTAAACAGTTTCTTGTACCAAGTGTGAGTTTTACGACACGCATTGTATGGTTGAAGAACCTGGTCGTTCTTGTCCACTCCACCCATGTACTTATTGTAATCGAGTATACAGATGGGCTTGTGGACTTCGGCCATCTGACCCCAAACCGTGATGGGAGAAGTGCTCTCATCATGAATTGTAGTGAGCACGTATACATCACGTCTATCTAGGAACTTGACTGCGAGCAGTTCGTTAGAACGCAATGCAGTACTCTGTGATTTCTGGAGCTTCTTGCAAACAAGCTCCAGCGGGAATCCTTTGCGGTTACAACGAACTGTACCGCAGGCCACAGTGCCAGCTTTGTAGAGCTCACTGAACAGCTCTACTCCTGTATAGAAATTGTCCACATAAAGGTTATAACCTTTGTGAAGAAGTGGCTGGACAAGTTCCCATACAATCTTACCTGTGACCCCTAACACGGGAGGGCAACCTACAGGGTTTAGGGTAGAATCCTTCCCTGTATACACTCTCAGGCTGTACAGATAGCCAGTAGAGCTCTCACACAGCATGTACAGCTTTATGCCATAGCGAGCTCTTTTGCTCGCAATGTACTGTCTGAAAAGCAGCCGTCCTTTGTACAGGATCAAGGACTCATCGACTGCTATATTTTTTCCAGGAGTATATATCTCTGGAAACCTGGCAGACAAATGTTCCACGACAGGACGAATTTTGAACAACCTGTCATGATCTGGATGGTCCCGGGGCAATGCAGCAGAATTGTCATTGAAATGCAGCATGCGCTGCAGTAGCAAAAAACGATCTCTGCTCATGTATGGTGCGAAGATGGGAGTTACCCAAACCGTGCGAGTCGTCCAGTAGGACTGCAAGGTGGGTTTCTGTACTAACCCCATTTTGAGCGTAAGGCCCAAAAATATCTTCAACTCCGCCAGCGAAGTGGGAGTCCACTGGCGTGCCCTAGAACGGGGCCCTAGAGTGCCTCCGCGCTCCCTCAGAAATTGGTCAGCACGCAATTTGTTGCTGCACAACTTTCTGAAGAAAGTCAACATCCAAAAACAGATAGATGTAGTCGACTGGCAAAAAGTTAGCTGTATCGACTTTACATCCAGCGTCACCAGTAAAAGGTGGAATTTGGGGCTGAACCAAACAGGGGGGCTGCCAAGAGAGCACTCTCTCTGTGCTTGCGGCAGCAAGCACGTGCTCTCTGGGTTCGGCTAACCCAATGTGGTCCTGCTGCCCCGAATGTGCTTGCGAAGGGACAGCACGGATGTCGTCATTGTCTCCTTCAGACTCACTGGAAGAGGTGTCGTCAGATGGGACTCCGCCGACTGAAAAATCACTCCCAGAATCTGCCCCATTGTCCTCTCCCTCAGATGCTGTCTCAGTGTCTGCTGTCTCAGTCTCTGAGCCTACATCAGAACTGTCCTCCATAACCCGAGCTAGGGCTTGATCAGCAGTCATCCAACGAGACGCCATCTCTGCAACTGGCTAAACTGTCCCTCTAAATTACTAGCCTACGTAGAAGGCAGATAGTCACAAAATTGCGTGTGGGTATGTTTGTTGTGTACAACAGGAAATGTCGTCACCTTACCTTCGCTTCTTCTCCAATTCTGCAGATTTTCTGAAAACACTGAAAAAAACAAAAAAATAATGTATTACTTCACCTTACCACACACCCTGTGCAACAGTCATTTTTGGTGCTCTGCCTCCCATTACCTCCTCTTCTAATTCCCTCAGTACTACCCAGCAAAAGTGCCACTCATATCTCCATAGACCCCCTGGCATTACATTTGTTTTAAAGCGCAGGTAACGCTTGCCTTTACTAATCCACTCAGCTACTTTATGGCAACTGCCACTACAGAAAAGACATGCATGTATATATATATATATATATATATATATATATATATATTTTGTGTGAACAAGATTCTCACCCCACTACACGAGGTTCAAATTGACATCTTTTATTGCAAGCAACAGCCACGTACGCGTTTCGACTCTCAAGGATTCTTGATCACAGTAAATGAGTCCCTCTTTTCTTTCATTGTTTATACTTGCGATAAAACATGTCAATTTGAACCTCGTGGAGTGCGGTGAGATTCTTGTTCACAAAATATTTTCGAGGTTGCTCTCCACAATCACTGAGCACCGGCAGTGGAGTGCACTGCGCAACAGTCTTTTTAACCAATTTGTGTTGCATATATATATATATATATATATATATATATGTTTAGAAACAAAGTGGTTGAAGGGTTGCTGGGCGGCACACTCCACTGCCGGTGCCCAGTGACAGAGAAGACCAATCTAGAAATTATCTAATGCCGAAAAATTTCACCGCACTCCACGAAGTACAAATAAAAGTGTATTTTATTGCAGTCAATAACCACCAACGTGTTTCAACTCACCAAGGAGTCTTGATCACGGTCCTCGTGGAGTGCGGTGAAATTGTTCACCATTATAAAACAACACACACAAGAATAACAAGCATTTACAATGTAATGGGTCTCGCATCTGCTCGAGTTAGAGCTATTAGCGTTATAACCTCCTAACCCAACTTTTCTTGCCACATAAATTGATAATTGAAAGTTAAACTCTTTCACATAAAATAGCCGATTCACAGCGCCACGGCCACCATGAGCATCATGTGAAGAGTTACACAAAAGGAAAAGAAGTTCGCTCGCAGTTAAACGTAACAGCAAAAGTGCAATTAGCCATGTACCAGGGGCGATGGCCAAGGCGGTAACAAAACCTCCCCAAGGAGGGACAAAGGTAAATCATTTTCCAATGTCATCAAAGGATTTTTGAAGGGCAAGCCCACGAACGAGTGGTAGTGATGGGCGTGAGGTGGGCGTTGTTAGAAGCCCAGATACACACAAACAAGTCAGAAAAGCAGCACATGGACGCTGCAATGCTTATCCTGAAAAAAAAAAAATATATATATATATATGTGTATACATATATACACATATATATGAGCGAGAGAGAGAGAAAGAAAACACGACACTCATGTCACAAACCTTTTTTTTATACATGTGTGCTTGCCCTTGGCAAAGCACACATGTATAAAAAAAAAATTGGCCCCATTGATGGTCACCCTAAGGGCTGACCAACAATTTTTTTTTTTTTTCTTTTTTACCCTGGGGGGGGCGATTGGCCCCCCCAGGCAAAACTACATGTTTTTTTTTTCCCCCCTGGGGTCGGCCCGTGTTCCAAGGGCCGACCCCGCCATTTTATTTTTTTTTCGTTTTTTTTTAATTGTGGGGGGCGCGATCGCCCCTCAAAATTGTGTAAATTATTAAATATTGCCCCCGGGGGGGGTGGCCCGTTTACGAGGGGGCTGACCCCCCCAAAGAAGATCCCTGGTGCCTAGGGGCGTTTCCTGGCTGTGGATCGCAGCCGCGCTGCGATCCACGGCCAGGAAACGGTGCCAGGGAGGCATCGATGGAAAGGGGAGAGCCTCCCCTTTCCATCGATGCCTCCCTGGCATCTGGGGAGGCCGTTTTGGCCTTTTTTTCCCCACCGGAGAAAGAGAGAACGCTTACCTGCTTCTCTCCTTCTCCGTGGGGAAAAACTGCACATGGACGCTGCAATGCTTGTCCTGAAAAAAAAAAAAAATATATATATATATATGTCTATATATATATATATCTATATATATCTATATATATATATGTGTATACATATATACACATATATATGAGAGAGAGAAAGAAAACCAGACACTGAAGTCACAAATCTTTTTTTTTTTATACATGTGTGCTTGCCCTTGGAAAAGCACACATGTATAAAAAAAAAAATGGCCCCATTGATGGTCACCCTAAGGGCTGACCACCAACTTTTTTTTTCTTTTTTTTTTAACCTGGGGGGGGCGATGGGCCCCCCCAGGCAAAACTACACGTTTTTTTTTTCCCCCCCTGGGGTCGGCCCGTGCTCCAAGGGCCGACCCCGCCATTTTTTTTTTTTTTTTTTCGTTTTTTTTTTATTGTGGGGGCCGCGATCGCCCCCCAAAACTGTGTAATATATTAAATATTGCCCCCGGGGGGGGGGGCAGCCCGTTTACGAGGGGGCCGACCCCCCCAAAGAAGATCCCTGGTGCCTAGGGGCATTTCCTGGCTGTGGATCGCAGCCGCGCTGCGATCCACGGCCAGGAAACGGTGCCAGGGAGGCATCGATGGAAAGGGGAGAGCCTCCCCTTTCCATCGATGCCTCCCTGGCATCTGGGGAGGCCGTTTTGGCCTTTTTTTCCCCACCGGAGAAAGAGAGAACGCTTAAGAAGTATACTGAAAGTATACACGAGGTCGAACGCTTAAGCTCTACCTAAAAATACTGAAATCCTCAAAGAAAAACATCTTAAGAGAGAGTACCCTAGATGTCTGGCCAGAGATTCATTAAAAAGAGTTAGATACTACAATAGGGATGCCATGTCCCAACAAAGAAATCAGGAAAGCAATGATAACCTGGTATGCTATTTGCCAATTCAACCTTGACCAAAATGTCAGACAAATTGTAAATTCCCGGTGGCACATACTTAAAAACAATGTGGAGAACAGCACTTTACCTTGACCTGTTTTTGCGGAACTGGAACTTTAGGAATATATCAGTGAGATCTAGTTTCAGAAATAGTGGAACATTCGGTCAAAAGTCCATCATAGGTCAGAATTTAAGTGGAAACCATAAATGTGGTTTGTGTTATTCTTGTGAGGGAGCCCTGGTCTGACATGATTGAACTTGGAGACAAGAAAATCATCTTGAAAGAAATGACTAACAGCAGATTATCAGATTATCCAATGTTGTGTACATCATTATTTGTCCATGTGATCTGGGAATGTAGGAGAGATGAGCTGTGAATTTAGAGTAAGAGCTAGCAAACACAAATCAGCTATATGCAATAACAGAAATCCTGCTTTTTAATTGTCACATTGGAGCAAGTTGGGACATAGACAAAGATCTTACTAGGTCTATACTTGAGAAGATAGAGATGACAATTGAGAAGATACAGCCCTACAGAGACGGAGATGACAATGAATATCGTAAAAAAAGAGAGGTATACTGGATGTTCACCCTGTAAACCCACAAAAGGGGTCTTAATGAAAAGATACCATGGGAGGCTGCCATGGACTAGGTATGTTTTGAACCTGGTCCTTGCCTCCTTCCTTTCACACTGTGCCAGTGTCTACTTTTCATAGTTTTTGGGCCTTTTGTATTTATTTCTGTTGGGTCCTATCACATAGCCATCTGAGTATTTGCCCTAGTTGTGCTATGTATATTCTTTAGGTGCAGCCCCCAAGATTTTGGCTTCCTCTTGTCAAACTCTTTTGTTTCCATATCAGCACTAGGTAGGGTACTCTTCCAATACGGCTCACAGTGTCTCAAGTTCCCAGTATTTCTTTGTCACTTAAACGCCCCGTTGTTCTCACATTGTACCCCTCTGGTTTAGCCATTGATCCATCGGTTAAGGATTCAGTAATTATTAAAATAGTACGGGCTGGATTATTGTTTTGTCAGCTGGTCGGGCGTTCAGTTCGCTTCATGTCCTGTACTTCTGAATGGTCTATCTTGGCGTCTTAAGTTTCAGTTCTCATTCAGCAGCTATTGGTTTCATCCCTTAGATTTGCTAGATTAATACATCTTTTCTTATGGTCGTAGGTGCAGCATAAGGACTTTTTATGTGGTTGCTCCAAGTCTTTATTTCGTAGACCTGCTTCATTAATATGTATATTTTATCGGTCCACGATGGACCCCATTGGCCTTTGTTTTGTACTCAGGCACTCAGAGAGGCAGTTTTTTCTTTATTTAGAGCTGCAGTAGTTGGTCCATGTGACAGGCCATGCACTTTTAAACCCACAACATCCCATGGGGTGCTTCCTACCTTCGCCGTGGCAGAGCTAAGCTTCAAGTCTGGAACGGGTCTATACAGTTATGAGGGTCTTAGGTTGTACAATTCTCCACTTGTTCATTTAGTGTGTGGGAGCAGACATATACCGGCACTCTGCTCGGATAATATACATTCAAGGAGCTGAGGCCGTTTGTGTCAACTTGTGCTCTTTTTAGAGGGAGTTGTATGTGGGTTCTTACTTCTTTACGTTCTGGGCAGTGGTACTCCTCTGCATTCTGGAAAGTGTACTTCAGGTGAGTGGTACACCCATACATGTCATGTGTGTGTATATACATATATATTTTGGTGTTGAGGCACCTTGTTTAACTCCTGTGTTGTTGTTTTTTTTGGTCGAGCGTGCAAGTGCTCTAACGTGTTGTAATCTTTCTGTGGGCTCTTAACCACGCCCACTGCACGCCCATCACTCATTTGTGGGCTTGCCTTTCAAAAATCTTTTATCATTGGTAAATGCTTTACCTTGTCCATCCTTGAGGCGGTTGTTGCCGATACGTTTGACTGCGAGCAAACTGCTTTTACCTTTTGTGTCTCTCCTTCACGCTCAAGGCGACTGTAGGGCTTTGAAACGGCTCGCTTACATCAACTGTTTTACTTTACATTTTCAATTTGTGGCAAGAAAAGTCCAGTTAGGAATTGATTACTTTATTTGTGCATCTTTAGGTCACGACCCCTACCAATATCATTTAACGAGCTGTGGCTGTACTCCTAGCTCTTAACCTTTATGGCATAAGCATGACGCTTAACTTCAGCTATCACCATGAAGGTAAGAGGAACAAGTTAGCGCATCTGGGCTGTGACTCAGGCTCTCTTTGCATGGACAATGAGTATTCATCAGCTGGATATTGAGTATATATAGTCTCTATTGATTACATCGAGAAGCCTGCTGAAATGTGGTCTCATGTTACAATAACCAGATTAAGGCTCCTTTCATTATATTGATTAGCCTGCTGCAATATGTTCCTATGGTAGGATAACCGGTTTAGGCGGTGTTGTTATGCATTAAATAGACTCCTTGCTCCACTGAATCCAACACTGTCCCATAGCATTTTTTTCTGGATGTGACCTCTTACTCCATAGAACATGGCGCTTGGTGCAATTTGTACATTCCTTTCTCTACATAATTTATTGTGGACAATGCTACATACCCCAGATACCTTGGGGAGATGCATGTGATGTTAAGAGATCTTTCTTCTCCTCCAATGTTTATTGCTGTCCTTTGATCAATCTTCTCACCCATTATTCAATTGACTATACATAAAGTATTATGGGTATGTCACCTTTTCAGTACTTGGATGCTCTCCATTTATTGTTGGTGGTATTTAAAGTTATGCTTTATACTTTGTCTACTTGTAGTAGTACACTACGGACTACTTCATTGCTGTCTCCTGCCAATATCTCAGCTATTTTTGTGAAATACAGTGTATCATTTCAGTATTTGCATCAGTAGATGATGTGAGTGGGCTACTTCGTCACCTCAGTCTAGTGTTTTCACTTATTTTGTTAGCACAGTCATTTATGTTGATGGTAACTCTGTGCTTGTCACTTAGTATGCCTGTCTCTACACAGTGGTAGTGATTGGTCTATCTACTTTGGTGTCGGCCATGCAAACTGTGGCGGGGTGCAACAAACCCCCATTTTTGCATGTTTTTTTTTTCTTTGCTGAGTACACGAGACACTATCCTTTACGAGTTGTTAGTAACATCCTATTCTCTAAGTGTGAGTATGAGCCTTATTATATCTATGTATTTTGCAGTTATTTCCTCAGAGACTATTTTCCCTTTCCCTTTATATTTTTTTGCATTTTACAGTTGTGCTCTTAGGAAGGTGGTTGACTGAATTTGGGTTTTCACTGAAACGCTTGTCAAAGTCACCAAAGTGGGAAATGTATATAAGAAGATAAAGATGTCCTTGTATCATAGGATCTTGAATGCAAATCATCCTTACAGAATGTTCCAATTTGGTTATGATGTAAAATAATTACAAATTGATGTACAAAGGAAATTATATAATGGAAAGAGTAGTCAAAGAGTGTGCATATTTACTCTGTACCAGTTGATAACAAACATGAAGAAGCTGACTTGTAAATGTTGATCTGTGTGTCCCCCTAGAAGTGCGTTTTTACTGCTGTGATGGTTGGATGTGACTGAGGTATGTTTGATTCATGACCGATTACCTGTAGGAATATGGGTTAAGTTTTGAATACTATGTTGTGTGTGGAAGGGTTTGTATAGCTGTGTAGAGAAAATTCTCAAGTATATTTTTGTAGATTGCTATACAGAATTTATTGTACTTGCAAGAGTGTGTGGACCAAAATAAATATTATCGGACCTTCTGTAGCTCCTTATCTGGTAGACAATATCTAGTTGCCGATTCTTTACCTTAGAACTCCCCCATGCGTCATTCTGGATGCAGAGATTTTTCTCGAGGATTACCCCTGCGATCTGTTAGGTGGCGTCAACTGGTTCCGCCATCAGCGTTGTGCGCGTGGGATATGACGTCACAGGTCCTATATAGGCGCCAACCTGGCGTGTTGATGTCAGTTTCTTTCCATGACTTTCCTAGCCAGAAGGGCAGCGGCATGAAGAACACTGACCAGTGTTGCATCAAAACTAGGGCCCTGAAAGGGAAGCCATGTCCCTAGAAATCAGGTCGTGGAGAAGGGAGAACGGATGCATGGGTAAGGAATCTTCAACTATATATTGTCTCTGCCACATAAGGTGCTACCGAAAGTAAGTAACTTGTCCATCTCATACAGACATCCTGTTGCAGATTCCTTACCTTAGAACAGATACCCAAGCAATACCATCCCCACATGTGGGTCTGTGAACCAAGATCACACCAGAAAGTCCTTCAGGACCAAATGGGCAAAGTTACCGTACCTACGGACATGACTGTCCAGGCAGCGGTGTTTGATAAACATGTGCAGGGATGCCCACGTTGCCACCAGACAGATGTCCAGGACCTGACGCAGCTTTTGCTCTCGTAGAATGAGCATGCAAAGACCTTGGGGTTGCTTCTTAGCCAATGAGAAGCACATTTTAATGCAGAGTGCGACCCATCTGGAGATGGTTCTCTTCTGCACTGCCTGACTTTCTTCGCACCCACATAACCAACAAAGAGTTGATCATCCATCCGGAACTCTTTGGTATGATTAAGGTAGAACGCCAATGCTCTTTTTGGGTCCAGCCAGTGAAGTCTCTCCTCTTCCTTAGACGGATGCATGGATGTGTAAAAATAGGCAAAGTGATGGATTGGCCTACATGGAAGGGCGTAACCACTTTAGGGAGAAAGGAGGACTGTGTGCGAAGCACCACTTTGTCAGGATAGAAAGAAAGGTGGGGTGACTTAGACAACAATGCCTGTACCTCTCTCACCCTGCGGGCAGATGTAATGGCCACAAAGAAGGCTGTTTTCAAAGTGAGAAGCTTTAGAAGACAATTGTGGAGAGGCTCAAAAGCCTCATCCGGAATATCAGAACCAAATGCGAGTCCCATTGGGGCATAATGAATGGGGAAGGAGGAAACATATGAGAAAGGTCTTTAAGGAACCTATTTATAAGAGGAGATTTAAACAAAGAAGGCTGATCAGGCAGCCATAAGAAAGCAGATAATACAGACAAACACCCTTTGAGAGTGCCCAAAGCAGAGCCCTGCTGGGCCAACAAAAGTATAAACAATACAACCTCAGAGAAAGGGGGTCAACAGACTTGTCTGTGCAACATGCCACAAATTTCTTCCAAATACATCATATACCGTTTTGGTGGAGGGGCACCTGGCTTCCAAGATAACATTACAGACTTTGGGCAGTAGGTCAAAAGCTGTCAGCAGCTTCTGCTCAATCTCCATGCAAGAAGGTGCAGACTGGACAGTTTCAGGTGGAGAACCCTCCCCTGCAGCTGCGACAGAAGATCCTCCTGAAGGGGCAGTGTGATCAGAGGATCGATGGTCATGCTGAATAGCTGGGGGTACCAGACTTTGTGACCAATCCAGAGCCACAACAATATCTTGGGCCTGGTTGTTCTTGATCTTCTTGAGAACTCTGGGCAGAAGTGTTATGGGTAGAAAGGCGTACAGGAGTCCTGAGCTCTACTCGCAACAAAAAGTGTCCCAGAGCGAGTGCTGCCTTGGAAACTCCAACACACAATACTACTGACATTGCACGTTCCCTGCAGAGTAGAGCAGATGTAACCAAGGATCTCTCCACTGTTGAAAGTGACCTGCGACACCTCCAGATGAAGACATCATTTGTGATCGACCTAGCATTGTCGCCTGAGTTTGTGTGCTCTGATGTTCAGAGAGCCTGCCAGATGGTGAACCACCAGGGATATGCCCTGCTGTTTCAGCCATGTCCAGAGGCGTGGAGCCTCTTGACAAAGGCTACACGACCCCACCCGCCCTGCTTGTTGCAGTACCACATGATGGAGGTGTTGTCCATGAACACCTGCACTACCTTCCCCTTGAGAGAAGGAAGAAATTCTTTCAATGTTAGTCTGATTGCCCGGAGTGCCAACAGGTTGATGTGGAGTCCGGATTCCACCAGAGACCATATGCCTCTGATCTCTGCTTTTCCCAGGTGGCCCCCATCCCAGGAGTGTCACATCAGTCACTACTGTCAGATTTGTCTGAGGAAGGCAGAGGGATCTGCCTTTGAACCAATTGCAGTTTGTTAGCTACCAGTGCAGGTCTTGCTCAGTTCCCTCCAAGATCTGGACCATGTCGGAGAGATTCACTGGATGCTGCGTCCACTGGAACTTCAGGTCCCACTGCAGAGCTCCCGTAGCCTCAGAGTCATTTTCACCAAAATCCAGGATAGAGGCTAAATCATCTGTATCATAGCCTGAATATCCTGTACTGAAACTGCACTGTGTTCAGAACAGATCAGATGAAAGGGAGCATCTTAGAGGGAGTCAGGTGTTACTTTGGCATGTTTATGGTGAATCCCAGCGAAGGCAGGAGGTCCGCCATAGACTGGAGGTAGGAAGTGAAAGCCTGGGGGTGATCCCACCTTCAACAGCCAGTCATCAAGATAGGGGAAGACCGGAACCCCTGATCTGCGCAGATAAGCTGCGACCACCGCCATCACCTAGGTGAACACCCAGGGCCTCTGGTAACGCCAAATGGGAGCACGGTGACCTGAAAGTGTTCATGGCACAAGTAACGTCTGTGGACAGGCAGGCAGGATGGGAATGTGGAAGTAAGCATCCTGCAAGTCCAGTCTCCTGGGTCCATGGCAGATAGAACCTGAGCCAGAGTAAGCATTTTGAACTTCTCCTTTTTGAGGAAGATATTGAGGGACTGGAGGTCAAGGATAGGGTGAAGGCCCTTTTCCTTTTTGAACACCAGAAAGTAGCAAGAATAACAACCACAATCTACTTCTGGCATAGAGACCCTATCAATGGCCCCCTTGGCCAAGAGAGCCGTAACCTCTTTGCGGACAAGTGCAATGTGATCCTCCATCATCTGATTGTAGGATGGTGGCATAGATGGAGGGGTAGCCTCGAAGGGGAGGAAGTAGCCCCTTTGGATTATCTGCAAAACCCACCTGTCTGACGTGATGGATTGTCAACAGAGTAGGTGGCAGTGAATTCTGCATCTAACTGGTGAGGAATCGTCAGACTAGGACGGTTTGGGGGCAGCTGCAGAGAGGGGGGTGGAGGGTTACTGTCCAGACTGCTGGCTCCCTGATCGATGAGGATGGTGAATCCCATGTCCCCGGCCACGCAGAGGTTGGGCAGCATGTGCTGCACGATGGCTGGAGGGAAACAGTCATGGTGGGACACCCCTTCCGTAGCCATGAAAAAGGGTGAAAAGCATTCTGAGGGGGGCGAGGGCCCACCACGAGGCCCAAGGACCTGGCCGTAGCACAAGAATTCTTGAAGCACTTGCGCATCGAGTCTGCTTTATCTCTGAAGAGACGGGAGCCATCAAAGGGCATGTCTAGAAGATTGGCTTGGACATCTCCCGAAAAGCCAGCCGTCCTCAACCAGGTGTAGCGCCTCAGGGCCACTGTCGATGCAACCGTTCTGCTTAATCAGTCAGTCATGTCCAGTCCACGTCTAATTGTGAACTTTGCTGCATCTCTCCCATCAGCAATAGTTTGAGAGAGTACAGGCTGGGCCTCCTCCGGGACCTGTGGCAGCATTTGAGCAACCGTATCACACAGCTTGTGGGAGTAACGGCCCAAAAGGCATGCAGTGCTCATGGACCGCAGTGCCAGGCTGCCAGAAGAAGATATCTTCTCAAGTTGGTCCAGACTCTTGGAATCCCTAACCGAGGGTGCAGAAGGGAACGCCTTCTGGGATGTAGAGGCTTGAATAACCAAGCTCTTGAGGGAAGGGTGTTGCGTCAGGAACGCTGGGTTAGATGGAGCAGGAGGAGGGCGGCCAGCAATAGTCCCGTTCACAGGAGCCACTGTGCTGGGTATGGACCAGGTACTCAGCAGGACATTAGTAAGGGCTTCATTAAAGGGCAGTAGGGTTTTAGAGGATGAAACCCCAGGCTAAAGCACCTCTGTCAAGAGTTTAGTCTTGGCAGCCATTGAAGGCAGCTCGAGGTTCAGGACCTTGGCTGCTCTTCACACCGCTGTGAAATTGGACACTCCCTCCTCCGTAGCCGCGGTAGGGGGAGAAAGTATGCCAGTGTCAGGGGAAGTATCCAGACCATTGGCTTTAACACGGTCTGTAAGCCAGTCCATAGGGTTTTCCTGTAGCTTGTAATCTAGAGGGTCCAGCAACTTCTTCCATTCCTCACCATACCCTACCCATAAGAATAAGGGTCAGGATCTGAGATAGGGGGCAAGGCCCCTGTTAAAGTTGGAATCAGCACTGCTTAACACTAGTCCGGGTCCATGTCGGAGTGGATAATGAGGATGGTGTTGACGCCACCCGGGGGCATGGGCGTCGTCAAGAACGTCAACGTTGGAACAGGCATCAGGGAAGGTCGAAGTGGTATGACCGACACCTGTTCAGATCTAGGAACGGATCCATGGATGTCCCCGTGGAGCTAAGGCTGAAGCTGCTGGCGCAGAACCTGAGAAGCCCTCTTCCAACCCTGCGGGGCCCGAATGCGCTCCAGCTGTATCAGACTGCCAGAAAATGAGGAGCGTTGGCCACATAAAACTCTGTTTGGACAGGAGTCGCTCCTGGAGAGTCGGGGAAACGCAGAGTCGACCCAGATGCAGGCTCTAAGGACAGAGGCCTAGGATGCTGACGCTCGCTTTCCCTCGTCTCAATAGCCAACGAATGGGGGGAAGTCGAAGAACTTTTTATCTTCTTCTTCTTGTGCCTCTACTTACCCGACCGTCCTGAGGACTTGGAGTGGGACGATGATGAATGAGGGCTCTGCAACCGTGCTTGGGATCTTCCTCTCGACCGAGATCGGTAGCGACGTGGAGCTGAGTGCCGGGCCACAAAGAGCTTTAGGGACAGCTCTCTCAAAGCTTTCGGATTCATGGCCTGACACTCTGAGCATGACTTTGGGTCGTGGTCACACTCCAGAAACACAAGCACAAGAGGTGCGGGTCCGTCGCCGACATCGCCCAATGACAGGATACTCAGGGCTTGAATCTGGCCTTATGCAAACACATCCTTGATGCACCAGAAATGTTGACACTCAAAATACTTTGACAAAAGTTGAAAAAGATCTGTCAAAAAACGACTGACGGGTAGCTCTTCTTCGGATCAGCGCTAGGTTGGCGCAGAAAAAAAGAAATGACGTCAGCACGGCGGGGTGGTGCCTATATAGGATCCATAATGTAATATCCGGCATGCACGTCACTGATGACATACGTGAAGGCGATCAGTGCCACCTAATGGCGCACAGGGGTACTGCTCAAGAAAAATCTCTGAATCCAGACCGATGCCTGAGGGAAATTCTAAGGTAAGGAATCTGCAACTATATTATATGTCTCTATCAGATAGAAAAAAACACAATGAATAAAAATGGATTTTTGAATAGACCAAAGAAAGTGGACTACATACCTCTCAGTGTCCTCACAATACATGCTTCATTACCCGACACATGTAACTGAACCTTCTTTGTTCCTTTTATATATAAAGCAGACATTATATAATGACTGCAATTCTATTTTCAAAGTAACAAAAAGAGAATCGAGTCAAAATAACTCTTACACAATATAATAAAAAAGCATGGCACCATTTTTTTTCTCAGATACTCGGCTTGTAAATCTTGCTCCCCAAATACATATACACCACGGTGTTATCATGTCTATAGATATATACTCCCCAATTATTACATAAATAGATAAAATCCTCAAAATAAATTACTTTTTTCACAAACAACAAACCCTATTCTTTAAATTATTATGATCTTAAGATACACACCACAGACTCGAACCCCTTCCACCCGGCTTTGTTTGACTCCTTACGAACCATTATGCCAGTGGTATAAATTCTATAGTAGCATAGAGATTTCACGATGCATAAAGTTAGAACTCCATAGTTTTTGTTTTTCACTTAAGATCTCAAAACAACCCACAGAAGTAGCTGAGGAAAGCTGGGTCTGTGACAAGCTGTAACATTAAACATAGCTTTGAATTTTATTTGTTTTACTTCCAGCAAATGCAGATCCTTTATATGAGAGAAAGCTCATTGATGGTTGGTGATGAGCAATAGCAGACAGGCAGAGGCATTCTAGATCATTTGTTGATGCTTCAAGTACATTTTGATGCCCAGGTGTAGCACATTTCTATAGTCCAAACGGGAGGTGATAATAGTCTGGTTCACAGTTTTTTTTGGGTGTCAGTAGGCTGGTCTAAGGAGGCCAATGCAGCAGGCTGGCACTTTACTAACTTGGTGCTCCATTGTCAGCCTTTCATCAAACCAGACCCCAAGGTCTTTGATTGTAGGTTACAGGATGGGAAACCGGTCTAATGTGACATGTCACTAGTCTGGAGACCAGAGACGGGTCTGGTTCCCTACAATCATCATCTCCCTCTTAGTAGATATACGTACCAACCCTATCACCCACATCAACCACAGTATTGCCAACCATGCAGCCCAAGGTACAGACTTCCACTATCTCTGCAAAGACTACCACAGTGCCAAATCTTCACACACCAAGGTAAAAATCAAAACTCATCCAGATATCAGTGACAAGTTCCCAGCAGCCATCACATAATCTTTCCCTATCCTTTAAGTGGGAAGATCTTGCCCTATGTCAACAGCTGGAAAGAACCCGCAACAGGCCAATGGATCAAACATCACAGAAGGGGGTGGGGGAACTTAGGAATTTCTTAATAAAACCTCACCCTTCTTTGCCATTCAAAACCTGCATCAGCATCTACAGATATTACAAGCAAAAATATCTACAATGATGAAGAAGGGAGCCATAGAACCCTGCATCAGCATCTACAGATATTACAAGCAAAAATATCTACAATGATGAAGAAGGGAGCCATTGAACAAATCCATAAATCACAGCAAAATATGGGTTTCTTCCGCTTCTACCTGATAAAAGAAAACAGGGGACTGATGGCCCATCTGTGACCTCTGTTAATTGGGCACATTTCTGAATAAACTAAACTTTTCAAAGGGTCACGCTTCAGGAGATCATCCATCTCTTACAAGAAAGAGATTTTCTGTCCACTCTATAGGATGCTTATTTCCATATTACTATCCATCCACAGCACAAAAAGTATATTGGAATCGAAATGCCAGGCTGCCAATGTTCATTACAAGTTCTACTAGTATGTTAAAATCTGCACCAAAACTCTTCACAAAGTGTATGGCTCCATTTGCAGCACACATAAGGAAACAAGGTCATCCAATATTTCCCTACCTCAACAACTGGCTAGCGAAGGAGAAATCTTTCAAGGTGACAAAAACTTCAGTGAGGTCTACCCAACAACCTATCCAGAAATTAAGCCTGACACCAAACAAAGAGAAATCAATAATTAAGCCCTGCTAAAGAATTCAATTTCGAGGCGCATTCTTGGATATAGATGTGGGCAAAGCTTCTCCATCCAAAGGAAGTACTGCCCTGAGCTTGTGTAACACTTAAGGTAAACAAAATCACTGTCAGAACATACAAGTCTCGTTTAGGAATGAGGATGTCCTGTATTAATTTAATCCCAAACTCCTCCCTACATATGCATTTTTCCTGGAGGAACTCGATAAAAATTGAGTTCAAACTTGGGGATTGTTCGATTTTGTCAACCTGACCACAAAAGGTTGTCAAGGCTCTGCCATGGTAGTCTCAACACAAAAACACCAGCCTAATTAACTTTCATTCAACGAAGTTCTGACTTTGTCATGAAGACGAATGTGTCCTTCAATGGGTGGGAGGCACATCTACAGGATCTGGCAGTGAGTGGAGTATGGTCAGTGGAAGAATCCAACCTCCATATCAACATTGTGGAATTAAGAACCCCTGCGGTGTTTACAGTCTTTCCTCTCTAGACTAAGAAGTTCTGTTTTGATTGCACAGGCAAGAAAACACCAATGTATTACCTGATCTCGCCCCCTGTCAGAAAAAGTTCAAAGGATATGGGACTGAGCCATCAAAAACTGTATCCAGCTAACAGCTGAACATGTTCCTGCTGTACAGAATACATGGGCAAATGCCCTAAGCAGGACATACAAATGGGAACATCAGCTACAATTGAACAACATCTTCATTACTGCGGAAGAACGAGAAATGCTGTTACTATGATAGCAGACATCCTTTACTGGGTTTGGGGCAATGCATTTTCAAGAACTTTTGCTTATGCTTTTCCCGCTCTTGCTTTAATCTAAAGGATACTCCACAAGATATGGTAGCCAGGTTGATTGACAGTAACAGCTGCCTGGTGGCCAAGACAATATTGGTACACAGAGCTTTTTACCAACCAAAACAACCAAGTTTGCAACTTCGACCACTACATAAATTTCTTTCCCACAGTAGCGGCCAAGTCCTCCACCCAGACCCAACATCTCTATAAATATCAGCATAGCTTCTGAACACAAAGAATTTCTCTGCTTAGGAATTCCACCTGAATGTCGCAATTCTAGCTAAAGCCAATAAGTCCAACAGAGCCAAGTGGAAACGTTTTTGCATTTGGTGTGTCTAGTAGAATCTGCACCCAATCTACTCTGATCCACTTCAACTATTCCCAGACTTGCTACACTGTTCTCAAGCAGGTCTTTCTCATTCATCAGTGAGAGTCCACTTTGCAGCTATTTCATGACACAGGACACACAATAAACCACATCTCTGGTCCATCAGAATTATCAAGGCATTCCTTAAAAGGCTCTTTAGAGTTTTTCCGTCAAACAACCAACCACTGATCTCTCTGCAACTTAATACAGTACTTTCACAACTTCCGAAAAGATCCTTTCAACCGATAAATAAAACAGACAGGACATTTTTTAGAAGGAAACTCGCACTTCTAATAGCATTTTGGTGAGAACAATAAGTGAATTTCTTACTTTTACAGTGAAGGAACCTTACCTTCAATTCTGGGACAACGTGCATTTTAACGACTAATCCTCACTTTATACGGAAAGTACTTTTGGATTTTCATTTCAATGAACCTATAATCCTTGAAATGTAGTTTAAAAATCCAGACACAGCTGCAGAACAGGCACTTCATACTCTAGATGTAAAACAATGTCTAAAATGTTATATTGACAAAACACATAAATTCAGCAAGTCTGATCAGTTGCTCATAGCACACGGTGCTCCTAGAACACAGCAAGCGCTGTCAAAAGAGCCAATAGCTCAATGTTTTATTCAAAGGAAAGTAAATAGCTTCTATGAGGTATTTTCTTCTAATGAGAATGCAGATCACAAAGTTGACCTTTCCTGATCCTCAGTTTTAGGGCGCATTGAAAATCTCTTCCTCATTAATCAGTGAGAGTCCACTTTGCAGCTATTTCACAATACAGGACACACAATAAAACGCCTCTCTGGTCCATCAGAATTATCAAGGCATTCCTTAAAAGGCTCTTTAGAGTTTTTCCGTCAATCAAACAACCACTGATCTCTCTGCAACTTAATACAGTAGTTTCACAACTTCCAAAAAGATCCTTTCAACTGATAAATAAAACGCACACAACATTTTTGTCATGGAAACTCACACTTATAATAGCATTTCGATGAGAACATTAAGTGAATTTCTTACTTTTACAGTGAAGAAACCTTATCTTCAATTCTGGGACAGCGTTTATTTTAACGACTAATCCTCACTTTATACGGAAAGTACTTTTGGATCTTCATTTCAATAAACCTATAATCCTTAAAATTTAGTTTAGAGATCCAGACAGGGCTGCAGAATGGGCATTTCATACTCTAGATGTAAAACAATGTCTAAAATGTTATATCGACAAAACACATACATTTAGCAAGTCTGATCAGTTGCTCATAGCACACGGTGCTCCTAGAAGACAGCAAGCGCTGTCAAAACAATCAATAGCTCACTTATTTATTCAAAGGAAAATAAAAAGCATCTATGAGGTATTTTCTTCTAATGAGAATGCAGATCACAAAGTTAACCTTTCCTGATCCTCGGTTTTAGGGCGCATTGCAAATCTCAATGATGTTTCAAATACTTTGGACAACTTTACCCTCTTTACTGAAGATAGAGTAAAAGGTTTGCTGGAAATCATTTAATCTGGTTACTCTATGGATCTATGTCTGCCATATGTTTGGCAATTGGTTCCTAACACGACTGCAGTCCAGCTTGTTGAACTTTTGAATAAAGTGCTGACTTAAGAACTTTTCCCAGTGGCATGGAAAAAGCCATTGGTGCGTTCTATTTAAAAAAAAAAAAAACTTCTCAGGATCCTGCGGAGGGCAAAACTATCGACCCATCTAACATTTCCACTCCATGCTAAAATCTTCGAAAAAGCTATAAACAAAGAACTGATGGGGTCAACAACATTTTAGATTTATCGCAGCATGGTTTCAGGCCACAGCACTTCACAGAATCAGCTTTAGTTATCACGACAGAGGAGATCTGACGACAGATGGGCAAGGGAGGGAGGGCGGGCTGCACTGATCCTGCTTGACCTCTCAGCAATGTTTGATAACGTGAACCATCTAGTACTTACCAGGAGGCTAGAGAAGGTGAGGATGAGGAGGGTGCAGCTCTCACCAGCACCCTCACCATTCTCAGCTCCTTCCTATCAAACAGAGAACAAACCGTGGTGTTCAGTGGATATACCTCTAACGCATTCTTGCTTCCTTGTGGGGTACTTCAGAAATCATCACTATCCCCAACGTTATTTAACATCTACGTCACATCCTTGGCAAAACGTATTCGATCTCATGTTTTTTCTGTAGTATCCTGCGCCGGCGATACGTAGATTGTCAAACCAATTACATCTGATGTTGACGCTGTTGCCAACAAATTAATTAATTGCTTGGCAAATATTACAATCTGGATGCAAGAAAATTGCCTTCATTTACATTCTGAGACAACAGAAGTGATATTCTTTGAGAATGGTATCTCTTTTTGGAATGGTTCATGGTGGCCTTCAATCTAAGCCCTCTTCCATTGGAATGGTTCATGGTGGCCTTCAATCTAAGCCCTCTTCCATCCCCAGTACAGAAAGTGAAAAATCTTGGGATTGTGTTTGATGGTCAACTCTGTTTTTGTAAACAGATTATCATATTAAAACTTCATGCTTCTTTCTATTGAACCCACTTAAGAATATTTGTTTTCATTTATTCCTTTTTGGCATGCAAAAAAAGTTGTGGTTGCCTTGAATTTATCCAAGATAGAATATTGCAATGAACTTTATTTGGGAATTCATTAACACCTTCAATCAAAGCTACTGTCTTTGCAGAATGCAATAGCCCGTCTGCTTTTAAAAATTCCCATATTTAGGCCCAAATTTAAGAAAAGTTAGCTCCACCTTTGCGCCATCCTTTTGGACGCAAAAGTGGCGCTAAACCAGTGCCAAATTTAGATAGTGTCGCTGGAGCAGTCTAGCGACTCTAGCAACACTTTTCAGGAGTTAGCATCATTTTTTTGGAGCGCCTCCTCACTTGCATCATTTAACGACAATGATGTGCAAGGTAGGTGTTCTCTCCTAAAAACTTACACTACCCCACTAGCTCCAAATCTAAAAGGTGACGGAAAAACGGTGCACGCCTAGGATCAGACCGAAAAAATGACGCTAACTCCGATAGGCATCAAAAATGTAACACCTGGTTAGACCAGGCATTAAAATGAGGCCCAGCCACAACTACATAAGGAAAGCACAGAGAAGGAACCCTGGCAAACAACTGGACAACATGGAACTGTTACTGCTACAGCTTGGCACCCGGAGAAGATGATAGCGCTGATGCCAAGTGCCACCAGCACCATGGCAGCAACCTCAACCACCCCCACTAAAGCCAAAAAGGCAGAGCAGAAGGAGGGAGAGAATATGCCACACGTGCATTGATCCTTGGCTTCAGGGATGAAGAGGTCATCAGACTGTACCGTCTCAAGCGGGAGTCCATCGTACAGCTGTTCCACCACATTGCTCCTGACATCACAGCAAGAATGTAAAGTCCTACAACCATACCACCCATGACCAAACTCCTGGCCAACCTCCACAATGGAAAATATGACAATGGCGTACTCGTAGGTAAGCCAGCATACACTTCGTAACATAGACAACACACTAAACAGGTGGATCAAACAATACATACACCACAGTACACACATATGAACAGGGAAGCACAGATGTTTGGACAACACATATTCCACATGCTTCACTACACCGTATTCAATGCACATCACCCTCACATACGGCCACATGTACAGGTTCTTAGCACCACCTGACTGACACTTTTAATGATGCACTGGTGGAGCAATGTCCCCTCTGCATTCATACGCTGGAGTCAAGGCAATACATGCGTCCACATGTTTATTACAAAATATGGATCCTTCACACATAACACTTAGCTGGAAAAGCTCAGCTATGTGTATTGCATTGGCCATGCCACCGTCAAACAACTCAAATATTGGCACTGCCCCACATTTACCATGCAGTAGAAACCTGAGGCAACACTGACAATTAATGTCACCCTACTGGTGGCATCACCATTTACATATCATCAAAAATACCTGATATTCATATACTGTTCACCTTTCCCATGTGTGGTGCATAATTCAGCACACATTGAAACATGACATCACCATCATTTATTGATCATGTGTATGAATAGACACCTCACAGCACACCAACAATCATACCCGTAAATCCCACATCTTCCAACCATGATACAAGGGTACCTACACTTGACTGTGGCAGCTAAACTAATGCCAGTGCACTGGTGGAGGCCAGAAACCCATAATATTAAGGAGACATGGGACTTTGCAGGGCTGGACTGGTGATGCAGGGCAGTGTAGAAAAGCACCTCATGCCCTGCCCTCTCCCACAGGTGTCAGCAAACTTGTTGCGTTCATCACAATGCATCCCATACAACTGTGCCAAACCGTGCATATGAACCACATACCCATGCTAGCCAGCAGTTAGCAACAACAGTTTGTGCAAGTGAGGTATTCCGAGGCCAAGGGGGTGGGATTCACATGCAATACACAAGGCACAAGACCTGTCTCACTGCACACAACACACATAGGTACAAATGTAGCCAACATCACTCTTCTGCAGGTCTAAAGTATGGGACTAAGGGACAAATATAGACAACACCACTCATATTCTGCATGGATGAACTGTCAGACCAGAAAATAATCAACAATCACCAGGTCCCTGAGGCACAACCCATGACTGGAAACCACACACCAATACAACCATGAATTCAAACAGGAACATACACAATACTAGATGTAAGTCTGAATCACCACTCTACTGAAATAAAAAATGTGCCATGGCATATAGCAATCAACAAATATGCATGTCTGACACTTTTTCCTCTCATTCCATTGCAGTGGACCAAGGTTACGGCATCTAGCCATGGATCATGACCCCATTTAGAAACCCACTAACTTATGCTGAGTGGGCTTACAATGAAGCACACAAAAGGACCAGGAATGCGGTGGAGAGGACATCTGGCATGCTGAAATACATGTTTAGGTACCTAGTTCCAACAGGAGGAAGCCTGTTATATGCACCACCCGTTGTGTGCAAAATAATACCTGTCTGTGCAATTTTGTACAACATCTATGTTTGCACCAATGTCCCCTGGGACGAACAGGTAGATGTCCCCAGTGAGGAGGAGAATGAGGACAATGATGCACAACAGGAGGATGGGGAACAACCAAACTCTGCTGCTGGAGCACGCAGAAGAGACCATATTATGCACAACTTTTTCACTTAGAGACTGTACTCCAAGCATCAATAAATAAAAATGTGTAAATAAATTACTTCTGATTTCTCATGGAGTACTTCTTTTCGCCATCACATACCTATTCAGCTCACCCACATCTCAGAGAGCATGACTAGACAACAAAAGTTGTAGATAAGTTAGGAACATAGTCAAGAACAAAAACAAATACAAGCGATGCGCTACCACATGAATGTGTGGGTTCAATGTAGGCATAGTCTGTAGCACTAGCAAATTATATTGTCACACACATATCACACAGGTGTGCTGGGTTGATATATTCCTGCAGTAATCCAGAAAATACACATGAAGACTGCTGTACCGATGTATGGCCTGGGTAGGAAAAGAGTAGTAATTACCTACAGTGGTAGGTTTGTGTCTGCTATGTAACCAAGCAATGTCTGAATGTCACTATTACAGGTGATAACTCAAAACATACTCCTCAGTGGCACTCACGTTTGCTCAAGAGAAAGTGAAATACGGAGACCGAAAGACCTAAATGTCTAGGTCTGTCACACACAATCCAATTTGGAATGTAAGTCAAGCAATGTCTAAACAAGTCACAAACCCTTGCTAAATTGTAGGTGTGACGATGGACACAGCCATGTTGAATGTTGCATCTTTACTCATAGATGTCATGAGTAATCACACAATATAAATACACTCATAGTGAATGTGACAAAGGTTGTAGAAGGCAGATGTGTGTGAGTGCCCATGTCAAATAAATTATGTGGAATGACAGCTGAGAGACTCCATTAGTTTACTTTGAGCTCCAATATGTGGAGGTCACTCAGATGCTACACAAGTGCTGTGGTTGGTGTTCAGTGATGTTGGGGGCCAGTCATGTGATCTTGCAAAGCCTGGAAATGCTAGGGCAAATATTGCTTAGCTTATAGAAGAAGCTATGTACATCTACAAAGTTCACAAGCCTGATTTAGTATGCTGTGCATGAATGAAGGGACAATGTGGATGATGAAGATGGGTACTAAGGCCCATATTTATACTTTTTTAGCACCACATTTGCGCCATTTTTTTACTCAAAAACCGCGCAAACTTACAAAATACAATTGTATTTTGTAAGTTTGCGCTGATTTTGCATCAAAAAATGATGCAAATGCGGTGCTAAAAAGTATAAATATGGGTCTAAGAGTAATCTGCAATATGCCAGCAATGTTGAACTAGAAGCATACCTCACAAAATATGTCCTCAATATGTGTGAAGGAACACACATGGACTAATGCTCACTGTACAACACAACAATGTTTCCATCTAACACCAGACACACATTCAAAGAGATTGTGTAGGGCTGTACATATTCCAGTCACATTGGCAACAACTACAACAATGTAGCAAGAGACAAATGACAGTATCTGTACCCTGGGTCTGCAGATATGACTCAGTTTCACAATCTATGCCTGACCTAACCAAGCATCATAGGAATAATCTGACCTATGTATGCATATGCATGTCAAACTCTAGCAAATGATGAGACATGTCCAACACAAAAAAGCTGTATGTCTCTAGTAAATAATAGGGCAAGCCTGACACATACAACCTCAAAGTCAACAAAACATAGTTGGTCATGGGACCACAATTGTGCAAGTGTATGTCTGCAGGTGACTGTGCATTGCAGTGCTGATGATTAATCATGAGGATGGCAATCCTCTACCCCCTCATCCCCAGAGGGGGCTACAACGAATCTTGACACAGTCAGGGGCCTGCTGCCTGTGCACAGTGAACTGTGCTGAGGTGACCATAGTCAACTTATGTCAATACATGCAACAGTGGGCCTGTGTGGGCGTATAAAGTGCAACTGGAACACTGATGACTAGGCTGCCATCACTGCCGGAGAGCAGCCCTGCCATACAGATTGTATGCTAAAAGGGAAATCTGTCAAAAAAGGGAGAGCCATTGTACATTCCAAGTGTATGTGCTAATCATATAATCCCTAAATGTCCCACCTAGGTGGACCAGGCTTGGTGAGGTCTATTTGCCTATGGACAAAAGAGAACAATTTACATATGGAAATGTGGATGTTTAAAAGATTTACTTACAAACTTATATGAACAGTACATATGTTTCTAAATAGGGAAACACAGTAAACACACATATGAGTACACAGCTTTGCTACAATGGTCTACATCTATCCATGCTGGAATAGAGAATTGGTAGTTGTCATATCTCTAAAAACACCGCTGTAGTATGCATTTCTTATCACACATGAAAAATATCTTTTCACGCACATACATGTCACATACATAACAACCATGAAACGTCAGCACACCATCTTCAAGAATTACCATGCATGGGGAACTATACATTACATGTGTCTGGCCCTTAGAACACACCAGAGCGTGTCACAAACTTGCACTTACATTGTTATGGGTTACCGGATCATAACCCAGCCTCAGTCAACAGCATCCTTAGCTAAACATTTGTCAGGGGTATCATATGCAAAAACATGTTTCACACATGGCTCACCTATCTTATGCTGTGTTGTGAAACGAACAGCGGGAATTCTGACATACTGTGTTAGACCTACAATATGTGCTCTATCACATATGTACACTCACAGTACACACATTGTACACGTGGAAACATGTATGTGGAAAAAGTTGTCTTACACATGCACATTTCCAAACCGTATCAGTCCTCCCATGCATCACGCACACTTACAAACATATGGAAACACATTCCTATGTTACAGGTACACAGTGAAATAAACATACATATGTTGCCCTAGCATACAAACAATAAAGATGCATGGCACCTGTAATTTGAAGTGTGATTCAGGGTACCCTGTCAGCCTCCCTCTAAAATTCAAGCTTGTTCGTCATGCATCCCCAATACAAAAACGCATACAGTATTTTTCAAACATCCCAATTACTAAAATTGCTGACTCGCACCTGTGCGTTTAAATAAAAAGTTATGCCTTGTCAGCCTTCATACAAAATTTTACGCATGGCCGTCATGCGTGAAAAAACAACGCATATCAGAAAACGTTACGCATACGCCCAGGTAGTGATGTAATAGGATTTCCTTGGTGCACACATTGAAAAATGAACTTACTTTCACTTTTACTTTACAGTCCTGTAGTCATTGTGAGTCTTTGGAAAAGGTAAATATGCACACTCACACAGTGATGTAAGTCGAGATATGCATCAGAGGTACTGGGTTTCATAAATGTATGGATGTTGGCAACATATTTGTCACAGCACGTTACTGCACTGTGTGCCACACGTAGCATAAAGTAGCTATGGGCATGGTACAATTAATGACCATGTGAAGAGGTCTCCAAGGGGCTTATCAATGAGCCACATCCACCACTTGTGCGCCACTTCTCTTCAGAAATGAAGTGATGCACGGGCCACGCAAGGAGCTTTTGAGAAGGCCAACAGTTAGTTGAGTCCACATTGAGATTTCAGCTCTTATTCTGATAAGTGTGGTACATGTCTATGGATTGAACCAAAAAGATGTGTGCAGAGGGACCTATATGGTCTATCCATCATGATGAGTGCGAGCGAGCATGGTCACATCACATATGTATGAGATGTGAATAGTGATTGTTAACCTGGTACCTAGGAGATGTTACAAGCTTGTGCACTGATAGTGTGCAAGATTAGTTAACCTTTATCCCTGCGACATGAACAATATATCGTAGATGCTTGGGAGGCACATTGGTATAGACTTTGGGCTTGACATTGTTTTATGAGTTCTGGTGGACAACATGTGTAATCTGAAGATGTTTTTTCCATTGCATGCTTGTTCTTTCTCTGCCCAGCGCAGTTTTTGATGACATGTTCCCCATATGTTTTAGCAACCCCCAGCACAAAAGTGTTCGTTTGAGAAAAGGGCGGAGAGATAACAGCACATCTGTGCAGTTCAGAAAGGGTACCGCAGGATGGCCAGGCAATACAAAGTTGAAAAAGCATTGAGGTCGTGGCAGGAATTTCCTCATGGAGGACAAGCCAAACAGCCTGCAACCAGCACACACACAAGTGGAACCTCAACACAGAAGGTCAGGGGTGGGTATGCAGGTTCCGCCCCCTCAACATCAACGACCCCTACTACAACACCATCCCATCCACAGCCAAGATCAGCTTCCATTGCCACCTGGTTTGAGGAAGAAATGCAGAAGGACATGGCCGAAATTAAGTTGAGGTTGGCCAAATTGGAAGAGGCAAATGAAAGAAATGACAAACTTCTGAAGAATATTAAATAGAAGATGAAGAGGCACTGACTTTGGACCCTTTCCTCTTCACAGTACCTTCCCTTCCCCTAGTTTAAATTGTAAATAGTTTTAGTGGGTTTTAGATTGGTAAGCATGGGTAAAGTAGCATAGAGTAGGTTTGTTTTAGGACATATTTGGTATAGTTAGGGCAGGTGGGATTTAGGATTTGTTTTGTTTATCGTGGTTGGGGGGTTATGTATTGGGGTATATGTTAAAAAAAAAGAAAAAAATAAATAAATAAAAAAAATATATATATATATTTGTTTAGGCAATAGGTTTAGTCTATGTTTAGCTTTAATTAATGTTGTCCTTCTCATCTATGGTATTTTAAGGGGGGTTGCGGGACAATATTTATTATGTGGCACTATAGGTATAAGATAAGTTTAGATAACATTAGCTAGCTGTAGGGATAAGTTAAGATTAGTTAGTATAGGTTATGTTTAGTGAAGGTTAGTGTGTAGTTTAGGTTTTTGATAGGTAGAACATTTTAGTATGCATAAATCATGTTAGTTTCCTACAGTATGGTGTTCATGACAATTACCTTTCTGGATAATATCATGTCTGCACTGGTCACGTTAGACAAATGCCTTTGGGTGTGCATTCAGCATTGATTTATATGTGTGACGACTATGTATATCTCCTATCGCCAAGTACCTGTCTGATTGGCAGCAGTAGGACATCAGCTACTCAATACACTATTCGGCACTGTTCCTGACACTCTGATTGTGCATGGATACAAATTTTAAAGCAGGTAATCGGACACCATCTATTGGGTTTTGTTAGTAAAGTAACATTCATTGTTCAAAAGTTTAGAACATTGCACTCCACCTCATTTGGGAAATAGATACTGGCACACTAACAGCTGCCCCTCACACTCTTACATATGCCTATTTTGTTTGTCAGATCAATGTTGTACTGGTACAATCATCAGAGATATTTCCAGACACTTGTGTCCAGAGCCAAATATGCCATATGTGCATGGTACCTGTTTAATACATGCTTGGAAGACTCAGAAATTTAGTGGGAGTCCACAATGTTATTAGTCACCTTAATTATATTTGAGTCTATGTGTGTGGCTTTGTGCCTGACAGAAAGCCACACATGTCCTTTTGTTCAGTACTCATTATCATAGCTTCACACAATGCATACATTTGAAGTAGTTAATGGATCACTGAAAAAAGCAGAACATATGTGAATATGGTAATTTATTTATTTACCCGTGCAAGTTTTGTTTCAGGTGGTGTACCATGTACAGTATATTGACCCCATGAGAGATCCCAAGCCATTGAATGACCAGTCAGAGTCCAAGGGGGAGGGACATGTCATGAGACTTGTAGGAGAGGTGTGCATCAGTGAGGAGGTATTCAAATTGACAACAGGTAGGAATTTAGACTATGACAGTCCATGCATGATAAGTCGACAGTGGAGTGAAGAGGGCACATTACCAGCTGTTACCACACTGGCATGATCTTAAGCACAGACCTAAAGAGATACTGTCTATGTGGCACAGACTGTAGCTACTGGGTGTTTTTTTCTGGTGAAAGATATTCCTTCCACATCTTCATCCTCTGATGTGTGTGGTGCCTCTTGTGACATGGGTGGTGCTGGTGTTGAAGTTGAGGGGGGCACACACACATTAGGGGATAGAGATGTGCGATCAAAGGTCCCGGCAGCTGCAATTTGTGGGAAAGCAAAAGGCATCACTGCAGCAAGGAGGAACTGCTGGTTTTGCAACAGAGCAGCTACATCACGGTGGTAGGCAGCCAGGTTTTCACGGAGGGAGACTAGAATCTGCTGCATGGACTCCAGGACATTTTGGATAGCCCCCAGCCTGTTGGCAGTTATGCTGCTGTGACTTTAGGACGGCAATTGTTCCAGCCTCTGCCTCAGGAGAGCAGCTATGTCGGCCAGGGACTGCTGGAGTCCACGTAGCGGACAGTGGGTGCCTCTGATGGCAGAAGAGTTGTCCTTATTCGGACTGAGGCATCTCTGCACTCCCTCTAGGCTGCTCACCGAGGTCTCCATCCCCAACCGCACCTGCTGTGCCAGCTCCCGCTTTTAGGAGGCTGGCCTGGTTTGTAGTGGGTACCAAAGGTACTTACACCTTATACCAGGTCCAGTTATCCCGTATTAGTGAAATGTAGTCAGTGTCTAGAAGCCAGGCTGTCTAGAGGTAGCTGAAGGCAAAGCAGCTGAGGCTGAACTAGGAGACATGCAAACCTCTTGTAATACCACTGTAGTCACACAGTACTCACACACATGAGAGACAATACTCAGTGTTACAAACATAAAGGTACTTTAGTTTAGTGACACGATGCCAAAAATACCTTATGGACTATACTCCCTTAGGAGGTAAGTAATAAACACAATATATACAATAGTAAACAAAAACAGGTAAGTACACAGTCAGAAAACAGTGCAAACCGTGAAAATCACAATAAGTTGCAATGGGCCTAGGGGGAACACAAACCATATACTTAAATAGTGGAATGCAAAAGTTGTTTTCCCACCTAGGCATGTGTAGAGGGGCGCTGGGAGTGTAAGAAAACACCAAAGGTAAGTAATAGACCCCCCCATTAGCCCAGGAAAACAGGAGTAAATCACAGTAAGTTTCCTAAAACACACAAAAAGTTGTGATAGAAGATAATTCAAGAACCAGAAGAGACTGCAAGACACCAACAATGGATTCCTGGACCTGAAGACCTGTGGAAGAAGGGGACCAAGTCCAAGAAGCACTGAAGAGTCCAGGGAGAACAGGAGCCCCTGCTAACCCAGAAGAAAGTGCAAAAGGAGAACCACCAGTGAGAAGACAAAGTCAGTATTGCACCAAAGAAGACAGATACGGGTTCTTGGTTGGAGCAGAAGATGTCCCACACCGGATGGATGAATGCAGTCTGGTTTGCGTCGCTGGATTCCGCCAACAAGCCTTGGCACACGCAAATTTAGCGGAAAATGACACTGCCCGGGACCTGGAGGGACCTGGTGGCCTCTACCCAGAAGGAGGAGACAGAGGGGGATCTCAGCAACTCAGATAGCCCTCAGATGAACAGGCAGCACGCACAAGAATCCCACAGCATGGGGACAAAGAAGGTGCAAATGGAGGCCCACGCAGCACGACACAAAGGGATCCCACGCCGCCGGAGAACCACTCAGGAAGCTGTGAGTCACAGGATGGAATGCTGGGGGCCTAAGCTGTGCTGTGCACGTAAAACTTCTTGGAAGGTCGGGCACAAGCCTTGGCAACTGCAAGTCACACAGTGCACTGGGGTACTGTCTTGCATGGGGAGGCAAACTCTTACCTTCACCAAAGTTGGACAGCTGGACGTTTGGAATGTCAGAGTCATTTTAGTCCACCACCGGTGTTGCTGGATCCACGCCTGTCATCTGGAGAGGGGACCTAAGCC
Source organism: Pleurodeles waltl (assembly GCF_031143425.1). Lineage (NCBI taxonomy): Eukaryota > Metazoa > Chordata > Amphibia > Caudata > Salamandridae > Pleurodeles > Pleurodeles waltl. The sequence continues at coordinate 41,112,800 of NC_090443.1, forward strand.
ACTGGTTGTTGCTTCAGAGATGTTCCTCCTGAAGCAGGGAAGTTACTCCCTCACTCCACGGGAGATTCCTTTGGTTCTTCTGGTGCAGGCTGAAGACAGGCAGTCCTCTGAGGTTGCACGACCTGGAAACTCTTGCAGCTGCTGGCAGGAGCTGAATTTACAATGTTGTAGAAGTCATCTTTGCATCTTTGTTGTATCATTTCTGGAGCGGTCAGCGGCTGTTCCATCGGTAGAAGATGAAGTAAAGGATGCAGAGGATTCCTGCTGGAGTCTTGCAATCCGAATCTGAAGAAACACCCAGAGGAGAGACCCTAAATAGCCCTGGAAGGGGGATTTGTCACCTAACCAGGTCAGCACCTATCAGGAGGTGTCTCTGACATCACCTGCTGGCACTGGCCACTCAGATGCTCCCAGAGTGCCCCACCACCTTGGAATCCAAGATTGCAAAAACCATAGACTCTCTGGGGAAGCTCTGGGCACCAGCCCTGGGGTGGTAATGGACAGGGGAGTGGCCACTCCCCTTTCCTTTGTCCAGTTTTGTGCCAGAGCAGGCACTGGGGGTCCCTGAACCGGTGTAGTCTGGATTATGCAAGGAGGGCACCATCTGTGCCCTTCAAAGCATTTCCAGAGGCTCTGGGAGGCTACCCTTCCCATGCTTGTAACACCTACTTCCAAAGGGAGAGGGTGTAACACCCCGCTCCCAAAGGAAATCCTTTGTTCTGCCTTCCTGGGCTTCAGCTGCTCAAGCAACAGGGCAGAAACCTGTCTGTGAGGTGGCAGCAGCTGAGGCTGTCTGGAAAACCTCAGAAGGCTGGTATGGCAGTACTGGGGGTCCATAGTGGAGCCCCCAGAGTGCATGGGATTGTGCAACCAATACTGGAATCAGTATCGGGGTACAGTTCCCAGTTGTTGGACACCTTACATGGCAATATTCGGGGTTACCATTGTGAAGCTGGACATAAGTATTGACCTATGTCCACTGCGTGCTTAAAATGGCATCCCCGCACCCACGAAGTCTGGGAAAATGGGCCTGGACGATGTGGGGGTACTTCTGCTAGTGCAGGGGTGCCCTCACACACAGGTACTTTGCACCCAGCCTTCACGGTTGGAAGACCCTATATATATGTGACTTATAAGTGACCTGGTGCAGTGAAAATGGCTGTGAAGTAGTGCATGCACTATTTCACATAGGGTGCAATGGCAGTCCTGTAGAAGCCTTTGCATGGGATTCCTATGGGTGGCAAAAGAAATGCTGCTGCCCATAGGGATCCCCTGGAACCCCAATGCCCTGGGTACCTAGGTACCATATACTAGGGACTTATAAAGGGGGACCAGTATGCCAATATGGAGTGAAATACTGAGTTACCAGTATGTAAGGACAAATTTGGAAACAGAGAGAGCATGAGCACTGGGGTCCTGATTAGCAGGATCCCAGTGACACAGTCAAAAACACATTGACATCAGGCAGAAATTGGGGGTAACATGCCAAAAAGAGGGTACTTTCCTACACCGCTGGACTCCTACTGCTGTCTTCTGAAAGGTAATGTCTGGGTCCTCTGAGTCCAGGGCTGTGGCTGTATTGGTCAGTGCTATGTGTTGGGAGGTTCATGTGGAGACCCCGGTACGCTATGTGTCCTCCCTGTGACTGGTGATGGTGTCTGGAAGGAACCCAGGACATTCTGAAGAGTTTCATCATTGACAGTCTGCAGCTGGTCATCCAAATCATCAGAGAAATCCAGTACAGGCAGCTCCACAGGAGGTAAAGCATTATCCTCTGCAATGGGATAGTGAAATGTCAATCTTGGACTGTAGTGGCTGTTGACATGAGTCATCATTTACTTGCTGCTGGTGGATTAGTGACATGGTACAGACCCATACATCAATGCACACATTTACGGGCCCATAGTGGCACACTGTGACACAAGAGCATCATTTCAATTGAGTCACTATTGGCACAATCTGCCAGTCCACATTTCCCAGTGTGTTATATCGACCTTGAATAGACAGTTCCTACCCCCCATTACCTTGTGCTGCACGCAACCGCATCACTCACCACTTGAAGAGTTAGAGCGTTCATATGGGGCACATATGGGGCTTACTGATATATGGCGCCTGGGTCACCCGCAAGATCGCGAGTACTCATTTCACTCCCCTGTTCATGACCTGCATACTCGGATTGACATCCTTTTAAGCACCACTCACACTGGGCCTCTTCTAGATCGGTCAGAATCCCTAGCACAAACACACTCGGACCATAACCCACTGACGGCGGTACTGTCCTGGGGATTACCGCGACCCACCATACTCAATTGGCGCCTCCAAGCGGAGGCTCTATCAGATCCTCCATTTCGTGAGTCACTATTGCAGGCCATTCAACAATTCTTCAAAAGAAATGCTGAGTCAGCCTCCTCTCGAGCGATGGAGTGGGAGACTCATAAGGTGGTGATTCGAGGTCCGACGGCAATTGCTACGGGATCTCTCTGAGGTGGAACAAGATCTATGTCAGGCAGAAGTGCACACTGCAGGACACTCTGTTTCACCTTCACAGCTACGACAGTACCATATCCGTTGTGGCGAGGCGGAATCTGCCTTGAGCTATCATGACTTCTGCACATGGATGGCTCTACAGCATGCCCATGGAGACTGCTCGGGCAGGTTACTTGCCTGGCTTCTCCGAGCGAAACACCGCAGTACACCAGCTATGTCAATTAGAATGGCTGATGGCACTATGGCTACATCACAACCAGCTATTAATTATGCCTTTCATGATTACTATCGACAGCTCTATGAGAAGCCCTCCACCCCCAACACGAGCACTGTGCAGGATTTTCTGAGGGGGGTATCCCTTCCTAGTCTCACTACCGCCCAACGCAATGCTATGGAGGAGCCCATTCAGATTGAGTAGATCAAAGAAGCCATATCTCAAATTGCTCGTAATAAAACGGCAAGTGCATATGGCCTACCCATAGAATATTATGCTACTTACGCTACTGCTATCACACCATGTTTATTAGAGGTTTATTGAGAGGCATTTGAACAGGGCCGCTTATCACAATCCTTACGCGAGGCCGTGATAGTGGTGCTACCTAAACTGGGGCGTGATCCACTAGACGTTAGGTCATATCATCCCCTGTCCTTGCTAAATTTGGATTGCAGGATATTAGGGAAGGTACTAGCTAACCGATTACTCCCTACAATTGAAACATTAGTTCACCATGACCAATCAGGTTTCATCCCGGGCCGCACTACTTTTCTCAATATACGGCACCTTTTGCATATCATCCATAATACCCCACCTGGGGATCCCCACCAAGTGGCAGTTTCCTTAGACATAGAAAAAGCCTTTGATACTCTGGGATGGGATTTTCTCCTTGCGTGTCTTGAAAGCATGGGATTCGGACCTCGTCTTCTCAGATGAGTTAACACGTACAAGGAACCACTGTCTATCGTGAAGAAGGGTCAAATGATATCAAATTGCTTTGGCATACAAAGGGGGACGCGTCAAGGTTGACCACTTTCGCCGCTCCACTTTGCCTTGGCCATGGAACCCTTGACCTGCCATTTACGTGAAAGGGGTGAGATTTGGGGTATACAGGACACGCGGCGGTTCCACGTCGTGTCTCTTTATGCTGATGATGCTCTCATCTACCTTAGGGACGTTCATACCGCACTCCCAGAGCTTGAACAACTACTGGCAACCTCTGTGGAGATCTCGGGTCTCTGGGTTAACTGGTCTAAGTCTTGAGTGTTCCCGCTGGCCCCATGCCCCCCTGCTAATAGAATGACCGTGGCTGACTCCCGCTTGAAGTGGCGTTACGTTACCGTCAAGTACTTAGGAGTTAATGTTTGTCATGCAACACGTGACCTTCTTGAAGGTAACCTACACAAGGCGGTTGCAAATATATGTACTTCCCTCACTTTCTGGCGATCTTTACCACTATCACCGATTGGCCGTGTGGCGATATCCAAGATGTTAATCCTACCTAGGCTGCTGTATTCATTCTCAGCATTACCTATAGCGATACTGCGCACCTTCTTCAAGACGCTTGATTGCTTGGTTCTAGATTTTATTTGGGGGGGATGGACGCCACAGGATAGCCCTGCCTAAACTCCAAAGGCCATTGACGGAGGGTGGACTGGGGGCCCCAAACTTTGTGCTCTATTACGCAGCGGCACAGCTGCAATGGCCAATAACCTTGTTATTCTCACCACTACACCCAGAAGCACTCGTTATAGAAGCTCGTCTAGGGACTGTTGCAATATACACCTGGCTAATAGACAATAGTGACCCTCGCAACACTATGACCCAACTAATGAAGGTAGCACATACATGCTGGCACCGCTTCATACATTTTAGGGGCCCCCATATTCCTTACTCACCTGAGATTCCCGTCTGGGAGATGCCCGGGATAATATAGAAAACACGAGCTCATGATCGAATCCAATGGACTGAAAACGGGGTTACCCGGCTGGGACATTTATTTTCAGAAGGTACACTTAGGTCATTTCAGGACATTATCACAAGACACGACATTGGACCTGGACAATTTCTTACTTATTTTGTTATATTACAGGTCATGCGTGGCCCATGGGGCGCAGTGGATACAGAACTTTCCACATCTCACACATTCCATTCCATATTGTCAACCAGGAGTACTCCGCGTGTTATTACCACTCTGTATGCTGCATTACATGGACCGACGTGTTGCAATCATCATCAATTGTTGTAAGTGCCAGACAGCATTCCGGTCAGTTGAGTTAGCAGGATTTGTACCTTCCTGCACATGTGCATTTGGACTGGCAAGAAGAGCACCCCTACACCATGCAGATTGTGTGGCAATGTTGGTATTGTCTGACATTTCTTTTGCCATAGCCAAGGTTATTAGAGAGATGCACTGACTATCTGACTATCTATGACAAGTACACATCCCTGCACATTTGAAATGATGCTGCACAGCAAGCTGAACTGTTGCACTGTGTCTTTCATCATAAATGGGTAAATATGTGCCACAATACCCAGACACAGACATCATAGTGCTCTACCATGGCATATGTTTTTCCTTACACTCCAATGGTGGAGAGTAGTAGCTCATGATTACCATGCCAAGGTAAGGCACCTTGCATACCTTATCCTGGCCTAGTTCTTATGTGCCCCTCTCACACCTGACACTGCATGTAGTTGGCATTCCATGTATATAGTTGGAATCTTCCCATGCAACACGTGTTACCCCACCCAGCTTCTGATGCCTTCAAAATATACACATGTGGGTTTAGTTCAGTGTAGTCCAAGAACTCAAGGGTGGTGTGGGAGTTAAAAGTGAGTGTGTGACACGTTTGTATTCCCATAGAATTTAGTTGTTCAATGTGTGTTGCATTGTGCATCACATGTAGGGCAAACTTTCTATGTATATGATGCATTGATCCCAAATCACCATTTTCCTTGCAACCCCCTTGCCCCAGTCAACAACGCCATGGAACTACCTTATTTACTTTACTGGTCACCATGGTGGACATTTCCACTGTAGCCTCATGAGGTTTGGCACTACTGTGGTGCTTTACTGCATTGGCACCATAGTGCAGGAAAGCTCAGGCAGGTCCATTGTTTACAATGCTTGCGTTACGTTAACATCTGCCTTTGGCAGGCCTCACAAATAAGGTTCAAAGATAGCACAGTGCAATCTTTATGAATTGTTTGCCCCATTTGTTCTTCTCTCCCTTCATAAGAAATGTTCTCTTGCATACATCATATCTGGCGCAGGCACATTGTGGTGCAAGGATGTACAAAGTGGATCTATGCATGCATTTTGTGACTTTGTTAAGGTAGCTCAAGGGGAATAGACAGCTTGAGTCCACATTGGCATCAACCAATATGATGATAATGTTGCAGTAAGGCTTGTAAATATGGGCCCCTAGTGAGACAGTAAGAACACTTGTAGCTGGTATAATGCATGAAGGTGTCCCTTTATGCACAACACCAACCATCCCCACTACACAGGCAACCTTGGTACATGCTGACATGGAAAATACTTGTACAGCAGCACAGATGATAATCACAGACATGCCCCATATGTTGTGTATGGGCACTTTTGTGCCCATTCCCAATGGTGCATGGTGGTATATCGCAGTTCTTGTTGGCCCACCCAGTGCAACAAATGTAGTGCATGTTGCCCAATGAGTGTTACACATGGGTAGGTGGTTCAGTTGCAAAAGTGAAGGGATTGAAGTGCATGTTGAGAAATGGTCTGTGTGTGGGGGGGGATATGAGAGGGCATTAGAAGTGTTTGGCCATTACTGTGTCCTCATGCAACCGTTTTGCATGCATTCAGCGTGTCCTATGTGCCTCCCCCTTCTACCATTTGTTAGTTTCAAGATTGCCCTCCACTGCAACTTACCCTGCATTTGTGGTAGGTCTTGGAAGTCTGCACTGTCCTGTGCTGAGACTCAAGTGACCAGCTCCTCAGCCGCCACCATCTCCTCCAGCTCATCCAAGTCCTCCTGGAGTGCCGGACTTCCACTTCCAGTCTGCAGTGCTGCCTTTTGGTTCCTGGCCAATTTCTCTTTAGTTCTGCGCTTGCAATCGTGCCAGTGCGTCTTAAGATTGGTGACAGTCTTCTTCACCTCTGCCACACAGTTAACTTTATTGACAATTGACTCCCATATCACCTCCTTCCTACCTTTTGGCAATTTAGGTGACAAAGAGCTGGTGTTGGTGCTCTGTCACCTCTCTGACCAAGATGGTATCCTCCTCCTGGCTTGTACTGGGCTGATTGGGGTCTCTCTGGGGTCTCTCCTGTCCTGCATTCTCCATCTGGGGTCCTCATGACTTGCTTGGCATTTTCGCAGACTTATTTTTTTGCGCTTTTTAAGCAAAAATTGCACTAGCACGATTAGGAAACAAACTGTGCTACTAATCATGCAAATGCTACTTTTGCAGCATTAGCGTCATTTTTCTTTATGACCTGTTGCTATGGTTTGCGTCATTTTTTTTAATGCTAATCTTTCCGTGCCATGGTGCGCCGTTTTATAAATGCAGGGATGGCACAAAGGAATGTCGTTAAACTGTGTTAAATTTTTTTACACACAACTGCCTAGTGCAGTTGTGTGTCATTTTTCTTAAATTTGGATGAGTTTTTAAAAAAACATTAGAGATCTTCACTGGCTGCCTGTTGTTGAAAGGGTAACATTTAAGGCTTTGTGCATGGTACACAAAGCGCTATATGGAGTTGGTCCTCATTATTTTCAGAAGACCTTTTCATGGCATGATCCCAGCCATGTCTTAAGATCATCGGCTGCTAATCTAGTAACCATTCCCAAAATAATGAAGGCTAAGTGGGGTGGCAGAAGCTTCTCCGAATTGGCCTACAAGCTCTGGAACTCTATGCCTTTCTCATTGAGATCTCAAACGAATAGGCCTCTTTTTAAGAAATCTTTGACGACATGGCTATTTGTCTCTAGCACTAAGTAGGTCCTCTTTTTGTCAACCAGCTGTAGGATGTTAGCGCTAAGATGCCTCAGCATTTGCGCGCTCTATAAAATTTTACTTACTTGATGTCTGCTGCCATTATGTACTGTTGCAATAAGACTGGTCATATTTTCCAAGCACAGATCTGGCCACACTCAACTAGAACTAGACATTTGCCTTGCCGCAACCTGGATGAACATGTACAGATTAACTCTGCATTATTCCCTTGAACAATGGCTTCCAACCTTTTTACTTCTGTGGACACCCACTTTATCATTACTGGAACCTGGGGATCCCCACTGAATCATTATTGGAATCCGGGGACCCCCTACTGAGTCAGCACTGGAAGCCAGGGACCCAGATCTAAACAGTGTTGATGTTTTAAACTGCAAAACAATACCCCAAAAATAAAGAAGAAAAACATTCCACCAAACACATACATAAATGGTAACATTTTTAATTTAATTTGCAAACAAAAAAAATAATAAAATAATAATAATAATTTTAATAGGAAAGTTGGAGCTTTCTTAAACTCAATTGACGCCACACATCGTTCATACTACATTCTGTTAGATGTACCTGCACTGCTCCTATGAATCAATCTGAAGGTACTAATACAATTTTAAGCCTCCAATTTAAAATTCCTTGATGTTCACAGTACATTTTAAAATATTCAATTGTACATTTAGCCACTTTATTTATATACACTTTATTAATCTGTTAATATGAGTAAATTTTCTAAGCAAACACGGAACCCCGGAGGAGTCTTTGTGGACCCCCAGACCACAGGTTAAGAACCACTGGCCTATAGTCCAGTGGCGGCTGGTGGACGCTGAAAGTGGTGGGCGAAAGCTGACACCTAAGTTGAAGGAGCGAGTGAGTACAGCAAGCAGGCCAAAGTAAAAGAGGAGTGTTCAGAGACTGTGTCACCCCCGGCAAGGATTAAAAAAAATAGGTTCAAATGGAGCATTACGTCACAGCATACATTTCAAGAAAACGTGTATATTAGAAACATGCCAAATGATACCACTGGCGTAATACTGACTAGTTTGTTTTGCAAAATACCAGACCCTTCATGGCTCAGTACAGGCTCTTTGTTCACCACCAGCTTTATAACAAAATGTAGATTTTCCTAGTCTATGACGGAAAGTCTTAATTTTATTAAAGACACGGAGGCGAGTATTATGCGTTTCTTTTCTTGCTTTAATTAATGAGCAGCAGTCAAGAAACTACAACTCCCATAAGGCTTAACATCAGTAGCCAATGGGATTAAAAACATCGTTCAAAACACACATAACCAATAGTAATAACGATATGCCATTATGACGTCACTTGACTGCAAGCAGCCCTCTTTTCTTGCAAATGAAGTCAGTTAACTGTGAACAAAGGGAGTAATAAACAAAGAATAAACAGAGCCATAAGGAAAGCGAAAACATCCGAGAAAAAGTCTAGTAGCTTTCAGAGGCAAGGGTAGTCCGGCCAAACCGACAGGGATGATCCAAATCCTGAAGGAAACGAATTGATTGGATGATCCGACGGGATCTGATTAGGACGTTGTCTGAGTAGTTGAAGCCGAATCTAGAGAAAGGGAGGGATAAACAAAGTTATACAAGAGGTGGGATAATACTCGCCTCCGTGTCTTTAATAAAATTAAGACTTTCCGTCATAGACTAGGAAAATCTACATTTTATGACAAGACCGGAGGCTCCTATTATGCAAGTTTAAAGCATATTAATCACATTCGAAGAGACATTATCAATTGGTTTGCAATAGAATACTCTAAAAGTATTGTCATTGGACCAATCCGCAGATTTTAGAATATCCTCCAAACGGGATCCCGCCCAGAAAGCTTTGGAAGCCATAGTTCCTCTAGAGGAATGAGCTCCAAACTTGGAGACATCAATACCAGCCAAAGACATAATCAGTCTTACCCAACGGGCTAATGTAGCCGAAGAAACAGGATTATGGGGTTTCCTGAAAGATATGAGAAGTTGGGAGGAGGATGTTCTCAAATCTGCGGTCCTATGCTCATAAACTTTGAGACATTGTCCTACACACAATTTTGGTTGAAGCGGAAAATAGGGATAAAAGACGGACGACAAATTGGTCTTGGTACGTCTTACAACCGAGAACAGCACACCCGACGGGGTGAATTGACGGTTGGAGACATCCAAGGCCTTAACATCTGATAAACGTTTAATAGAAATTAAATATAATAACATTGTTAATTTAGCAGATAAAAGCTTTAAGGATAAACTTGAATTATCTGGTAATGCAATCAAATATTTCAAAACAATATTAACATCCCACACATGATTGTATTTCGGTAACGGAGGTTTAGAAAATTTTACTCCCTTTAATAATTTACATACCAACGGATGTTCGCCTACTGGTTTCCCGTGAACATGAATATGGTTGGAAGAGATAGCAGATCTGTAAAGATTGATGGTGCGAAATGCTTTACCTTTGCTGGCTACCGAGGCCAAAAAATTTACGACAAAAATTACATCTGCTGAAAAGGGATTAATTTGTCTTCCCACACACCAGCAATCCCATAGAGACCAGGCTGCCTTGTAGGCTTTTTTGGTGCCTGGGGCCCAGGAGTTTGAGATATAATGGGAAGCTTCTGCCGAAATGACAGGGGAAGATTGGGAATCCCTGAGATTTTCCAAGCGGATAGGGTTAGGATATTGTTCAGAATAAGGGGATGAGAACGGTGAAGAGGGTCTAGTAGCAGATCCGGAAAGGATGGAATTAACAAGGGAAAATCTATTGACAGTTCTAAAAGAGTGGGGAACCAGATTTGGGATTGCCAAAACGGGACGATAAGAGAGAGGGAAGCGCGTTGACGTCTGGCCTGAGCCAGAACCCTGTTGATCATTATGAAAGGGGGAAAGGCGTAGTTGAGGGAAAGCGACCAATCTTGTGAGAAAGCATCTGATGCTAAGGCCAAGGGATCTGGGCGCCAGCTGTAAAATTGGGGAAGTTGTGTGTTGAGGCGAGATGCAAAAAGGTCTATGGAGAAGGGACCCCATAAGGATTGGATGTTGTGAAACACGGAAGGATGAAGCCTCCAATCGCTGGAATCTCGAAGGTGACGAGAATGCCAATCTGCTACTGTGTTGAGAGTCCCAGGAAGATACTCTGCATGTACCGAAAGATGGTTTGAGAGGCAAAACTCCCAAAAGCTTTTGGCTAGATCTGCCAAAGGTTTGGATCGAGTGCCCCCAAGATGGTTTATATATCTGACTGCAGATATATTGTCCATCCTGAGCAGGATTGCACAATGTACTTTGTTCTTTGCCAGACTTCTGATTGCAAAGGAGCCTGCAAGCATCTCTAAACAATTGATGTGCAATTTGGACTCCTCGCTTGACCATGTACCCCCAGTCGAGATGGGTCCACAACGGGCTCCCCAGCCTTGATGGCTTGCATCGGATTCTAACACAAGATCTGGGGCTGATGGAAAGATACTTTTCCCGTTCCAAGCATCTAAATGGTCTATCCACCATTGAAGCTCTGTACGAGACTCTATGTCTAAAGGAACGAGATCGGAATACGAAAGCCCCTTTCTTAGGTGTTGAATCTTTAATCGTTGAAGAGCATGATAGTGAAGGGGACCCGGAAAGATTGCTTGGATGGAGGAGGAGAGAAGACCTACAACTCGGGCTAGACTTTGGAGGGAAATGAGGGAATTTTGGAGAATTTGCAAAATTTCTGATTTTATGGATTTTATTTTTGACGATGGTAGAAGAAGGGTCGCTGAGAGGGAATTGATTTGAAATCCTAGAAAGTCCACGATTTGGGAGGGTATAAGAAGGGATTTTTCCCTGTTTATTATGAAACCCAATTGTTCCAACAGAGAGCAAGTTGTTTGTAGGTGGAGTAGAAGAGTCTGAGATGATTGACTTAAGATGAGGATATCGTCTAGATAAATTAATAATCTTATCCCTTGAGCTCTTAGAAAAGCTACCACGGGTTTCATGAGTTTTGTAAAACACCATGGGGCTGACGATAGACCGAAGGGCAGAGAGGTAAAGTGATACATTTTGTCTAACCACTGGAATTGAAGAAACTTCCTGCATTCTGGGTGAACAGGAACGACTAAGTAAGCGTCCTGTAAATCCAGTCTGACCATCCAGTCGTTCTGGAGGAGAATGTCTCTGAGATGGAGAATTGTTTCCATTTTGAAATGCCGGTATACAACAAATCGGTTGAAATGTTTTAGATTGATGACTGGACGCATCTTTTTGTTTTTCTTTTGAACAAGAAAAATTGGACTGATAAAACCCGAAGAAAGGGGAAGAGCAGGCGCAATCGCTTGTTTGCGTAACAATGTGTCTACCTCTAGGGAAATTAGATTAACCATTTCTGTGGAAAAATGGGGCGGAGGTTGGAAAAAAGTTTGCACCGGAGTAGAATAAAGTTCTATTTTGTAGCCTAGAACTGTGTTTAACACCCAAGCAACTGTTGTTATTGCATGCCAATTTGACAGAAAATGGGAAATACGACCTCCTGTCGGGAAAGAATCGACTAGGAGGCTTACCTGTTGGGTTGGCGGCTCTGGAATGTCTGGCTGGCCTGGCACGGTATCCTCTGCCACGCTGGGGGTAGAACTGAGGTCTGAAGTCCTGCTGATAGGAACTGTAATAGCCTCTGGAGCCTTGATTGGTGAATCCGCGGCCGGTAAAGCGACCCCTACCTCTACCGGCCCTGGCAAAAACCCGCTGGTGGAACATTTTTCTCATGGACTGTTGGGCTTTGGTTAATGAGATGAAAGTAGCAACATATTTGCCAAGGTCCTTTATAAAGGAATCTCCAAAAAGCTGTCCATCTGACTGGAGTTGAGGTTGAACGGTTGCCAAATTTACGAGTTTGGGATCAAGTTTAATCAGTAGCCCTTTACGCCTCTCATGAATGAAAGAAGAATTTGCATTTCCCAACAGACAAAAACAACGTTGAACCCATAAAGATAACTCTTCTGGGTCGAGGAAGGAACCGTCTAGTCTGGCTGATTCGACAAGATCAAAAATCCTAGTAAGAGGCCCTGTAATGTCTAAGAGTTTGTCCTGACAGGAGGACCAAGCTTTATCCACGCCCTTGCGCGGGTCCTTTCCTTGTTTGGTGAAGAAAGTTAACATTTGTTCATCTATAGTAGGAGTAATAGTGGCTTTGTTGGAGAGTACGGGACGAGGACATTCGGATTTTAATTTAGATCTCGTTTGTTTGTCTAGGGGTGAAAAAAGTTTTTGTGCCACATAACGACCCACATGGTCAGCTGGAAACCACTCCGTAGAATTCGGATGATGAATTTGAGAGGGATCGAACATAGGAAAACCCTCTGAGTCGAAAAGAGAAGGGGTAGCAGAAATTACTTTTGCTTTCTTTGGAGGAGGAATGGAAAAGGACTCATCATCATCTTTGTCAGATAAATAGGAATCTGAATCTACATCAGGCATATCTTCGTCTGTATCCTGAATAACTGGAGATATAACCGGGAGAACATTACGCTCTTTAGATTTTCGTTTTAAGGAAGATTTTGGAACCATATTGTTATACTCCTTGGCAGGAGCCTTGTGAGGAACCGCGTCCTCTGGCATGCGTGAGATGGACTCACCTTCCATTTGCGTCCCCATACCTGGCTTCGCTGGTAGACGCGAACTGCTTTCCCCCGCAGTCTGGGCCGATTTGGAAATTAAATTAGAAAGGTTATTCTCCAGATTTTTTGATAATTTTTGTAATGAGGAAGATACCGCCTGATGAACAGAACTTCTAATGAAGTCACAGAGTTCATGTCTCATCTCTTCCAGTTCAGTGGAAACACCTTGTTCCATAGAGGAAGTACCAGGTTCCATGATGTTTTATTTCAATAAAATATATTTAAACTAAAATAGGTTTGTATATTTAAAATTGGAATTTTAGGAGTCCGAAACTGAGAAGAAACGAAGTCTGTTGTAATGGAAGGGGTTAATAATATGGCACACGTCAAAATAAAGCGACTAAAGTTGCTCTAGAGAAGAAATAAATAAAGCTGAGAAAGCACGCTGTCCTCCGACGTCTCTGCCTCAGGAGCAAACCGAATGACGGTTGCTGCCTGAGGCAAAGGAATGCCTGGAATTTGGAGCGCGCGCGACGCGCGTGTAAAAATAAACCAACCCGACGTCAGCGCTGAAGCGCTCAGCTCGGAACCTTTCAAAAAGGGAGGTCGGAGCAAAGGAACACACGGCAGCTTGCCGTGAACTATAAGTCAAAGGAAATGCCTATGAACTCGCGCGACGCGCGTTAAAACAAATAAATAAACTAAAAACGGAGCTGACGAACTCAGCTCAAAATAGCCGAAATGCAGTGGCCGGAGACACAAACAAACATGCGGCAACTTGCCGTCTGACATTACAAAGGTAATAAAGCGAAATATTTGTGAAACCAATAATATTAAACTCAATGAATAATATAATTAAGAGAGTAAAAGAGAATGCGACTTATCTCGACTGCAGCAGCAAGAAAAGAGGACTGCTTGCAGTCAAGTGACGTCATAATGGCATATCGTTATTACTATTGGTTATGTGTGTTTTGAACTATGTTTTTAATCCCATTGGCTACTGATGTTAAGCCTTATGGGAGTTGTAGTTTCTTGACTGCTGCTCATTAATTAAAGCAAGAAAAGAAACGCATAATAGGAGCCTCCGTCTTGTCATAAAATTGAAATACCAAACCCAGGCACACAAAGTTTAATGGCTAAGCAGCCTACTATAGATAAGGTACTACAGATGTCACGAGTTCAGTTTACATTTCTGTGTTCGATTATTTGAGTGACATCTAACACTGGACAGATAGATAGGCAGCTAGCTATTGAAACTACCATTTAGAACCTTTAATATAAGCTCCTAAAGTAAACAATGTGGGTTTTTATCAACAGTGAGTTACATTAGGCTTCTTATTCAGTTTGTAACTGTGGGCACTAAGGGGTGGCGTCACAAGGTGAATTTGGAATTTCTCAACTGATCTCACATGGACCGCTCTGGAGTCCAAGCTGCTGCAGCTCCAGTTAAACATTGCTGGCGAGAACACAGTAAGTCATGGAGCCTTGGGGTCAGAGGGTCAGACTTCATCTGCTCTTGAGATAATATTCAGACGGCTCTCCCACAGTAAGCTCATCAGGAGCAGGAGAGTAAGGGTGGAGCTGACAATGTAAGCCTTAGACTGCCTCGATCCAGGTGCCCCATTCAGCAACAAAGCCCTGCATTTTCTAGGCCTCTCGCCGAGTATAAGTAAAAACACAAAGGTGCAGAGAGAACGGGGGAAGAGTGCACACACAAGCGGCTCATGTGCTCCGACCAAGGGAAAGGAAATACCACACATGCGCACAGAAGTAGTTGCAGGGCTCCTCTCCTAGCCTGCCCTCTCAGCAACCAAACCACAAAGTAGGAAGAGCCTGCGCCATTCTTGTGTTTGCGGTTGCCACCCACTACATCGACGTGCCTTGCCCAGCCTTTACAAACTGCCTGCTGCTCCGCTTACTAACCCCACTCTGGGCCACATCAGCCGAAGCCCCAGAGCGAGCATATGAAGCCAGGCCCAAAATGGTCATGCCTCATCCCATATAACTTGTACGGCAACGCCCTTCATGCTCTTTATTATCAGTCTCTAGTGCTAGAGTCAACAGTAAGAAGAGATGCTGCAGTTGTACAAGTGGTTCTCTATCATCTGTTTTAATAAGAGGAGCCTGTTTTAACAGTTTTCCCATCTCCTACATCAATTTCTCTCTCACTCATTCTTTCTTTTATATTTGTTTTGGGGATGGAAAAGTCCTCTGCATGGTGAGAGACGGGTACCCTTGCCCACTGTATTGTTGTCTGGATCACTAATGCTGATTTGTTTGTCATATGCAAACATGGATCATGCATGTGCACCATGACATAACCCTGTCTCATAGATTTCGGTCTTGTTGGATCGGTAGGGGCGCCCATAGCACTACTCTCATAGTGGTGGATTACTACTGCCTTCACCAGGAGTTAAGCAGAACGAGTGCAGTGGTGGCAGCATACCGTGGAGGCTCACTCACCTTTTTAAAAGTTCCACTGCTGTGTGCTTAACTCACCCCGGCCTACATCAGGTTGATGGGGAAGTGCGTGCATGGTGGAAAGATATGCTGAATACACGTGCACTCACAAAAAATAGACTATATAGAAGGTGAAGTGTGGTAGAGTGCAACATGGTAAATGTGGATGCGGTGCCGAGCAGGGTGTGGTTTGAAAATAACACACTCAGGTACAATACAGAGAGGCTGAAGAACTGAACAGTGTGTGCAGTTGTGTGTGGCCCATATTTATATTTTTTTTGCGCCGCATTTGCGCCACTTTTTGACGCAAAAGCGGCGCAAACATGCAAAATACAATTATATTCTGTAAGTTTGTGCCTCTTTTGCATAAAAAAGTGACGCAAATGCGGCGCAACAAAAGTATAAATATGGGCCTGTGTGTGCATCATGTAGGCATGCTGGTGGTGGCATAATACATAAGGATAACAGCTAGGCAGTGAGTGTGCTGTGGATGTACACCTAGTGCAGAACTGCCTGCACTAGTACATTGTATGGAGGACCAAGGGTTCACTTTTGGGAAGTACAGGCCTGCCTGGTGAAAACTTGAGAAGGAGAGGAATCCCCCCGACAGATTTGTATATTGCCACAGACCTGTAAGTTGGGTGGGACAAAGACTAGGTGAGGGAAGAGCCAGGCTTTGCATTTCAAAGGGCTCTTTGATTCAGTGACAGATCAAAAGGAAGGGGCCTGGGCACATCTCAGGAAGAGGGAGATGGGGCTGATAAGACCATCATAAAGAATAGGGCTGAGGGCCCACGATTAACCTTTTGATGCACTTATCACTGTGGCTGACGTCCAGGTGTGAAATCTGGTCACTTCCATGAATCTTGTTGTGGATTAATTAGCTGCAGAGTCCTGCCGGCTGTGGCAGACATACTTCAGGAGGAAAAAGAAAGGGGAAGGGATGTCCATTCCAAAGAAGCAGAACCACAACATAAATCTTAAAAGATCCGGACACTAAATAACATCTTGTTTCTGGAAAAGGACTACAAGTAGGGGAATATGAGATCCCAAAACGTAGTCATCTGCCGTGCAGCTGGAAGGGCTGTGTGAGGAGGGGAAGCTCTGCCAGACTTCTGCCTGTGACCAGGATTAGCAGTCTAAGCCTACAAGTCCCCCTGTTGGGGAAGGGGACATCACCCAGGGAATCCAAGCTCACCTGCCCTGAAGCCTGGGGCATTAGCACCTGCCTGCTTGCCAGGACAGGTATGCCTATAAGGAAGAGGATAGCACTGGAGGAAATGAGGTCCAGGAGGGAGCCCTGACGTAAGAAGTCCTTGTGCAATGTGTGAGGAATCCATTTCGGCACCGATCGGGCCTTAGCCTATATGCCGGACTGAATCGGTGACCCCCAAATGCCAGGAAGGGGGCCGCTGTGAATTGAACAGAGGAGCGCATTGGGAGAAACCCGCTCCCTGCACCAATATGGCCATAGCCAGCGTGTCAGACTGAATCAGTGACCCAGTATGCCAGGAGGGGCCGCCCCAAACTGAACTGAGGAGGGCAGTGGAGGAAAGCCCTCCCCCCACCGATCGGGCCATAGCCTGTGTGCTAGACTGAATCAGCGACCCCATATGCCAGGAGGCCCCCCCCATGTACTGAACTGGAGGAGCGTGGTGGGAGGAACCCGCTCCCTGCACCGATCGGGCTGGAGCTCAGGTGCCAGAGTGAACTGGCAATCCTGTATGCCAGGAAGGTGCCGCCGTAGAGGGAATCAAGTAATGTGGCGGGAGAAACTTGTTCCCGCAACCGATGGGCTGCAGTCCTTGAGCCAGATTCCCTTAACTACCCTGTGTGCCAGGTGGGGCTGGCGTGGACACCAGCATCAGACCAGCATAACCGAAGTGTGAGAACTGAAGTGGTGACCCTGTATGCCAAGAGGGCCCGCCCGAGAAGCTGGGGCCAAGGGGTCCAGGCCGTCACCGGAGCTCATAAACTGTTGTGACTAAAGTGGGACCCAACAACGTCTTGTGGACTGCACCAAGGGAGACCCGAGGGGCAACTGGACACCAACGAAGCTCCGTCGGAGCAAGGAGACCACCTCCCATCCCTGCCGAGGGAAAAGTGACAAACCACATGACTGCTGGAGCTGAAGCAACACTACTGCTCCAAGGCAAAAAAGACATAAGGACAGGGGCACCCTCCCAAAGACAGGGGCACACCTTTTCTACCTCGTCCATCATACATGCCACATCCTCTAGCTTCAACCCATAGGTCAGGACATTCTTTACAATGGGAAGGGGAACACAGCCCACTGTACCCAGGTAAGCCTTGTGATGCTCCCTATGACCCAGAACTGAGGGACGACAACAAGGTTGATCCCTCAGGGGAGACAGACCTTGGCCTCTATCTGGCAAAAGCCACCCCGCCTGATGATACTACTTCCTATCATGAGGGCATCCACAGAACAGCTACTTTTCACAAAGTAGACATCTTTGTTGTCCAGAAAGACAATGACTTCCTGTTTGAAACACTCTTTGAAATACAGTGCACCCTCCAGTTCCTCCCCATGCTGAAGACAAGGCCGTAGATGTTCCATGAGCCAGTGAAAGCCCAGGTTGTCATGTCTAGGGTAGACAAACACTTGCCAATGACCCACCTTGTATCCGCAGCCATGTTCTACCTGACTTCCTAGTGGTTCATAAGGTGCACAAATGCCCAAGTTACAGTGGACTTTTCACCTCCGGATAAGGAGATTAAAAAGATTGATGCAGCAGGCAAAATGGTGGCAGTACAATAGGCTACACACTGGTGGATTACCTACTCAGTGGGTCTGCTTGCCAGGTATGACAGAGCACACTGGGGAGAAGTGGAGGAACTCCTCCAACACCTCCTTGAACAATACACACAGCGTGGTCAGGAGCTTGTGGCCAAAGCCAAGCCCATTTCGAACACCACAATACGCTGTGCCCTCGAGAAAGCTGACACTTCGGCCAGAGGTGTTAACACCAGCATGTTGCTCAAGGTTCATGCCTGGTTCTGTATCGCTGGCTTCAAGCCAAAAGTCCAACAGTATCTTTTATATGTGGGGTTCAACTAAAAACATCACTTTGGACTGCAGGTGGACCAGGTGTTTGATTTTTTTTTTTTTTTAAAGACATGGATACAACCATAACAATGGGGCCTTCTTAGGCACCCTCACCAAGGCAGTCCTTTCGTCGGTCTCAGTATTGGGGCAGTAGTACAACCACATACCTGAATCTCCCACATTCTACCACAGGCAGCAGCGATACCTCCCACTGTCCACAGGAGGTTACTTGAGGGTTGATTAAAGGGGAAATATTACCAAAGGCAGATCCAAGGAAGGTGCAGCTGGAGAAGCAGCCTCCACCAAGCAGTGACAATCTTTCACTCCTCCCCTATCACACTACTCCTGTGGGGGAAGACTTTATGGGTTTTTTCAACATTGGGATGAGATCACCTCCAATCAGTGAGTATATTCCATCATACAGTATGGTCACATTTTAGAACTCACTACAACCCCACTAAACATCCCACCCTGTACACACCCTTTCTGTGGAACACCAGCAGGATCTCCAATGAGAGGTTCAGGCCCTTATCCTCAAGGGCACACTAGAGCCAGTGCTATTGCTAAACCAAGGCAGGGAAGTCTACTTTCTTTGTTTTCTCATGCCCAAGAAAGTCAGGTCGCTAAAGGCAATTCTTGAGTTCAGGCCTTTCAACAAATACATCCTCTCTTGAAACACTTCTATATGGTCACTTTGCAGGATGTTAGCCCTCTTCTACAGCAACTCTGTATATATGTTACTGCTAGCTGTTCTGGTTTGAACAGGAGAATCTACGAAAGATCCAATTCATGAGAATAAATGTTACTTGTAATTGTGGTTCTCCAGAATTGGTATCTTTCATAGAATAACCTGCAGCCCACCTGCCTCCCCTTTAGAGGCTCACCTCATGCTAATATGTATTCACACTAGTTCTAATGAAATCTGAATAAGGGTGGTCTCTTAGGCGGTGGTCATGAGGCTGATTATCTCTTTTGTTCAGCATGTCATTAAATAAGCGAAGTATTTTTTTGGATTGTGTCAATATGCCTGCAGATGATCTTGACTATCTGAAGTTATCTGCTGCCAAACTCTGTGACTGTGACTAGGGAAGAGTGAAAATTGTGACATATTTTGCCTGTGACTTATCTGACTGGGGAGGTAAGCCTGCACAAGAGCATATTCAGTTCTCCACAGTGCCATCACCTTGCCACCAAAGTGGTATTTGACAGATCTGTGTGAGAGAAGATATTGCACTTGACCTAAGTGTAGGCACTTTTTGGAGGTGCATGCTATCAACATGCTGCGAAAGAAGCTTGGTACTTAATTCTACCAGCTTTGCAGTGTATCTGTCTTCTTTTCATCTGCCTGTTATCTTGCCATCTAGTAGTTGAGTCCGGACTTGTATGTAGTCTATTTAGTAAAAACTGTTAAAGAAATAAATATCTCAAAGGGAGCAACCTTGGACATATCTGCTGTGTGACTCCATCATGAAGATGGTCGTAAAGGATCATGAAAAATCTCCCCAACCCTACTGCGAGGCAAATAGCCTCCTGTCTATGCTCTGTGGCATTCTGTACATAAAGGCCCATATTTATACTTTTTGACACAAAACTGCGCCGGCGCAGTTTTGCGTCAAAAATATTACCACGGCTAACGCCATTTTGGTGCGCCGTGCGGGCGTCATATTTATACTTTGACGGACGGCGGCGCAAACAACAGGTGGGAGTCATTATTTTTGACGCACACCACGGCGTCAAGTCGTAAAGGAAAACGACGTTAACGTGGCGGAAATGACTCTGGGTCGGTTTACGACACCGCAAACCGGATATGCGCCGTTTTTTTTAATGCAATAGCGTAAAAAAAAACAGCGAACACAGCCATTTCACCAGGGGAGAGCCAAAATGGATCCCAGATGCCACTACAGACCCCAGGAAGATGACAGCAGACTAGGAACTAGCCAGGAGGACCCACACAAGAACCAGGACACTTTTAAGAAGAAAAGAAGGTGTCGCTTTAGTGCAGAGGAGCAGGAAATTCTGGTTAAAGAGGTGACGGAACACCAGCACCAACTGTTTGTCACATCAAAGTTGCCAATCAGTAGGAGAGAGGCCATATGGCAACAAATTGTCGACAAGATTAACAGTGTGGCTGAAGTACGCAGAACAGTCATCGAGTGCAAGAAACGCTGGCATGACTGCAAGCGCAGGACCAAGGAAAAGACGGCCAGGAAC
This sequence comes from Pleurodeles waltl, assembly GCF_031143425.1. Taxonomy (NCBI): domain Eukaryota; kingdom Metazoa; phylum Chordata; class Amphibia; order Caudata; family Salamandridae; genus Pleurodeles; species Pleurodeles waltl. The sequence goes on from NC_090443.1 coordinate 41,133,599, forward strand.
AGGAAGGCAGCACTGCAGACTTGGAGGGGGGAGTCCAGCACACCAGGAGGCCCTGGACCACATGGAGGAGATGGTCGCAGCCGTCATCCCTGAGGAGATTGTCACAGGGATTCAAGGACAGGACAGCGCAAACTACCAGGAGACAACGCACATGCAGGGTAAGTCGCATGGGGAATTATAATGCAATAATGTCATCTAGAACCGGGGGGGGATACCGACCACTAAATGCATGGAAGCCATCTAATACATGGAGTGGCATGGGTAAAGGGGCACGGCAGGGGGGCATGGCCTGTTCTGAGAAGACCTTCAGGCACACCATTACACAACACCAACAACAGTCCCATGGGGGCATGCTGTCATGCCAACAATGGAACAAAGGGAAAGCCACGCAAGGAGGGAAGGCCACTACGTCAAACTGACATCCTGGCACACGTCAGCCAACATACCCCCTACATTAATTAGGGGCCCTATTAGCAATCCTCTAGCCATACTGACAACTGGAATGTAACTGCGACAACAGTTGCCACTACCACCTCTGCTCTGTGTGCAGCTCAAGTAGCCAATGGCAGTAACCTCCCCATGGATCATACACACCTAAATTATGGGTTGAGGATGACAACTGCAACAATCCCCAGAAACAAGACAAAGGCCCCAGTACTCTCAAATGTCAATGCCCATAGTTGTCGCAAACATCAGCCAATGTAAACAACAATAGGAGCTACACAGCACTAAGGACACACCCATGCTGCATATGTCAGGGTCCATCCTGTGTCTGGGTAACAAGGCAACATCCCAAATGTCATACTGCTCAGACAACAGCATTGAGGAGGGAACACATGTAACTGGTCACTGAAATATACCTGCACAGTCAGAGGATGAAATAGGACACTGATACGACTATCAGGGCAATCCAATGTAACGCACATTCCCCAACATCAGCAGGACACATTACCAATGTCAACATCCATATCGGATCATAACATTGCCATGCATAGGATATGCCACATGTCAATTACATTTAAGTGGATGTGAAAGGTCAGAGATTGGGGCAGGTCCAGATTGTTAAGTGTGCTGCCAGGGCCATCAGTACACCCACAGCCAGTGAAAGGTCTCACCATGAGAATGGATGTACACGGAGGGTCGAGTAGGAAAAGAAGGTGGCAATTCTCTATTTGGCATAAATCAACACCTAGAGGCGATGAGGCTGACAAGTCTGATAACTCAACAACATACATGTGACAGACAGGTGGGCCATAGGCCTGGAAAAATGCCAATCTTAAGGACTGGAGAAATTAACACAAAACAAGATCACAAAGTGAATTAATCAAAAGGCAGGCACGTCACATCAAAATTGCCACAACACAGACACACTAATTGTACCCTGTTTCATTGCAGAGGAAGATGGATCTCCTGCGGATATGCCTGTCCCAGATTTCCCTGATGACATGGATGACGAGCCGATAAACATTCCCCAGGAGACTATCCAAAAGGTCCTTGAAACCCTCCAGACCCCACCTTCAGTCACAAGGAGGAGCACAGAGCAAGCAGCCATCGCAGAGGATCCACCCACCACCCCAATTGTAAGACCTGCCAGCTCCAATACAGCTGAGGACTCTGACGACACTGGCACCAGCTTTGAGAGAACTGTAGTTGGAGTACAGCGGGAGCTGGCCAAGGAGGTGCGGGTGGGGATGCAAACTATGGCAGCCAGCCTTGAGGGGGTGCGTTCGTGCATGATGTCATCTGCAGATCAGGCAGCAGCTATGCAAGCCCTAACATCCATACTGCAAGGACTACAAGAAACTTTCAAGGAATTCACCACTGCAGAAAGGGAGTTGCCACAACACCTCGCGCCCCAAACCTTCCACTGCATGCGCGAATGCAATCATGACTCCCTCAGGGCCGACCTGGCTGCCTACAATCGTGATGTGGCTGCTATTCTCAAGAACCAGCAGACCCTCCTTGCTGCAGTACTGCCCTTAAGACCTTCACAGGGAGCAGCAACCGGGATGTCTGACTCCACATCTTCTATCACTGAGGTGTGTGTTGCCCCTTCACAACCACCACCACCAAGAACAGAGGAGGCAACACACACATCAGAAGAAGAAGACATGGAACAGATCACATTCACCAGGAAAATGACCCGGAAGCACTAGTCCCTGCCACATGGCCCACATTTACCAAGGTCCTGCGCATTGTAACTTGCCAGTCTTGCAACAACTTTACTCTAGCATTGTTCTGCAAACTACTGTATATCTTGTCACCCAGCCCAGTGATTGTCTCTCTCCTACTCATTGCCAAATCCTGTCCCTCTGCACTGTCTGAAACATCAACCCCAGCATGTCAAAAGCATTTCCGTAACCCCTTGTGTTGGATCCCAATTTAAAATGTCACTATAATGGACTCACAATCATGGACAATGTACAGATAGCACTACAGCACGTTTCAATAAATAGCACTTACACAACAAATCTGTCTCTGGGTAATGTGACATATCAACTGTGAAGTAGATAACTGAAATGTGCCTACTGTCAAATTACGTAGCTTGTCAATACAACTGTCCGGATAATATGTAGTCAGAGAATTCTGCACAGTGCCCATGATAGCATCATACTCTGCCCTTCCTGAGGGACAAATCGGATGAAGTGAGAAACCATATACCACCATGCTGTGTTGGACAGAAGAATGCTTCCTCAGGGGATAACTAAGTCATCAAATAGTGGTCGCAAAATGTTGTAAACATGCAAAAATAACACAATAAACATGCCACACTAATCTAAGTAAACACTACAAAAACTGCACAAATGAAGGTGTCTCAGTTAACATACAAATAGGTAATCATGCCGAACTGTGTCACAAATGATGTATGAGGGTCACGAAGACAAGAATACAAGATTGCCAATGAGAACTCATCTTAAAAGGGTGTGCATAATCATCACACTGCAGTCAGACCTAAAACTGTTTCCCCAATATCAAGTCTGGAAGCACTGTTAGTGAGTTTGAAAACACACTTATCAACAGAAACACATTGGGATCCATATTAACTGTGATTGGTGGTTGCAACAAAGGGTCGACACTTTGCAAGGTAGCTCTGGGCTAGCTGCCAATCGTACAGCTCAGTTGGGATTTGTTTGTAGCATAGGACACAGATGTTATAGTACCAAATTGATGTACACTGAATCCAAACCCACGATAAAGTACCATTCAACACACACTATTAAGGGGTAACCTAATATTTATTAAATGCTAACCACAGATGAGGAAACTGAGGGAAAATTCTTACCTACCCTAATCTACCCTGACTACTCATTACCCACAACTGTCCCTAACTAACCTAAGCTACACTTACTTATCACATGTAACGAAAGGTTCTAAACATCTACCCCCCACCCCCCTAATGAGACGGGACACATGGAGGACAACACATACTAACCTAAACACATACTATACTATCCTAAACAAATATATATTTTTTGGGTATTTTTCTTTTTATTTATTTTTTATTTTTATTTATTTTTTATTTAACACACAAGAACCCCAACATAGCCCATCACCCACCCACCCACACACTTAATAAGTAAAAATATAAAGAATGAGGACCCCCCCACACACCAACACTAACTAAACTAACAGCCTATACTAACCTAACACTAAGCCCCCTAAGCCCACTAACTATAAGAACAAGGAAAGAGGAGGGAGGGGAGGGAATCATGTCCATCAAAAAAAGTGTCTACAGGTTGGCCCTTCGGAGGGTCCTCTTAATGTCCTTGACCCGCCGGTTAATGTGCCGCATGTCCCGGCTCAGGTGGCTCAACTTGCGCAGCACTTTGTCCATCTTATGTTCCATTCTGTTGAAGGCTGCAGGGTCAACAGATGGAGCAGTGGCAGTCTGGGTACCAGTGGAGGAGGTCTGTGTGGGTGTGGTGCCAGACCTAGTGGGCTGTCCTGCACCGGTGGCAATGCTGGGGCCAGGAAGTCCAGCAGATGTTGGACCAACAGTGGCAGCTGTGGGTGGGGCCACCTGGCTCTGATTGGTGGTTGTGCTGGTGGTGGCTGTGGTGGGCAAAGTAGGCCCACCATGTGGGAAGGCTCGCCATGCCCCAGAGGCCCGTTCATGGCGATATCGCCGGGCCATCCTCCGGAACCCCAACTCCACCAGCAGGATGTGCTGATATCGCATGGCCCGGCACTGAAATTCACGGACCTGGTCTGGAGTCATGTTAGCAGCTGTGAAGACAAATGCAGATATTCTACATTAGTAACTGCATTGTGTGAAATGGCACAGCAAGTTAATCAGACATTACATCTACTGTACTTGTAACAGCTCATATCACAATACAGAGCATTGAATGTCCCTGAGGAAGTATATGGCAGGCCAGACTACAAAGGTCACATCGCACAAAGCACATCCATAACCTACAAGATGGGTAATAACTGGCTTTGACTTTCAATCTGAGTTCTGACAGTTATCATCTAAGAATCATGCTGCATATCCTCCGCCAAGAGCTGGGCTACAAATGTCAGTGTACGGAAAGCAAAACTAAAGCCACATGGTCTGCAAGTTGTAACTGGACTTGCCAGTATAGTACCAAGTGCCAAACCTGAGTGTGTATACTAGTATGCAACCAAACCGTCACTTATTCACATGTATGTGTAACATACTGGTAGCATCAGTACTAGGTACCCCATTCACAAACCCATGGCCGTGTTTGAGGGGGGGCGGTGGATACACAACTATAATTTGCCAACAACATGTACACCGAGGAGTGTATAGGAAACTCCACACGTTTGTCTCTACAGACACACTACAGGTAAGGTCTATCTACAATTAGGAGTCAGCAAACCCTAGAGCACTCATAGGGTCAGACATGTCAGGATATGCAGAACTTAGTACACAACATATACTTCCAGTGAGGCCTGACTTACATCAGACACAGAGTTGCTAGAACACCCATGATCATGAATTGCATGCACACCTAGGCAATTGCACTCAGGTTCCACAGAATTGTTGCACTACATGTGGAAGTACATGCTGCTAGGAGGTTCTACATACTGTTGCAAAATAACGTAGGTAAATAGGGAAGCAGATGTCTATTGGAAAGCTATTAGCTCTACCAATCTTAGAGAATGTGGGTCTGACAGGCTGACTAAATTGGGGCTGACTTCCATTGCGACTCTTGGTGATACAAGTGTCATACACATGACTATCCCCTGTACTCACAGTGGGGCCTACAGGGATGTCCTACAATCCCTACATGATACCATTGGATACGCATTGGCAAACTCAAAACATGTGAGAACTGCATTTCCACTCATGGAACAAGAGAAAAGCTTGCCCAACGCATCACACCTTGCTATGTGTCCAACTCACACGAGTCCATAACCAGCAAACACAACACATAACAGACATATCAACACTTACTGGAGTGGTCGGGGTCCTCAAATGTCGCTACCTCTCCCGCAGTGTAGGGTACCAGTCCACCTGTAAGGTATGGAAGGAAGAAATGTGATCAAAATCTGTGCACAGTGCAACAATTTCATAAACATTTACAATGTGTAGGCTTAATAATGAAATGGCAGCCATTCAGATATGATGGTACTGGATCTGATATATCACGGCCAAATTGTACATAGCATGGGTCTCCTGTGACAGTTACACACATATCTGCACACATAGATTGGCCCTAACTATCATGTGGTTGCAAACATGCCCCATAATTGGTGAGCACTAAAAAATATGGAGTGTAATCGTCTCATCATGTGCATCCAAGAGAGACATCCAAAGCCTGGTTACTTGAGGACTGCATTACCAGTCAAACATGCCTTGTGGCCATGACACATTTATTGCACATAGGCCCAATGTACAGAGGGAGGGGCAGGGACTTTTGTAAGCCATCCTGTTGTTACAGTATAGTCAATTGATGTGGCCCAGCTATGGTGATTTGCACCAACCATGGAGATGTGAGGCCATGTGCATATACTTGGACTGCCACCCATATTTGGATTGTGGCTCAACTAATTCCAACAAACATCTTAAGATGTTAGCTGAGGGCACCTTACACCTTTTCACAATGTTTTCAAATCAAGAACTGACATGTAGCCAAAAAGATCAAGGAACACAATAATCCCACACATTCATATTACTTCTGTGAACGCTTTCCTTCCACACTCAACAGACTCACATGAGACATATGTCTGAGTCACTTTGCTATTATCAATTGACGTGAAGGCAGCACTCATTTTCAGCATCATGTAGTGATTCTAAAGTCAGTCTAGCAATTGTGTCAACATAGTTGGACTAAATGTTGGTACATCTGTACTTCTCTGTCAATAGTACCCTATATAGACATGATTGGCTCATATTTTGTTAGCTGTTCTGACAAAAAGGCCGCACCAATTTCCTTCATGGAAAAGTAACCTGTAAGTTTGCTGAGCACGTGCTACCTGACAGCTAGCAATTGTGATCCTTGCCATAGTGCATCAATGATCCCCTTATATTTCCCCAGCATTACACACAGTCAGCAAGTTAGCTGGCAGACATTGCACTAATCCCCTTAAGTCACTACAGAGCATTTAATCGTGCACATTAACATAATTCGTACTCACCAACAGTGGCACCAATCATGATTCCCAGGTGGTCCAAGAGATCCTGCTCCCTGGTGATGAGGTCAGCCCACCGGTGCTTCAGCTGGTGGTCACTCCTCTGGCTGGCATACACACGCTGCAGGTGTTGCAGCACCTTTCCCCACCGGATTCTGCGCGCCTCTGTCGGATACCCCTGTATCACCCTGCCTGGATCATGAGCGGCAAGAAATGCGTCACCAGCCAGATGAAGCCCCCCAACTCCTCTTCCCCCATCCTGCCAAGACGTGGCCTACCAGACATACTTATAAGTGATGATATGGAATAGGGGTAAAAGAAATAGAAAGGGGAAAAGGGGGAAAGTAGGGGTACAAAGACAGAAAAAAAGTAAACCTAAACACTAAAAGAGCCCAACTATCCCCAAACTAACACTACCCACAACAGACACCCACAAACAAGAAAAACACAAGATAAATGGACAAATGTAGACAAAACACAGTAGTACAGTATACGCAAAATATTTATTTCACAAATGGACTTTACAGATAGCACACTGGACAAAAACAGCACAAAATCTCAGGACAACACTCTCTACACAGCCACACAGTCTAGAAGGATCATAGACTGCAAAGTGAAAGTGAAAGTACACCCACTGTACATGATCTGTAAACAGGATATCTTATAACATCACTTCCTGTATGAAAAGTCCCGCCTTTTTCGCATTATGCGTCATTTTTTGTTTACCAAAACTGTATTTGCGTAATTTTTTTTTATGCACAGACGTGAATATTAACCCGCATCCACATAATGATACATGGACTGTACAAATATCTGGATGCGGGCTAAATTTCTCTCCTGTGCGTCAAAAAAAATGACACAAATACAGTTTTGGTTGTCAAAAAATGACACACACCGCTAGGGACGTCAAAATTACAGTGCATTAACTGGTTTGGGGCATTTTAACTTGTTTTTTTGGTTATTTTACATTTGGAACACATCAGAGATTGGCTACTTGAAGACAGTATGGTGTTGATGGTGTATGTTCACATGTGTGACATCATACTGCAGCGGAACATGATCCACTACACCCTTCACAGTATTTTTACAGTTGGCTGACACAATAGATGGTCATAAGTGTGGCCTACATATATGTGTTGCACAAATTGTGCATGTTTGGCATTAGGAGAGGATAGCAATGTGACGCACATATGTACAATACCTAAATGCCTTTGGATCAAAGTGTGTGCTTTGACAACTAATGTGCTGGTTGACCAAATGTGTGTGTATCACATGAAGCATAATTGTACATATGGTTGTATGAATGTGACGTCCATGTGTCCAATCCTTAGATGCAAGTCAAATTGAAAATGAGCGAGGGCATGTGTTAGTCATACATGTAACAACACCTGTAAAGTGTACTTCCAAGTTTGGGGTCACGTAGACACCACATGTGACATAGCATGCACCAGGTGGATGGCAGATGCTTGTTCATGTCAATGGTCCACATTTTCTACATCCTATGTCCTAGAGTATTGGTAACAGCTTCCTAGGCACTAGTTGGTGAATCCCACAGTGAGTCATACACATGCATTGAGGAAGTGGGTACCATGTTGTTTGCACAGACAGACAAGGGTGAATCACAAATGTATGATGACACCACAGTTGAGGCCATAGAAGTGAGCCCCAACTATCAAGTGGCTGTGGTGGACCAGCATACAAGACAGCACGTGTCCACTTATTTCCAGTGATCAATTGCACATAGGTGTCTTGTTCATGTGTGTGGTCCAATGATGATCCGGTAGATTGTTGGGGTGTAATTTGTCACAGTTCGGTCCAGGACTCATCATGAGTCAGTGGCAGCTATTCCTGTATCTACTGAGTATCCTTGGTTGATCAATGTGAGTAAAGTAGATGTGGACATGTGAACCAACATGTGGATGGTCCCACCCTGTCACTAAAGACGTGTAATGAGACAGTCAACAGGGCAACCTTGGTGTGCTGAGTGAGATAATGTCTCCGGTGTCATGTTCCGGCAGGTGTCATTACAACATTTGTACACAGGTTGGCCTCTGCACTTCCCACTGCATCTGGGAACATCATAGCCTCTGTGCTGATTATTCTCGCAGCTATTCAGCACACACGGCCCATCACTATGTTGTGCGCACTGTGATGCTGTGTGTGAACTGTCAGGGTCCTGACATTTGTGTATTATTCATGGACATTATCAGAGGTTGCTGGTTGTGCTGAAAGCCCCGTACCCAATCCCTGCCTACGGCCCTGGGACACTGTCACACTTTGTCATTCATGCATAAATGCAACCCAGACAAGGGATGGACCATGAATTTTGCTTTTCCAAGAGGATGTAACTCAAATGGTACAGTTAAAAGGCAGATGATGCTATACAATGTATTTGGGTATGCATGGAAGAAGCCCATGCCCAATGCCCCCTGATGAATGACAGGTTTGCTAACGCAAGTGTGGTACATATGTAGACACAGGGATACCTTAGTGTGACGCACAGACAGTTGCCAGTCAGGCTGACAGAATGCAAGGGGATTCAGGATCCAGTTACTTGACAAGTTACGTAATCAGTGGTCTGACTGAGACTGTTTTGAGGACAAACTAGACAGTTGACATGTCAAACTGTGTACGTCCTGTGTTTTTGAAGGTGACAAATGAACCCAAGGGCTGTGTTACATGGCTTAATTAGTATCAATGCTTGACGGTGTATTTGACATAATGGCAACTCCTATGCTGTCCCAGGCATCATCAGGAGCAGTGCTTTTTGAAATGGGTGATGTGCATGGAGGTGATCACAGGTGTGGGCTGCATCTGTTTCTCACCAGTCCTTTCGGTGAGACTTGCATTCTAAGGGCCAACAGACATTTTCACAAGGGGAAGCAATCTACATGTGCTAACAGGGCTTTGAAACTAGAAGACTGTGTATAAATTGACCTGACGTCCTTGCAGTCAGATGTTCTATGACAATGGCATACCATAGGAAAGGGTGTAGCACACTGGTTTGCTAATGTTGGTCTGTGTGTGTAGAGGAGGTAATATCAGGGTACACATCTTAGTATTCCAGGGACCTCTTCCGACAGGTGGGTTGTGACCAGGTGCATGAGTGTGTCAGGAGTTAGGAAATGGGCTGACATGTACATGGAATGTCATGTGCGCAATGCATGTCATATGTGTGGCACTTGTGCTGTCTATGTTCTGCTTCTAGGGAACTCTAGTCACAGACAGATAGTCCTTGCAAATAATGGATGCAGTTGGACTTACTGCTGTCAAGAGTCTGGTCAGGCATTCCTGTTACTGATGCCAAAGCACATTGACTGCCTCATGTATGAGGCTTGTTTTCCCCTTATTGAGTGATGGTCTCTTAGTTGTGTGCCATATGCTGCGCTGGACCTTGCTTTCAACATGTATGTGTGAAATAGTTGTGGTCCTCTGCTATTGGCCTTCAAAGGAGATATGTACATGATATATGTCATTAAGAGTGTGTGTGTATGTGACCATTGTATGTTAGGCATCACATTAGCTCTGGGATGTTCCGTGTCCTACTCAGTATCTCAGCAATGCTCCATGAGGCAACACTCTTATTCTGATAAGTAGAGATGAAGGTGTGCAAAAAGGAATAGCCAGACCATGATATGGTGATTAGAATAGGTGTTTATTTCAATTTGTTAACTAAAGTGGTGAAGGTGATCATATTCAGAAGAAATTATTTACAATCTGTTGCCGCCTGCGTATACCAGTGGCTGTGTTCTCTAGTTCCCCCTCCTGTTGCCGGCCAGCATCCTCCTCTTCAGGCATGTGTTGCTCTGGTTCCAGGAGGGGAATGTTTCTTTTAATACAAATGTTGTGCAATATTGCACATGTGAGGATGATCCTACAGACCATCTCGGGGGAATATAGGAGGCTACCACCAGTGATGTCGAGGCAGCGGAACCTTGACTTGAGGATGCCGAAGGTCCGCTCGACAATGCTGCGTGTCCTCCTATGGGCGTCGTTGTATGCACGCTCTGCAGCAGTACTTGGGTTGCCAAATGGTGTCATAATCCATGGCTGGATGCCATACCCCTGATCAGCTGCAAGAGAAAATGAATGGGATCATGTTAATGTAGCTCGCACTATTGAAAAGACCTTTCATGGCAGTAGTTGTCTTGTGTTGTCTGTGACTCTTTTGTGTACTAATGTGGCATCCTATGCTTGTAGGCTGTACCATCTGCATTGTGTTGTTTCCTTGGCTGAACGAGTGTTTGTCTGCTAACCATTTGTCAGCAGTATATTTTGGGATTTGCAGTACAGTGTGCCATCCCTAGCATTGTAACTTGTAATACAGGTGTCCGTGTGCCTTCACTGGGGGTGAGATGATAGTTCCATGCACAGTTAAAATTGAAAGTGTTGTTAACACGTTCATATCAATGTACCCTGGACATCCCATACCTTGAATCTTATGCAATGGATTAATGTAAAGGTCATTGGGACACTTACAATTTGCAAGGTGACAATTAGGCAACCCACTCCACACTTTGTGATCTTTGACGTCTTAACATTAGGCTGTACACTAATTTCAGATGTGTGACAGGTTCAATGGTGACCTAAGAAACATGGCTAGCGATATCACGACCTCAGTGTGTTCCTGTTCACATGTTGCTGTTGTAGTGTATGTGTTGTGTGTCCTAGAGGGTTGCTGTGCAGTGTGTGTATATAAGTAGGTTTTTGTACTTACCAACAAGTAGTCCATTGCCATACCGTCCATCCTGGAAGTGTTCATTGATGGTGCAGTGACGGAAGATGTATGAGTCATGTACACTCCCAGGATATTTAGCCACGATGTTGGTGATCAATCCCTGGTGATCGACTATGGCCTGCACGTTGATGGAATGTGTGTGCTTCCTATTGCGGTAGAGGTGTTCAGTTGCAGCAGGTGGCACAAGGCGTACATGTGTGCAGTCGATTGCACCAAGGACGTGTGGGAAGCCACTGATGAGGTAGAACCCCTGTTTTGTTTCCTACTGCTTCTGCAGTGTGTTAGGGAAGCAGATGTGGCGGGGTGTCAGTCGAATGATGGCATCCAGTACTTTGGGCAAAAAGGCGGAGAATGATGGTTGTGATATTCCGCCAACCAGGGCACCAGTTGTTTGGAAAGAGCCACTTGCCAGCATATGAAGTACGGCAAGCAGCTTTGTTTCTGTTGGGATGGTGCGGGGTGTCAACAAAGTGGGGGCCAACTACTGTTCAATGTTGCGCAGCAGCTGCTGAATGGCCTGCCAGTTCAACCGGTACCTCTGGATGATGTTGTGTTCCCTGAGGCCCTGAAGGGTGGTTCTTGGGCGGAATATCCTCTCCTGCCTTCTGCGCTGCCTTTGGGGTCCCTGCTGGTGTTGTTGTAGCTGCTGTTGTTGCTGCTGGGCTCTGCGTCTGCGTGCACGCTAGATTAGTATCACCTCCATGGCTCCCTGTTGCTGCTCTGCTGTTTGTTCTGTGTGTTCTGATTAAATACAGGTGTGTTTGCCCCATTTTAACGCCTGCCCTGACCCAGGCGTTAATTTTTGACGCAAATCGGGCTGTGCGTCATTTTCTGGCTCCGCCTCCCGGCCGTTCGTAATTTTTGCTCGAAAGCATAAATACGACGCACGGCCCTTTAAGCCATTTTTTGGACGGGAACGCCTACCTTACATATAATTAACGCAAGTCGGGTTGCCGCATCCAAAAAATTACGCACACCTCAGAATTTTGTCGTCCACGGGCTCGGGCGTCAAAGTTTAAATACGGGGCAACGTTTGCGCTGATTGTGCGTCAAAATTGTTGACGCACAATCCGCGCAGACGGAGTATAAATATGCCCCCTAGTGTCCTGAATGCAAGGTTGAACATGAGACCCCTACAACAATACCTAGAGGACCTATGGTGTCAGAAAAGCAACAATTGGGAAGAAAATTTTATCTTAACCTTGGCCACAAAACAATGCCTAACATGGTGGTGCAAGAAGTAGAACACACTCAAAGGAATTATTCGTCAACACTTGGCAGTAGAGGTGCAGTGGATACTCCGAGTAGCCCATACCACATAAACTGTTTGGAACTCAGAGCACTCAACTTGCCTTACATACCTTTTATACTATTTCTGAAAAACAACAATGATTCAGATTCACAAAGACAACATCACCACTATATTTTACCTGAACAGACTAGAAGACAACAGAACAAGACCACTTTCTAGAAAATCACTGTCAAACTAACAGCAGTGCACAACCCAGGAACAATGAATCTACAAGCAGACTTTCTCAGCTACTACTTTGAGGAATCTCATGAATGGGTCCTTAACAACTGAATATCAAATACTTTTTTGAAGGGTAGGAAACATCTTTGCTAGACCTCTTCGCAATGGCAAAAAACACAAAATGCACAGACTTCATGTCTACGTGGCCAGAACTGGAGTCTATTAGGAGTCCCTTTTGATCAGTTGTTTGGGCCATTTGTTTCCACTTAACGCTGACTTTAACATCATTGAATTTAGCTGCATGGCTCCTGGGGTCAGACGGTACAGTCATTTGAATCTTCCACCGACTTGCATGAAAATATCGAAAGAAACTAAACATCCTTCTAGAAGAAGACTGTTATTCCATGAAATTGAAAATATTTTGTCTTTGCTGCCAAGATGGAGGGCAGAGTCCAGTCACCCACCTGAAGAATTTTATTTTGTCTTGTTTAGTTTATTTATCCTAGGCTAAACAGCATTTGCTATCTATTAAAGTTCACCTGGCCACCACTGCAGCCTAAAGAAAATCTCCAAACAATCATTTTTTTAAACGTGTCTCATCACAGACTTTCTGAAGGACTTAACATGTTCTCCTATTAGACTTCCTTCTCCACCGTGGCAGTTGAACATTGTCCTGACAAAGTTGATGAGCTCTCCTTTTGAGCCAATACACAAGGCTGCTTTGCAGCATCTCACATAGAAGACAGCTTTCCTAATTGCCATCACGTCCTCTTGAAGAGTGAGAGAGTTGCAAGCCTTATGCGCTGTAACGCCATAGTCTGTTCTCCACTCTTAACAGGGTAGTTATGAAAACACATCCTTCATTCCCTCTAAAGTCATTTCAGATTTCCAAATTAACCAGAGTATTACTCTGCGTACAATCCTACCCAGTTCTTCAGCTGCAGACGTGCCCTCCCCATTCACTAGATGATAGAAGAGCTTTTATCTAGCAAATACAGCACAGCAGATAAAAAGAAGCAACTTTTTATTTACTATGGGCACATCAGACATAATCTAGCCGCTTCCAAGCAATCTATTACTACAGGGATAGTATCCTGTATCACATTATGCTACCAGCTACCAAACCAAGCTCTGCCAGGGATGTTTAAGGTTCACTCTAATAGAGGACAAACAACCACAATAGTGGATTACCAATAATCCATTTGCTCACATCTGTAAGGCAGCAGCATGGAAATCAGTCCACACATTCACCAGGCAGTATTGCTTAGACTCATACACTCAAGGAGATGTTAGGATGGGCCAAGAAACCCTGTGAAATCTCTTTAGAGAATCTCTTTGTCAAACTAATCTATGTGCATTTTAGACTGTCTTTGTGTTTTCTTCTTAACAGCCACCTTCTGGTTGATACAAAATGAAGCTTCTTCCTCTATTCTAGCGTTTATGACTATCAGTGAAGATCCTATGATGCAGAAGAAAAAGGTACTTGCTTATAGTCCTTGTTCTGCATCACGGCCATCTTCAATGAAGTCATAAACAAACTACCTGCTCGCACAACTGGGTACATATGCACACTGGAACACAAATACACAATTATCTCTATTATTCACGTTATTGTAAAGAAGAACTGGCTCTGTGAGGAAACTACCAGTAGAGTGCATCATGGGTAAGAGAATCTCCTGGAATCTTGGGTGCAGGATGTCTTTTCTCACCTTTCAATAAAACCCTATCAGGCTCCTTCCCATTCACACATTTTCACATCTTTTTTGCACATGAGATGCTGCAATGCAAGTTTGAAACAGCTCACAAACATTCATTTATGGATTTAAGGTAGAAACGTAGCCCTGATAGGCTATTACAGGAACATTTCAATAGACAATACATCTGTGAAAATTGCTCCTGGGTCCAACCTCACGGCAGGAAATTATTCCAGCATTTTTTACTTCAATGACAATGAAGATTCACACTATGCAGAACTAGGACTACAAATAGGTAACCTGGACACTGGGTGTCTTTGGGTGACGAATGCCTTACAACCACTTCCATGCAGAAGCATGAAGACCTTATATCTGTCCACAAACAATGAGATGGCTGAAAATCTAAGGTGCTTTCTGGTAGGAAGTCTTCTACAGAGATGAGAAAGAACGAAACACACACAAGGGTTTTTCAAGACTCTATGGTATCCAGAAGCTGCATTCCATCCCAACTTGGAATCCCCAGTAGGGACAATTTATGCTAGTAAGGAGGGAGAAAATGCCATTGAAGTGAAAGAGAAGCCCAGCAGAATGTCGTGTAGAATGAAGTATAAATAAAAATAAATTAAGATTTAACCTACCAGTGTTGCCAGTTTATGTGTCCAAATTTAGAGAGGGGAAATTAACTAAAAAAGTGTTTTCTCAACAAAAGTAGCAAGAAGATGACTGACAGAAGTCTTCTAGAAGATTAGAGTTAAAATTACTTGTGCATGCACAATTCATCATTTCAAAACATTAACACTCCCCACGGAGGACATCCCTGCTTATCAGTGCCAGTTTCTTTAGAAAATCTGCAAATACAATCTACAGGGCAACCACAACTGAGAGGGTATAAGCTAACTTCCCTTCCGATCCTTCCCATCACAAGCTAATAGCCATTCTTGCTGCATATACGAAGTTAATGGGCATATTGCAGGTGGACAAAAGTATGAAAAAGTCCAACCTGCAGTGGAAAGAAAAGATTAAGCCCTGGCCCAACCATTTATGCTCACTCCTTGTTCCATCAAAGAGAGAATATTCCCAAAGTCATTCTCTCCTTATCAAGTTCCAAAGTGAGGACCAATGGCCTTGGATGTCAATCTGCAGCAGTGGATGTAAGAGCACTGGGATACAGGTTTGTTGTGTCCTTCTAGTCACTCAGGATCCAACAGGGCAACCAAGAGGCCTTCTTTAGTGTCACCTTTGTCCATTCCTCCTCAAATTTGTCTCACTGGAATATTGTTAAAGTGCTCTTATGTGGATACTTCTAACCACAGAATCCTCACCTTTGGTATATCCCTGCAGGTCTTAGCTACAGAACAGAAGTTGGCACCAAAGTTGGTGTGGAAGCTGAGCTGGGTATCAGGGACCAGATAGCACAAAGGGTGGATATGCTGGTGGTTACCACAATGCAGCCCCTGTGGATCCTTGGGACCCAAAGGTGGGCTAGCAGGAACCAGAAGAGTGCCAACAATACGCAGCATGGCCTCCCTAAATGCATTGATCTGTTTCAGCAATGCTGACGGCCTGAAGAACTGAGGGCACCTCAAGATCAACTTTGGGATTTGCTACTCAGTTGGAGATCAGGAGTGAAACCAATTGCCACTTTGATGCCCTCACCCCTCCTCTTTAGGTAGAGAGTGGCCGGATAGGGCCGAGTCCCGCTTTGTAGCCTTGTATTTCCACTTTGATTTAGACTTCCATTTACGGGATGACCTCAACTGCAAGAAGAATTGTTGTGGGATCAGCTGTGAGAGAGGGAACTGGCCGCACCCTCGACTTACAGAAGGAGCAGGACTTGCGTGGCTTCTTTTGATGTTCTGCGACGTACAGCTTCACTTCACGGCTTTGGATCACCATCAGGTGCATGAGAACACATTCCTCACACGACTTGGAGTACTGCCCGAGCCCAAACACCAAAGGCACAACTCATGCATCTGTCACTGACATCTGTCCATAAGAGTCATTGATTGGTTTCAACCCTGTAGTCTTGGGTAGGGTTTCTTCTGCACTGGTTTGCAGTTTGCAAAATTCATCAAAGCAATGAAAAAAGCAAGCGGAGCTCTGGATCCACGTTCGGAGGTGTGAAAAGAAAGGAAATGACCTAGGGATTTACAGGTAGTGCCTATTTGCACTTAAGCTCCATCACTTCTGTAGTGTAATGAGGCCTATCAAGGGCTGCACAGTGCCACCTATCTGCTTGCAGTAGCACTGCTGTGAAAATGTCCAGATCCAATCTGACACTTGTGGGAGATCTTGAAGGCTGAGCAATCTGAAGTTAGAGTATCCACCTGAAAGAACACTACCAACGGTAAGTAACAGTGGGAGATAATAAAAATTGAGATCTAATATAATGTCATTATTTCCAGTGGTATCAAATCTGTAGGATTTGAACCATGGAAGTCTGACAGACCTCATTTCTGGCCTGGCCTGTAAATGGGGCCAAATCAGGACTTGTTTGCCATGGGTCATCATAAAAGTTCAAGAGAGGCCATATATGGCATCAGCATTTGTGTAGTGTATTTCTATCACTCGTTTGTCCCAGATTGAAATCGAACAACAGACTGCAAAATCATTGAATGTGAGGGCTGTAGTTTGCCACAGCCTCTTCAAAGTCATTTGTGGAGTGTTACCCTGTTCTTTACTTTTCTGATGTTCCTCTGCTTGGTCTTGCCTCATGGCCTTCTCATTTCCCACCTCTGTTTAGTTAAAAATAAAGAAAACACATTAAAGAATATGACTTTGCATCTGTGTATCCAGTCCTCTTAAGCAGATCCTGTCCAGAGCCAGCTCCCATTCCTTCGTCCTCAGATCTTCAGGCCTGGTACTCCCATCTAAACTCAAAAGCTAGAAAGGTGTCAAACAAGCCCAGAAATTCCATGTGTTCTTATGTCTCCTAAAAATCTGAAAAAAGTAGATACATGACACTATTGATGCTTTTTTAGAGAACAGATTATATTTTAAAGTTTTTCAAGATTCCTTCACTGCACTCCTATACATAAATTGAAAGATTGCACTCCCTTTTCTATTATTAACTCAAATAGATGACACAAGGTTGTGGATGTATCCTTTCATCTGTTTTTCTCATGGCTAAAGACTAGAAGCCCAAGCAATGCTTTATTGAGCAGAGAGTGGCCTGTTAGAGCTGATTCTGGATGGTGCTTTGCTAAAGCACTCCTCACCAAATTGAAGATCTGACTGAGATTCTACAAATTTGTATGTAAAATGAGGAATTTGCTGTTAGAGTATCCACCACTTTACCAAATATGGGTATATTTAGGATTTATAAAGTTAATTGCTGCCTCGACCAGGATTTACCAGCTATAAAAAAATAAAGAGCCTGCAACCTCATACACAGGAGGAGCCAAATCAGTATTAGAATAAAACAAGCAGGTCTTCAGCTGCTTCCTAAAAATAGCTCCGCTAGGCCTGTGGCGCAAATATAGAGGTAAGGTGTTGCAGACTTTAGGCACCAAATACCTGAAGGATAGGTCTACCTGCCTGGCTCTTTTGATTCTAGTTACGAAGGCTAACCTTAGACTAGATGACTCCAGAGATGTATTGGGCTGAATCAGATGTTGAAGATAAAAGGGCATGTATTGGCAAAAATAAGGAATACGAAGCAGAGGGCCTTGAATTTAATACACCTTCAACCTGTAACCAATGTAGACCAGTTAAATGGTTTGAAACTGGCTGATGTTTGGGATTTGTAAAAGAAGGTGTGCTGGTGCATTTTGTGTTAGAAGATGCATTAGTAATGTCTGTGAACTTCCCAGTTACAAGGCATTCCAGGTGCGATGTAATGATGGCCTGGACCACATATTTTTTGGCTGGAAAGCAGAATGGCCCAAAGCACTTTCTTGTGGCATGCCAGAAGACCAAAGCAGCATGTGGTTAAATTATCCATTTGGTGTTCTAAGGTTAACGTATGATCAAGCCAGACACCATTTTTTTTTTACAACAGGCTTGGGGGCTGGGAACGGGTCTAGCGCATCCGGCCACCATGAAGTGGATCAGACTCTATCAGTTAGTAACTCAAACTGGATTTTAGTGTTAGATAAGTAACTTGTTCTGGTAGACGCGTTAAACCCCAGACTTCTCCCCTTTTCAATAGATAGCAAAGGTGGAGTGTCTAAGTAGTGGACTCACATGAGGTAGTCCTTCAGGACTGAGAAGGCAAGAGTCTTCCTGGTGAACCTCACTGTCAAAGCAGTAGTGTTTTGTTCATGTGTCAACCAACACCCATGTCACAGTCTAAAAGTTATCCAGAACCAGCATTCCCCTATTCCAGTACTCTTGTACCATTCTTGGCCCTGGTACAATTATACTTGTTTCTTAAGCAGCACGTAGCAAATTTTGACACAGAGAACTATGCATCATGACTGTGTCCTCCTTCACACCACTTTCCCTTTTAGGGTCGAACCAATATGGCCTCTCTTCCTCTTTTGACAGGCCTGGCACAAATAATATTTGACTTAGTAGATTGGCCAATGTGAAAAGTTGTCACAGTTTAGGTAAGAAGGCTGCTCGGGTCCTCAGCACCAAGTTGTGCCGGAATGTTGTTGAGCAGTTTCAGAAAGAGCACCAGCAGTTCACTCACATAGCACACAGAGGTAATGGAAATCAGCAAAACTGTTAGGAGCGTCAGTAGCCACTGTGAGCAGCTGTGTATCACCTTAAAGGACATGCATATAAGAAATGTCAACTAAGTTCAAATTCCATTGTGACATGACAAACGGATTTGAGGGAACTGTGTGTCAGACCTTTGATAAAATGCATCACATGATTTAATTTGAGAGGGTTCATCAGGTAACCACAAATAGGCCGAGAGGTCTGACAAATAACACTTAACTTTCCCCACTACAGGGCCTTGTCAGGCCAACGATAAAGAAAACAATAGCACATATGAACGTTTAGCCTGCAGAGGCTCAGTATGACAAGCGTCGCACCAGGCAACACATTTCTCCTTGCACCCAGCATAGATGGGTTGTGTTGAAGGGTGTATGGATGAAAGGGTGACATAGATTATTTGTGGCTGACAGATCAAAAGCATTTAACTGCCACTGCTCGGTCTCCACATCAGGAGCAATAGGTTGCAGAGACTCAAGTGCAAGACCCTCACCTTTTGTTGAGACCAGAGATCATCCTAAAGTGGTACCTGAATTGGAGGGCAAATGCTCATGCTTGGGAGCTTTGGATACCACATTCTTATGGCCCACTCCAGGGCTACTAAGTCTTGGGTCTGGTCTGGTCTGCCCCGTCTTTCCTCAGGATTCAATGCAGCAGAGGCCGTGGCAGGAACCCATTGAGGAGGCCGATGGTCCATTACAGTCAGACTGTGTCTCCCTGCGACTTTCCTTGTGGAAACTTCAGTACGCAATAGATTTGACACTGTGCATTCTGGGCTGTAGGGAAAAGATCTAGCCAGAGCATGATCCACTGACTGAAGATGTTCCTTGCCACCTCAGGATGAGGATACCACTCTTGATCTGCCAGTTGACATCTGCTTAACTCGCCTTCCCTGACATCTGCTTAACTCGCCTTCCCTGGAATTTAGAAATCCTAAATGGTTGGCTACCAGAAAGATCTTCAGCCACCACCAGAGACATTCTGCTTTACAGTCTGGGAGGGCTGATGTCTGTAAACTAGCCGCCTTGAATAACGTCTAAGATCCCTGTGCTGTTGGTAAAAATACTCAGTGGGAGACACGTGTCCCAAGTATCTGGCTGTGTATCGAATCAGACTTTTCTCCAGACAGTCTACAGCAGTCAGAGGATATGCCAGCACATCCACTGCACACCTAGCTGATCATATCCAGGCGTATCTTCTAAGGACTATTTTGGTGCCAAAAGCTCTTCCAACACGGCTTATGTTGGCCATCGTGTATCAGTTAGGCCAGTAAAGGACGCAGGTCTTCTGGAACAGCCAGCAAGGCCTGCACATTTTTGTCTGGTCTCTCGAATCCAAGCATGATATGAACTTACCCGAAAAATGCTCTTGATGAACCCGAAAGCCATTTGGGAGCGGTAGGCAAAGCTGTACATTGATGAGCACAAAAGAAGTGTAAGGCAAGTTGCGCTGCAGCCTCTAGCCCGCTCCGAATCCAGATCACCGTCCTCGGGTAAGGCCAAGGCAAATGAAAAAAAACAATTCTTAGCACAAGCACAAGAAGCTCAAGTGAGAACCCTCCTCCCACCACTCTCGCTCCAGGTCGAGATCGCACTGTTGGCACTCAAGAGGATCCAACTCCACATCAGTTCACATCAAGTCCACATCATTCCACATCAAGTCCACATTCACTACATTTCCCAGTCAGAACCATGCACCCTGAATTTCTGGGGCCACTGTTTACTACTCAACAGGTTGAGGCCCCCAAGGAGGCTTTGCTGCAACTTTTTCAGGCAGTTCCAGGTCATTCTGGAGCCTCTTAGGGCCTTACCAGGCACTGATTGTCATACTGTAGCCTTTGCCAGGCCATGGCTCTATTTTCTTTGCTACTGGGCATGCTGGTTCCGGCCAGTTCAGGGCCAGCAATGGCTTTGGAGGAGCCAGTTCCGAATTCAGCCCAGATGGCAGTTTCAGATGCAGTTCAGTTATATTTTGCCAGATGTCTCGATATGACTTTGCTAAGGTACAGCCCTTGGTGAGAGGACTCTGCGTCTCTGCCTTGATGCCAGTACAACTAACAGCTTGAGAATATGTTTGGATCGGATTCAGATGCAATTCAAGTCCTTCAGAATGCTCCACATGGCAATGAGGGGGGAGACAGTTTGCAACTCCTCACTACACTGATACTGACATGTATCTGGGCTTCCTGAACTCCAGTGGCCTTGATACTGCCCCTGAGATGGAATTGGAAGCCTCATTAGCAGCCCCCACAAAAGAAAGCACCACCTTTGTAGATCCACAGAGGTGCACAAACTGCGCTTAACTACTGCTCGGGCAAATGTTAATCTGTTTAAGAAAGGTTGCAGGCTGGTCCTTCCACATTGCAGCCATTGCTGGCCTTCAACTAATTCTTAACAAAGGACTTGGCGTGAAACCTTATTCAGCACCACATAATAGATTACCTCATTGCAAGGCACCATAGGTCTGCCACTGGGGACCCAGACTTTGACACAGCATTTGACACTAGTGAGCATTGTGGTTCGAGCTTTGGCCAGCAGTTAATCAGAATGCCTTCCCTGCTAGCTCCCCTGACATGGAATCAAAGAAGATTGAAGCCTTTGGCAGAAAGGTTTTCTTTCTTCTCAGCCTGTCTTTGAGGTCTTTCAATGGAGTTCACTTGTTAGAACACTAATCATGCTCTTCAGGACACAGCGAGCTATCTCTTGCCCACCCTTCCAGAGAAGTTCAGTAGTCCCTTTGCCCAGATGGCCCACGATTGACAGGAGGTGGGTAAATACATTTTTACAGACACTGCTGGACACCATAGACTGCTTGGCAAAGCTATTAATTTATCTATTGAGCACTCGATTACCCAAAGGTGTCCGGGCACTGAAGAAAGTAAGACAGGAGCCTTTCTTATTTATTTAAACAAATTTGTGTTTAGAGCCTTCCTGAAAAGTTAAATGGGTTTGCTCCATCCGTAACATGATAGGCAGTTTGTTCCAGGCCTGTGCAGTAACCAATGAGAAGGCCTTCCAAAATGTATGCACAAAAAGATTAAGAGAGCCTAATCATAGGGTTCTAATAGGAGCATATTTGTTTAACAAACTAGAGATGAAGTCAGCGCGATGCATTTGAAAAATTACTTTATGACAGAGAAACAGAGCATTAAATTCACATCTTTCCTGAACAGGAAGCCAATTCAATTTCCTAAGGTGCATAGAAATGTTATCAAATTTGCCAAGATTAAAAATCTGTCTAGCAGCTGAATTAATTGCAGTTTTGGAATCAAGTGCTTTAGAAGACCAACATACAAAGCATTACAATAGTCCAGTCTGCTCAGAAACTGAGCTTAAATCAGAGGTCGCCTAGCTTGTTATGGAATAGAAGGAAGAATCTTTTTTAGTTTTTTCATAATTAAAAAGCAGGTAGTGGTGATTTGTTTCACCTGAGAGTCAAAAGACAAGCTATGGGCTCCCATGTGGTGATTCAGCTGCATGCTGGGTACATACCACAAGCTCTTCCTGTCACACAGCGTGCCCCCCCGGCGTCTCCTGCTCAGGCAGCGGTGGGGTCGGTCTCCGTTTTTCAGGCCGTTGGTCCCGCCGTGGCCTTTCCTCTTGATCGCAGTGCAAATTTTTGCCCGCGGCGAGGTTAGAGGCCCAGAGCTGGGCGTCGGGCCTCGCCGCATTCAACACACGGCATGGATGATCGACGCAGGGCTTCCGCGCCCCCCCCCCCCGGCCCTTTACTCACCTGGTGTCTGGTCCTGGGGGTTTCTTCCTCTTCTTTTTCTTCTGCAGCAAGGCCATGTTTTCTTCTTAACAGGATTCAGTTATTTTTCCCTGCATGCACCAGTTTCCTTTTTTAAATGGTGCCTTTTTCCTGCTTTTTCCTATGGCTTCTTCCCAAATCCAAGATGGCGTTCTTCCTTCTTCCTGCATGTCACTTCCTGTTCAGTAGTATAAAATGAGGCAGATTCTTGCTCTCCTTGCATTGCAACACTTCCCTTTAGTGGTGGTCCTCGCTCGGGCTTGCTATCCTTGTTGATTCTAGTCCTGTTCCTGTTTGCTTCAGCTATAGCCTGCTTCCTGTTTTCCAGCCCTTGAAGTCCTGGTATTTTTGACATATCCTTTTTCTGTTCCAGGGAGTTCCTGCTAAAGAAGTTTTTTACCTTTGTGTTTTTCCTCTGGCACTCCTTCTGGAGGGGACGGACTGCCGTGGCGTTCCCATGTCAGCAGCACCGTGGATAACGGAAGGGGTCTCCACTATGTTGGCCAGAGCAGAACGTACAAGAACCGAGGTTGAACTCCAGCTTCATCTGACTAGGGCAATAAGCAAAAGGCAGATTTTGACAGACTGCAACATCCAAAACCCCACTTTTGGTCTAGGGCTATGGAAGATCCATCAGCGGGCGTTGGAAAGACGAGCCAATCACTACTCCTTACAATTCAACAACACGCCCAGGAACTGCAACAGCTATGTGCCGAAAATGCACCTTTACGACAAGCCCTGGCCTCCAGAACCACGGATGTCCCCACAGTCTCCATAACTACGCCTCGTTTTTCTGGGGATCCTAACAAATTATGTGAATTCCTTGATGCCTTATTTTGCATTAAGACCTTCCCTATTTGCTCAAGACAAAATCAAAGTGGGATATATATGATCAGTGACTTGTCTGGGCCAGCCTTGGCCTGGGCGACTCCTTTGGTAGCCACAGATGATCCTTGGTTATCTACCTATATCACCTTTGTTGATGCCTTCAAACAAACGTTTGAGCGTCCTGGATTTGAGTCTTCTGCAGAAGAAGCCTTATGTGACTTCCAGCAGGGTAACCAGGATATCTTACAATACATCACACATTTCAGGCAACTGGCAGCTGAAACCACTTGGGTGGAACGCACACCTGTCACCCTTTTTCACAGGGGGCTTCGGGATGAGATTAAGGACGAATTAGTACATTCCTCTCAGGTGGAAGACATGAAAGGCCTAATGGACTTAGCACTATCCACAGAACATTGCCTTCATGACCGTAGGTTAGAGAAGAGAAAGAGTTGTGTACAACCACAGAAAGGAACCACACCTACAGTCACTCATCGTCCCGAAGAGAATCAATCCAAGGCCCGAGGGACTCCTGAAGAGGAACCTATGCAAATCGACACAGCTTCTGGACCATTAACCTTCACAGAGCGTGAAAACAGACGATGGAAGGGGATGTGTCTTTATTGTGGTGCTTCTGGTCATCTGATCCATGCATGTCTCACGCGTCCTTCAAAGTCTACGGGAAACGCCGACTCCCGTCCTCTGTAAGAAGGGAGGGGACAGGATGTTCTGAGAAAGGTTAAACCAAACAGTCTCTATATACCTAGATGACATCTTAGTATATTCCACTCATCCAGAACATCATACTACACATGTAATTCAAGTCTTAGAAAGACTCCAACAACATCAACTATATTGCAAACCAGAGTCTGAGGTGAAGTACTTAGGTTATCAGATCAACCAAACCGGTATTGTCATGGATTCTGATAAGGTTCAAGCCATCCTAGACTGGCAATATCCTTCCTCTATGCTTTTTGGGACTGGCCAACTTTTATCAACAATTCATAGTGGATTTTGCTCAGCAAACCAGTCATATCACACAAACTCTCAAGAAAGAGAGTCTACGGAACGGTTTCTTTTGAACAGAGACTGCAGAAATAGCTTCTCAGGACTTGAAATGTGCTTTCACGCAAGCCCCAATTTTACGACATCCTGATACCACCAACAAATTCATAGTCATCACTGATGCCTCAGAAAGGGCAATAGAAGCCGCACTATTACAAAGATAGGACAACGATGGATTAGAACATCCATTTTTTTAATCTGTCCCATGTACTAACTGACTCAGAATGCAATTACTGAGTACTGGAACGAGAACTGCTAGCCTTAAAAACAGCCTGTAACGAATGGCGACAGTTCCTAATGGGTACTAGAGAAACCTTTAAAGTTAGAACAGATCATCAATATTTACAGTGTCTTCGTAATTTTCAATGCCAAAACAGTCATCAAGCCTAGTGGACCTTCTTTTTCAGTCAATTCGACTTCTATATAACTTGCATCCCTGGCTCTCAGAACATCTTGGCAGATGCTTTATCACAACGTTATCCTGAAAGTGCCATTCTTCCTTCACAAAATATAATTGAACCAGATAGAATCATTGGGGTAGGGCAAACCTTGCTTGATAAAGTGAAATCTGAGTACATGTCCCTTGCCAGAGATTAAATGAATGAGTTACGTCCGCACCTACATGAGGATAAGGGATATTACTATCATAAGGATGCATTATTCCTCCCAACTAAAAAGGTTCAAACAGAAGGACTTCAGATGTGTCATGATTCTCCCATCGCCAGTCACCGCGGTGTTATGGCCACTCAAGAATTACTCCTTTGATCTTTTTAGTGGCCCATAATTAAAAAGGATACCAAAATCTATGTGGGGTCTTGTCCTGTATGTTCACAAACCAAGATACCTCATACCAAACCAGCAGGCCTGCTTCGGCCTTTATCTGTTCCTCCGGTTCCTTGGCATACTGTGTCTACCGATTTCCTGTATTCATTACTGTCTTCTACAGCAAATCGAGTTATATTGGTCACAATCGATTCATTTATTAAGATCGCCCATTTTACTGCACTAAGGAAATTACCTACTACTAAAGAATTGAGTCAACTCTTTATACAGGACATCTTTCGCCTTCATGGTCTTTCTCAAGGTATTATCTCTGATTGTGGGCCTCAATATATGTCACGTTTTTGGAAGCATTTCCTGCACATAGATGTGGCATTGTCATCCGGATTCCATCCTCAAATCAATGGACAAACAGAACACCTAATTCAAGACCTTGAACAATATTTACAGTGTTTTTGCAACACTACACAGAGTAACTGGTCCATGTATCTACCACTGGTTGAATTCTCGTATAACAACGCAGTACACAGTGCATCAAAGGTTACTCCTTTTTTTTTGTTCTTATGAATTTCATCCAAAAACCTTTCCTACAGCTATCCAGGAATCATCTACACTGCCTGCATTTACGTTGTTTGCTTGTTTGCTCGACGACTCTGTAAAATTCAACAAATCATACATTCCAATCTCTTATCCATGAAACAACGTATGAAGAAGATCGCAGACAGTAGACGGCGCGTGGCACCGTCATATCAAGTACAAGACAAAGTCTGGCTTTCTTCTAAATATCTACCTCTCCGTCTGTCCCAAAATAAATTCAAACCCCGTCACTATGGACCATTCCAGATTCCTAAAGTAATGAATCCAGTGTCCTTTTGTCTACGTTTACCTCGGACATGGACGATACATCCGGTATTTCATGTGTCCCAGTTGAAACCCTATGTACCCAATCCTTTTCACGGATAGTTCTTCTGCCCCTCTTGGTTGATGATGAACCCGAATATGAGGTGCAGGAAATTTGTGATTCCTGATTTTTTCGAAACCGTCTCCAGTTCCTCATTCATTGGAAGGGTTATCCCCATAGTGAGTATTCTTGAGAAGACACCTCTTCAGTTCATGCTTCTCTCTTGGTTCGTCATTTTTTCTGTCTCTTTCCGGACAAACCCGGGGCTTCGGGGAGGAGGGGTCAACTTGTTGGTACATAACAGCTCTGCAAGGAGCTTCTGCCTTCAGTGATCCAAGCACTGGGGATGCCTTTTGGCCACCATCTGTGTGTTGGAAGAGTAAGACCTAGCCATGTTGTACTGCAACAAGCAGGGCAGGATGGGGGTCTTGTATGATGTGCCACAAAGCACCATGGTTGTAGAGGTAAGTGGATCTTTAAGGGATTTCCCCAACCGTCAACCATCTGGCAGGCTCCCTGAATGCCAGGATAGATGAACTCCACAGGTGTTATCCATCCAACTTGTTCAGCCAACCACAAATGATGTCTGCTATTGGACATGGTTCAAGACATCTTTGTTGAGTGGAGTGGGCCTTTGGTAAGCCTGTTCCCTACTGCCAAAATCACTCAGTGCCATGTATTAAGCTCCCTGAAATTTCCACCTCAGGGCTCTGTGGAAGACGTGTTTCACTTCCAGTGGAACGTCTGTCATCTTCATGTATGCCACTGCTTCCTTGAGTCGTGAAGAAGCTCAGATCATTCTGATAGCCCTTGAGGGTGCTCAGAGGCTCTCAAACTCAGAACTGCTGAATCTGTGCATTGTCCCCCACTCAGTCCCCCTCTTTGGGAGGATTTATTGTCCCGGTAACAAGGCTTGCAAACAGCTGAAACCTACAATGCCATGCACCTAGATTGAATGGACCCAGGTAAGTGGTTTTGTCCTGTCAGAGGGAAGTGGTGGATGTCCTCTTGGCCGCTCACTGCCCGTCCATGACGTCGATTTATTTTGGTCGCTTGACAAAATTTGTGGCCTGGTGCGAGGACTGTTGGGTCAATTAGCTACAAGCTAAGATTCTTGATTTGGCATCCGTCCACATCTTCACTATTGTATTGACTCGGGTCCACAGGCAGGGCTATTTTGCCCGCTTGGTTCTGCAGGACTTCCTGGTATGAAGTCCACTTCTTATATCTACCACTTTTGATGGGGTACTGATTTGGTATCTATTCAAAAGGTGAGGAATCTCCATCAGAAGAACAAGTTACTTCAATTTGCTTTTTCTTGTGGATTCTTTGTCTAACTGCAGATTCCTCACTGACCTCTCCCCTCCCTATTCTGTAGGGAGGACCTCTGGGTGTTAATAAGTTTTCTTGTTAGTATCTGAACATACTCAAGATTTTAATTTGTCACTGACATTTCTCTTCCATGGATGTCGAATGCTTTCTTGTAAATTGAGGGGCTTATTTACAAGCCCCTTGCGCCACCAGTGTATCACTTTTTATATGGGAAAAAGTGACACACCAGCTGTGCAAATGGCTTGTAAATAAGACCCTCAGTGTGCAGGGGTGGCACATATACACAATTTTGTGCTGTCACTTCCGGAGACTGGATGAGCCAGGTGCATACTCCAATTGCACTATGTGTCAGAGTGTGGGAGTAGTTGCTGGGAAAAAGTTTATAGATCAAGTTTGGGGTCAGGTGGAATTCTAAATGTGAAGAACCTGGGATTAGAGTACTGATGGTAAGTAACATTTTCTTTACTATGATGCCTGAAAAGCCACGAAGAATGATGTTTTAATTTACAAAAAATGCTTAAAAGCCAGTTTATGTGAAATTGACCTGAGTTCTACATTTTTACAGTGTTCTGAGCACTGCCTTACATCTATGGAATGTTAACAAATGGTTAATTTATTTAACAGTGCTTGCAGTTCACTCAAACTAAGTGATTCCATTCAGTCAGCATTCTGTAATGTCTTATTTTCGCCTAGCCTGAAAAGGTAAAGGTCGCATCATTTAACTGGCAAGCACCACACTGAGCTCCCATCTTGAAGTTGGAACCCAGGCGACTGCCCATATTTCTGGATTTCCAAATTCTTCGCTTACCTGAATGCAGCTAATGTTAAGTGTACCAGAAAGCCTGTACATTTTAGACTTTTATCTGTTAAATATTACAGACAGACTCTTATATTCTGATGAATATTACTACCTGCAGATTTCACACATTTTGAGTATCCCACACTGGCAAACTGGATTTGGAAACCTTGCATTACCTCGCCTGCACCGGTGGGTGGCACTGAACCCATCTCAGTGCCGGGTGCAGCACAAATGTGATGTCACTAGAGCCATATATAGCCACCCCGGCACCCTGAAATCATTTCTTTTCTGAGCCCTTTTACACAGATCCGACACTGCTCACTGCTGGCTTTCTCATAGAAACATGTTTACAGTTTGGCATTGCTATATATGTCTCTCCCTAAACAAAATCAGGTTTTAAACCTGGATTGCCTTTGGTGTTTAAGGGCTAAACACAATTTTTAGTTGTGCAATAAGTGCAACCTAACACACATCAATGCGATTAAGGAAGTCTCAACATTTCATGGCACATGTGATGACCACCAGGCTCCCCACCAGTTACCCTTGAGGTCAGATTTGGGAGTAGTGGCCAGCTTCAGCAGAAACCAAGCCACTACTCCCATTAAATGACTCTCACTGAGCCAATAGAAGAGGCATGGGATGTGCCAAATTCCCCGCAGGCAGTTAACATGCTTATAGCCTGATATTATAAGCCAGTACAACTAGACCCTGACTTTCTTTCCACTCATTCTTCACCATAGTGTGGTACTGTGGGCATTTTCATGAATTATCTGTAACCCAAGGGTGCTACATACAGCACTTTCCAGCAGAGAATCTAAAATGTTAGAAGCAGTGGGCAAACAGGTGATTTCAGCCAGAAGCCTGACGCTAAGATCCATGAATGCTACATGCCTCCTTGCTAAATATACACCAATACGCTGTTGGAGATGGTGGCCATGGTTGTACCAAATCTGCCTGACTACCTAAAGAACAACTTTGCAGAAGTGGTCAGAGATGGTCAGAATGCTTCTCACCAGATCCTTAGGGCAGGCCTGGATATTGCAGATTTGTGACCAGAGGCATGCATGAGATCCTCCAATTCACTAAGAAGGCAAGCTTGACTACGTTCTACAGGCTTTTCAAGTGATATTAAGGATAGCCTGATGGCTAAGCCTTTTGACAGTGTGTGCCTTTTCGTAGACAAGGCAGATTAAGCCTGGAACATTTTTGCACTGGAAGAACGGCTGTCTGAACTTTTGGCCATGGTATCCCCAGCCTGTGATTTTCGTAGAAGTATAGGAAGTTTTGTGGCTGTTCCAGGGAACTTTATTATTGTTATCACCAGCTCATCAAGCAACCTAACCAATTCCCTAGCCAAGACAGAGGATGTGGCAGGCCTAAGGGGAGACAATCCTATAAAAACTCCTCCTTGACCTCCCCCGCACCACTGGGAAATCCACTTTAGCTCCCCCTTAAGGGAAAACACTCAGCCGGTAAGAGGGAGGCTATTGTCATTTCTATAGGCCTGGATGGGCATTACAATGCACCAATGGACCTTACATATTATATCAAGTGGTTATATCCTTCCTTTCTAACAGCTCCCTGAAATCTAGAAATTGCCGCTAGAAAAGGACAACTAGATGGTGTCACTCGACTTGCAGGACACTTATTTCAACATACATACCTATCCATCTACTACTAATGCCTAATCCTTCCATTTTGACTGACATCAGCATCCAAGGTCTTCACCAGGTTGATGCCGATGGTTACGGCATATTTGCACAGGTCAGAAATCTTAGTATTTCTGTATCTTGGTGATTAGCTACTCAAGGCAGGCTCACTGGAGCTGGTGTTGGACCACCTGAAGGCTACAGCATCTTTGCAATTCAACTTGGTCTCATCCATCACCCTGTCTGTAAGGAAATGTCTCTATCTGCATGATTACCCCTAACTTTTTAAACTAATTCTGCCAGTTTTTCGACCCTGAAAGTGCACTGAGTGCTGCCAAACAGGCCTCGGTGTCAGTGCTCTTACCTTTACAAGATATATATCTAATTGGTTTACCCACAATTGGCATAAGGTAACTTTCTTATAAGATTCTAGTATATGGTACAAGTTAAGTGTCCCTCAAAGACTGCAGCACTTATTGTGCCACCACAAGTGTGACAAAACAAAGCATGACCTCCAGACTTACACTGCAGACTGGCTGAGCAGTCAACCTGCTAACTCGACTTTACTATTTGAACATATGGCAAGGCCCAGACCTTCTTTTTTAATATTTGTAAGTCACCCCTAAGGTAGGCCTATTGAGCCCTAAAGACACTGTGCATTTTATTCAGGCCCACTAGATTTATGTGGCAGTATAGTGTTAAATTATGCAGCAGGCTTGAGTAAATTATGCGGCAAGAAAAGGCAAATTATGCAGCACATTTTGTGAAAGTATTACTTCATTATCTTGTCATTTTTAAGCTTCTTAACACTGTCTGGGCATTAACTGTACCTCTTCATTGCCAGTTTAACACCCAAATATAACAATAAGCCACAGAAAGATGACCAGTCAACCTTTGCAAAGGGCCTTCTATTGCGCGGGAACAGGTGTCACTGCTTGTTTACTAACATTTGAACCATTTGAGCTAAAAACATTTTTTGTTTGTTAAAAACTGCAGATTGTATGACAGATGATAGATTATGTGGCAAATGCGACAAATCTACAACTTTGCGAAAATCGCCACACAATAACATAATTCCAGTGGCCCATATTATATCAAAAAGAAGGACATGAGTTTTATTAACTTTACAAGTCCTGACAGTAAAAACACCTCACTGTTGTTTTTACTGTGGCAAAGCTAATAGCCACATTGGTTTGTATGGAGTTACACTCTGACAACTCATCCAGACTAACTTACAAATGGGACTACTAAATATGGTATTTTGAGTTATCAAATGAATCATTACATTAAACCTGACTTGTCGCTCAAGTCTAATTTAATGTAACTATTTTACAAAAGTACTTTAGAAAGTTTCCAGTAGCCATTCACGGTTGCACATAACTGCTGTCCTCAAGACTGTCTTCTGTCCTCCTGGGGAAAGGTGAAAACAACTCTGAGGAAAAGAAACAAATGACCTGCGGAGGGAGAAGAGGTATGACCACCTCCTGGCATGATGGCCATAGTGGATGCGAGCCCAAAACACGAGCTTCAAAGGAGAAACCACCTTTGAAGGGAAAATGGGAGTCAAACATGGAAGGGGCTGCTCTTTTGTTTCAGCAGACGGGCTAGCATCCCAAGCAGAGAGGGAGAAACCATTGCCAAAACGGTTTAGCAAGAGCAGTGTAGCCCCCAGGTAGCCACAATAGTACATTCTGGGCTACCTAGATGCCACAGTTCACAGGAAGTTGTCATAATTCGGGAGGGGACTGGTGAGCCTATTGGCTAGTAAGTAGCCACACACCCTCAGGCTCGTAGCGGGCATAAAAGTGGCACTCCTGGCACCCAGACCTGAGATCATGTCTGTACTGGAAAGAAAGCTGAAGAAGGTCTGCCATGCTGTACCCAGCAAAGAGAGGCTGCAACAAAGACTGGACTGCAACTTGGGCTAACAAAGGAAATACTGTGCAGAGCCCACCAGAAATTGCCCACGAGCCTCAGACAGAAAACGTGACTCCAGGGTCAGTTGGCTGACTCCTTATTACGACCACAGGGCAATAAAAGCTGAAAAGCCTGCATCCTTGAGAGTCCAGGGGCAAGAAGTCTGACTGCTGCTGGATGCTGAGGTGCAGCCTGGGAGACTGAGTCCTGACCCTCAAAAGCTGCATCCGAGTCTGCTGGACCCAGGAGAGGAATTAAAGTGCAGTTTGGTCACATAGCATAAACGTTAATGCAAGTTAAAGAGAAGCCCTTATTTTGCTATAATCAAAGAACACTAGACCAGTGGCAGCTGATCTTGTGCTGAACTTCACCTGAACTTGGTAGAACATAAACCTCTGAGGCAAAGTCACCCCGCCTCAAGCTTGAGGACCATGAGGGGGCCGCAGGAAGATTCTTGACAATGGCTCAACATCCTCAGCATCTTTCAGCATCTTCAGCACCCAGTCTCATTGTCCCCCTGTATCTGACTTTTCCCTGTGACTGGCTCACTTCCTATCCGAGTTTGCTCCCCCAAGAATGCCAATCAGTGGCGACTCCTCCGCTATGGCGGAGGACCGTCACCCTCCCCCCTTGCCCGCCGCAAGCACTACAAATCCTTTAACAATGAAAGGATAATAAACTATGTTTATTGTCCTTTCATTGTTAAAGGGGTGGGGCATTGGGGATGATGTGCACTGAGGGGACTGCACTGTGCACTCCTCTCAGAGCGCATGTGTGTTCGGCTGGCCGTCTTGGGCCAGCCAAACAAACATGTGCAGTGTGCTCTATCCTGCAATCACTGTGTTACCGGGCTGAATAAAGCAGGCCCAGGCTCCCAGTCTGCCTGGGAGCGACCTGGCTGGGCGCTCCCAGCCAATCCTGACGCTGCTCTGAGCTGCGTCAGGATTGTGCCTGCAACCTGAGGAGAAAAAGGAGCGGCTGCATTTTTGTTTACATTTATTTTATTTTATTAAACCCTCCAACCCCCCCTCCCCACCGCGCGCCACCTCACCTCCTGTAGCCCCTGTGAGCCACGACTGCTGCCAATATAGGTTTTTTCCAACTTGTTTGTTGTGGCTAACCCTAAACCACAATTGCGGCAGATTACAAAGATTTATTGCATTGAGTGATTTATTGTTTCTTTCAAAATTCATATATATTGAACCTTGTGGTGGATTTTTGTGATAATGTGTATTTAAAGATAAAACTATATCATATTTTTATAAATTGGTGCCAGATTTTTTATGTGACTCGTTTTCTTCTTATTCAACAGTTTTGGGACTTCTTAATGCTTTGCACATTTCCTTTGATAAGGTTTTTCAAACAAACCAGACTGGACCTGATACAGGTTTGTGTCATTATTACAGGATGAGGTCATACAACCACACCATATAATAATGCACATTTCCTCACACTGCCCAAGTCTTCTCTAGCACCCTCTCAGTACCTGCTGTTCAGAGGGGTAGCACTGAACACAACATCATTATGGGGGTTCCTTTGTCCTCAGAGAATCCAGGACATTCAAAATATGATTCTGATGTTTCAGAAGGGAGCTCAAGTTCCAGCCCCAATGGTTCTTTGCTTGCTTGGTCTGCTACCTTCTTGCACTCTACTGGTCACTCAAGCAGCCTGCCACTTGAGGGTTCTCCAGTGGTGACTCTGTTTGCAGTGATTCCACCACAGGGAAAGTCTATCGGAAAGCAGGTCCCCCCAGAGACAGCAATGGGCTTGCTAAGGTGACCAGTAGAGAAATGCTTAGTGCAAGGGAGCCCTTTTGCCCACCAACAGCACTGGCTACAGTAATGATGGATGCATCCACCTTGAGGTGTGTATCTGAAGTAACTGGAGATCAGCATACTCTAGTCTTTTACGTATTAACCTGCTTGACCTGCCTGTTATTTGCCTGGCCCTGAAAGCGTTTCTGCCCTCCATTTGCAGTTGATCCATTAGATCTTGACAGAACACAACCGCAGTGTGATATGTCATCAAGCAGGGATGTATGAGGCCGCAAATGTTTTCCAGGAAGCTCTGAGGCTGCGGACGTGGGTATGCAAATGCATGGTATCTGCCTAATCAATTACCATTTAGCAGGCTCCCTGAACAGCAGAGATGACAGTCTGAGTCGGTGTGATACGAGTGGCATCTCCGTCGAGAGGTGGTCCAGGACATCTTTGCCCTGTGGTAACATTCAAGTGGCTCCCTGGGCCCTGGGTTTGCATTTTAGTTGATCTGAAATGTTCTGCTTCACCCTGCATTTTTACTCATATCCTTAATTCAAGTCATTCCAATCATCCCAGAGGTGTGTTATGTAGTCTTCATGATGTTCTCCTTATGTCCTGTGCTCCAACTACACCTCAGAGTGGACCTTCTTTTCCAGTGGTTAGGGCAGGTTCTGCGCACTAACCTTTAGAGCCTCTACATTGATACCTGGGGATGAGCAGGCACACTTCTGTAGTTTTTGCCTACCACCGGAAGTGGTGACAATATCCTTTCAGCTTGTTGCACCTCCAAGAAGTTGGTGTATGCCAGATGGTAGAACCTCTAGTGGTGTGCAAATGAAAGTGTAGATCACTTGAAGGTACGCATGTCATATGTTATGTTTTTCTCTTTCTTTAGGCCAGTAAATTGGTTCTGACAGTCTTGATGGGGCAGCATTTGAACCCCTGCACAGTTGCAAGTTGTGACTGTTGACGCTCAAAGCTGTACCTTTGGTGGCCAACCCCACAACTCTGCTGTCAGAGAGCTGCAAGCACTGTGTGTTTTAAAGCAGAGTTCCTGCCTATTTAACACAGGCCAGCCCACTACTCTTCCTCTCCCGCTTTTTCCCTGCCCCCATTCCACCCAAGATGAGAAGAGGTTACAACAGCTAGCCCCTCATAATGAGGTTACTTTTTACATTGTTCCATGCTTCAGGATTTCCTGCTCTGAGCACTCCTTCAAACCCACCTCCTGAGAGAGCATACAGTTGTGGTATATATTCAAAAGGTGAGAAATCTACGAGTAGAAGTATCCATCAGAAGAAAAAGTCAGTTCCTTTAATAACAGTCCTTCTGGTTGACACTGTATAACCTACAGATTCCTCCCCAATGCCGACCGCCTCCCCAATCTGAACGATGGTCATAGACCTAAGTGTTAATAAGGTTCCAATTTGATTGTTGCAAATTTACCTGCAACAAATATCCTTTTGGTTCTAGAAATAAGGTAACAATATATATTTTTTTCATACATAAAACATTGGCCTGGAGTTAGTCATTGAGTGTGTGCCTCATTTCTTAACTGTGTGTATACAGCAAATGCTTTGCACTACCCTCTGATAAGCCTAACTGCTGGACCACACTACCACAAAAGAGAGCATTCGTATTATCTACTTTAGCCTCTGTTAAGCCTCCGAGGATCTACTGGACTTTGTGCACACTATACCTCACTTGGTATAGTGTATACCAGCTCCCGACTCTGTCCTCATCCCTGACTCCAAGAACTGGAAAAAAGGGGATATGCAGCTGACTTCAGGGTGCCTGAGTGGCGCTATATAGCTCCAGTGACTTTACTTTACACTTTCACAACATCTGGGGCCAAGATTGAGCCAGTGCCACTTACTGGCACAGAAGAGCTATTCGAACGTTTCTGGTTCCACTCTGGTGCCTGGATATATTCAAAAGGTGAGGTTAATATGACGATAAATAGTGTATCCACCAGAAAGATTGTTGCAGAAGGGCAGTAACTTTTTGTTTGCTATGAGTTTGTATCCGCAAAGTCCCTTCCCATTAAAACTCTTTCATTTAGCAGAGCAGCACGCTCTGGTGTGCCTCCTTACCTCTCCATAAAAATGGCCATGACTTTTGCAGTGAGTTTAATGGGACGGTGCACTGACTACACAACCGATGCCTAAAAAATTCTAGTGTTATTACGAGGTAAGAAAAATGTGCACAGGTTATATCCTCGGGACCCGAGCCAGCTCATCATACAGGACAGTGAGAAGGCACTACACTTTGGTCAGATACATGAGATCCGACAATCTACACAGGCTGTTCACATCAGTAACCGACGCTTGCGCATGTTTGTTCAGACGTTGGGGATGGGAAACTCAGGGGCAAAGGCATAAAGTAACTATCCACCCATTTCATCTGAGGCGTATAATTTATGGAGCACAAATTCTGTCACTACAGGGTGTGACTGAAGACGTAGGCAAACAAGCCAACTCTTAGACAGGGGCGGGGTTTCATCCCCATAAACAATGTATTAAACTATTCTGTAGTGAATAGTTGGATACAAGTGCTTTCTGTCGGACATGGTGAGGTGTATGTCGAATTTCACATGGGATTTTCACATTCACAGAGACAAAAACACACACACTCACTTTATGTTTTGAATGCCTTTACAAATGCTGGTTGGCTTGAAGAAATAAAGTGTTTTAAGTAAGCAACACACTGCCAATTCCCATGCACTGCTTCTTTTATAATGTATCCCCCTCCCCACAAAAAAACAAAATCTTACTTACCACGCTACGCCCCTGCTCTTGAAATACTCCGTTTTTGGAATATTGGTCACCAGTTTGTCGTCCAAATCCCGCTTTTGTACTGAAAGGTTAAACCAGCTGAGCGTTTGCCTGGGTTGAACAGGGAGCCCAGGTCACTGTGGCCTGTACGACCCCATAAAATGATGCAACCTTACCAGGTAAAGCACGATGGGAGAGCGGTGTAACTTTCCAAAATGGAATAGTCCTGGTCTGCGTCTGCGGGCGTTCCGAAGAGGATATAGTCATCTAGAAGCCATACTTCCAGGGTATGTGGTCAGTGGGGCGGTAGAGGACGTGGCAGAGTAAGCGCACTACTTGCAGCAAACAGGGTCATGGCGACCTGTCCATTGATTCTTTTTTTGAGCAGCATATTCCTTCATACAATAATAGGGAGCCCTTTTGCCAGAAACGAGAAAAACGGGAAAATGTTGAGGGCGCCCTTTTGCCAGAAACGAGAAAAACGGGAAAATGTTGAGTGACTGAAGTTCAGGAGTATAAACTACATCTATTTTAGCTCCTTAACATTCTGTCATTTAAGTGTTACAGGGGGCCTACGTGTAGGCCGCTATTGTTGAAAGATTGGGGTTACACGAAGTAACTTTATGAAGATGAACAACTTATTGATTTGAAGTAGCACTTGGATATAAATAAGTCTGCTACTAAATGCAAGACTCTAAAATAATTGTAATTGTAGAGTCAATATTCCTTGGGCTAGGCTTTCAGGAAATACCACGAGGGCCAGTTTGTTTCTCTGAGACATCAAGTGGCCGTGTGACGCTGCCATTCCGGGCCACGTGCTTCTATAATTAAATACACCAGCACTGTGCTGCACCATGGTTACTTGGCTGCGGTCCTGATGGAAACACGGCCGAGTGACGCACGTGCCGCTGGTGACGAGGAAGGGCCCGGTCCCGAGACTGCTGAGCTATTCGTGGTGCGAACAGTACGTTCAAATAGCTCGTTGTCCCACCGAGGACGCTGGCTCTCTGTCCAAATGCGTGCCAGGCACCGCTCGTTTGATGCTGGTGGTGAAAAGGACGTGTCAGGCATCACTCGTGACAGAGGCCAGCTCCAAACGTTGATCTAGGCTCCATTTGTGACGCCAGAAAGGGAGTAAAAAGCATGTGGGACACCAAACATTGCTGTACGCACTACAGGCCAGATTTACTACAAAGTGCTGCACTAAAATTTGCACCATTGCGCTGCATCACTTTAGAAAGTAGGGATGCACTGTATTTACTAAAATAAGGCGCACCCCTGTGTTTCCCCTTGCGCCAGCACTAAATATATCTGCCAATGCTGGCATCCTTCCACCACAGTGCAAGGGTGTCTACGTTGAAGGGAATGATTGCTTATGTGAAGGAAGAGACACCTTCCTGCACACAATCATTCATGGCCTTTTGCTCCTTCTATGTGTGCTGCAGAATTCACAAACGGAAAAAGCAAAAACAAGGAGGAATACAAGTATTCTTCTTTGTTGTGCCATACTAACACCACCCCTGGGGTGGCGTTATTTTTTGGTGCAGCCACAGATTTGTGACTTCTTGTAAATCTGGGGCAGCATCAAAAGCAATTGTCCTTGCAGTGGATTGCCCACAGCAACACCTATTGCACGCCCCTCAAACTGCGTCAGATAGGCCTATATTTACAAGGTGGCATTAAGACACAAAAAGTGGCTTAGTGCCGCCTTGTAAATGTGGTGCACTGCACAGCGCCACCGGAGCATCACAAAAAGTGGCACAAGGGCCTTGTAAATCTGGCCCTAAATTTCCTTTGGTCAGATTTCAGGAATGGCTTGAATTTCTTGCTGTTCATCCTTTTTGGGTCGAGCATAGCAGCGCGCAAGCACTGCTCTTTTCTACTTGTTGTAATCTATTTGGTGGGCTTTAACCACACCCATCTCACGCCCATCACTTTCATTCGTTCATGGGCCTGCCTTTCAAAATTCCCTTGATTTTGTAGGGAAATGCTTTATGTTTGTCCTGCCTTGAGGCTGCTTTGTTACCGCCTTGGAGACTGACCCTATTACATAGAATATTACACTATCAACAAGATATCTTAGCGTGGCGCACTATTTTTTTTTTTTGCCTTGCCGCTTCGCGTTGGGTGGCGATATGTTGTTTCTTCCTTGTTTTGGGCATGCCGCTGTTTCTTTTTTAAATTATTTCATATATTTGTGAAAAAGGTTCACAGAGCGCAAACTCAATCAGAGAAGCGCTTTACATGAGTACGTGAAGTTTCATATACTGCACACTTGATCAGAGGCGCGCTTTACATAAGTAAAGTTTCATCTAGTGCAAACTCAATCTCAGGAGCGCTTTACATGACTAACACAAGTTTAGCGGTTGTAAATATACAAACTGGAGTAGTTACTACAGTACAAAACACAGAAATCCTCAACACGGCTCTCCCAATACTACAATATTCACTGCAGTCAGGAAAAGTTGCCCCATAATGCTCTGCAGACATTTCTTTTTCAAAACATTTTTGCCCATAACTCAGCCTGTGGTGGTCCTAGGACAATAGGACTACCATCAAAACGTTCAGCATGACAGGCTCTTTCTGTCTAGGTCATTCCTGGGTCCACACTAGGTTGGAGGGGTGCAAAATGGTAACCTCTCCCACCATTCAATGTCTTTTAAAGCTCTCCCATGGCTAGAATGTTTGTTTTACAGCTGGGAGTAGTTTGTATTTTAAGGGCATTTTTTGAAATAGTATGCAGTAGGTCTGTAAGGCTTCAAAATGTGTGAGGCACTACACCCTCTAGGGGCTACATATATAATTATACTCCATTATTTTCTGACAATCTGTTTTTTTATTGTTTGGCTCTCTATGGGCTGACTATATGGTTACACAATCATGTTTCTTACAAATGCTATCTTTATTATGGTGTCCTCTAGGGGTTGTTCTGAGCATTACAGTGAAGATATTACAAAATTTAAGCACTTGGGGAAACTCGCCCCATAATGCTTTGCAGGGCATTTTTTTTCCAAAACGTTTTTGCCCATAACTCAGCCTGTGGTGGTCCCACGACAATAGGACCACCATCAAAACGTTCAGCACAATGTACTCTTTGTGTCTAGGTCATCTCTGGGTCCCCACACTAGGTTGGGGGAGTGACAATAGTAACCTCTCCCACCATTTAATGACTTTGTAAGCTCTCTCATGGCTGAAACGTTTGTTTTACAGTTGAAAGTAGTTTGTATTTTAAGCATCTTCTTTCTAATAGTATTGCAGTAGGCCTGTTAGGCCTTAAAATGTGTAAGGCACTATGGGGGTCATTCCAACCCTGGCGGTCATCGACCGCCAGGGTGGATGACCACGGAAGCACCGCCAACAGGCTGGCGGTGCTTCCCTGCCCATTCTGACCGCGGCGGTAAAGCCGCGGTCAGAAAAGTGGATCCGGCGGTTTCCCGCCGGATTTCCCCTGTCTGGGCTGAATCTCCATGGCGGCGCTGCAAGCAGCGTCGCCATGGAGATTTCGACCCCCTTCCCGCCACCCTGTTTCTGGCGGTTTTTACCGGCAGGAACAGGATGGCGGGAACGGGTGTCGTGGGGCCCCCTAACAGGGCCCTAGCATGATTTTCACTGTCTGCATAGCAGACAGTGAAAATCCCGACGGGTGCAACTGCACCCGTCGCACCCCTGCGACGGGAGCCGGCTTCTATGTTGCAGGGCCTTTCGCGCTGGGCCGGCGGGCGCACCTTTGGCGGGCGCCCGCCGGCCCAGCGGGAAAGCCAGAATGGCCTCCGCGGTCTTTTGACCGCGGAGCGGCCAAATGGCGGCGACCGCATGGCGGGCGGCCACCGCCGCCCGCCGCGGTTACAATGACCGCCTATATCTCCTAGGGGCTATATATATGATTTCACTGCATTATTTTCTGACATTATGTTTTCATATTGTCAGGTCCTCTAGGAGCTGACTCTAAGGTAACAGGACCATGGCCCATTTTTATACTTTTTGACGCAAACCTGCTCTAATTAAGGGTTGCGTCAAAAAGAATAGCGCCGGCTTGCGCCATTCCAGTACCTCTGCAAGGCACCATATTTATAGAATGGTGCAATCCGTTGCAAGGGTGGGCTAGCGTCAAAACATTTACGTTAGCTGGGTGGGGTTGGCGGTATGGGAGATGGGTGTTTAGCACCAAAAAATTACGCTAGGCTGGTTAGAGTAAAAAAATATGACTCTAACTAGATTAACGTCATTTTATTGTGCTAAACCTACCATGCCACATGACTCCTGCCTTGGAAAAGGCAGGAGTCATGCCCACCACCCCAATGGTCAGCACAGGAGACAAGGGTTCCCTGGCATGGCCATTGCACCTGTGCCATGGAGGGGGCCCATTTCAGGGCCCCCATTGGCACTTTAAAAATTAAACAAAAAACTTCCCTGTGTTACCTGGGATTGGGTCCCACATCCTCCTCTGTCCCTCTGGTGGGGGTGGGGGTGTCCCTGGGACCTGGGGAGGGCACCTATGGGCTCTTTCCATGGTGTTCCACCATGGAAATGGGCCCGCAGGTCCCCTAACTCCTGCCCCGATCCAAGCTTAGCACCAGTATTTAGGTCCACCTCCCTCTCGTGCATGATTTTAGCATGGGGATAAATATGGCGCTAAGGCCATGAATCATTTTCTGCATGGAAACGCCTACCTTGCATCTTATTGGCGCAAGGCAGTTTTCCGCAGGCAACAAAAGACTTTAACTCCAATATTTTAGCGCTAGACATGTCTAGTGCCAAAATATAAATATGGAGTTAAGTTTGC
Source organism: Pleurodeles waltl (assembly GCF_031143425.1). Classification (NCBI taxonomy): domain Eukaryota; kingdom Metazoa; phylum Chordata; class Amphibia; order Caudata; family Salamandridae; genus Pleurodeles; species Pleurodeles waltl. The sequence goes on from NC_090443.1 coordinate 41,175,108, forward strand.
GCCAGATTTGCGTAAAAAAAATATGATGCAAATTTGGCGCAAACAGAGTATAAATATCGGCCCGTGTTTCTTAAATGCTATTTTTATTATGGTGTCCTCTGGGGGCTGTTCTGGGCATTACAGTCAAGCTACTACAATATTCACTGCCCTTGGGGAAACTTGACCCATAATGCTTTGCAGGGGATTTCTTTTTCAAAACATTTTTGCCCATAAAGCCTGTGACGGTCATAGGACAATACGACCATCAAAACGTCCAGAACGACACACTCTATCTGTCTAGGCCATCGCTGGGTCCCCACAGTAGCTTGGGGGTCTGTGGGGGTTGCAAAATAGTATTCTCTCCCACCATTTATTGCCTTTTCATGGTTGGAACTTTTGTTTTACAGCTGGAAGTACTTTGTATTTTAAGGACCTTCTTTGTAACAGTATTGTAATAGGCAAGCTAGGTCTCAAAATGTGTAAGGCACAACACCTTCAAGGGGCTACATATATGGTTACAATGCATTAATTTTTGCTATTCTGTTTTCATGTCATTGTGCCCTCTAGGGGCTGACTATATGGTTACATGATCATGTTTCTTACAAATGCTATTTTTATTAAAGTGTTCTGTAGGGGCTGTTCTGAGTTTTACAGTCAAGACACTACAGTGTTCTCTGCATTCGGAAACTCGCCCATAATGCTTTGCGAGGCATTTCTTTTACAAAACAGTTTTGCCCTTAACTCACAGCGCAATGTGTTCTTCCTGTTTAGTTCATCTCTGGGTCCCTACACTAGATTGCGGGGACCCCAAAATAATAATATAAAACAATAAAATAAGTAATGGAAATATTTTCATTTTTTGCTTCAGATAGAGGAAGAAGGTAAATGGAAGAGCTTTAGTTATATGTAGGGTCACTAGAACTTTGTGGCAGAGAGGACCAAATTATGCGGCAGGGTTGATCAATTTATATGACAAGAAAAGTCCAGTTATGCATTTACAACGCCAATAGCTCTAACTCAAGCAAATGCGAGACCTATTACATTGCTATGCTTGTTAGCCTTGTGTTTGCCTTCCAAGTTTATCCTTCACTCTCAGCCCTGCCAGCATCATGGGTTACAATAACACATTTTAAGATACTCCTTGCATTACCGTATGTCCTGTAATTGGTCAGGCAAATTAGGCTGATCTCTGCTGATAGCGCATTTGTTCAGAAAGTTATTATTTCCAAGTCCTGAACATTAGACTCTGTCCGTCTCTTTGTGGTAAACAACAATCATTGGGACTAGGCTGCCATATACCAAGTAATAAATGTAAACTTTCACATGTGTGTTTTCTGTTTCGTGATATTGTCTGGGAACACAGTCCTTTTCTCGTGCAACAAGCTTTGTGTGCCATGTCCCCACAGGAGACAGCAATGAAGGGACTCAACAGCTATCTCTGTGTGTCTTTCTGGGTGCCACTCCTGCTATAGATCAGTGAAGTGGCCTATGAGTGCTCCAGCCTATCGTGGTTAAAAAAGTAGCAGGCGAATCATCCATCCGTGTTCCTGCAGCCCTGGCTCCTGCTTCCTCCCATACCATGCGAAGCCATAAGTGTTGTGTCTTGGAATCTGCACGTGTCTCTGCGATAACTGGGCCTGCAGAAATGAGCTGTAGCTGCTACACAGGCCATAAAACAATTACAAAACTTTTAATGTGGCGAAGTTTGTTCCAAAGAGTGTTTCCACCTCTGTGGAAAAGAGGGAACATGGAATGGAGCAGATTGTAACCTGTATTGGTCCTGCATGTTCAGCTACAGGTTCTTTCAATTTGCTATTGGAGAACCAGGGCATACGAATGGAATATGTACCAGCCTGAAGGGAGGACATGTATTGATGCCACACTCAGGAACCTCAAGCACATCGGCCAAACAACCCCTTGCCATAACTGCCACTTTCAGCAATCCCTGTAAGCAACCAACAGCAATATGCATCCTGGGACTAGTAGTTTCACTTTTCCTATGTTAACAGATGCATATTGATGCTGGTGGCTGCAAACAGCAGAGGCTGGTGGCAGCAGAGGCAAACAGCAGAGGCTCATCATGACGCTGGCAGACATTGAGATTTGCTGAATGGAAAATGGGGCAGAATGTCAGAAGGGGGATGCTGCATGACTACGGATAGAGGGAATTAGGTAGGAGTCTGAATGGATGGAGCTCAGGGTTCTGCAGAAAGAGAGTGTTGCAGGAGCCTGCAGGGAGCAACAGGAAAATAGATGTTGGAGTTCTGGAAATGGAAGGCATGAGGGAAAGCTACAGTAACCAAGACAGGACGACTTTTCCAAGAAACTCAAAGAAGAGAGAGTACTACTGCACCCTAGAGAGAAACTCCGGAGCAGATAGTTAGGAAGTAAACCCAAAGTAACAAAGAGGGCGGGAACATTGAAAGATCATGAATAGATTTAGGCCCTGATTTATACTTTTTAGTCCAAAACTTCAATATTGCAGTTTTGCACCAAAAGGTTTAGCACTGGCTTGCACCATTTCGGAGCACCAGCCGGGCCCCATATTTATGGAATGGTGCAAGCCAGTGCAAAGGGTAGGCTAGCGTAAAAAAAAAATACGTTAGCTGGGTAGGGCTGGCAGTATGGAAGAAGGGGGTTTTGCACCAAAAAATGACGTTAGGCAGGTTAGAGTAAAACAAAAAACTCAAACCAGCCTAGTGTCATTTTCTGACACAAAACCATCCATACCACATGACTCCTGTCTTAAAAAAGACAGGAGTCATACCCACCACCCCAATGGCCAGCACAGGGGACCGGGGTACCCTGGGCATGGCCACAGCACCCAGGGCCATGTAGGGTGGCCCATTTCAGGGCCCTTAAGGGCACTTAAAAAAATATACTTACCTGTACTTACATATACTTACCTGGGATGGGGCCCCCATCCTCCGCTGTCCCTCTGGTGTGGGTGGGGGTGTCCCTGGGGCGGGCACCTGTGGGCTTATTCCATGGTGTTCCACCATGGAAATAGGCCCACAGGTCTCTCAACGCCTGCCTTAACCCAGGGGTTAAATAATGGTGCAAAGCAAGCTTTGCACCATTATTTGACCCTTCCTCCCCCCGTGCGTGATTTTAGCACAGGGGATAAATATAGCTCTAAGGCCACAGAGTCATTTTTTGCACAGGAACACCTATCTTGCATCTCATTAAGGCAAGGTAGGTGTAGCCGGTTGTCTTCCAACGCAGCTCTGGAAACCTCCGATTGGCTCTGTTTGCGCACTACAGAGGACAGCGTTCCCCGTTGCCATGACGACCAGGAGGCCGGCGCCTGCCCCATGAACCCGGATTTCCGAGTTCCGGGGAAATCAAATACTGAGGACGGACTAGAGCCCGGCGCGGAGGAGCAAGACGCGGAGGAACCGGCAGAAACGGAGAGCGGTGAACCGAAGGACAACGACAGAAGATCTGGGGACCCCGGCGTTCCCCGAGAAGCAGCGGACCCTGAGGAGCAGGAAAGGAGTGAGGACACGCTCAGTGGCCGCCACGTCCCAGGAGGGGCGTGGCTGACCAAGGTACGGTCCTTTCTAAAGGACAGCATACGGCTAAAACGGGAGAACGGTGGCAAGAGGGGAGAGGGTAGGGACAGTGCGAAGGGGGTTGGAGAAGGGAGCAGCTGGGAGGGGGCAGGGAGGTGACGGGAGAAGGAACGAACAGGGCATTAGAACCAATTTTAATATTGGTTGTAGATTTACCTTAAAGAGACCTTAAAAGTTTAAAGACATTCTACACGGCAAGACACAGAGGGGTGACTGTATTCACAAAATATCATTCCTGCCTTACCACACTCTCACCCGGGTTTTTTTTCTCTCTCTCTCTCTCTCTCTCTCTCTCTCCCCCTTCTTGTCTAACACTAGTTACGGTCTGTGTAAATACATACCCTGACTTACCTTCCCTTTCGTTCCTTTTCCGGTGCGTCTGGGAGTTTGACAGAAGATCGTCGCCAGTCAAGAGGGGAGCTGGGAAGAAAAGACGGGAGAGACACATTACGGGACAAAGGACACCAACGCACACTGTTAATAATATCAGAATCTATAAATAAATCCACCCTTTCACCCACCTGAGCCTCAGAGTCCTTCTTATTACCTACCCCACTGTAACAATGGTGTCAGAAGTGGGATTTTGAAAGGTGATACGAAGGAGACACGGAAAACATGGGGGAAAAGCCCACCCTGGAGGACATGATCCAGCAACTAGCCGAGGGGCAAAGGCACCTTCAGCTAGTATGGGAGGCGCACCAGAGAGAGGCGAAGGAAGATCGGGAAGCCTTACAGAGCGCACTAAAGAGCCAAGCCACCATCATGGCCAATAACCAATTAGTGCACGAGATGGCTCTACAGAAGCTGACGGATACCATCGCAGTGAGTAAAGTGCACCCCAATGTCCCTAGCTCTGTCCTTCAGAAATTCCAAGATGGAGAGGATCCAGACGCGTTCTTCACGAACTTTGAACGGGCGGCCTCCTCTGCCCAATGGCCAGAAGAACGTTGGGGACAGTACATTGCACCGCTTTTAACCGGCATTCTACAAACGGCTTACCAAGCCGCCAACCCGGGAGGCACCACGCCCTACAAAGAGATTAAAAGAAGTATATTAGAAAGGGTAGGCCATGACTCCGAATATTATAGGTTGAGATTTCGGAAGATCAAGTGGGGACAGACCGAGGACCCCTGGACCTTCTATTTTAAAGTCAAAGACCTCGGGTTGAAGTGGTTAGGACCTCTGGGAACGGAGAGGGAGGATGTAATCAAGGCAGTAATATTGGAACAATATCTGGAATCTCTTCCCTCATCCACCCGGAGTTGGATAAGACAGCACCCAAATGTGAACACAGACATGGCGGTAGATTTGGCTTGTGCCTACCATAGGTCAGTCGATTTAAAAAACCCCAGCCCTAAGATAACAACCAAACCGACTACTATACCCTTCAAGTCCTTTCCCCGAAGATCTCCAGAAGAGATAGGACCTGGCCGCAGCGGAGATATCCCTCCCATGCAACAACCACAATGTTACAGCTGTGGGGAGTGAGGCCACATAGCCAGACTGTGCCCGAGAAAGGGAGAAAGAGCGGAGCCCATGGAAATCAGGGTCACTAGGGGGAGGGTCTTGTGTACCGGTAAGGGTAATCCCAAGTACAAACAAACCATTAAAATAAATGGACGAGTTATCCTGGCTCTCATAGACTCGGGGTGCAGTCAATCGGTGGTGCGAGCAGAGATATTAAATTCCTCAGACCAACATACCAATCAATGGGTGTCCATCTGTTGCATCCACGGGGACAAAAACAACTACCCTTTGGCACTAGTTCAAGTAGAATGGGAAGAGAATCAGGACCTCCTACCGGTTGGGGTCATGGACCGATTAGTAGAAGAGTGTATTCTGGGAACAGACTATATACGGTTCTCTGAGCTTTTAGACAAGGTCAAGTATCGCACCCTGTCCACCGACTGGTGGACAGAAGCACCCTTTCATAACAGCCACATCGAAAATAACCCATGTCGCATCAGACTGACGAGACGAGAAAAGAGACAAGCAAAACAAAAATATCTGGCCACTGGACAAGGAAAGGTCACAGAGAAAGTAGTGGCCAATATCATCACTCCTTCACCATCATTTCGAGCTAGTCAACGAGAAGACCCAACACTATATCATGCGTGGAGGACCGCAAAATCCGAATCCACGAATGAGGTGGGTCCCTACTTTCTTATCCAAAATAACCTCCTATATAGGGTCATAAAATCCAACAACATTGAAAAGAAACAACTAGTAGTACCAGAACCATACCGCGTACAGGTCCTTTTTTTGGCACACAACCAACCAGGGGGGGGCACTATGGCAGGGAAAAGACCGAGGAATACCTACTAAGAAGGTTTTATTGGCCCGGGGTCTATGGCCAACTCAGAAGATATTGTGCACAATGCCCTCGGTGTCAACTGATCGATCCCGGACCCCACAGGAAAGCCCCACTTCAACCCCTTCCTATAATTGATATTCCCTTCTCCCGGGTCGGTATGGATCTGGTAGGTCCCCTATTACCCTCCACCAAGGGATACACATATATATTGGTCTTAGTTGATTATGCTACGAGGTATCCCGAAGCCATTCCCCTCTCTAGCATGACCACTAAGGCAGTGGCACAAGCGATGATCACTTTCTTTTCAAGAGTGGGATTTCCTCAGGAAATCCTGACGGACCAGGGAACACCTTTTATGTCCGCCCTAATGAACCATATCTGTAAGATCCTTGGGATCAAGCAATTAAAAACCTCGGTTTATCATCCACAAATGGATGGCCTAGTCGAACGCTACAACCGTACTATCAAGACACTACTCCGGAAGACAGTCTCTGAGACGGGATTGGGACCAGAAACTCCCTCTAGTCCTATATGCCATAAGGACCCACGAGCAGGCTTCCACCGGACACAGCCCCTTTGAACTGGTCTTCGGGAGACAACCTCGCAATCTCTTAGACATGGCAGCAGAACTGTATGAAGAAGAGGGCGGGGGGGAGAGAGCCCTGTTAGAATATGTACACAAATTAAAACCTCAGCTCCAGTCTGTGTGGGAAGATGTCCGTAAACACTTAGAAAAAGCCCAAATCAATCAAAAGAAATATTATGATCAAGGAGCCAGAACCTACTCCTTTCAACCAAACGACAGAGTCCTAATATTAAGGCTCTGTTCTGATAACAAACTCTTAGCCAGGTGGCAAGGCCCATACACCATCTTAAAACCCATATCCGCAGTCACATACCTGATTGAGCTGTCCCAACACCCCAAAAGAACACAGATATATCACTTCAACTTATTTAAAAAATGGGAAGAACCCAATGAGACCACAACAACGGCAGCTACAGGGTTTTTAGTAACCCCTGAGAACCCCCTAGGAATAGAACTATTTCCTACAAATCAGGAGGAGATAAAGGAAACTCCACACATCAATACCGATCTTACAGAGGGCCAGAAGACCCAGCTTGTGGGTTTATTAAAAACACATCAAAAGTTATTTTCAGGAAGCCCCGGAAGAACCAATATAATCCAGCATCACATCAGGACCCCTGAGGGACAAACGATACGATTAAGACCCTACCGTATCCCTGAGGCCCATAGACACCTCATTGAAGAGGAAGTACAAAAAATGCTAAAATTAAACGTTATAGAGCCTTCAACTAGCCCGTGGTGCTCCCCAGTGGTCATAGTGCCAAAACCCGACGGATCCATTCGTTTTTGCATTGACTTCCGTCGACTGAACGAAATATCCCTATTTGACACCTATCCCATACCCCGAGTTGACGATTTACTAGAGAAGTTGGGGAAAGCACGATATATGTCAACCCTAGACCTAACAAAAGGATATTGGCAAATTCCTCTCGCACCCGCAGATAAGGAGAAAACAGCGTTTTCCACTCAGTCAGGGTTCTATCACTTTACAGTTCTTCCTTTCGGCCTACACGGGGCTCCTGCCACGTTCCAACGATTAATGGACCATCTGCTAAAACCATTCCAATCTTTTTCCGCAGCATATTTAGATGATATTGTAATATTCAGCAATACATGGGAAGAACATCTAAAACACCTACATAACATCTTCCACACCTTGCATCAGGCTGGCCTCACGGTCAATCCTAAGAAGTGAAATCTCGGGAACAATAACATTGCATACCTAGGATACTTCATAGGAGAGGGTCAGTTACGTCCACAAAAAAATAAGGTGGAAGCCATCCTACAGGTGCCCATTCCCACTATTAAGAAAGGGCTGCGTTCCTTTTTGGGACTCGTAGGATATTATCGTCGTTTTATTCCCCAATATTCAACGTTAGCCGCTCCCCTCACTGATTTCTCGTTAAGAAACAATACCCGTCGAAATTACCTCCCTTCTCAGATACACAGTTATCCAGTTTTCACCAATTAAAGAATTCCCTCACTACTGAACCAGTCTTGCGATGTCCTGACTTTTCCAAAACGTTCCATCTATACACGGATGCTTCCAATGTTGGGCTAGGGGCAGTGCTCATGCAACCAGGCGAGGAGGGACATGACCACCCTATTGTTTACATCAGTAGGAAGTTGCTGCCCCGGGAATGTAATTATCCCGTTATCGAACGGGAATGCTTAGCTATTAAGTGGGCAGTGGATAGCCTGAAATATTATCTACTGGGGCGCCCTTTTGTACTGTTCACGGACCATGCCCCCTTAACTTGGTTGGCTTCGCATAAAGACTCCAACTCCCGGGTGCTTCGCTGGTTTATGGAACTCCAGCCTTTTTCCTTTCAGATCCGACATATTCCGGGTTCTCAGCAAGGTCCAGCCGACTTTCTGTCCCGTTTTCCGGATCCTGCGGTACTGTATCAGTCCCGATCTTGGGATTGGGTGTGTAGCCGGTTGTCTTCCAACGCGGCTCTGGAAACCTCCGATTGGCGCTGTTCGCGCACTACAGAGGACAGCGTTCCCCGTTGCCATGACAACCAGGAGGCCGGCGCCTGCCCCATGAACCCGGATTTCCGGGTTCCGGGGAAATCAATACTGAGGACGGACTAGAGCCCAGAGAGCGGTGAACTGAAGGACAACAACCGAAGATTTGGGGACCCCGGCGTTCCCCGAGAAGCAGCGGACCCTGAGGAGCAGGAAAGGAGTGAGGACACGCTCAGAGGCTGCCACGTCCCAGGAGGGGCGTGGCTGACCAAGGTACGGTCCTTTCTAAAGGACAGCATATGGCTAAAACGGGAGAACGGTGGCAAGAGGGGAGAGGGTAGGGACAGTGTGGAGGGGGTTGGAGAAGGGAGCAGCTGGGAGGGGGCAGGGAGGTGACGGGAGAAGGAACGAACAGGGCATTAGAACCAGTTTTAATATTGGTTGTAGATTTACCTTAAAGAGACCTTAAAAGTTTAAAGACATTCTACACGGCAAGACACAGAGTGGTGACTGTATTCACAAAATATCATTCCTGCCTTACCACACTCTCACCCGTTTTTTTTTTCTCTCTCTCTCTCTCTCTCTCTCTCTCTCTCTGTCCCCCTTCTTGTCTAACACTAGTTACGGTCTGTGTAAATACATACCCTGACTTACCTTCCCTTTCGTTCCTTTTCCGGTGCGTCTGGGAGTTTGACAGAAGATCGTCGCCAGTCAAGAGGGGAGCTGGGAAGAAAAGACGGGAGAGACACATTACGGGACAAAGGACACCAACGCACACTGTTAATAATATCAGAATCTATAAATAAATCCACCCTTTCACCCACCTGAGCCTCAGAGTCCTTCTTATCACCTACCCCACTGTAACAGTAGGTTTCCAAGTCCAAAAAATGACTAACTCTGTAAATTTGGCGCTAGACGGATCTAGCGCCAAAGTATAAAAATGGAGTTAGTTTTGCACTGAATTAGAGTTTTAAAAAATTACGCTAATTCGGTGCAAACATAGTATAAATATGCTCCTTATTCTTCACCAGCATAATAAGTACAAGTGGTCCTCCATGTGAGCATTCAAGGTTTATTGTACCTAAAGTATGACGTGAGCCCCAGGTGCATTAGTATTGTATAGAAAGCCACCTTATCTTCAGAAAATCCCTGAAGATTTCCAGTTTAGTTAGTGTTTGGTCTGATTCAGCCTCTTTCTTGTTTCTAGGGAGAAGAACGGGGTAAAACACTCAAGGAGGTTCCAGCAGCATAAAGTCTTCTTGGTGAATGTGTGCTAAACAAATCAATCAATCTAATCTTATGCTTTCAAATTTTGATCACTGGAAGATCCATAGAAGAGTCAAATGACTAATGAGCCTGTATGGAGGCTGCCTTATGGAACCGAGACAAAAGAGGAGCATTGAGATTGCTACTGTCTAGGTGTCCTAGAACAAGAACCAATGACTAGCAGTGCCTGGGATGAAATGACTGGTGCTCATTCTGTTGCTCATTAGGACAGGTGCAATCCCCATACTGGGTTGTTCTTAGAAAACAAATATCCCTACTCAGTCTTTACTCTGCATAGATTACCTTAATACAGTAGTAATGTGGATTGTCCCTGTATATGTAATGCTAACAACCTTGGTTATCAGAGTTTGTATCACTGTTGTAACTTCCAAGACAGCAGTTAAAAAAAAAAAAGGAGTCATGCACTGACCCTAAACCTAAAATCCAGTTCCTAACGGGAACTGGTAAAGCCTTGAAGGCCCAACACAACAATTTTGGTCAGAAGTATTTCTTAGGGTGAACCTTTGCTAGAAGTGGCCTTACCTCAGTCTGGTCTAGGACAAGACTACTGGAGGAGCCTTGCAGCTGGTACCTGGGGAGAAAAGAGGAGCCGATTTGTTCTGAAAGGCAGGAGTTGAATTGCTCCTACAATGAAGGAAGTTGTTATTGACCTGGGTAGCTCTCCAGAGCAACAAACTGACTACAGAATCTGAACGGAGAACACCATCAGAAACAAAGACCACTCTTGAGGTCTCAGATCGCTGCATGCCAACTGGATGCACTTTGAATTTTTTTTCATTTACTACATCATGGGGTATTTAACCTATGCTAACCTCTTGCGGATTGTTGCAGCAATGACATAATCTGGAAAACCCAGGGGAATTAAGTCTGATTCTGAGGGACTACCACCTTTTCGCTGTGTTGCTCGTTATTCTTTTTACTCACTTGTTAATACAAGTCATTCTTCTTTAAAGGTAAAACACTAGTTGGACCTTAAGGATCAAATTTATCACGGTTTTGTGTCTTCTTTGCACCACCAAAGGGGTGGCAAGGGTGAAGCAAAACCTAAGTGAGATTTATGAAGCCGTGCAAGGCCACTTGTGTGGCTATTTGTAGCTTGATAATCTGGATTAATGTAAGGCAGCACAAATCACTGCCTTGAGTTACTCTGCCCCAGTGAGGCGTTCCATGGGTGGAGTGTGGGTGGTCCCATGCGTCCACCTGTGGAATTTTAGAGCATTTCCAGATTTACCAACACTGGTAAGCCTGGGAATACGTCAAAATACTACACCTTCCCAGGGGAGGAGCAATGAGGAGAAATATCTTTAGAAAGAGGAAAGAGGAAATGCCTTTGAGGGTTGTTTTTGTGCAGGAAGGTGACCTTTTATGCACAAAAACAATCATGCCTGCAACACGTGCACCCTTGCACCTTGGTGCAAGGGTGCTATAGTTGGCACAAGGCAGCACATTGTGCGTCAGCACAAGGAAAGGACAGGAATTCCCTTTTCCGTTGACACAGCGCAGCATGGTGACTTGCTGCACTGCCCTGCATGAAATAATGATGAATCTGCCCAAAGTCTGAGCTTAGTTTACTGTGTTATGTTCTATCTGAGTTTAAAATCCTTGCCCCCCAAGAATAGCCCAAGACTGCTAGTCAGTCAAGTGCATACAGGAAGTAAATTATATAGGTGAGTAATACGTTATAAGCTAGAATACCTGCCAGACGAAGCATTACCAAAGAGAAGTATCTTGTTCTTCTGATGGACACTTCTTCCAACAGATTCCATATATTACGAATGAGCCCCATCCAGTACCCATTGTGGTGGGACTAAGCAGTGCAAATCAAACCGGGAAGTCATGCATGCTGCCCTGGCAAAGTAGCTATTGCTTCTAGTGGAGTGAAGACCATGTTGTAGCCCTGCACATTTCAGCCACCGGACATACCTGTAGGCAATGTTGTGGAAGACAGCATCACCATAGTGTGAATGAGCCCAAATTCCTTCAAGATGCTTCGTCTTCACCAAAGCATAGCAAATTCTAATGCAAAGAGTGAAGAATGCAAATTGCTGTGCATTGTTACAGCCTTACCCTTCCCAGCACCAGTAAAACCAAGGAAAAGTTGGTCTCCACCATGTCTGGTCTCATCCTTTTGACACAGAACACGATTGATCTTTTAGGATTCCCCCTTTGCAGTAGCATTTCCTTCTCCTCCTTATAAGCTGGTGAAGTCGAGATCAGAAAGATGGAAGAGTGACCAACTGTCCCATTTGTAAAACAAATGAACCCTTCGGAAATAGGAATGGCAAGTGTACAGGATAAAGGTGTCCAGTTAAAACATATTACTTGTGTCTCCACATTCACTCCATTGTCCAATAACATAAAAATGTTTATTATCAAACAATGGTCGATATTGGAGAGTGGGGGAATTGAAATCCCAAAACCATTATTTGCCTTCAAACGTACCGCTAATATCAAAGACATGGTAGTCTACACTCGTCCACGTGTTTCCCAGGACACTCCAACTCAGAAAACATTGTGGGACCTCCCTCCAGTTGAAGGACACCATCCCTGTGGTAACTGTAATGTCTGTACATTAACTATACGAATAACGTCACTTGACCTAGACCCTATTGGTAGGTGGCGTTTGAAAAAACACACCAACTGTAACTCTAAGAATTGCATCTACGTGATTACTTGCCCCTGTGAATTACGTTATATTGGGATGACTACACGACCAGTCAAGATACGCATCAATGAACACAGGAGCAGTATTAGATGCCGCCGGGTGACCACTAAACTCTGTGCGCATTTCTTAGATACTTCACATACTCCGGATGACCTTTGGTGGGTTATTTTGGAGGGCCCCCAAGTTCGACCAAATGACCCGGACTTTCTTTTTAGAACTGAACAGCGCTGGGTCTTCAAACTAGGGACCTCTATATGGGGGTTGAACGACGAAATACCATGGACCACGCTGTCTTCTTAGTTGATACGCCTCATGGCCCTTCCAATTAATTTTTTCAGGTGTTCAACCACTGTTTATTTGAACCTGGAAAGGTCCTGCGTAAATTCAAATCTTCATTGCTATTACAATACTATCTAGTTAGAGTGGACAGCACTTTTTTGACGTTTATAAACAAGTCTATTTACTTTACGACGAGTTCAATTTACTTTATTTTGTTTTAATACATATACTTTTAACATCTACCATAGTAAAGGCATTGTAGGAATAAGCAGTGACATCGGCCCTTTAAATTAGGACTGAGTCAGTTTTTTAATGACAATCACCGTCGGAACGCGCGCGAGCCGGAATTCACTTCCGGGTTCTCACCGCACTCATTACAGCTCCGACGAGCGCCCAGTTACTTTGAACCGGGAACGCTGTCAGGAGGGTAGGTGAATTGACCTACACACGCGGCATGACCGTAAGTTTTTTTGACTATTAAGACCGTTTGTTTTTTTTACTATTAACCCGTTGAATGCGGGCGTCGGCCACTGGCCGACGCCCACACTCCCTCCCTGGTGCGGGTCACGACCAGTGGCCGACACCAGGGAGGGGGTTAAAAATCCTCCGGTGCAATGCACCGGAGGATTTTTTTATTTTTTTTTTTCACCGTAGGAGACGCGGAAGAGCTTCCGCGTCTCCATCCCACCCCGCTCCCGCCCCCTTATGACGTCAGCGCGCCGCGAGGCCAGGAAACGCCCCTAGGCACCAGGGATCTTCTTTGGGGGGGTCGGCCCCCTCGTAAAAGGGCCACCCCCCCCCGGCAATATTTAAATTATTGACACTGTTTTGGGGGGCGATCGCGCCCCCCACAAAAAAAAAAAAAAAAAATGGCGGGGTCGGCCCTTGGAACACGGGCCGACCCCAGGGGAAAAAACAAAAAAAAACAAATTGTTGGTGGTCAGCCCTTAGGGTGACCATCAATGGGGCCATTTTTTTTTTTATACATGTGTGCTTTGCGAGGGCAAGCACACATGTATAAAAAGAAAAAGATTTGTGACATGAGTCTCATATATATGTGTATATATGTATACACATATATATATCTATATAGATATATATATCTATATAGATATATATATATATATATATAGATAGATATATATATTTTTTTCAGGACAAGCATTGCAGCGTCCATGTGCTGCTTTTCTGACTTGTTGGTGTGTATCTGGGCTTCTAACAACGCCCACCTCACGCCCATCACTACCACTCCTTTGATGGCATTGGAAAATGATTTACCTTTGTCCCTCCTTGGGGAGGTTTTGCTACCGCCTTGGCCATCGCCCCTGGTACATGGCTAATTGCACTTTTGCTGTTACGTTTAACTGCGAGCGAACTTCTTTTCCTTTTGTGTAACTCTTCACATGATGCTCATGGTGGCCATGGCGCTGTGAACCGGCTCTCTTATGTGAAAGAGTTTAACTTTAAATTATCAATTTATGTGTTAAGAAAAGTTGGGTTAGGAGTTTATAACGCTAATAGCTCTAACTCGAGCAGATGCAAGACCCATTGCATTGTAAATGCTTGTTATTCTTGTGTGTGTTGTTTTATAATGGTGAACAATTTCACCGCACTCCACGAGGACCGTGATCAAGACTCCTTGGTGAGTTGAAACACGTTGGTGGTTATTGACTGCAATAAAATACACGTTTATTTGTACTTCATGGAGTGCGGTGAAATTTTTCGGCATTAGATAATTTCTAGATTGGTCTTCCCTGTCACTGGGCACCGGCAGTGGAGTGTGCCGCCCAGCAACCCTTCAACCACTTTGTTTCTAAACATATAAATATATATATATTATTATATATATATATATATATATATATATATATATACACAATATGCATGCATGCATGTCTTTTCTGTAGTGGCAGTTTTGCTGGATAGTACTGAGGGAATTAGAAGAGGAGGTAATGGGAGGCAGAGCACCAAAAATGACTGTTGCACAGGGTGTGTGGTAAGGTGAAGTAATACATTCTTTTTTTGTTTTTTTCAGTGTTTTCAGAGAATCTGCAGAATTGGAGAAGAAGCGAAGGTAAGGTGACGACATTTCCTGTTGTACACAACAAACATACCAACAAGCAATTTTGTGACTATCTGCCTTCTACGTAGGATAGTAATTTAGAGGGACAGTTTAGCCAGTTGCAGAGATGGCGTCTCGTTGGATGACTGCTGATCAAGCCCTAGCTCGGGTTATGGAGGACAGTTCTGATGTAGGCTCAGAGACTGAGACAGCAGACACTGAGACAGCATCTGAGGGAGAGGACAATGGGGCAGATTCTGGGAGTGATTTTTCAGTCGGCGGAGTCCCATCTGACGACACCTCTTCCAGTGAGTCTGAAGGAGACAATGACGACATCCGTGCTGTCCCTTCGCAAGCACATTCTGGGCAGCGGGACCACATTGGGTTAGCCGAACCCAGAGAGCACGTGCTTGCTGCCGCAAGCACAGAACGAGTGCTCTCTTGGCAGCCCCCCTGTTTGGTTCAGCCCCAAATTCCACCTTTTACTGGTGACGCTGCATGTAAAGTCGATACAGCTAACTTTTTGCCAGTCGACTACATCTATCTGTTTTTGGATGTTGACTTTCTTCAGAAAGTTGTGCAGCAAACAAATTTGCGTGCAGACCAATTTCTGAGGGAGCGCGGAGGCACTCTAGGGCCCCGTTCTAGGGCACGCCAGTGGACTCCCACTTCGCTGGCGGAGTTGAAGATATTTTTGGGCCTTACCCTCAAAATGGGGTTAGTACAGAAACCCACCTTGCAGTCCTACTGGACGACTCGCACGGTTTGGGTAACTCCCATCTTCGCACCATACATGAGCAGAGATCGTTTTTTGCTACTGCAGCGCATGCTGCATTTCAATGACAATTCTGCTGCATTGCCCCGGGACCATCCAGATCATGACAGGTTGTTCAAAATTCGGCCTGTCGTGGAACATTTGTCTGCCAGGTTTCCAGAGATCTATACTCCTGGAAAGAATATAGCAGTCGATGAGTCCTTGATCCTGTACAAAGGACGGCTGCTTTTCAGACAGTACATTGCGAGCAAAAGAGCTCGCTATGGCATAAAGCTGTACATGCTGTGTGAGAGCTCTACTGGCTATGTGTACAGCCTGAGAGTGTATACAGGGAAGGATTCTACCCTAAACCCTGTAGGTTGCCCTCCCGCGTTAGGGGTCACAGGTAAGATTGTATGGGAACTTGTCCAGCCACTTCTTCACAAAGGTTATAACCTTTATGTGGACAATTTCTATACAGGAGTAGAGCTGTTCAGTGAGCTCTACAAAGCTGGCACTGTGGCCTGCGGTACAGTTCGTTGTAACCGCAAAGGATTCCCGCGGGAGCTTGTTTGCAAGAAGCTCCAGAAATCACAGAGTACTGAATTGCGTTCTAACGAACTGCTCGCAGTCAAGTTCCTAGATAGACGTGATGTATACGTGCTCACTACAATTCATGATGAGAGCACTTCTCCCATCACGGTTTGGGGTCAGATGGCCGAAGTCCACAAGCCCATCTGTATACTCGATTACAATAAGTACATGGGTGGAGTGGACAAGAACGACCAGGTTCTTCAACCATACAATGCGTGTCGTAAAACTCGCACTTGGTACAAGAAACTGTTTACCCACCTGATTCAGATGGCAACATATAATGCGTATGTTGTTTACCGTCAGACAACAACAGGAAGACTCATGACTTTCCTTGACTTCCAGTTGTCTGTAATTGAAAGCCTCACTGCTGTTACTGAAGAAGCAGCAGCCTCCACCTCATATGTTCTGGAGGATGTGGCAAGGCTGCAGGAGCGACACTTTGCTGATCGCATACCTAAAACACCCAAAAAGGATCGCCCATGTCGTCGCTGTAAAGTGTGCTCAAAGCATGGAAAGCGGCAGGAGAATCGGTATTACTGTCCCCAGTGTCCATCACAACCAGGCCTCTGTATCCCTACTTGCTTTACGCTGTATCATACTAAAGCAAAGTTCTGGGAAATCGACTGAGGTTGAGCTGCTGTTGGGTAATCCTTTCAGTGGCAGTGCATGGATACCGAACGTCCATGGGCCACTGCTTCGTTAGGCAAGGAGCCACAGAATTTTACTTCATCATGGACTTCCTTTTGGCGTGGTCGGTGTTCTGTTCAATTAACATGCATTTTCTTCCCCCTACTGCATATACTAGTAGACAGAACATATGCCACATTGCCACGGAGTACCCTTTCTTCACCTGCATGTCTTCCTTACTTTCAACGGTAGATATGCTCTCTCAGTTCGAGAAATCACTTTGTAGGGCATACTTGGAAGCCCCCAACTTGCTTCCACAAACTAGTATAGGTTCACTTGGCTATTATACAGGATTAGCCAGGACTCTGATGAGAACAGAGACATGGATGGGTAAGGAAAGCTTATGGTAGGAGTGCCTTCACAGGGTTATTGCACAGGTAGAAGGCAGATAGTAAAGGTAGTACAGATGTACATCATCTACACCTATGGATTCAAACCCATTGGTGCCATCCCAGCACTAAAGGAGAATGACTTGTATAGGTCAGTGTTTGACCTGCTTTTCATGTTCATCCTCCATCAGAACTTAGTAGATGTTCAGTTTGCTGTATAAGTGCATTATAGTCACATCACTGCACATAATGTTGGCTGGGACATATGCTACGTTCTCATGGACTCCCCTATGTACCAAACACTACCCTTTTCCATAGCCTATGACCTTCTCTTTAGGGAACATCATGAGAAATCCCCAGCATGTCTCCCTTAGTTTCAAAGGTAGATATGCTCACTCAGTTCGAGGAATCGCTTTGTACGGCATACTCGGACACCCCCAACTTGCATCCACAAACTGGAAGGAGTTGGATTTAGCACAGAGATTGCGCTAAAGGCGCATGAAAAACATGTCTTCCTGAGCCTCAGGTGGCTGTCACAGGAGTCATTAGTAAAGGTTTGTTACGCATGCATTTGGTAATGTTAAGGAAGAAGGAGGCAGGTAGCCTATGACCTTCTCTTTAGGTAACAGCATGAGAAATCCCCAGCATGTCTCCCTTAGTTTCAAAGGTAGATATGCTCACTCAGTTCGAGGAATCGCTTTGTACGGCATACTCGGACACCCCCAACTTGCATCCACAAACTGGAAGGAGTTGGATTTAGCACAGAGAGTGCGCTAAAGGCGCATGAAAAACATGTCTTCCTGAGCCTCAGGTGGCTGTCACAGGAGTCATTAGTAAAGGTTTGTTACGCATGCATTTGGTAATGTTAAGGAAGAAGGAGGCAGTTACTTGACAGGTGGTAAAATGTAGTCAAACTTATTCCGTTCTGTGGCGTGTGAATGTGATGGGCCCTTGTCTGGCAGCGGTAAGTTAATGTGAGTGGAGTGATTGATTGGATTGGGCCCGTGGCTGGCGATATGAAAGGGTTGTTTGTTGTGCGTGAATGGCGTGTGAATGGACCATAAAGAGGTTGGTGCCTGGACGCGGCTTTATGGCCCACCTTCAGAAGGCTTGGTTTCAACATTCAGATACTTTGATAAGTAATCATGCTTTAAAACCATCATTTCTGGAGGTGCTAAAACCAACCAGTGTGAGTGGTGGGTTAACTTTAACAAACTAGTACCAGGGGAGACCAAGGGTGCAGGACTTGCATGGCTCTCACCAGTTTTCCTTCACCCAGAATCCCCTTGAAATTACATTATGTGCTTAAAAAACACATTTTCCTTGCATTCCAATGAGCAGAAGTCCAGGGATCTGCAGGGATCCTCAAAATTCCTACCACCCAGTGTTTCCCCACTTGTCCTGATAAAAACACAACCCCGCTTGTGTGCCTGCGCCTAGTGCCTGCTTCAGGAATGAATCACTCCAGGGTTAACAGTAGACCTCAAGCAAGGACTACCATTGACCCTTGTGTGATCCATTCCTGTCGCGGGCGCTAGGCCTACCCACACAAGTGAGGTATCATTTTTATCGGGAGACTTGGGGGGACGCTGGGTGGAAGGAAATTTGAGGCTCCTCTCAGATTCCAGAACTTTCTGTCACCGAAATGTGAGGAAAACTTGTTTTTTTAGCCACTTTTTGAGGTTTGCAAAGGATTCTGGGTAACAGAACCTGGTCAGAGCCCCGCGAGTCACCCCATCTTGGATTCCCCTAGGTCTCTAGTTTTCAAAAATGTACAGTTTTGGTAGGTTTCCCTAGGTGCCGGCTGAGCTAGAGGCCAAAATCTACAGGTAGGCACTTTGCAAAAAACAGCTCTGTTTTCTGTGATGTGTCCACGTTGTGTTTTGGGGCATTTCCTGTCGCGGGCGCTAGGCCTACCCACACAAGTGAGGTATCATTTTTATCGGGAGACTTGGGGGGACGCTGGGTGGAAGGAAATTTGAGGCTCCTCGCAGATTCCAGAACTTTCTGTCACCGAAATGTGAGGAAAACTTGTTTTTTTAGCCACTTTTTGAGGTTTGCAAAGGATTCTGGGTAACAGAACCTGGTCAGAGCCCCGCGAGTCACCCCATCTTGGATTCCCCTAGGTCTCTAGTTTTCAAAAATGTACAGGTTTGGTAGGTTTCCCTAGGTGCCGGCTGAGCTAGAGGCCAAAATCTACAGGTAGGCACTTTGCAAAAAACAGCTCTGTTTTCTGTGATGTGTCCACGTTGTGTTTTGGGGCATTTCCTGTCGCGGGCGCTAGGCCTACCCACACAAGTGAGGTATCATTTTTATCGGGAGACTTGGGGGGACGCTGGGCAGAAGGAAATTTGAGGCTCCTCTCAGATTCCAGAACTTTCTGTCACCGAAATGTGAGGAAAACTTGTTTTTTTAGCCACTTTTTGAGGTTTGCAAAGGATTCTGGGTAACAGAACCTGGTCAGAGCCCCGCGAGTCACCCCATCTTGGATTCCCCTAGGTCTCTAGTTTTCAAAAATGTACAGGTTTGGTAGGTTTCCCTAGGTGCCGGCTGAGCTAGAGGCCAAAATCTACAGGTAGGCACTTTGCAAAAAACAGCTCTGTTTTCTGTGATGTGTCCACGTTGTGTTTTGGGCCATTTCCTGTCGCGGGCGCTAGGCCTACCCACACAAGTGAGGTATCATTTTTATCGGGAGACTTAGGGGGACGCTGGGTGGAAGGAAATTTGAGGCTCCTCTCAGATTCCAGAACTTTCTGTCACCGAAATGTGAGGAAAACTTGTTTTTTTAGCCACTTTTTGAGGTTTGCAAAGGATTCTGGGTAACAGAACCTGGTCAGAGCCCCGCGAGTCACCCCATCTTGGATTCCCCTAGGTCTCTAGTTTTCAAAAATGTACAGGTTTGGTAGGTTTCCCTAGGTGCCGGCTGAGCTAGAGGCCAAAATCTACAGGTAGGCACTTTGCAAAAAACAGCTCTGTTTTCTGTGATGTGTCCACGTTGTGTTTTGGGGCATTTCCTGTCGCGGGCGCTAGGCCTATCCACACAAGTGAGGTATCATTTTTATCAGGAGACTTGGGGGGACACTGGGTGGAAGGAAATTTGAGGCTCCTCTCAGATTCCAGAACTTTCTGTCATCGAAATGTGAGGAAAACTTGTTTTTTTAGCCACTTTTTGAGGTTTGCAAAGGATTCTGGGTAACAGAACCTGGTCAGAGCCCCGCGAGTCACCCCATCTTGGATTCCCCTAGGTCTCTAGTTTTCAAAAATGTACAGGTTTGGTAGGTTTCCCTAGGTGCCGGCTGAGCTAGAGGCCAAAATCTACAGGTAGGCACTTTGCAAAAAACAGCTCTGTTTTCTGTGATGTGTCCACGTTGTGTTTTGGGGCATTTCCTGTCGCGGGCGCTAGGCCTACCCACACAAGTGAGGTATCATTTTTATCGGGAGACTTGGGGGGACGCTGGGTGGAAGGAAATTTGAGGCTCCTCTCAGATTCCAGAACTTTCTGTCACCGAAATGTGAGGAAAACTTGTTTTTTTAGCCACTTTTTGAGGTTTGCAAAGGATTCTGGGTAAGAGAACCTGGTCAGAGCCCCGCGAGTCACCCCATCTTGGATTCCCCTAGGTCTCTAGTTTTAAAAAATGTACAGGTTTGGTAGGTTTCCCTATGTGCCGGCTGAGCTAGAGGCCATAATCTACAGGTAGGCACTTTGCAAAAAACAGCTCTGTTTTCTGTGATGTGTCCACGTTGTGTTTTGGGGCATTTCCTGTCGCGGGCGCTAGGCCTACCCACACAAGTGAGGTATCATTTTTATCGGGAGACTTGGGGGGACGCTGGGTGGAAGGAAATTTGAGGCTCCTCTCAGATTCCAGAACTTTCTGTCACCGAAATGTGAGGAAAACTTGTTTTTTTAGCCACTTTTTGAGGTTTGCAAAGGATTCTGGGTAACAGAACCTGGTCAGAGCCCCGCGAGTCACCCCATCTTGGATTCCCCTAGGTCTCTAGTTTTCAAAAATGTACAGGTTTGGTAGGTTTCCCTAGGTGCCGGCTGAGCTAGAGGCCAAAATCTACAGGTAGGCACTTTGCAAAAAACAGCTCTGTTTTCTGTGATGTGTCCACGTTGTGTTTTGGGGCATTTCCTGTTGCGGGCGCTAGGCCTACCCACACAAGTGAGGTATCATTTTTATCGGGAGACTTGGGGGGACGCTGGGTGGAAGGAAATTTGAGGCTCCTCTCAGATTCCAGAACTTTCTGTCATCGAAATGTAAGGAAAACTTGTTTTTTTAGCCACTTTTTGAGGTTTGCAAAGGATTCTGGGTAACAGAACCTGGTCAGAGCCCCGCGAGTCACCCCATCTTGGATTCCCCTAGGTCTCTAGTTTTCAAAAATGTACAGGTTTGGTAGGTTTCCCTAGGTGCCGGCTGAGCTAGAGGCCAAAATCTACAGGTAGGCACTTTGCAAAAAACACCTCTGTTTTCTGTGATGTGTCCACGTTGTGTTTTGGGGCATTTCCTGTCGCGGGCGCTAGGCCTACCCACACAAGTGAGGTATCATTTTTATCGGGAGACTTGGGGGGACGCTGGGTGGAAGGAAATTTGAGGCTCCTCTCAGATTCCAGAACTTTCTGTCACCGAAATGTGAGGAAAACATGTTTTTTTAGCCACTTTTTGAGGTTTGCAAAGGATTCTGGGTAACAGAACCTGGTCAGAGCCCCGCGAGTCACCCCATCTTGGATTCCCCTAGGTCTCTAGTTTTTAAAAATGTACAGGTTTGGTAGGTTTCCCTATGTGCCGGCTGAGCTAGAGGCCATAATCTACAGGTAGGCACTTTGCAAAAAACAGCTCTGTATTTTGTCAAAAAATGGGATGTGTCCACGTTGTGTTTTGGGGCATTTCCTGTCGCGGGCGCTAGGCCTACCCACACAAGTGAGGTATCATTTTTATCGGGAGACTTGGGGGAACATAGAATAGCAAAACAAGTGTTATTGCCCCTTATCTTTCTCTACATTTTTTCCTTCCAAATATAAGAGAGTGTGTAAAAAAGACGTCTATTTGAGAAATGCCCTGCAATTCACATGCTAGTATGGGCACCTCGGAATTCAGAGATGTGCAAATAACCACTGCTCCTCAAAACCTTATCTTGATCCCATTTTGGAAATGCAAAGGTTTTCTTGATACCTCTTTTTCACTCTTGATATTTCAGCAAATGAATTGCTGTATACCCAGTATAGAATGAAAACCAACTGCAGGGTGCACCTCATTTATTGGCTCTGGGTACCTAGGGTTCTTGATGAACCTATAAGCCCTTTATATCCCCGCAACCAGAAGAGTCCAGCAGACAAAACGGTATATTGCTTTCAGAAATCTGACATCGCAGGAAAAAGTTACAGAGTAAAACATAAAGAAAAATGGCTGTTGTTTTCAGCTCAATTTCAATATTTTTTTATTTCAGCTGTTATTTTCTGTAGGAAAACCTTGTAGGATCTACACAAATGACCCCTTGCTGAATTCAGAATTTTGTCTAGTTTTCAGAAATGTTTAGCTTTCCGGGATCCAGCATTGGTTTCACACCCATTCCTGTCACTAACTGGAAGGAGGTTGAAAGCACCAAAAATAGTAAAAATGGGGTATGTCCCAGTAAAATGCCAAATTTGTGTTGGAAAATGTGGTTTTCCGATTCAAGTCTGCCCGTTCCTGAAAGGTGGGAAGATAGTGATTTCAGCACCAGAAAGCCTTTGTTGATGGCATTTTCAGGGAAAAAACCACAAGCCTTCTTCGGCTGCCCTTTTTTCCCATTTTTTTGGAAAAAACGAAATTTTCACTGTATTTTGGCTATTTTCTTGGTCTCCTCCAGGGGAAACCACAAACTCTGGGTACCATTAGAATCCCTAGGATGTTGGAAAAAAAGGACGCAAATTTGGCGTGGTTAGCTTATGTGGACAAAAAGTTATGAAGCCCTAAGCGCGAACTACCCCAAATAGCCAAAAAAGGGCTCAGCACTGGGGGGGAAAAGGCCCAGCAGCTAAGAGGTTAAGACCGGCGATTTAACTCTACATCTCTGTACCGCTGATAATATAATCTAATGCGCACACCCGCTGGTACATTTGCTTTCCACCGAACCGATGCCGCATTGTGTGTGCTCCCGATGTTTACTCATTCAGCACTTGATGGTGACAATAGCTCAATACCAACACCTTTTCGAGGTTCGATTAGTGGCACATTTCTCCGCACAGTTGAAGAATAATAAATCTTGGTATTTCAACAGGTTTTTGCTCCCAAACAAGACGATAGTCTAATTTTGATATACATCAATTAAGTATTTTGGCATTTAACATATATAATGATAGAACTGCCACTGTTTGGGATTCTTAGCCCTCACCAACGTATGTTTTGGCTGTATGCGTCTTGACAAAATATTTGTTGGATGTTTAACACTGCTACTGTGGTACATTGTTGATAATATTATTCCTCTCATGATTACTGCATACAAAGAATGTCAGTTCCGGTTCCTGACATGTGATTCCTATGGAGCTCTATCCTGAGACTGGGGATGGTAAGCCTAATCAATTTACACAGTTACAGTGACTATGCACTAATCACTAAATTCACAAGTGCACTTTACACAGTCCTATTTTGGGTATTATTTCTATATGTGTTTGTCTTTTCCTAGGGCGACCTTTCTTGACGTAGCAAGTAGACTAAAAGTAAGTGACTGCTCTTTGTTTTTGAACCCCCCCTACTAGGGCTTGCACTAATTTATGGTTTGGAGAAGTTGTTAATTTTTGTTATGGTCCTGATGAAGCGTCAATGGATCCGGCTGGACCACTAGACGCGAAACATGTAGACCCACGACTAGAGGTACCATAATAGGTCAGGTCCTCTTGTGTTCTTGTTGAGAGTAAGTGAGCATTATTACTCACCCATTTACTCCCCTTTTGATTTTAACCTTGGTCTCCATCTTATAACCGCTGATTAAATTTATGATGTATGTCTTAGATGGATAACCAATTTTAATATTTTTTTTCTCTCCATATTGCTCAGGTACTTGGATTAAGGTATTCCACCTATATGACCTGATTCCATTTGCTACTTTCAGAGCAACACGGTTTAGAGCCCCCTTCGGGGAGCCCGTCAGGCATTGCAGCACCGGCCTGACGAGGAGCTTTCCCGATGATGAAGCTAGTCATCCAATGTGATGCATGAGGGTTTTCGCTCCTGTAGGATTAGGTCTCCTCTCTTTTTTGGAACAGTGTACCCTTTCACTTATTAAAATATATTGTAAGTCATACGTTTTCTGACTCTACAGGTAGTAGCCAGAAGAAATACAGTTTATGGGATCAAAAGGCACATGAGCAACTGTGAAAAGGCTAGAACTGCGACACCATAAGGAAGGTAAGAACTGGACTCAGTTCCCACCGTGGAACAGTGAAAATCGTAGGAAGAAATAAATGGAACCATTCCTTCAGAAATCTTGACACAAAACCAGTGTCAAAACAGAGGTCCCCCAGCTGGGCCAAAGGTATTTTGAGTCCCTCCTTCCTTTTAACAAGGCACTGAGAAAAAACTTTTTGGGGAGTAGGCTAACCCTTGCTCTGGCCCCCAGTCAATAGACAAATTGCTAAGCCAGCTACTCTAGTCGAAACATATTTCTCACCACTGCCCCTGATAAGAAATCTAAATTATCGGAAATGTTTGGCAAATATGTCTTTTCTTCTACTAGCTTGGACCTCCGATCGCTTAACGCCAGCTGTTTGCTTGGACAATACTCACACGCCCTTTGGGATGCAGCAGCACAAGTTCTTCCTGGTGTGCCCGAAGACCTTCACCTTGTACTTTCTCAGGCTATCCATGATGACTGTGATACTGCCACATTCATGATTCATTTTGGCTTAGATACTGCCAATTCCATTGGGCAGGCCGTAGGCATCAGTGTTGCAATTTGCTGCCATGTCTGCCTGCAACCTATTGGGTTCTGCTGCAATGTCCGGTCCACCTTGATGGACATGCCCTTTGATGGGACTGACTTATTTGGGGAGGAAGCTGATTCTGTGCTAGAGTGCTTTAAGGGGGGTACTACTACCGCTCGCTCTCTCGGCCTTTTCACCCAGCCTTGCCAACCACAACAGTTCCACTGTTACTTTTGCAGCTGTGGCCGAGGCTTCCCTTACAACTCACCACTCTAGCACCCACAGAGAACCCAGAAGTTTCACAGAAGCCGTGGTGCCCACTGCCCAATGGCCAAGGACCGCACGCTGCCCCACCCACAGATACCCCCTTCAGCCCCTTCTGCCCAACCTCTTTAGCATATCCTTGCAGGGACACAGCCACCCTTTGAGAGGCAGAATCCACAGATTCTAACCAAGCTGGCAGGTGATCACATCAGGCAGGTAGGTCCTACACCTTGTTCGCAAGGGTCATACCTTTCTCTCTTCTCCGCTGGATCTTCCATCATCCCCTCAGCCACTGAAAGAGGACCATCTCTCCATTTTGCAGCAGGAAATGCAAGCCCTTTTGGCCAAAGGGGCAATCAAGAGGGTGCTGGTGCCAGAAGTAGCTACAGTACAACAAGGGCAGCCCTACAAAGAACCTGGGCCGTAACAAACTTTTTAAGGAACAGTGGTTGTCCTAGGAACATACATGGATATGTGATAAATAGCAAACCACAATCATATTATAATTCTAGCAGTCGAGGCAAGGAAAAGGGAAAGGACCTCCAATTCTATAAACAAACAACAAAACAGTGAATACAAAAATAACAGAATAATAATTGACTCCTACAGTAAGTCTAAATACCAACAGTCTGTGCTAAGAATGAACCTAACATGTAACACTTTTAGATTAATTGGGTCACTATTATGGACTTCAATTATTTTAGGTCCTTCTAGTTGTGATTGGAAACCTTTTTGCATGTTATAATGTGTTAATATGTATGTCCTTCTAACAGTTTTGGTTCCACCGTTGTTTGTGGCTTTGCACAATCATATATGAATCCTGCAAAAAAATATATTGGTATTCAGACTGACTGTAGTCTTGTTATTATTCTGTTATTTTTTATCATTTTTGTTGTTATTAATTTTCCTACAATTGGAGGTCCTTTCCCTTTTTCTTGTCTCGACTGCTAGAATTATAATACGATTGTGGTTTGCTATTTATCGCATATCCAAAAAAAGTAGGAATATGGTTCCAGAAGTAGGGCATCATTGTTATCCATGCTACTTTCTGGAACCCAAGAAGGACAGAGGTCTTTGTCCTAGTCTAGATCTGCATCCTAAAAGCCTTCCTCTGGAAGACGGAATTCAAAATGCTCACCCTGGCCCAAGTCTTATCTACCCTGACTGGAGACTAGATGGTAGCACTGGACATGCAGGACTCCTATTTCCATATTCCTGTCCTGCTGTCCCATCAGCACTGTCTGCTGTTCGTTGTGGGAGAAGGGCATTTTCAATTCGCTGTGCTCCCCTTTGTCTCATCTGCACTCCTAGGATGTTCACAGAAGTGATGGTGGAGTTGGCAGCACACCTTCCGAGGTCAGGGGTGCCAGTTTTCCCCTACCTCGATGACTGGCTGTTGAAGGTGGACATGCCCTAGGCAGTTGTCAGCCACTTTAAGACTACGGCGAACTATGGTTCACTATAAACATGCTGAAGTCACACCTGACTCCTTCTCAGAAACTCCCATTCATTGAATCGATTCTGGACACGGTTAGGTTTTGTGCCTTTCCCTGCGAAAAAGAATCCAGGACCTTGAAGCTATGATCCTGATCTTTCAACTTTAATCCTGGATTTCAGTGAGGATGACACTGAGGATGCTGGGACTGATGGCCTCCTGCATCCTTCTGGTCGAGCACGCCAGGTGGCATATGAGGGTTCTGCGTTGGGATCTGAAGTCCTAATAGGCCTTAAATCTAGGGGACCTCCCCAACCATGTTCAGATTTTGGAGGAAACTGTGAAAGATCTGCAGTGGTGGCTACTGGATGCCGATTGGGTCACTGGCAGACCTCTATCCATTCCCCACCCAGAGCTGACAGTGGTGACCAATGCTTTGCTACTGCATTGCGGTGGCCACTTAGGAGAGATGGAGATCAGAGGCCTCTGGTCTCCGGCGAAGTCCCAGCTCCTCATCAGCCTTCAGGAGCTGATGGCCATCCACCTGGCGCTGAAAGCCTCCCTGTCATCTGTAGGAGGCTGGCCTGGCTTGTAGTGGGTACCAGAGGTACTTATACCTTGTGCCAGGTCCAGTTATCCCTTATTAGTGTAGAAGAGGCTTTTCTAGCAGCTTAGACTGATAGAAGGTAGCTATGGCAAAGCAGCTTAGGCTGAACTAGGAGACATGTAAAGCTCCTACTATACCACTGGTGTCATATACACAATATCATAAGAAAACACAATACACAGAAGTACTAAAAATAAAGGTACTTTATTTTTATGACAATATGCCAAAAGTATCTCAGTGAGTACCCTCAGTATGAGGATAAGTTATATACACAAGATATATGTACACAAACCAAAATTCTGCAGGTAATAGCAAAAGGAAGTAATGCAAGCAATGTAAAGTTACAGTAGATTGCAATAGGAGCACATAGGTATAGGGACAACACAAACCATATACTCCAAAAGTGGAATGCGAACCACGAATGGACCCCAAACCTATGTGAGCTTGTAGAGGGTCGCTGGGACTGTAAGAAAACAGTGAGGGTTACAAAAATAGCCCACCCCAAGACCCTGGAAGGTAGGTGTAAAGTGCACCTACTACCCCCAGAGAGCACAGAAGTCGTGATAGGGGGATTCTGCAGGAAGAACAAACACCAGCAATGCAACAACAGTGGATTTCTGGACCTGAGTACCTGTAAGACAAGGGGACCAAGTCCAATAGTCGCAACAGTGTCGAGAGTGGGCAGGAGCCCAGGAAATGCCAGCTGAGGGTGCAAGGAAGCTGCCACCGGTTGGAAGAAGCTTGGAGTTCTGCAAGAAAGAAGAGGACTAGGAACTTCCCCTTTGGAGGATGGATGTCCCATGTTGTGAAGAAGCTTGCAGAGGTGTTCCCACGCAGAAAGGCCGCAAACAAGCCTTGCTAGCTGCAAGGGTCGCAGTTAGGGTTTTTGGGTGCTGCTGTGGCCCAGGAGGGACCAGGATGTCGCCACTTGGATGAGGAGACAGAGGGGGTGCCCAGCAATTTAGGGAGCCCTCACAGAAGCAGGCAGCACCTGCAGAAGTACCTGAAGAGGCACTTAGAAGAAAAGTGAACCGGAGTCCACCCGAAGTCACAAAAGGGAGTCCCACGACGCCGGAGGACAACTCAGAAGGTTGTGCACTGTAGGTTAGTGTGTCGGGGACCCAGGCTTGGCTGTGCACGAAGGAAATCCTGGAAGAGTGCACAGGAGCCGGAGCAGCTGCAAATCACGCGGTACCCAGCAATGCAGTCTAGCGTGGGGAGGCAAGGACTTACCTCCACCAAACTTGGACTGATGAGTCACTGTACTGTGGGAGTCACTTGGACAGAGTTGCTGAGTTCCAGGGACCACGCTCATCGTGCTGAGAGGGGACCCAGAGGACCGGTGATGCAGTCTTTTGTTGCCTGCAGTTGCAGGGGGAAGATTCCGTCGACCCACGGGAGATTTCTTCAGAGCTCCTAGTGCAGAGAGGAGGCAGGCTATCCCCAGAGCATGCACCACCTGGAAACAGTCGAGAAAGCCGGCAGGATGAAGCGATACATAGTTGCTAGTAGTCGTCTTGCTACTTTGTTGCGGTTTTGCAGGCGTCCTGAGCAGTCAGCGGTCGATCCTTTGGCAGAAGGAGAAGAGGGAGATGCAGAGGAACTCTGGTGAGCTCTTGCATTCGTTATCTAAAGAATTCCCCAAAGCAGAGACCCTAAATAGCCAGAAAAGGAGGTTTGGCGACCTAGGAAGGAGGATTGGCTACCAAGAGAGGTAAGAGCATATCAGAAGGAGCCTCTGACGTCACCTGCTGGCACTTGGCACTCGGAGCAATCCAGTGTGCCACAGACACCTTTGTTTCCAAGATGGCAGAGGTCTGGGATACACTGGAGGAGCTCTGGGCACCTCCCCTGGGAGGTGCAGGTCAGGGGAGTGGTCACTCCCCTTTCCTTTGTCCAGTTTCGCGCCAGAGCAGGGCTGGGGGATCCCTGAACCGGTGTAGACTGGCTTATGCAGAGATGGGCACCATCTGTGCCCATCAAAGCATTTCCAGAGGCTGGGGGAGGCTACTCCTCCCCAGCCCTCACACCTATTTCCAAAGGGAGAGGGTGTTACACCCTCTCTCAGAGGAAGTCCTTTGTTCTGCCTTCCTGGGCCAGGGCTGCCTGGACCCCAGGAGGGCAGAAACCTGTCTGAGGGGTTGGCAGCAGCTGCAGTGGAGACCCCGGAAAGGCAGTTTGGCAGTACCCGGGTTCTGTGCTAGAGACCCGGGGGATCATGGAATTGTCCCCCCAATGCCAGAATGGCATTGGGGTGACAATTCCATGATCTTAGACATGTTACATGGCCATGTTCGGAGTTACCATTGTGACGCTGTACATAGGTAGGGACCTATGTACAGTGCACACGTGTAATGGTGTCCCCGCACTCACAAAGTCCAGGGAATTTGCCCTGAACGATGTGGGGGCACCTTGGCTAGTGCCAGGGTGCCCACACACTAAGTAACTTTGCACCCAACCTTCACCAGGTGAAGGTTAGACATATAGGTGACTTATAAGTTACTAAAGTGCAGTGGTAAATGGCTGTGAAATAACGTGGACGTTATTTCACTCAGGCTGCACTGGCAGGCCTGTGTAAGAATTGTCAAAGCTCCCTGTGGGTGGCAAAAGAAATGCTGCAGCCCATAGGGATCTCCTGGAACCCCAATACCCTGGGTACCTCAGTACCATATTCTAGGGAATTATATGGGTGTACCAGTATGCCAATGTGAATTGGTAAATTTAGTCACTAGCCTGTTAGTGACAAATTTGGAAAGCAGAGAGAGCATAACTACTGAGGTTCTGCTTAGCAGAGCCTCAGTGAGACAGTTGGGCATCACACAGGGAACACATACATATAGGCCACAACTTATGAGCACTGGGGTCCTGGCTAGCAGGGTCCCAGTGACACATAACAAACATACTGACAACATAGGGTTTTCACTATGAGCACTGGGCCCTGGCCAGCAGGATCCCAGTGAGACAGTGAAAACACCCTGACATATACTCACAAACTGGCCAAAAGTGGGGGTAACAAGGCTAGAAAGAGGCACCTTTCTCACATCATCCATCAAGGGGAGGGTGGTACAGGTGCTCACAGACAACACCTCTGCCACGTAGTACTGAAACAAACGAGGTGGGGTGGGGATTCTGACCCTGTGACAGGAGGATTTGCACCTCTGAAAACTGATGGAACACCAAGGGGTTTTCCTGGTGGTGAACCACCTAGCAGAATCATTGAATGCCATGGCAGACAAGCTCGGCTGCAGACGCCTAGCCGATAACAAATGGCGGCTACACCAGAGATGGTGCAAGGTCTTTTCCGCGAATGGAGAAAACCTTGGTTTGATCTATTTACCACTGCTAAGAATACACAATGTCAGCACATCTGCGCATTGGATTTTCCAAGGTGTCTCACTTTGAGACACATTCTGCCTCGAGTGGAACTCACAATTTCTGTACGCCTTTCTGCTGATACCACTCCTACTCAGAGTTCTCAACTGACCTGGCCCAAGTCATCTTAGTTTCTCCAGAATGGGCACAGAGTATGGCATCCAGAACTTCTGGACTCGAGAGTATGTCTTCTGATCAGGCTGCCCCTCCGGGAGAAACTTCTGTTGCATCAACAGGGCAGAGTTCTCACAATCCCCACCTTCACGCTTGGAGATTGAGCTGCAACAGCTGAACACCTTCAACCTTCCCGTGAAGGTAGTTGATGTCATCTTGGCAGGCAGGCATCCCTCAATGAAAACTGTATATGCCTATTGGTGGGACAAATTTGTGGCCTGGTATGGCCCATGCCAGGTTGATCCCTCCAGGCCAAGTTATCTGACGTTCTGTTATTTGCTATATCTCTTGAATGAAAAAGCTTTGCTCTGGGCCACAGTGAAGTGTATCTTTTGTCCTTCTTACAGTTGCCAGATCAGCCCTCATTTTTTAAGTCAATGGTTGTGGTGTGATTGTTGAAAGGGCTGCAACACGTTTCCCTCTTTTCATTTTGTCATGCTCCATGGAACTTAATCTTGCCCTGACTTACCTGCACTCCATTCTAACCGCTTCATAGCTGTCCTTTACAGCGCCTCACTATCAGAACTTTGCTCCTTGGTGCCATCATCTTGGCATGGGGGTGAGTGAACTTCCTGCTCTTTGTGTCACTCCACCATACACTTCCTTCTTTGCAGACAAACTGGTTCTGCAGAAAGGGGCATCCTTCCTGCTTAAATTTGTGATGTTTTTCTATGTCGTTCAAACCCTGCCAGTGTTCGATGCTCTGCCTCACCCCTCTAAGGGGAAGGAGAGATAGTTAAGTTATCCTCTTAAAAATTTAACCTCAGTCCTTTCCATATACACTCTCTGACTGTGATGAACAAGCTACTCACCTCCGGTAATCCTCTTTCTGGCAGAGATTCTTTCTAGTGGCAGATTCCTCACCATCCCTCCCATCCTCCTCGTTCTGTGATTGGACTTTACCATAATAAGATCGCAAGTCTATACATCTCCACACTGTCTACCAGTTTGTTTTTGGGACTTTTCGTCTGGGGCCACAGACAGGCTAAAAAAAAAGTGACTGACATCAGCACTCGGGAGTGGTGCCTATTTAGGTCTTGCATGTAATTTCTGGAGTGGAACAGCATAGTGTGGAGCCACAAGGTGGCACCTTTTGGCGGTCAGAAGTGCTACTGTAAAGATTTTGGATCCAGTCTGACACCTGGGGAATATTCTAAAGGTGAGGAATCTGCAGCTAGCTAAAGTTTGTACCAGAAAGAGTGTTACCAAAGCTAAGTAACTTGTTCTTCACGGTCAGATAGTGAAGGTGGGAAGGACTGAGGTTCAATTTTGCTGAGGATGCCTTAACTATCAGGCTTTCTGGAGAAAGATGGGTTGACAGATATTTTGGGTTAGTCTGCTCCGTCCTATGGTGGTGCGTGATTTGTCAATGAACTGTTGGAGCTAAAAGGGGTTTATCCCAGGCAGTGTGTACTGGTTTGGGCAAAGCTTATTAAATAGCACAAGAGGCCCAGAAGCTGTAGGGGATGGCTGTAAAATTTGTGCCAATAAATTCAACTTTATTTCATGAGGCAAGAGGGGAAACTAAAGTGACTCCGTGGCTTTACATATCACAGTTGTGAATGAACAAACTTCCTCACAATGTGGGCCAAAAGGTCAAGGAGTATCCTCTTCATACATTGTGTTGAGGTTGATTTTGTTCTGGACGTCCAAATAATGCCCCACATCTTTATAATGTGGCATTAATTTATCAGCTTCTTAATAATTTCAATTGCTGTACTGTCTAGTGAATCAGAATCAAAAATCTTCCCAAGTCAGGAGCTTTTTGAATGCTGCAAAGAGGATCCGCCAATGGCTGGTTCTCAAAGCATATTTAGATATTTTTTCTGGGAGAAATTGTAAAATGTATTTATGTAGTGCTTAATACCCCTAATGATGTATTGAAGAGGTTTGAGGTGAGTAAGACGCTACTCCGGAACCCAAAGTTAGAGGGAAATAGTAGATTAGATGAAGAGCTCTTCTGATTTAGAGAGAGATTGCTATGCAGGTTGTAGATGTGGTTGCAGAAGCAGTGCTGCCAGAACCAGTAAAAACATTGAAAGAGGCTTTTGGGCCACCAGCACCAATCACAAAATAGTATGAAGCAGCACTAAGGCAGCCTCTGACATGGTATGGAGTCAGAAGACATTTAGGTCAGAAATTTTACACCCATCCCCTATGACATAACATGGTGTGGAGTCAGAAGGCATTTAGGTCAGAAGCTTTGGAAGCACTATACCCGGAGAATCCCCTGTATGTATGAGCTACTAAAAGCAGTGGGCCAAGCCCCCCCCAATACCAACTCATTTTACCTTGCTGATGAGTGGCACATAGCACAAAACGTGTCCAAGGATATCAGGAATATGCTGTGCCAACTCTGGGAAGCAAACACTTGATTAATTGTGAGTATGGACACTACTGAGGACTGAATCTACTAGAATGCAGTCTGTGAACTGGTGTATGCAGGCAGTGTGTCACCGCCTGCCCACTGTTTACATTTCCTGTAGAATAGAGCTGACATATCCAAGGGAGGCACCTGTGAGCTTGGAGTGGTAGAGAACCTGATACATTGAAAGTAGCTGGCCATGTACCCCCAAACAAACAGATTGGCCCTTGCTAGTGAGTGACAAACACACATTCAAGAACATCCAGCAAGTGGTGTGCCAATTATGGGTGGAACCACATGATTAATTGTGAATATGACCACTATTGAGGTCTATATTTACCGGAACACAACAGGTGGACTGTTGCAAGCAGGTAGACAGTCAACGTGCTCTCTTCCCGCACAGTTTTAATTTCCTGATATTGAGTTGAGGAAACATGGGCCTCTGAGCATGGAGTGATACAGAACTTGACATCCTGAAAACAGCTTGCCAAGCTGACTCCTTGCTAATGAGAGCCCAAGGATGTACTGCAGTTGCTGTGCCAACACTGGGCTGCAAACATTTGATTACCTGTGAATATAAACACTATCAAGAGCCGCATCTCAAAGAATGCATTCGGAAGACTGGTTACGGCAGTGTGCTCACCTCCCTCATAATGTAAATTACCTGGCATATAAGCCACATCCCTGGGAACTGGAAAGTGGCCAGTGGCCAGAGGGAGAGGGAGCACTCCTGAAGAGGTCAAACATGGCTTGATGAAAGGCCTCCCTCCATTACCTGCGAGGGCCACAGGAAACTTAGGACTTTCTTCAGAAATGAAACTCGCTCCTAGGTAAAAAAGGAAGGTGGCTTTGAGGAAGCCATACTAACACCTGTCCTTCTGGTATAGAGAGGGGGCCGCTTTCTGGAGGAAAAAGATAAAAACTTGTTGCTCCAGATTTTCTATTTGTGCTTTTTGAGGGAGGATCCTTTGAAAGATCACTCTAAAACAGGCAACTTACTGGACAGAAGTGAGAGATACAGTATGGGAACCTTCCTTTGGCCCATGCCAGGAATGATTTCACTTCCCTCTCCTTTATGGACTTGAGGTGCATTTATGACAAGGGTCATCGTATGAACGCTCATGCTCGCAGTCCAGAAACTACAGACAGATATTTTGAGGGACCGAAAGGTAATTTGTTTGTAACTTTTTCAGAAAGATTTAAACCATCAAACCCTTAGGAAGTGGTGTTTGAACTAGCCTGCTAATGAAGACAAAACGAATGCTACATTTCAATAACAACTGAAAAGAAGCTTCGGACCGGTATTGGTTATGTGCAGAAAAAGCAGAAACTCAAGCCGAAACGGTAGGAGATATCGTATATAGTCTAATGTTATCATGTCAGTGGAGGTTGGAATGCATCTGGAGTCGCATGTTGATGAATCTGCAGAAAGAATAATCAATCAGAACTGACTTGTACTAACCAGATTTCCGGCTACAGGTAGGAGAAATGCAATTGTCTTAGGGCTGCTGCTATCACAGCCATGCATTTGGAGAACCCTCTCTGTGCCGACTAGAAAATGAATGAAAGCACAGGGAATTGGCAGTGGGAGATTCATTTCTGAAACCAGGGAACTTTCCGATGGATCAAGTGGCTGTGAAATTACGCATCCTGGAGATTTATGGAGCCCATTCGATTATCTTTCAAGGAAAATGAAAGATCCGATGCGCATCAGACATGTGGAACCTCTCCCTCTCCATTCATTGGAGTAGTTAAGATCCAAAATGGGATGACAGTTTAGACTTAGGCCCATATTTATACTTTTTTAGCGCCGCATTTACGTCGTTTTTTTACGCAAAATCGGTGCAAACTTACAAAACACAATTGTATTTTGTTAGTTTGCGCCGTTTTTGCGTAAAAAAGCGGCACAAATGCGGCGCTAAAAAAGTATAAATATGGTACGTCTCTTCTTTACTAAGTAATAACTGGAGTGGGTGCAACTGTTGTTCTGGGGCTAGGCAACCCTTCCACTGCTTTCTTGTGAATAGGATTTTGGATCTCATGAGCCAGGCAGTTCAGATAGAAAGGTAATGACATCCTCAGACCTATACCGAGTGGTGAGTGGTGAAGAAAGCAGTTTGATTTTTCATCTGTTCTTGATAATGTTTAGCATTCAATTGTCTTTTGTTAACTTTTGCCACAAGAAAAGGTAGTTGCAAATGCATTCTGCCCTCTGCTCCAGGAGCAGGACTGTGGTAGCAAAGAGAGGGAGCCTTTGTTGGAGGGAGAAGACTTACCTGCCACTGAGGAGAGCTGTTGAGTACTCGCCTCTCTGATTTATCCACTTTTGGAACCACCGCTTCTGCTTTGGTTGCTGTTCTTGGTTACTGTTTCCTGATCCAAAAGGGACAGTAGGAGCGCTGTTACAGGATGTGTTATCTTCTGACTGATTTGCTTAGCTGCCTGTCTACTTAGCAATCTGGATTTGCAAGCCATAGTAGGGTTCTTGGTCTTTGCCCATTGTATCATTTATCACTCACATCTACTCACTGCTACCTCCTTCCTAGGAAAAGCACTGCCATAACCTATAATGAGAAGTAGTCTGGAGAGTGGTCAGTCATTAAAATAGAGAAAAACGAAGGAGACATTGGACACTCCAGTATAGGAGTAGGGAGCAGTAAGACAATTTCTTCCCTTGTGATATCAGGTTGTAATGCTATGGAAAAAAAACGTTTTCGGGACAACAAATCTATAGACCTGAATAACATAAGAATTGAGGTGGGAGATACAACCTGAAGCTGTCTGTCATTGCACAGATAATTCAGACTCTTCTCCAACTTCTCTGAATTGTCTCCAACTCGAGATGAAGGTAAACAGTACATAATGCAACTTAAAACAATCTAACTAGGCACATTAGAAGACACAGGGAGAGAGTTTGGACCCACCCGTGTAAAAAATGACCTGCAAACCCACATGAGTAATGAATGACGGCTCAGGGTACTTGGTAGGCACAGCAATTCATTTGACTACAACCAACTCGATACTAAATGCCACAATGCGGATGCAGGCTATCCTCCAAGGACTCCTAGAATCCATCCTGTCAGTAAATACCCAACAAAGGAATCAAGATACCTTACTGGCAGACAACCAAACTGAAATAAATTATGTAAATACTTTTTGGAACAAAGACAGCCAGAAATACCTGATCCCTCCAAGTCCAGATATAAATGCGTCCAGTCAAAGCTTTAATGTGATGAGCCAAAAAGATGATAAAACATTTTCTTTATTTCACAATATCTTCACATAATATTTAAAAGAGCGAAATGTAACAGAAAAAAACTCAGTTTCTGGGAGTGAAATTGTTGGATCGTCAAAGAGACTAAAAAGAATATAAAAATATCTCAATATGCAGCAGTGTTTCAGGTCTAGATTCCAGTCTTAATCGGAAACCGAAAGATGCACAGCCAGTAAAAGTGCATCAACATAAAGAAAAAGTTACTTACCTTTGGTTACGATCTTTCTGGTGGATACTCTACCTGAAGATTCCTCACCTCTTGACTGTCTCCAGGTGCCATACTGGATCCAGAAACTTTTCATAGCTCTCCTACACAGGTAGGTGGCATTCGCTCCATCTAAGATTTGCCTTCAGTGGATCCACATCTTGCTCTGCACACCCTGCAACAAAATGATTCCACCACCCTGAGTAAAAACATTTTGTGGAAGGTCGATACGCTGACAGTATAACATTGTTCACCTCTGGAGGCAGTCGGAAGGAGGTCAACTGTCGCTGCTCAATCTCCAGCTATGAAGGCGGAGGCTCTGGTGGTTGGAGTGCAGAATCTGGGAATGGGGATCGACCACGAAAGATAGACAAAGCAGGTGAGACAAGGAGTGTTACAGAAGGTCCCCACACCACATTCTCCTTGGCCAACCAGGGTTTATCAGAATTGCTCGAGCCTGGTCTTGGTGAATCTCCCTCCTGACTCAAGGAATTAAGGGTATGGGAAGAAATGGGAAATAAAGTTGAAAACTCCACCTATACTAAAATGCATCCCTCAAGGCTTCCTCCAATGGATACTGTAGGACACAGAATGGTGGGCATTGTGCATTCTCAGGCCTAGTAAAACGATCAACCCTCGGTTAGTGCCCCACAGGACAAAGACAGTCTGGACCACCTCCGGGTGGAGATGCCACCTGTGGCTTGGCAAGAGGACGCGTACTGAGGCTGTCTGGAGATCAGAGAGCATGGCAGATGGCTAGCAACCAGCCAGAGTCTCTGCTCATGTACACAAGCACAGAGCCCAGCACTTTCCAACACAGAGGGTGAGACCCTACTCCTTCTTGCTTGTTCCACATCTTCGTTTTGTTGTCCGTCAAGATCTAGGCAGACTGGCTGTAAAGGGATCGGAGGAAGGCTTTCAGAGCCAGGTGAATAGCCTGTGGTTTGAAGAGGCTAATGTGAAGGACTCTGACTTCCAGTTTCTCCAGATGCACACCGCATCATAGATCATAGTGTGGATGCGTTGATAACTATCGTGGCCTCTGCTAGAATAGTAAAAAGGACATTCCTTATGACAGGTGCTCCTCTAGCAACCACCTGCTCCAGTCTCATTGCAGGATCCCAAGAGATCGTGATGGTGTCTGACAGATCTCTCTTGTGCTGGAACCCCTGTTTGGAAAGGCACCACTGAATAGCCCTCATATGCCATTTTGTGTACTCGACCAATGGGAAGAAGGAAGCCAGCAGTCCTACCACACAAAGAACAATCAGGACTGGAACTTGAGCCTTCTCTGGAAACATCAGAATAATATTCTAATCATCCCAGATCCCCTGTGCAGGCGAGAAGGCTCACAAGGATGTTATGGCTATTACCACACCTATAAACAGGAGATTCATTGAAGCGGTACTGAAGGTCCGGAGAGGGCGAGAGGTAAGACATGGGCACAGTAACAGAAAAGCCCAAATGGAAGAGCAGGGATGTTTTGCCTGCTGGTGGTCCAACACCACCTGCGACGAGTTGGCCTTGAGCAGCCAATCATCTAGGTTTGGGACTACTGAGATCCCCTACCTTCTCAGATGTGCTGTAACCAACCCCATCAACTTGATGACAACTCAAGGTACTGATGTTAGTTCAAATGAGAGGACCACATACAGGTAATGTGCTGAGCCTGCCAGGAAACACAGATACCCCCTGTATGACTTCAGAGGAAATACACATCCTACAAATCATGGGACAGCCTCCAGTTTTCCATTTCCAGTGCCAGAAGAATATGAGTCGGGCAGCATCTGGAACTTTTCCTTGTGCACGACAAAAATTAGATCCTGATGTCTAGGATCATATCAAGACCATCATCCTTCTGGGAACCAGGTCGTACCAATAGTAGCTCCCTGCCCAAATCCCTACATTAGTACCAACTCCACCACTCACTTATGCAGCAGGGCTCCTCTGTTCTGCTGCAGAATCCAAATGCAGCCCTCCCATTGAAATTGCTGATGAGAGGGACCTTGAGAAAAGATTACTGGAAGCGTAGTGAGTATCCTCTTTCTAGTATCTGTAAGACCCACCAGTCTGAAGCTATGACCCTCCAGCCTGAAGAAAGGAGGATAACCGTCCCCAAACACCCACACATGCATTTTTAAGTGACAGTTAAATTGGCTTTTTAGGTGGTTTGCAAGAGAGGAAAAAGATGGAGGGCTCTTGGGCTTGATTACTCCTTCTCTGCCTCTGTATTAGTGTAGCATATGTTCAGGCTGCTGGGCCTGCTGGAAGGGCTGATGTGGTTGAAAGGAAAACCCCCCAACCTTTCTGAATTGCTTATAGTTTGGGGATGTGAATTTGAGTCCAAGAGATCAGGCAGTGGCTCTTACTGCCTTGGCCCTCTCCAAGGCAAAGTCAGCCTTGTCTCCAAACAAGCAAGACCTGTCAAATGGCATTTCCATGAGGCTCACATGCATATCTTGGGAGGACCCAGTCTAAGCAAAACTTATCTCCTCTGGATAATAGAGGAACCCTTGGCCTTGATCACAGAGTGCACTGTTTCCAGAGCCACAATGAAAATTTGGTGTGAGACATCCTACCGTCCCTCACTGCTTCAGCAAAGGGGTCCTCAAGGTGTCCAGCAGGCTCAGATCCCCCAAGCTAGCCACATCCTGTAAGGCGTGGGTATATCTGGTGAGCAGGCATGTTGCATTCCATAAAGGGTCTATAAAGGGTCTCTGGGGCAAAGAACGCAGAGGGCAGGCCTGCTTGTGGAAACCAAAAGAGACCCAAACTGGTTCTTGATGCCTGAAGGTGCACCAGATTGGAGTGCAGTTTGTCATGGTACTGAATAATTGAGACAGGTCAGCTCCTGGTGCCAGGAATTCCAGAAAGACCAGATTTGTCACCAGCACTATGTATGTAAGAGGCAGCAGTGGGCTAGAAACAGGCCCTGTGGCGCGCACTGGAGTCAGTGGGTCTGCTGGAATGGGCTCCTTGGGTGGAGTGATCTCAACAAGCTCCAAGTCGGAGTAGTACTCTACTGGAGGAGAAGTGCAATGAGGTGACCTGCCTTGAACGAAGTTGAGTTTTTTTTTCATCCTGTCTTCTTCGTTTCTTGTGTTTTTCTTCTTTTTCAAAGATTTGTATGAAGATAAGGACTTAGAATTAGATGTCGACTTTGACCTTGACTGCAACTGCCATTGAGACCGACAATCGTAGCAGGCCATAGAGAGTTTGGTCTAGCACTCGTTGAAGGCTATGTCATGCATGAAGGCGCATTTATCACACAGCTTCAAATTGGACTTTGGCCCCATGCATCACAGGCAGACCTCATGTAAGTTGGAAATGGACATCTGTCCATTGCAGCAGTCGCAGAGTTTCAATTTTGATTTTTTAAGATGGAGACATTCCCACCCACTGTACTTAGAAATTTGTAGAAAATATATTAAAGAAAGGGAAAAGCCAGAGAGAGCAGCTCAAGATCTGAATCAAAGTGGGTAGGAACATATATTGGTGTGCTTCGTGTTAACACTATAGAATGGGAAAAATCATGAAGAGAATCTCTAAATCTGCATCAAAGAGTATGGAAAAGAAGTGAACTGACATTGGTGCTTTGGCGTGGCTCTATATGACTCCAGTGACATTACGCCTATGCTGCTCCTGGTCCTGGAGCTAGCACCACCGCACAGCACAGGATAGCTACTAAAGGTTTCTAGATGCAGTCTGTGCCTGGGATATTCAAGAAGTGAGGAATCTGCAGGTAACTAGAAGTATCCATCAGAAATAAATTCTAGGAAGAAGACAAACAAAGGAAGGGTCCCTAAAATTCCTTCTTATGAAAATAAATCTAAGCCTCGTCATAGGCATATTGTTTGGCTGCCTACAGATTGTTGTAAAGTAACATATCTGGATGCATGCAGCACCGTAAAGAGGCAAATAAATTAAAGCTGATAAATAGACATTGCATTTTGCAACAGGCTCATTCAGCTTATTCTGTCTCAAAAATATGTCTTCAGTAGTCATGAAG
Organism: Pleurodeles waltl; assembly: GCF_031143425.1. Taxonomy (NCBI): domain Eukaryota; kingdom Metazoa; phylum Chordata; class Amphibia; order Caudata; family Salamandridae; genus Pleurodeles; species Pleurodeles waltl. Next base: position 41,215,795 of record NC_090443.1, read on the forward strand.
CTTGTAGGCTTTGTAAAAAAGAGATCTGGCAGAGAACTAACAGAAGTGATGCTGTATTCTGTCTTAGTATCGACAAATTCAGGAAGCCTCTAATAAGTTTGGTTGAAGTATGGTTGGTTCATTTGAATGAGCTACTTCCCGTGGTTCCTGTGGATACAAACGAAACTGTGGAGTAAGAATGGATTGGATTACCAGTACCACAAATGAGTATGGTACTTAATGAGGAAAAACGAGGAATGATTCCAACTAAGTATGAAGAAATCACTCCATGTGAGAGTTTCAGATCCTACCTCAATGAAAGTAAGACAGGTGTTATAGAGGAAATAGCCATTAATTATGGAGCAAATTTTAATTGTGGAAGTAAGGGACAGCACTGTTCGTAACCCGAGTTAATTACATTTACTATCTTTGAATATATATATATATATTTTTTAAATTGGCAAACAAGTTCCTATAATGGTTTTCGTACTAAATGAAAAAGATTGAATGTTACAACAGACTAGGCTTGAAGAAGTATATTCACATATTTTTTTATTTTTAAATAAACTGGCAACTAACATAAATGGTGGTAGAGCTTTGGAAGGCTTAGCGGTTTCCACATTATTAAATGTAAAGGTAAGGAACTGGTCACTATTCCTCATTGGGCTCATGATTTTGACTGCTTTTGGAGATCTGCATATTGGACAGGCATTTGGTCTTGGATAACGTTTCCCAAAATGCTAAAAAAGGATAACTTTGAGGAAGGGTTGAAACCTTTCAAAACTGAGCTGCTATACTTAAGATCAAAATGCACATTAGCTCCTGCGGGTGAGTTAAATATAAAATTGGATCTTGAAGGCCTTTCAGGGGAACAGCAGCTTATGACGCTCAACAGGGTCAAAATCAACTAGTGAGCTTTTCCCCAAAAACCCCAAAATTCGAGGACGTTTTCCTTCATGTTCATCTGATACATATGAATGGCCACTTTTGGGTGGCCTACCAGGCAACACTTTTAAAAATGTACAGTGTAGACATCCAATTGATTTTATATTTGACTCTCAAGAGCTCTTTTTTTATTTTGTGGACATTTTCACTGAATTGACTATGATGACGATGGGGACCACCTAGCAATTTCAAAGTCGTTGACAGGCTAGTCGGAGGTAAAGAAAGTATATATTCCGGAGTTAGGTGTAGAATACCCAAAACAACTCACAATTTGCTGTTCTGAGTCTGCCCTAAACATGCTAGCATCACGCTAGGATCACACTGAAATAAGCCCAGTTAGCGAGGACATTAAACCAGTGAGCTGGTTTAAAGATATAATCATGAACCTCACAGACTGTTTCAAAATAGAAATGAACACTGTCTAAACTGTTCACATCATGGACCACAATTACATTAATGAGCATAATCCCTGGTTGGATAACAAGGTTAAAGCTATTAAAACAGCAATAAAAAACAGTCTGCAAGATTATAAGGAAGAGAAAAAATAACCTAATCAGAAGATACTTTAAAGAAAAAAAAACAGCAATATCCTATGACCATTTGGAAAAACAATTTGGGTTATATCACAAAAACTGGAAACTGGTGCTAAATGTAATTCTGTCAGGTGATTGTGACTTATTCCGGTGGAGAAGAAATATAGGTATACATAAGCTACACCAATCCTTGGAGTGTAATATCCCAGAATCTTCGTGCTTTGAATATCGTCTATCTGTTTTGTGACGTTGTGACCCCATAGGTAGATGTTTTCCTATAGTCTTGATGAACAGCAACTGAAGTTGTTAACTGTGGACGCTACTGCAAAAACGTGTATTTCGGCATGAGTATATGGGAAAAATCCTAATTGGTGGGCCCAACATCTTTAACCACTCTCCTGATAGATCACACTCACACCCCACCCGACACACACACACACACACTTTTCTCATGGTGCCATAATTAAACTCATTACCATTTTGTTTTCTTAACTTGTATGGCTCCAAAACGTTTCTAAAAATTTCGTTTGGAGAGGTTTATTAACTGTTCTGCAGATAAATGCTGTATTCCCAAGAAGAATCTGGATTTCGATTTGAACAGTCTGTAATGGATTACTGTTTTGTGCTTTGGGATATAGCTTTAAGGTTACCTGTGGTTAAAAAGATTCTAGGTTGCTGTTTTGTGGAGTTCCGCGCTGCTCTCAACTAAGTTCTAAACTAGACAATGAGACTTGTTTGATATGCAAACCCATTTATTACTGTCCTGGCAACAGCAATCAGAGGGGACACAACAAAAGTAAAGTGATCTTAACAACTGGTACAGAAGTAATCACCCTCTCTTATTAATCAGTGGAACAGAAGCCAAGACTGAAAGGCATCGAGAACACAAAGAAATAGTTGTCAATCCAAACAGTAACCAAGTGGAAGGAGAAAGCCATCAGGTACCCAGATGAGATGAAAGGCATGGAAAGTCCCGAGGAAACTTTGAGTTTAAGCTAAACCTGGAAAAGGGGATACAGGGAAGTATACCAATGAAAAAATCACAAGGGAAGCAGCAAACTTGTATATAACAATAATGCATAGAGCTGAGACCCAGCCAAAGGTGGGAGGGATGGATATTCTACTTGTCTTTAAAAACATTTTAGATTTTATCTTCACAGAAGCTAGGAAAATCTCCATTTTATTACAGGGCAATGTAGTGGTACAATATGTACATTTATAACCTGGAGAGAACTTGCATTGCTCTATGTTCTGTGGGCTTAAGGTAAAAGGTCTTAAAGATTGCCACATGAGATCAATCAGTTTCCCTAAGGAAGTCTTCCAGCCTCATACCAGCAAACACTGCCTTTGAAGTCACTACCTACAAGTTGAGTGGGCTTCAAAAAAGGTGTCCAAGCCTAAGGCTGGCATGTTTAGCTTGACCCAACAAGACAATGCAGTACATGAAACCGGATGATTGGGGTTCTTAAGGAAAGAAGAAGGTTTACCAGCAAGCAGAGATGGAAAGTGCAGGAGATGTGTTCCTGGAGACATAATTCCACATAAAGAGCTGGACAATCCAGAAACTAAGGGTAAAGCAAAGATGGTGAGGCTGTTTTGGTACATGCTGAAATGTAGAACATTGCTCCCTCTATAGAAAAATTGGGTTCTGAAAGGAAGATGGCTCTGACATCAGAGACACGGATGCAAAACATTAGATATAATAAGAGTGCCATCTTAAGGAAAAGGTCTTTCAAGGACACCAGAGCTGGGAAATTTGGAGGAAAAGGAAGGAAAGAGCAGAAGAGCAGAGGTTCCTTATCGCACCATGTCATATGAAATACCATCTGTTGGGCTTGGCTTTAACAAAACCATTGTACCAACAAGCCCAAGAGAGCAAGAGGGAGAGGTGATGCCTTGAGTGAGTGGAAAAAATGAAAAAGGTGATTTGTCCAAACCATAGACAACCAGAATCAGAGGATGCCCCTCATCCTTAAGGCCTGACACCAACTTGGAGAGATTAAGTTCAGTAAAGCGTCCTGAAAAGAGGGAGAAACCTCAGTAGGAATAGATAGGTGCAGGATTCTCCTAAGAGTAGAGGAGAAAATGCGACAGAGGCTGTAAATTGGACGGAACCAAATGCAAGATTTAGAATAGTCTAATTTTGCCTGAATACGGACCAGGGTCTCAGAAAAACTAGATCTTGGAAGTAAAACAGATTAACCAGGGCCAAAGAAAAGGAGATGGAAAAAAAAAACATCTGAACACGAAACCCAATGATGAAGCATTCGACCAAGGGGTAACCCTGGTGGGTGAGGGCTTTTCAAACAAAAAACGTTTTCTCCCTGTGGAAGCTTCTCTTCCGGGCTGGGTCTCTGTCCGTTTACATGTATGAGATATCACAGCTGTCAATAGGGCAGAAGGAAAATTGTGTTGATTATTGTAGACCTGACCAGACAAAAAAGAGGATGAAGATACACAAGTAAAAAGAAAAATGTGGTTGTAATGTGATGGGATGGTACCCAGCCATAGGAGTTAGGATGTCCTAGTCAACAGGTTGAGCATCGATTTACTTTGGAAAGCCAAAATATACGAATAGTAGCAGGCAGAAAACAGAAATTTGGAATGAAATAGTATGTCATATGTGTCTGGGTAGAAACGGAATCTCTAGTAATATCATTGCTTAAAGCTGTAATCTTGGTAGATAGGATTTCTCGTCAACACCATCATCCCTGATATAGGCCTCAGAGGAGTGCCTCTGTCATTCATTGAGATGCTTCACCATGCTAGGCCAATGCACCTTAAACCCTGGGGAAGGGCACTTGTTGGCACACTGGTTACAAGCAGCTCTTTGAGATCTACTGGGCTCCTAGAAGCCAGAATGAGAGGTAGGAATGTGAGGAGCAAGTTAGGTTCTTAAGAGTCCAGTTGAGCATAACGAGACAGGGCAAAATCTCATTGCAGTTTTGCATGGAAAGCAGACATGATATAAATAAAGCCTCAGTTCTCTTTTATGGAAGACCAGTGCCAGGGTTAGACTTCAGTGACATTCTGGCATTCATAAATTGCTTCAACTGAGGCATCCTTAAATCAGTTTGGCTTTCTTTTTTAACATTATTCAATCAATTATGCCTCTCCTTTTTTCCTCTCTGTCTCTTTTTTCAAATATGCTACTAAGTCTAACAACTAGATAATACCGAGGGCCTCAAACAATCTCTCTGCTGTCTCCAGGGCAAAAATTAGAGAGCAGGATGGAGTACATCCTATGAAACAGCTCTCTATGATGTTAGATGCCAAGTCAGTGTAGGACTCTGCTAACCTGTTTTTGTACTGCACGTTAGATATATCTCTTTGGGTACAATTACAGTTGTTAGCGCGCCTTGTCCTTAGTAAGTAAACTTACAAGGGGACGCGTATAGGTTGATGAATCTTTTGAATCGCATAGGTTATCCTAGCCAAGTGGTGACTAGTGAAAACATTAACAACAAATCCCACCTTGCATATAATGGCAAAAAATCTAGTCTAACAATAAAACACCATCACTCACAAGAAGTTTAGTTTGTTTTATTCCCTATTGATTACAATTCTAATCAAAACCTTTATTCAATGGATCCATGATTAATCAAACTTTATTATCATCATGAGCAATAATTCATCAAGATTTTATTAATAAGCAAAACAACATCAATTTAAACTGGCAATTTTATAATCATTGATTAATTCAGCAGTGCAAGTCAGTCAGTCAAAAGTCAAAGTCCCCATTTAGTCACCCTTATCAGTCTACCTATCTCAGATTAGCATCGGCATGTGGGTCTTCATGCGAAAAACAATTTAGTCAAAACCAATAATTTGGAAAAAATCTAACTAAAAGAGAAAAAAATTTCTAATCAGCGCAGTTGGTACCTAGAAGAAAGAAAAGCACACATTAGTCAGTCAAATTATAGCTACCTATCCCAGATAGATCAGCAACGAGTCACAATTCGTTGCCAGGTCATCAGTCATCAGCTAGGCTCGGGCTCACAGGGAGCAAGCCCAAATTTCAGCACTTCGGACAGCGTCTCCTGACGTCATCAACTTTCGCCTCTCAGTTCTGATTTCTCCTCTTGTGTCATGACTTTTTATTAGGGTCTCTCAGTCCGTAACACAAATTGCTAATTGGTCAACCTTACCAGGGGTTATGACTCTAACCTATAGTTTTGTTTACCACTTGTCTACGTTATTTTGAGAGTCAAGTTCCATTAACATGATTGGTCCTTCTGTCGAGGAGAACATCATCCGGCTCTTCAGGTAACTAAATTGTTGCCCTCCGCTCTTAGTCGGTGGTTCCATTGTTCAAGTCCTGGGAAAGTACATTTAGCCTACTATTCACATTATTGTATCAATTTGTTCTGATCGTCTCCTGTCCGCTGGTGAGTTTGCAAAAATTTCTAGCAGAGCTCATTTCTGAACTCTGTACAGTTCAAGGTCCTTTCTCCAGTTCCAGTCCTCGGCAGCTCATCGCGTCTCCACGTTTAAACAAGCAAGGCCCAGCGCCGATCAGGCCTCTAGTTCGGCTAAGTTAAGAATACGAAGTATCATAAAACATAGGTTATTATCAATTATGACATATTAATACATAAATTCATAAACTTCACATTATTTTAGTACTATTAACACACATGGTGACCATTCCCCGTGGGCACATATTACACATTACAGGTTATTTTCAATTATTAGTTTAAATTGTCATTATTTCTCATTAGTATGTATACGCAAATCATTAGAATATTCTCATATTAGCATATCTGCTGCAACACAGTCATAGTATCTTAAGCACACATCACACTGTGCCCCGATTTCAGTTTATTATAATTTCTGATATTCATAACCACTTAATATATTTGCCTATTTTAACAAAAACCTATTAAGGCACAACTGAAATAAAGTGGCACAATGACTTCTCTAACTGATTCCATAGTTTAAGAACAATGCAGGGAGAGTCAAATGCAAATTAAACCTTTACGACTAAACTAAGTAAGAAAAATACGACGCATTTTAGTATAGTCCTATCCTACTTCTACAGATGAGGCAGCACACACATACGAGTCATTTTAACAAACAGAATAAGGCTGTAGCAAGGGAAACCGCATCAACGCTGGCAAATTCTATGAATTTAGAGCTGTAATGTCATCGTTTACGTATGGAAATGCATTGGTTCAAGCATGCTGATGTCACAGAGACATTGCGCCAAGATAATTTAAGTAACCATGGCAATGTGGGAGTGCAGCAACAGCGCGTGTCACGAAGGTGCGGATGGTAGGGCATAGAGCTTTCTCTGAAAAGCAAGCTGAACTCTATGCTGAATGCTTATTGGATCAGCCAGTTATGATGTAACAGGGGCACTGATGCTAAGTATTCCAGGTAACCAAAACAATGGGCAAGAATGCCAGCAAAGCGAGTCATAAAGACACAAAGATAAGGTAGGAAAAGGGAAAAGTACTTTTGCCAGTGCCATGATGTCAGGTCAGGAAATATGGATGCTTGGTAAAGGATGTAGAAGAACACACCTTGCCTCATCTGGAGGGATTAGGGAATTTAGAGCACATTGTGCCTCTTATAGATTTTTCAAATGAGGGAAATAACCATCAGTGAACAGTTAGCCAAATTGGGGGAGGGGAGTCAATCCAGAGTGCCTCAACTCAGAAAAGCACCCAGCGAGCCTTTTTGGAAAAGCTTCCACGCTAAACACACCGTCATCACTGCTTGACAGTGAGACAGAGGAGGGGAGGTCACCCTCTGAATCGACTGTCACATCCTCTTCAATCTTTCCAATATAGACCTCGAGGGGGCCTCTGAGAGCGCCATGATCTTTTCTGACGGGGCGTACCGGTGGTCGACACCCTCATAACCCTGGGAAAGGCATTATACAAGTGGTTTTCTTTACAGGGAGCATTGCGGAGATTAACAGATGTTCTTGGGGCTACAGTAGGATGAGCGGTGTCAGCGAAAGAAGAATGCCACAGTGGTGGCAATGTATCCAGTGCCTTATCAAAGGTAGACTGTAAACTTGAATCACTCATCGATTGATCGCCTTCTGCGGCTGGTGCTGCAACAGTGGGAGATGTTCCCTTTGTTTCCCTCTGAAGCAGGCCCTGCAGGGCAAAGATGATGCAAAGGGTGCCAGCTTGTTATCATTTTAAATAGTTTTTTTCTAAATATATATTAGAATGATCGTAGATGCCTCATAAGTTAGGCAAGCCAAGTGGAATAGTGGAAGGCTGCAGTTAGTGAACCTGATATATATATATATATATATATATATATATATATATAGATAGATAGATAGATAGATAGATATATTCACTGAAAAAAACAAAGCTTACAGGGACGTTATAGTTAGGTTCTGAATTTACTTGTACAAAACCATAGAAATTCAACCGCTACAGTTATATTCAGTTGCGGCTCGCAGTGTTAAACGAGGCGGAGCGGCACACGCGGGGGTGGAAGCAACAGGGTGTGGCGGGGGAGAAAATATTAATAAAATTAAAAAGAAATTTAAATAAACTTACCTGAAACCTGCGCCACACCTGCTCCTCTGCTGGCTGGAGGAAGACACAGGCATCAGAGCAGTGTCAGGATTGACTGGGAGCACCCAGCCGGGGCGCTCCCAAGTAAGACTGGGAGTCTGTGCAGTTGCTGGGCTGGAGAGAGCCCTGTGCGCATGTGTGTTTCGTCGGCCCGAGACGGCTGGCCAAACACACATGCGCTCTGAGGGGAATGCACAGTGCACTCTCCTCTGCTCGTCACCACCCAATAATGCCCCACCCCTTTCACAAGTTTATTATCCTTTCCTTGTGAAAGGATTCGCAGCCGTAGTTGCTGGCGAGGGGCGACGCTTCTCCGCCCTCATGGAGGATGCGCCTCTGGGTATAGTTAACGCTATTCCAACACTGCAGTGCACAACCTTTGGCCGTGCGCTCCGGGGGTTGGTCGCAAGGCCTGTACTTGCAGCCAGCCCTTGCAGCCAAGCCTTTATAACTACCCATGATTAAGGCCTTTGGCCGTGCGCAGCGCAGGTTGGCCACAGGTCCTGTCTCTGTCAGTGGATGCGTGAATGGTCGAGTGAGTGTCTGAGTTGGTCTGAAAGTGGGTGTGTGAGTCTATGAGTGGGTCTGAGTGGGGTCTGAGTGGGTGTGTGAGTGGGCACCTGAGCTTCTGAGTGCATGTATGAGTGAATTAATTTATGTATGAATGAGTATGTGGTTTTTCTTTTGAATTTTTCCAAAATTGCTAATATTTTGTGAATAATTTCTGGGAATTTGTGAAAATTCGCAAATTTTCGTGAATATTGCATGTGGTGATGCCAAATCATATCAAACCTATAATGTGCCCCTAAAACACACCTATATCACACCCCTGGTGCAAGGTACTTTCACCCTGACCTGGTATGCCACTTTCAATTTGAATTTTCACCCCCAGGGACTGTGTCGCGTGAAATAAAATGGCGGTCGCAACTTTCCAGTCAGGTTGCAGTCAGCCAACTGCAACGCTTTTTTTTGCATGTGTATTCGCGAACATTCACGATTCTTGAGAATTATTTGCGCCCAGAGATATACAAATTGGTTTGCCTTTAAATATCTCCTAAACTACTGAACAGATTTACACCAAATAACAAAAAATCACCCCGAAACTTCTCATGCGCAACAAGAATCACTGGGCAACTTTCTTTTAAAAAGTATTCGTGAAGATTCGTCAAACAGTGCCAAAGATACGCTTTTTCTATGGAAACATGGTCCTAACTATAACTACCTAGTGGCAACTGCCACTAGGTAATATATATGTATATATATACTTGTATAGCTATATATATATGTGTGTGTGTATATATATATATATATATATATATATATATATATATATATATATATATATATATGTATTTAAAAAAACAAAGGTTACAGGGTAATTCTAGTTAGGTTCATGTTTTTGCACACAAAACCATAGAAATTCAGCAGTTATACTTGCATTAAGAAAAGTTACTTTCTGGCATAAGTTATAGTTTCTTCAGATAAGTATAACTATATGTATAACTATAACTGCTGAACTTCTATGCTTTTGGGGTGGGTAAACAGGAACCTAACTAATGTCCCTGTAATCTTTGTTTTTTTGTGTGAATTTCAATTATTTCAATTTTTTAACATAAAGCAATATATAAATAGTATACATTAATACAACAACCGGCCTTTGGCTGTACGTGGCGGGGGTTTGCCGCAGGGCCTTGCCTGCAGCCAGGTCCTGCAGGCAAACACCCAAACTTGCACCCAACCCCACACTTTGGCCGTACTGCTTGGCCTGTGGGCAGGTACTATGGCCACCCCACCCCACCAGGCACCCAACCCCATGCTGCACACACACAATCAAAGGCCATGCATGGCAGGACTATGGTGTGTGAGATTTTTTCCCCATTGGGCTTCAGATCCGCGGGTACCCACAGGTACCCACGGCGAATCTGCATCCTTAGATATACACATTTCTTTTTCCTTTAACAACTGCAAAGCTACTGAATGGATTTACATCATAGAATTGGGGCACTTTCTGGACTAAGAGCTAGCATTATGCCAAACTTGGTGTAATTCTCTCCAGTGGTTTGGGCTGTGGTCGTGTCTGAAATCCCTAAGGGAAAACGCATGGGGAAAACACGTTTTGCCCCCCCACCCCTTTTTCTTAGCTCCCGCTTGCCGAATCACCCAGAAACTTTCCACACAGCAGCAGCAGCTAAAGTGGTGCCTGGCTTACTTTGACATATATGCTACTGTTTCGTATTGAAATTACCTGTAATGTTGATGTGGGGATTATACCTCTTACAAACTTGAAGACCTTGCACTGCATGTTGTGTTGTTGTATGTACATAAATCAATATTACAAAGTTTATTTAAAAAAAAGTGACTGCTGTATTAGTTTCATGATGATTTGGCTAACGGCACCAAGGCACCAAAGTTATAGGCAAAACAAAAAATGTTTTTCCTATGCAAAGTAGGTCTTAACTTTAACAACCTACTGGCTATCACCAGTAGGATGGACATATATATATTCACTGAAAGAACACAAAGATTACAGGGACGTTATAGTTACGTTCTGAATTTACTCGTACAACACCTAAGAAATTCAGCAATTATACTTACCTGAGCTAACTATAACTTGTGCTCCCGTAATGCACTGCTTATGGCCCCATATATTACATCACTCATGACATGGTCAGTGACATTACTGATGACATCTTAAATGACATCACTGATGGCATCATCCAGTGACTGTAAGTGCTTGTATCAGTGTTTGAGTGGGTGTATGGGTGAATGAGTGGTTGAATCATTTGCTGTATGGGAGAGAGAGAGGATGTGTGAGTAGCTGTATGGGTGAGCAACTGTCTGTGTGAGTGGCTGCATTTTGTTGAGTGAGTGGGTGTAAGAGTGGTTCTCTGGGTAAGTGAATGGCTGTCACTGTATTGGTGAGTTTGTTGGTGAGTCAGTTACTGTATGGGTGAGTCAGTGAGTGTATGAATGGCTGTAAGTGTAATTGAGTGGCTCTGTCAGTGAGTGGTTGTGTGAGAACTTGTGTTGGTCAGTGAGTGGCTGCATGGATGACAGAGTGGGTGTGTGAGTGCCTGTTCATGTGAGTGAGTGGGTGTGTGAATGGTTGTATAGTTGAGTGATTAGGTGTGTAAGTGACTGTACTGATGAGTGGGTGGCTGTGTCAGTGACTGTATGGGTGAGTGTGTGAGTGCTTGTACAGCTGATTGACTGGATGTGTCAGTAGATGAGTGATCTAATAATGGGCTTTGTGAGTGATTGAATGGGTGTGCCAGTGAGTGTATTTGTATTTGAGTATTTATAAAGCGCATTCGGGCTGTAGCATCGAAGTGCTGAGTATTAGAGGTGCAAGTGTCAAAACAAATGAAGAAAGACAACTACTGGGAAAAGAGCCAAGTTTCTAATTGTTTCCAGAAGGCCATAAAATGTTGTTCCTTCCTAATAATCAGGGAAGTCCATTCCAATGCTTGGACGCAGCAACAATAAATGCTTTGTCCCCCATTTAGCCTTGCGAGTTCGAGGAACATGGACCAGGTGGGCTCCCGCTGCTCTGAGTTCACGTTTGGAGTATACCAGCGTAATCTTGAAGAGAGGTATTCCGATCCACGCAAATGCAAAGATTTATGAGTTAGACATAAAGTTATAAAAATAATACGCTTTCTGACGGGTAGCCAGTGCAATTGTTTTAGACTACTGCTAGCAGACGCTGAGCGGGGGAGGTTCTAGTACTAAGCAAGCAGCTGTATTTTGAATCAGCTGGAGATTCCTAGGAGAGGAGTTGTCAAGATTAAGCATCAGGGCATTACAGTAATCTAATCTAGAAACTACTAATGCCGAAATCACTGTGATTCTAAGCTCCTTTTGCAGATAGGGAAGAATTTTCTTCAGAATTTTCAAGGTCCAAAAGCAAGATTTGGAGATGGAATTTACTTGGGGCTTAAAGGATAAGGAGTTATCAAATATAACTCCCAAATTTCTAGTAGAGGTAATGGGGACAGGCAGTTCGCCACACGCTGATGGCCACCAGCGAGAACTCCACAGTCCCTTGCTAGAGCCAAACAACTAAATAGTGTAGGACTGAGTGAGGAGCCTTGAGGGACGCTGCATGGAAGATGATATGTTGGCGCCCTAAAGTCTCCACAACTCACCATAATGGGTCTTTCTCCCAAAAACGATTTTTAATGCTATAACTCTTACCCCTGCTTGGTAAAGGCGAGATGCCACAATATGGGGGGAAATAGTATCAAAAGCAGCAGATAAGTCCAGTAGAACTAATTTGGCTCCTTGTCCGTCATCAACCAGCCTACGAATAGTATCTGATGTGGTGATGAGGGCGGATTCTATATTATGGGCTTTCTGAAAGCCATGCTGAGTGGAATCTAGACCTTCCGATTTTTGAAGAAAATTGGCTAACTCTGTGTTGATATGTTTCTCATAAATCTTTGCCTGCACAGGTAACAAGGCAATAGGCCGAAAGTTATTTAGATCCTGTGCTGCCCCATCTGGTTTCTTTTTCAGGGGGACCACCGTCACTTCTTTCCAGGGTGGAGGGAAAACTCCCGAAGTTAGGACCTCCTGGAAGATCATAGCGAGGACTATAGATACTAAATCAGGAACCAGCTGTAAGATATAAGGCAGACAGGGGTCACTGGGGGAGCCTGACTTAATTCCCATCATAATCTCTTTAATCTTTCCTGGTGGTAGTGGCTGGAAGTTAGTTAACATGGGGTGATCTTTATCTAAGAAGCTATTAAGATAATCCTATCGGTTAGATAACCCCAGAGAATGAGTAAAGCTCGCATGGATTTGTAGGATTTTGTTTTTTTTAAAAAGCCGCCACCTCATTGCAAAATTCTTGCGAATTCTCCAATTCAGGAGGTGGAAAGGGGACCGTAAGGGAGTGTACCACTTTAATCAGTTCTTTAGAGGCGTTGCTGCCACCTTAATTTTGTTGAGTTAAATATTCGTATTTAGGTTTAGTACTCACATTTTTATAAACCTTAAGAGCAGCTCTAAGCTTCTCTTTGTCTTCAGAGTTAGGATCTAGCTTCCATTGCCGTTCTTGTTGATGATATTTTTTCTGTAAGTGCTTAAGATCCTTATGAAACCAGGGGCAACTAACCTTTTTCTTTTTTCGTAAAGCAGTGGTTATGAGCGGCGCAAGTTGATCACTTGCAATATTAATCCCCTGATTGAAGCCGTCAGTTATCGACAGAGGGAGATTCCTAGCAGTTTCCCAGCCTGACACCAATGCCAGGCCTAGTTGTTGACTCTTGATACGGTTCCAGTACCTAACTGGTTTCATAATAGGGCTAACAGGTAGAGGAGATAGAGCATTCATAAGACTGAAAATAAGGAGGTGGTGATCGGTCCACTCAACACGGCCAGGTCTTCATGCCGGGCAAATATCCTGTCTAACAGATGACCTGCTCTGTGTGTGGATGTTGTGACTTTTAATTTCCCAGTCAAAATCCGCAATGAGATTCAGGAACTCTTTTAACATGTGGGTCCAAACTATCATCAAAATGGATGGATGGATATTAAAATCCCCGAATACAATACATTTAGTAGACAAAGTTAAAGGCTCTATTATATTTGGCTAATGTGTAAGAAGTTAGTGTAAGGACCTGGAGGCCAATAGACTAAGAGTCCCTCGAATAGTACAGTATTTTTCTGACAGATTTTAAAGCAGATACTCTCACAGATCTCTGGTGTGAGGTTTATAGCTTCACAATGACAGGAAAGGAGGGACCTACATATAATAGCTAGACCTCCTCCTCTGCTGGAAGTTCTATCCAATCTACAGAATGTATTTCCCAGGGGAGTAACAGCTATGAGTGGGTGTGTAAGTAACTGTATGAGTCTGTGAATACCTCAGTCAGTACTGTATGGGTGACTGAGTAGTTGTGTCAGTGGCTGTTTGAATGAGTGTCTGTATATCACTAGTTTTATGCATCTGTGAATAAGTGAGTAGATGTGTGGGTATACAAGAACTTGTATGAGCAAATTAGTGGGTGTGAGAGTGTGTGGAAGATGTCATTAGTGATGTCATCAGTGATGTCACCGATCATGTCATGAGTGATGTAATATGTGAGGTAAGCAGTGCAATATGGGAGCGCACGTTACAGTTAGTTAAGGTAACTATAACTGCTGCATTTCTTAGGTTTTGTACCAGTAACTTCAGAATGTAACTAACGTCCCTGTAACCTTTTTTTTTTTCCAGTGAATTCCTAAGGTTTCTTTTTTACAAGTATTTCCTAACTATACCATCCCTCTAACCTTTGGTCTTTCCAGTAAATTTCTATAGTTTTCTTAATTCTATTTTCTAACTGTAACATCCCTGTAACCTATGATATTTTCAGTGAACTTCTATGCTTTTTACAAAGGAAATTCCTAGCTATAACCTCCCTGTAACTTTTGATTTATTTTTCTAAATGTATTTGCTGTGGCCATGAAAAATATGGTGACTGCTTTTGTATTTATTTTTTGAAAATTATATGATCATCATGTACTGATATAACACAATGTATTCATTTGCTTGTTTAAAAACATTAAGTGAAACATATTGCAAGCAGTATGTAAAAGCAATCAAGTTTATTTTACGAAATTTTAAAATATGATAGAGATGTATTGCATAGCTAAGTATGTTTTCATTTGTGAAAAACTTTGGATCCGCAGACTCGCAACCTGCCATGTGAATTAACTCTATATTTTTTTCTCCAACCACGTGTTACTTTGGATTCTGATCAGCAGATTCACTTATTTATGTTGTATATTTTTTTTTACCTGTAATACTGTGTAAATTAAAATATAATTTAACATTAGATATATTCCACACCTCATAAAAGCTTGTACTGTTTATTTTTATGGATGTAACGCACTTTGAAAATACGACAAATCAGCGAATTTGTTGCATAATCCGCAGTCAGAGAAGAAAAAAAAACAATTCCTACCTTTCCATTGGTTCATCAGAATCACACCCAGCATTTCAAAGAAACGACACCCAATAGTAATTTTGTTTGTCAAACATGTTTTTATTAGGTTGAATCTCGTGCAGACATTACAATAGTCAACAGACCGGTGTTAACAGCTAAACCTAGCTGTTATCGTGACTTACATTATTACAGTGCATAGTAAAAAAAATCATCACCAGTTCCATTATGATACAAATGCACAACCAGATTTGATAATAAGAAAACTAAGAAGAGATAGAAAGGAATTAAATTAATACCCATGTAACAAGTTGTAAACATAGAGCGGAGTTGCGAGATACATGTCCATCGCATTTAGTATATCTGAACCTTATGTAAGAGTCATTCGTGTCTGTTGCAAGAGACTAGGGTTGCGGATGGTTGCAGACCTTATCCCTCTCTTAAATTTGAAATAGGTACAGAGATCTAATTCTAGGTGGGCATACAGTCAGTGAGAAGCCTCTGGATAGATAAGTTACTAATGGACCCCATTTATATTCGAAGTTTTTAAAATCATCTGCAAATATATCCGCCATTCTTTCCATGGTTATTGCTCTCCATAGACGGTTCTGCCATTGAGTGATCGCCTGAGCTTCTTGTTTTTTCCAGGCTGCCGCTATCGTTATTTTAGCGTATCCTAGGCAGAGCCACATGATGGCCCTGTCCGCCCCCATTTGAAACTGGAGAGCATCCTCTCTTAGCCCAAGAAGTGTGTACCGGGCCGTAATCTCCATGGGATAGCCTAGTATATCTTTGATGTGAGCCAGGATTTCATTCCAAAAAGGGCGGAACGTGGGACAGTCCCACCATATATGGTTGAAATCTCCCTGTGCTCCACGCCCTCTCCATCACCGATCCGATGCATTTGGGAATATTTTCTTTAGCTTGGAAGGGTTAAGATACCAGTTGTGCAAAGTTTTATAATGTGCCTCCCTTGAGGCCATAGAGCGGTTGTGTCTTCGGATGTCTCGATATAATCTTTCCCATCGAGTATCAAGAATTTCTTCTCCTAATACTTGTTCCCAGAAGCGATAGTTGTGGGGCTTGGTCATTTGGCCAGTGGTTGTTAATAAAGCATAGAACTGGGAGATAGTCCCTTTTGGGGATCCTGCCCTACAAATTCATTTTTCAAAAGGTGTGTATTCCCTCATTGCCTGTTGATTTTCAAGTTTCAGTGCCCATTGACGTAATTGAATATAGTGATAGAATTCAGCTTGTGGAAGATTGAATTCCCTTCTACAGTTTTCAAACGAGATTATGTCCACATTGTGGAATAGATCTGCTAAAATCAAACATCCTCCCTCACGCCATTTATAAAAGGGTCCTGTCTGTAAGGCGGGGGAAAGGCTTGGTTAAAATGTAATGGTGTATGTGGGGAAGGGAAGGCCGACCAGTTTCTTGTTTTTGTTTTGTCGTCCCAGACCTTAAGTGTCATTTTTATTGGTGTGCTAAGGTAAGGATTACGGGGTCTGTCTGTGTTAGGCTTCCACAACACATCCCATATCACCCTCCCTACCACCGCCCGGTCCATGTGTAGCCAGTACTTATCAGATTCCTTAAGGGACCACTCCGTGATCACTCTCAATTGGGCAGCTTTATAATATAATTGAAAGTCTGGCAAACTCAGGCCTCCTCTCTCCTTGGGCATACTCAGCAATTTATGAGAGAGTCTGGCTCTTTCCCTGCCAAATATATTGCACCAAAAGGGTGCGGAGAGCTGAAAAGAAAGCACGCTCTACTTCCAGCGGGAGACTCTGTAATATATAAAGTATCTTGGGAAGAAGTGTCAATTTAATGGTATTGATCCTTCCCAGCCATGTAAGGTAGGATGGGGCCCATCGTTTTAAAGTATCTTTGATGTGTGTCAGTAGTGGGGAGTAGTTGGCCCTACAGAGGTTTGATATGTTACATGTGATTTTGATACCCAGGTAAGTTATTTCTTTTTTTGCCCACTGATATGGCATGGTGGCCGCCAGCTGCTCCACCTCCAAGAGGGGCATGGTCAGGTTCATCATAGAGGATTTTGAAAGATTTACCTTAAATCCCGCTACTGTCTCAAACTGTCGGAGCTCCTCTTGTAGGGCGGAGGATGGAGAGGCCAGTTCCGTCAGTGTCAGTAGGACGTTGTCCACAAAGAGTGAGATTTTATGTTCTGTTGTTTCAAAGGTGATCCTTTGTATAGTGTGTGAGGCCCGAATGCGTGCTGCCAGTGGCTCTATACTCAAAGCGAACAGCAAGGGGGAAAGAGGGCATCCCTGTCTTGTCCCCCTCGTCAATGAAAATGGTGTTGAGCTGGTGCCATTTATCACTACCCTGGAGTAAGGGGATGCGTAATTGGCTCTTATCATCTGAATAAATGTGTTGCAGAACCCATATGCCCGTAGAACATAAAGGCCCAATCTACTCAATCGAATGCCTTCTCGGCATCTAGGCTCAAGAGAATGGCCAGGATCTTTTTTCTTATGAGCTTTTTCCACTACGTGTATTATCCTGCGAATGTTGTTGTGTGTCTGACGGCCCTTTACAAATCCTGATTGGTCTGGGTGTATCAAGCCAGGAAGTAGTTCTTCAAGGCGGGATGTTAAGATCCTGGTGTATAGTTTTGTGTCTAAGTTCAGAAGAGCTATAGGGCGACATGAGCTACAGAGTTGGAAGTCCTTCCCTGGTTTGGGGATGACTGAGGTAATGGCTTCACCCATTGTGGGGGTGGTGGACCCTGAGGTACCTATATAGTTAAATAATTTGGTTAGATAGGGGGTCAGTTCCGGACTATGGGGGTGATTCTGACCCGTCGGCGGGAGCACCGCCAACAGGCTGGCGGTGCCCCGCAGGGCATTCTGACCGTGGCGGTTTGGCCGCGGTCAGGAGACCGCCGGTTTTCCGCTGCCCTTCTGAATCCTCCATGGCGGCGCAGCTCGCTGCGCCACCATGGGGATTCAGACACCCCATACCGCCATCCTGTTCCTGGCAGTTCGCCCGCCAGGAACAGGATGGCGGTATGGGGTGTCGTGGGGCCCCTGGGGGCCCCTGCAGTGCCCATGCCAATGGCATGGGCACTGCAGGGGCCCCCGTAAGCGGGCCCCACAAAGAATTTCACTGTCTGCATTGCAGACAGTGAAATTCGCGACGGGTGCAACTGCACCCGTCGCACCTTCCCACTCCGCCGGCTCCATTCGGAGCCGGCTTCCTCGTGGGAAGGGTGTTTCCCACTGGGCTGGTGGGCAGCCTTTTGGCGGTCGCCCGCCAGCCCAGTGGGAAACCCAGAATAACCGCAGCGGTCTTCTGACCGCGGTGCGGTATTCTGGAGGGGGGAACTCTGGCGGGCGGCCTCCGCCGCCCGCCAGAGTTAGAATGACCCTCTATATGTTTTATAGAATTGGGCTGTCAACCCATCCGGCCCTGGGGTTTATTTTGTTTAAGGGGGTTTATTGCTGTCTGTACCTCTGATTCCTCGATGGGTGCCTCTAATTGCTCGTTATGTGCATTTGTGGCTTTGGGTAGAGCTATATGTTCTAGGTAAGCTGATTGGGTAATTGCAGAAGTGGTTTCTGCTGTGTAGAGATTACGATAGAATCTGCTAAATATATTTGCCTTTTCTACATCTGAATCTGTCAGGCCTTTAGTGGGGTGTCTTATGTCCCCTTAATATTCCTTTTCTCTTTTCACTCTTAATTGTCTGGCAAGATGTGAGCCCACTTTGTTACTTTGTTCATATGTCGATCTCTGCAGACGCAGTAGTGTGAGTTCTGCTCTATTAGTATATATAGCATTTAGTTTCCCCCTCAAGCCTGTCATCGTGCTTTGCAAGAGTAGTTTCAGGTGTGTTTTATCGCTTCTGCGGCTCGAAGTTCTGCCTCTATTCCTATTTTCTCCTGTCTT
Organism: Pleurodeles waltl; assembly: GCF_031143425.1. Lineage (NCBI taxonomy): Eukaryota > Metazoa > Chordata > Amphibia > Caudata > Salamandridae > Pleurodeles > Pleurodeles waltl. The sequence continues at coordinate 41,234,647 of NC_090443.1, forward strand.
CTCTGTTTGTTTAGGGCCGTATTTAGGGAGATACATTTCCCCCTCAAAACAGCTTTAAAAGCGTCCCATGTTATACCTAAGTTAATGTCTACTGGGTCGTTGAATTGAAAGCATTCCCTGATGCTGGTACGTAGCTTGTCTCTAGAAGGCTTGTCTCTTATCAGGGAAGGTGGGAAGTACCATCTCGGGGTTTTTGATTTGTGCTCCCTCCACTCTATTGTTAGTTCCATTGGGGCATGGTCTGATAGGGTGATAGAATGAATCGTTGCCTTGAGAAGGTCTTGGGTTAACCCTTGGCTAATGAATACATAATCAGTTCTTGAGTACGACCTTTGAGTGTGGGAAAAGAAGGTGTAGTCTCTGTCACTGGGGTGAAGTTTCCTCCAGGTGTCGACTAGTCCAGTCTCCGCCATTACCTGTTGCAATGTTGGCGAAAAGTTCCCAGATGGCGAGCAGTGGGGGTGTGTACTGTCTTGGTGTGCCTACCACATAAGGTTAAAGTCTCCCATCATAAATATGTCCCCCTCTGCAAAGGCTCCTAAAGTCTCTAGGCACCTGCATAGGAATTGGTCTTGCTGTGTGTTGGGTGTGTATATTGGAGCGAAAGTTACTCGACGGCCTCTCAATACTCCTTTCACCATCACATGGCGACCGTCCTTATCAGCATGTGAGCCTGTAGGATGGAATTGAAGGCCTTGCTAGAGCATGAGTGCTACTCCGTTGTGTTTCGACGCTGCTGATGATTGAAAGGTGTGTGGGTACTGTTTATGTTTAAGCCTGTGGTCTTTTCCTTTTTTAAGATGAGTATCTTGTAGCGCTATTATGTCATAGTGGTTGTGGCGCTTCACTGGTGCGTTTAACCCTTTGACATTCCAGGTGAGTACTGTCACTACCATTCCGTCAGGGCGGGTGTGGTCGTCTGTCTGCGGCTAGTGTTGTGCTGGAGCAGGATCTAAAGTGCCCTGTCTGTAGAGTACTGTCTCGCAGTCTCTGACACGTCAATGGGGGATAGCTCCTCCTCGTCTTTCCCCCGCGTGGGTCTGTAACTCGACTCTTGTTTATTGTACATGGTCTCCCGACTCCTAAACAAAACTGAACAATGAACAATTGAAGGACAACAGGTCCTATTTGTTCTAAGACTCCAGTAGTCTATTAACGACGTTTTGAATGCATGCCTTATTCTGCTTCGTCCCTCATCCGTTGGTCAGTTTTGGGCTTCAGCAGAGTAAGTGTGAGGTAGTGGGGGGCTGGTTGATGTTTGAGGTTTGATGAGGGAGGGTTTGTAGGTGTATCGCTGCATTATCCTGGTGCATCTTCCTCTCTTGGACCGCGTCTATGTGCTCGAGGGTTTTTCCCAGGCAGCCATCGTCCAGGACTAGTGGTTTGTTTCTGATTTTGTTTTTGACCTGTCTCCGCAGGATCCTCCCTACCATCTTCTCCAGATTGGGGAATACCAAGTATTGTCAGAGCCCTTGTGAGGTCTGTTACATGATAAGATATATTATTTAATTTGAAGGCCAAGCCAAAGGGGAAAGTCCAACGGTATTGTATATGGTCCTCCCTCAGTCTGTCTGTGAGACGCCTGAATTGTTGTCTTCGAGCAAGGGGGCTGGTGCTATATCTTGGAATAGGACACAGGTTTCTCCCTGAAATGTCACTTTGTCTATCTTTCTTGAGGCTTGTAGAATGGCTTCTTTTACTTTGAAGGAGTGTAGCTTAACAAGAATGTCTCTCGGTCGTCTCTTGTCCGCAGAGGTGGCGCTGCCTATTCTGTGGATTCTATCTATCTTTATCTTGAGCTGTGTTTTGTTCATGATCTCCTGGAACAGGCCCATCATAAATGCTTTAAGGTCCGACCCCTCCGCACCTTCTGTGAGATTCCTAATCCTGATGTTGTCTCGCCACGCCCTGTTTTCCAGGTCTTCTTGTTTAAGTGTCGCTGAGTGAAGGTCCGTCTGGAGTGTCTGCGTGAGGTCGTCCAGTTGTTTAAGGCAATTTTCCATTTCTTCCGTTTTTGCCTCAGCATCTAGCATTCGAGTACCTCCATTGTTTACATCTTGTCGCAAAGATGAGTTTGTCATCAAAGTTTGCTTGTAGTTTTTCAAGCAAAGTCAAGTCTGTCTTCAGTTCTTCTCTCAGTTCTTTTTTAAAGTCTCTCAAGGAGGTCACGAGGTCTTCCCATGTGAGGGCCATCTCCTCTTTCTGTTGTTTGATGCCCCCCTCCAAAGGTGAGAAGTAGTTGGAGACTCTGTTAGAGTTCTGTTTCTTGGGAGGCATGAATAGGGGATGAGTATTCCTGACTATTGCAAGTGTTATTGCTCGTTCTGCAGTTTCCCCGTTACATCAGCTCCTCGCCTTCTTCCAATAAGGGTCGCTCACTCGTAAGGGTTGCCTCGCTGCACTGTAAGCAACGCTCCATTATAGCAGAATCGTTGCGCCCAGATATCGAGGATTTATCTGCTGTTGGCCCCTCCCCCCTTCTTCCGAGGGGAAACACTCAACTGTCCTCAGGTTTGCTCCCGAAGCGCTGCCAGCTCCAGGCCATAATGCCTGCCTGAATGCGAGCTTCGGTGGACTGCATGTAACCAAAATTTTCAGTTCCCCTCTGCCTGCCAGGAAGCCCCTGGCACCCTCCCCATCGCGTTGGCGCGTCTCAGTCCTCCAGCCCGGTCGCCATTTTAAGGTCAGGCAGACACGTGCCTGGCCTTGCTTTTTGAGAGGGGTCTCAAGTGAGGCCCCATTCGCTGCCTGCTTGCTCCAATCGCCATCCACTCCCCAGATGCGATGGCGCTCACAATGGGAAGGGGGTGTGTGAATGCGTGTCTGCATGTATGTAAGTGTATGTGGATGTGTGTGTGAATGGATGTATGCATGCGTGGATGAATGTTGGAATGGGTGTGTGAAGGGAGGGGCATGTATGAAGGGGGTCTGGAGAGGAAGGGGGGTGGGGGAAACCTGTGGAGGGGGGCGGGGAAGACCCCTATTAGTGACAGGGAAGGCATTCCCTGTCACTTATAGTCCGTACTGCCATGGTTTTCGTGATGGTAAGGATGCCACAAAAACCATGGCGGTAGGCGGGGTCATAATACTGCAGGCGGGCAAGTGACAGCCTCTGGGCTGGAGATTGGAGTCTCCAGCCCGGCGGCCGTTACCGCCGTGGCAGTCGGAGAGGTACATTGGCGGTCTGGCTGAAGCCAAACCACCAATGTCATAATATGGAGGAAAGTACCGCCAGCCTGTTGGCAGTACTTTCCTTCATATTACCGCCGACCGCCGGGGTCATGATGACTCCCATAGTGTTGTAAAATTTCCTAAAGACAAACATTTTGAAGATGTGGACTTCTTAGATAGTATGAGTCCAACATGTTCTTTTTCAAAATATCTGTACTCTCTGAATCAAACTCTGCCAGATATTGAATGTCCTGGAAAGATTTCAAAACTCTATTTCTTGTGTTTGCAAGTCCTAGACTAATCCAAACAATTCCTGTAGACTGAGTACAAGCTTGCGGAACTCAACCTATCACAGCACTCAAATGAGCTTATCTCCCTATGTGAGAGCATTTTCAAACTGAAACTGCATAACTTCTTTGAGAGGGATGTTTCTGCAGAAATCTCCTCCTAGGTCTCCTTCATCTGTGTTTTCTCTAATTTTGGGATGTATGAAGCGACATAGCGAGCAACAGCAATCAAATTATCTGCAACAAACTGTGGTGGTCATTACAACCTTGGCAGTATAAGGCGCTTACCGCCGTGTAGAAGACCGCCAATACACCGCCGCGGCTGCGGTAGACCGCCACAGCTATTATGACACACATCTCGGAATCCGCCGAAATTCAGACACCCACACAACACCGCCACACCAAAGGTCAGCGATAAACATGCGGAAACAAATCCTCCACCTCCACGCCAACAGAAACACGCCCATGCTATTACGACCCACGAATCCACGCGGCGGTCTTTCAACCGTGGTATTCCATTTGGCGGTACACACCGCCACGCTCAAAATACACACACATCTCCAAAACACCGCCACATTGGACAATTCCAAATACACACACCTGATACACATACAAACACCACTCCCACACATCCAATACAATATAAAACACACACCCACATCACACACAAACCCTTACAACCACAATTTCTGAGAGAAGGCCAGAGAGAGACAGCACAGAATAGAGAACCCCATTACACAGAGGCACACTACACCATCACCCACACAACACCCACGCACACAACACCACATACCACTACACTCACCACACTCATCAACACATACACCACCCCACACATCACACACACCACCCCATGGCACGCCAAAGACACCCCCGCTTCTCTGAGGAGGAGCTCAGGGTCATGGTCGAAGAAATCGTCCGGGTAGAGCCACAGCTATTTGGCTCACAGGTACAGCACACATCAATAGCCAGGAAGATGGAGCTATCGCAAAGAATAGTCGACAGGGTCAAAGCTGTGGGACAGCACCCAAGAAATAGGGAGGACATCAGGAAGAGGTGGAACGACCTACGGGGGAAGGTGCGTTCCACGGTCTCCAGGCACAACATCGCGGTACAGCGGACTGGCGGCGGACCCTCACCTCCTCCCCCACAACTAACAACATGGGAGGAACAAGTCTTGTCCATCTTGCATCCTGAGGGCCTCGCAGGAGTCGTTGGAGGAACGGACACTGGTAAGTCAAATTTCAACTATCATATCCCCCACCCTACCTGCATGCTATCACACACCCCCACCCTCACACCCTCCCTTATCACTCCAAATCCTCACCTATCTACCCATGACACCAACCACCCATCCCAACCCCAAAACCTGCATGACCTAACTAAGCATGGATACCCATCACTAAAGCATGTCCACTGCACAGAACCACAACACCCCCCAACTATCACCACACAAGCCCCCACACAGGAATGCCTGCACTGGGGTACACGCACACCCAAACATTGCACATCATGAAACACACACATGCAATAATCATGTACTCATACCCCCGCAGGAACCCGAAGGAACGTCACCACACCAGAGGGTCCAGACAACACCACTCCACCCCCAGAAGAGGCCCCCAGTGACGACAGCAGCTCTGCCCCACTGGATCTTGATGACCAGCCCGGACCATCGTGGGCCTCAGGACAGTCGGTTCCCCTTGCCCAGCCACAGCCCAACACCGAACTGCCACCCTCTGGGAACACCAGCACAGCACCCACCCAGCGGGCCCAAACCTCCCTACCCAGGACAGGTCAATCAGCGGTGTGTCCACCACTACAGGGCACCCAGGCTAACCCACCACCCCAACAACAACAGGGACCTGGGGGCAGTGGTAGTGGGTACACGGTCCAGGGACGGAGGCACAGGAACACAGGGGAACTGGGAGGGCTGCTGTGCGACAGAGGGAGGACAGGCCAAGGGAACCTACTCTCAACGAGGCCCTCTCCTCCATCATGGGAGCATACCACCACTCCCAGGAGACGATGGCAACGGTACTGGCCAAGTTGCAGGAGACCCTGCGTCTGCAGAAGGAACAGTATTTGGGGTTCAGGGAGGAGCTCAGGACCATCGGCTCCGCCCTGGGCACCATTGTAGGGGTGCTGACGGACATTCCAAAGACCTTGAGGGACACCATGGCACTACAGGGGCCCCTGACACTAGCCACGACGGTGAAATGCCCACCACCTCCGCCGGCGCTAGTGGACAGGAGGCACCGCCACAGGACCAACACACCAGCACCCCATCCCCTGCAGACGGACCACCACCACGCAAGCGGGCCCTGAGATCCAGGAACAGGACAGAGCAAGATGGCAAGACCCCCGCCAGGAAATAAGACCACCCTAATCGTCCTCCCACTGTCCCACTTTGTTACCCTGTCCAAATCGGAACTGCCCCAGCTCCACTTCCAATGGCCAGATGTGCAATGTACCTGTGAGACTAATAAACTGGACTCTGCCATGGACATTCCTCCACCATCACCCATCCCCGTTTCACAACCCCCTTCATTGTTATGCACTTAAATAAACACCCTTGAAACACTAATAAAACTGGAGTCAGTCAATGATTGTGAACTTTGTATTGTCAATTACAGTGTTAAAAAAGGTTACCCATTGGAAGGCCAACATACCAATGTCACACATCACAAGTCTTTCAAGGGTGCAAGCTGTTGACACGTAGGTTACCACAATAGTGAAACTGAAATGGAAGGGGACAACTCAGTTAACAAATAGGGAGTGAAATGTAGGTACAGGATAGAGGTAGACGTGTGAAAGTTAATAATATGTGAAACATGAAAATTTACTCACCTGTGTCTCACTGAAAATATTGCTGTATGACTGACTCCCTGTTGTCGTTTTCATCTTCATCAGCTTCCTCCTCATCACTGTCCACAGGCTCCCCCGCTGCAACAACACCGTCATCTGGATCATCCTTCTGCAGAAAAGGCAGCTGGCGTCGCAATGCCAAGTTATGGAGCATGGAGCAGGGGATGATGATGTCGCACACCTTCTTCGGTGAGTAGAATAGGGATCCACCAGTCATATGGAGGCACCTGAACCTGGCCTTAAGAAGGCCTAAGGTGCGTTTGATTACCCTCCTAGTCCGCCCATGGGCATCATTGTACCGTTCCTCTGCCCTGGTCCTGGGATTCCTCACTGGGGTCAATAGCCAGGACAGGTTGGGGTAACCAGAGTCCCCCAATAGTCATACACGGTGCCTCTGGAGTTGACCCATCATATCAGGGATGCTGCTATTCCGCAGGATGTAGGCGTCCTGCACAGAGCCAGGGAACATAGCATTTACCTGCGAGATGTACTGGTCTGCCAAACAGACCATCTGTACATTCATGGAATAACTCTTCCTGTTCCTGTACACCTGTTCATTCCTGCGGGGGGACCAGAGCTACATGGGTCCCATCAATGGCACCTATGACGTTGGGGATATGTCCAAGGGCATAGAAATCACCTTTCACTGTAGGCAAATCCTCCACCTCAGGAAAAATGATGTATCTCCTTATGTGTTTCAGCAGGGCAGACAACACTCTGGACAAGACGTTGGAAAACATAGGCTGGGACATCCCTGATGCCATGGCCACTGTTGTCTGAAAAGACCCACTTGCAAGGAAATGCAGCACTGACAGCTCCTACACGTCAGGGGGGATTCCAGTCGGATGGCGGATTGGTGACATCAGGTCTGGCTCCAACTGGGTACATAGTTCCTGGATTGTGGCACGGTCAAACCGGTAGGTCACGATGACATGTCGCTCTTCCATTGTCAACAGGTCCACCAGCGGTCGGTACACCGGCGGATTCCGCCATCTTCCAATATGTCCAAACTGAGGGTGCCTAGGAAGGACAACAGCGAAGAAACTGTCACCATTCCTCCAAGTATGTACCCACAGTCACACACAAGACTACAACAGACAATTAACCCATCCGGGAAAGGTTTTGAGTGTAGGCCTCGGTATGTGTGACGCAGTAGTAATTGAAGCCATGTGGGCCCCTGAAATGGCGGCTGCCTGACCTCTAAACTGGGACAATGGGATTGTGGGGTAACTGCGCTGGCGTTGGACACCGTCGCGGTAGGCGGTCGTAGAGCGCGGCGCAATGCTGCATTGGTTAACATTGGACCCTATGGGTCCCAGGAGCCAATGAACAGGTGCGCCGTCGGTGATGATGCGCACCGCCGCGGACGTCACCACCATTTTCTATCTCTTCAATCACTAGATACCTGACCTTAGACAGGAGAGGACCTACACTGCTAGTGCTGCTGTGACCTTGGTCTGGAAGCGACGATGGCTGCTGCGTCTGGGGAAAGGGCCCCTGCCTTCACTGCACAGGAGTTGGAGAAACTTGTGGATGGGGTCCTCTCCCAGTACACGCTACTCTACGGTCCTCCAGACCAACAGGTTAGTACACAGGGAGCACGTTGGATGGGCTAGGCTTGGGTGGAGAGGGCTGGGTGGATGAGGGAAGGGGGCACAGTACATAGAACAGTTATGCATGGGGATGAATGGGCCACAGGGATAGAGTTGGGAGGGGGACAATCACAACGACGGTGCAGTAGGTAATGACTGTCCTCTTTCCTTGTGCATGTCATGTAGGTCAGCGCCCACCAGAAGAGGGACATTTGGCGTGCCATCGCCAAGGAAATCCAGACCCTGGGGGCCCACCAGAGACGGGGCACCCACTGCCGTAAGAGATGGGAGGACATTCGCCGTTGCAGCAAGAAGACGGCGGAGGCTCAGCTGGGGATGGCCTCCCAACGTGGGAGGGGTGCCCGTCGCACCATGACCCCCCTGATGTTCCGGATCCAGGCGGTGGCCTACCCGGAGTTGATGGGCGCTTAAGGACATCACAGCAGACACAAGGGGGTGAGTACTACCTCATCATATGGACTTTGCGTGCAGTGGAGGTGTCCGGGTGGGGGTGGTGGGTTGTGGGTTTCCCTAGGCCAGGGCGAGTTAGGTAGGCAAGGCCCCTCCGTTATGTAGGCCATGTGGCATCTCTACCCCAGCTCAAAACAGAGGGAAGTTGATGTATAGTTGCCCCTTTGCCATCCATGTGGGCAGATTACTACCATTGCCATGTAGGCCATTTCCCAGAAATAGCATGTGCAGAGGTCAGGAGCACGGCGTAAGGCATGGGGCTGCTGCGTCTGTCTTGTCCGCCAACGGTAGCGGTATGCCATGCACTAAAACTCTTTCTTCTGTCTCCCCCCTTTTCCTCCTCTCCCTGTCCTTTTGTACATCAGCATCAACAGGCGGAGGTACAGTGGCACCGGAGCACGAGGGAGCTGCATCCCACATGGCCATGGAGGGCCACACCACAGACTCTGAATTCACCAGTGGGACGGAGGGCGAGGGGAGCTTCACGTCGGCCACCAGATCACCATCCAGCGACACGGACTCGTCCGCCGATGGGAGCTCCCCTGTGGTGGCGGCACCATCTGTGCGCCCCCCTTCTACAGGTACAGCCGCCACCTCCCCTACCAGCACCGCCCTCCCAGCAGCCCCTCAGCGTGTGTCCCGTGCCCGCTCACCCAGGAGGGTGGGCACCACCTTCGCCCCAGGCACCTCCGGCCCTGCCCCAGTCACCCCTGTTGCCCTCAGTGAGGAGACCATTGACCTCCTCAGGTCACTCACTGTTGGGCAGTCTACCATTGTGAATGCCATCCAGGGTGTAGAACGAGAGTTGAAACACGGTAATGCATTCCTGGAGGGCATTCATTCTGGTCAGGCTGTCCTTCAGCGAACCCTGCAATCTCTGGCTTCAGCACTGATGGCAGCCATTGTCCCTGTGTCCAGCCTCCCCCCTCCAACCTCCTCCACCCAGACCCAATCCCCTGTACCCCAGCCCATCCCAAGCACACCTACAGACCAGCAGGCACACAAGTCAACACACACAAGTAGCTCCAGCAAACATAGGCACCACACACACCACAGGCACTCACACAAGCATCACACCCATACAGACACAGCAACATCCACTGTCTCCACTGTGTCCCCCTCCTCCTCTTCTCCCTCCTCCCTCCCAGTCTTGTCTACACACACACCTGCATGCACCACATCTACAGGCACTAGGACTCGAACCAGGACACCCAGCACCACAAGCCGCTCACCTGCACTCACCACCTCCACTGCCATTTACACGTCCCCTGTGTCCTCTCCCAGTGTGACTGTGACGCCCCCTCCCAAAGTACACAAACGCCGGCAATCACTCACCCAATATCCATCCACCTCACGACAGCCTCCAGTACCTGCACCCAAAACACCTAAAGTGACACCTCCTACAACCACCTCCTCTACCTCCACTCCCAGACCCCCTCCAACTACCCATCCCAGTGTCCGTCAGAAACTGTCCCTCTGTCAAATTGACCTGTTTGCCCCCACCCCCTCCAGTTCATCAGTCCCATCGTAGCGCCTCAGCCAAAAGCCTCCAGTACCAGTGGTGCGTGTTCCAGGTTTTTGGAGTGCACCGTCCACCAGGGCAGGCAGTAGGACCCGGAGCCAAGGCACTGTCAGCCCACCCCCTGTAAAGGCACCGAAATTGGAGAGTGGACAACGGGACCGTGTCAAGACTCCTGGTGGGACAACAAGTGAAATGGGATCCAAGGCGATTGGTGAGTCAGCTGTCACTCCAAAGAAGGTGGGGGAAGGTTCCGAGGGAGTCTGCCCAGCCTGTTGTGAGTGTCACAGCGGAGAAGTGCGCCATCATTTCCGGCGGTCCAGACACAACCGCCAGCACCGTCGTTACTGGTCAGGAGACCACCGCCAGAGTCATTGCCCAGGAGGGCCCGAGTATCGTTACTGGTCAGGAGACCACCGCCAGAGTCAGTGCCCAGGAGGGCCCGAGTATCGTTACTGGTCAGGAGACCACCGTCAAAGTCAGTGCCCAGGAGGGCCCGAGTATCGTCACTGGTCAGGAGACCACCGCCAGAGTCAGTGCCCAGGAGGGCCCGAGTATCGTCACTGGTCAGGAGACCACCGCCAGAGTCCGTGCCCAGAAGGGCCCGAGTATCGTCACTGGTCAGAAGACCACCGCCAGAGTCAGTGCCCAGTAGGGCCCGAGTATCGTCACTGGTCAGGAGACCACCGCCAGAGTCAGTCCCCAGGAGGGCCCGAGTATCGTTACTGGTCAGGAGACCACCGCCGGAGTCAGTGCCCAGGAGGGACCAGGATCCCACAGCCCCGCTGGGCGATGATGGAACGTCATGCCACACCCCAATGTCCAGTGTGGAGTTCGTCATGCCACACCCCAATGTCCAGTGTGGAGTTCGTCATGCCACACCCCAATGTCCAGTGTGGGGTTCGTCATGCCACACCCCAATGTCAGTATCTGAACTGCCATCTCAGGCTACCGCTGAACAGTCCATAGCCAGCCATGGCAAAGCACCGCTGAACAAGGCCAAGACCGCCATGGCAAAGCACCGCTGAACAGTCCATAGACAGCCATGGCAAAGCACCGCTGAACAAGGCCAAGACCGCCATGGTGAAGACCGCTGAACAGTCCATAGCCAGCCATGGCAAAGTACCGCTGAACAAGGCAAAGACCGCCATGGTGAAGACCGCTGAACAGTCCATAGCCAGCCATGGCAAAGCACAGCTGAACAAGGCCAAGACCGCCATGGTGAAGACCGCTGATCAGGGCAAACACTGTGTGGGTATGAATATACCGCCACATCAGGCATCCTTCTCCCATGTGCAGCTGGGACAGTGACAGGACAGGAACTTTCACGGGGAGACTCATCCAGTCTGGCCACCAGTCCCACCCAGTACCAGTTGAGAACTGCATCTACTTGCGTCAATGTGGCTTTGCACTCCCCAGGATTGAACAGGGGGCAAACTACCCACTGTAGAGACTTGAGAGACTGTGGCTTTGCACTCCCCAGGATTGAACAGTGGGCAAACTACCCACTGTAGAGACTTGAGAGACTGTGGCTTTGCACTCCCCAGGATTGAACAGTGGGCAACCCACCCACTGTAGAGACTTGAGAGACTGTGGCTTTGCACTCCCCAGGATACATCAATGGGCATGGAACCCCGTCGTGGATCTGGCTTTGCAGTCATGTGGCTGAGGTGCCCCCCCTTCCCTTCTCCCTGAGGTGCCTGTAGTGTTTCAATCTGATGCCCCGGCAGTGTTCTCTCTGATTTTGGTCAGGTATCTATTGTGGGCCTCGCGCATGCATTTTTGGACTGTTGGGGCACGGACATTGTTGTGTACATATCTGCACTACTTCTTGTATTGTATATATAAATATGACAGATTTCGAGATATGATTCAGTATATTTTTATATGACATGTATATTGGCACATTACAATATTTGAACGGATCTCGCTTTGTCTTTGCATTCTTCCGGGGGGATTGTGGGTTGTTAATGTGATATTTTTGACTGCATTGGTGGGTATGTTGTAATATGCGAGTGTGGGGGTGTTTGGTGGGTGTCCCCCTAACTTTTGCATCCCCCCTCCCCCGTGTCGTAGATGCAGTACTCACCGGTATGTTCTGCGCCTACGTCGCTGTTGTTCGTACAGGAGCAGAAAGACAAGGGCAGGTAGTATTTGGAGTTCCGGCTCCATGGAGTCGTCGTTTCTCGTGGAGTGTGTTGGGGTGAGCGTTTTCCCATAGCAAAGGCTGTTTCCGCCGTGTTTTTATCCACGGTGAATCCGCCCCGGAAAAGGTGGCGGATTGGTGTGCTGTAATAGTGTGGGTGGTACTTTGTCTCCCGCCTGTCTGTTGGCGGTGACCGCCACGCTGTTTGTCTGTACCGCCGTGGCGGGCGAAGTGTTAAAGTGGCTGTCTTTGTTGGCGGTTACCGCCAGGGTCGTAGTTCCCTTTTTTTTTTCGCCGGCCTGTTTGCGGTATTACCCCACCTTTTACACCGTCCGCCAGGGTTGTAATGACCCCCTGTATGTCCATTTTTTGTATTCCATAACTTCAGAATAACAGGATTATAATCATTAATATGTTTTGAAGCCTCTGATCTTTTCAGAATATATATGTTCTTTGGAGATTTTCTTGTAAGTGTATGCCTCACTGCAGATAAAAAGATGTTCACTCTCCCCTTAGAAATGATAGGTCATGGAAATCCAAAACGAAATCTTGTATAAAATTTTCCTTTGCATCTATATCTTAGGTGGCAATACTTGCCACATTTATGTGATTGAAAGTGTAGAACTTGCTGTCATTGGGATGTGTTCTGCTTGTCATCTGGAAAGTTGCATGTAACGTTCTGTTCTATGAAAGACAGTACAGACTCATTAGTAACAGTTCCAAATGTTTGTGCATCCTTTATCCATAATTGCATGTAAATATGCGGAGCACCTCTTGCATGGTATTGTTTCCTCCAAAAGAAATCTGTGACTTCACCAAGAGGAGGATTTGTTTTGTTGCATATAAAACCAAAGCATTGCTTGAAACTTGTGATTGAAATAGCAACCTATGTTAGCAAGGGCCAAAGAGCAAAGTTCCTTTGCTGTCTTCAAATGGATACCTTTTACATTACAATTTGCTTCTCTTAGCAATTCTAGTAGACCATCCCAAGCATACTCTGCACAACTAAGCGTTACAAACCAAATGGGAGGACCTAAGTTCCAGAACATACATTTAGGTTGTCCATCACAATAGTGCCTGTATCCATTAGTCCCATGTTGACATACCATTAAATTAATTGAGCTGTACTCCAGGTTTTCATCTTTACTTTGTATCTTATCAACAAACTCCCTGGCAGATAGATTTTGAAGCTTGACTCCTATCTTAAGCGTATGGTTCACAGCATATGAGAGTCCTGACTAGTCACTCTCAAATAACAGATGAAATATGTACAGAATACATTGCCAAACCCTAGGGTCTTCAGAATATAGTTTTGTTGACCTGTATTCAGCTGCTGGTATTTGCACAGGTCGGTCATCATAGTGGCCTCCTACTCTTGTGGAAAATAGCTGCAGAAAACAACGAGCCTGTAAACCTTTTTCCCCCACACACACACATTGGCGCTCCTCTTGCTTGTTTATTTGAAAGAGATGAATAGCATCCCCAACAACCTCTTTAGAATGAAGTGAATGAATACCATAGCGGTCATATACTTCTTCAGACTACTTTTTCAATTTGTCCACTTGATAGTAGTTCAACCTCAATACAAGTCACATTCCCAATTATGTTAACATTCTTGTAAAAAATATTATTTTCTTTCAGGTATAATGTGGCTTTTTTTAACTTTATTCACATCAACTAACTCTTGCCAGATTTTCTTACTTTTGGTAGGAACTCTGTTTACTAGAATAATCAGTGGTTCATCTACATCTTTTTTAAAACCCACAGTCTCAACAAACATTTTTTTTTAAATCTAATGGTAGATATACAACTCTTCCTTCAAGTCCTCTCTGAAGTTCTGTTGGTGAGAGGTCACCCGTCCTTGGCTCCATTCGAATAATCACTTGAAATGGAGGAACAGTTTGTCCTAGAATTGATTCATACACATTTAATTGCTCCAGTTCTTCTGCAACTGGTACCAATTCTATTCTATTATGAATTGCTTTAGCTGGCATTTTATTATCTTCTAATTTGTCATAACAATACTTAGATATTGTTTTCTTTGTGCCTAAATCAAAGCACTCTTCTACAAATAGATATGCACCAAATTCCTGCCGTTTACCATTGTTATCTTCTTCAGGTTTAGAAACTACAACTACATTACGAGTTAGATTTTTATAGTGAGTGTGGCGACAACTAATACACACATACTGTAGCTTCTGAGCACATAGAGCATTAACTTGTCTATCTCTTTTCCAAATTTTTCAACACTAATCTCTGTGTCCAGTTCCTCTACACTTCCAATCAATACCTCCTCATTCTCCCTACTGTATTTTCCAAGGCCAAAGAAACAGAACTGAATTTCGTCACAAACCTTCTCAACCTCTCAAATTCTCTTTAAAAAAAATACATTTATCACTAGATTCCTGTTGGATACCACAAATGCTACTACACTTCCACTTGTACATAGGAGCCTGTTTATGCCTTCGTTCTATTTCAGCTATCAATTCTTTTACATTCCTAGGAACCATCTCTTCTTTTTCTATGGGAGTAACATAGTATAAATTGCAAAAACAATTAAGATGTTATATGGTGCCTAGAGCATAGAATAAAAAAAATAACAAAAAATAAAAAAACTCTTTGATGTTTCTTTTAAAAATGAAGTCCAATAACGTGCGTTGGACTTAATGACGACATCCCGTGGACCGACTTTATCCATAGATAGTCGCATTTGGACTGTGATCTATTTTTTTGACACAAGATTCCCCTTTCCTTCAAAATCTTTTTTAGTATCTAGACTTCCACTGTCTTCATTTTTCAAAGAAATAGCAAAGAGTTTTTTTTTGTATTATTCTATGCTCTAGGCACCATATAACATCTTAATTTATTTTTGACTCCAGGATGGCCTAACCTTAAGTATGCAGATATCAGCCTATGAACTATAAAATTGTATCTGCATTAATTTCTCCTGACCACTATTCCTGTCTATTTTCCATGGGACTTGCAATACATTTCCCTATCCAACATGGCCCCGCTGTGTCATAGTCATTTCTGTCCTTTTTTGTTGTTTATTACTTGTTCCTTGACACGACAGACAAGACGGCCTCCCGTGCTCTGGTCCTTTTTCTGTTTTTACCTTCCTTTTAAAGTTTCCGCCCACCGGCCGATCCACGACTTCCGGGAGTATCAAGCCGGGGCAGGTGGAGCCGCCAGCCGTGGGAGGATTCCAAGTAAGTGGCTAGAGCACACGCAGATTTATTCTTAACCCGATTATGTGATCCCATTACGGGCATCGGGCTCCGGTATACATGCGCTCGTTTAAATGCGGGCAATCGGGACCTTAAGCACGGTCCTCGCAGCCGGCATGCTTGACGCTGCTCTGTCGGACGTTTTTTCCAAGAGTTCCGGTACAATTGTTTTGGACCTGAGTATTCGGTCCAAGTTCCTGTTATCTGATATACTCAGTATTGCGACCATTTCTGATTCCATATGCTAAATATTTGTTGAGCACACTAACAAACTCCCTGTTGTTCCAGTGTAGGCTGTTGAGTTACTGTGGACATTGTGTCCACTATGCACTTAGTTTCCTTGCCACTCAACATGATACTTGACAAACACTGACTACTATTTTACATTAAGATATGATATTGGCACTTCTATATCAATACCTTCTACTCTGACCAGATACTTTTGGAGAGAGAGCACATTAGCATATTGGCAAATGGCATCCAGTAGTATGATATGTGGTGATGCTACTAGACATAATGGATGACTTTGATACCTCTACCCAACAATGTCTTCTTTCCTATACCTGTATGTATATGTAGACCATATTTCGACCACGCTAGCTTGATACCTTACCCGATGGGGCCCATCCACTAGTATGAGGAGGGTAAGGACAGCTATTTTTGGCAGTTTATTTGTTTTTTCATTGTCTCCACCTACCTTTATTTGCACATCACGAAGGGGAGATATCACGTGTGTGTTAGTTGATTGTATTCACACATCACACATCATTGAATGCTCTGTACCATTTTGTGACTCACTATCTGTTTCCTATATTCCAGGTTCCAGCTCAATGAAAATCTCCCTACTATGGGTAACAGTTAACTTTAGGATTAGGTAGGTTAATTGGTCCTGAAGAATCGCATGAGATCATACAGACTAAAAAGCGAGAAAGATGTTGACCTTGATTTAATATTAGTACAGGGGATCCTGTACATACACACACCACACTCTAAAATTGAGAGATTTGATGACAGTTAGTCATATTTTCCTTTTTTCAGGGGAGATAAGACCTTACCTTGTTCCTCCCCCTCACATTTGTTTTTAACCATGACAGAGGTTAGATATCTTAATAAAATAAGTTTCACCTCTAGTCATTTTTATCAGCACTCTTTTTTCTTTTTGTTTACCAATCCTACACACTATATACATTGACCGGCTATTATTTATTATCAAAAGATCTCCGGGCAAAGAGCCCCCCCTGTGGGGCCCGTCAGGCATTGCAGTGCCAGCCTGACGAGGAGCATAGCCCAATGATGAAGCATGTCACCAAATGGTGAGCGAGGGCTCTTGTTCCAACACGTTGCATTCCCAGGGACTCTTGATATATAGGATTCCATTCCTTTAGTGGAACTGTGTATGCCTTTTGATTTTTATGTTAGATGGGAGTATTATACACAGGACCAGGACACTCTTTTGTCCGAATCTCCCTTATCACCTCTGCCCCTCCCCGTTTTTTGATTTTTTTAGTCTTTTAGGCACTCATGGAGCGGTGGGGACCATTCTCGGTGGACCTTTTTGCGTCCAGGTGGAATGCCCAAGTGCCGACATACTTGAGTTGGTGTCCGGACCCGGGGGCATCAGAAGTGGATGCTTTTCTTCTGGATTGGGAGAATCACTCGGGGTATGCGTTTCCCCCGTTCATTCTCATTCTGAGAGTGGAGACCCGGGTCTGTCATCAGAGAGCTACAGTGGTCCTGATAACCCCATTGTGGAGATCCCAGGTATGGTTTCCGTCCCTGCTGGAGCTCTCTTGCGATTTTCCCATCCTTCTTCTGAGCTCTCCATCGATTCTCTTGGATCCTCTGGGTCAGTTTCATCTCCTGGTCCTTCAAGGTCACCTCCCACTCGTTGCGTGGAAAATTTCCGGGCTAGTTGGGAAGACGGCCGACTTTCACAGGAAGCTCAGAGTCTCAACAATCAGGCCTGGGCTCCGGGAACTTGCAAACGGTACAAGTCTGCGTGGCATCGATGGTCTCGTTAGTGTTTGGGAAAACAAATTGATCCCATGGGGGCCCACATTACGGATGTCATAAAATTCCTCGCGGAGTTGGTGGAATCGGGTTTGTCTTATTGTTCTATCAATTCCTTCAGGTCAGCAATTTCAGCAGGCCATCTGCCTCTCCACAATCGGCCGATGGGGGAGCATCCTTGGGTGTGCAAATTGCTCAATGGTATTAGACTTTCTAAACCCCCTTAGCCTAGGTACTCAGAAATGTGGGATGTCAACCAGGTCTTACACTTATTATCTTCGTGGCAGGATAACCTGTACCTTTCTAGGAAGGAACTGTCTGCTAAACTAGCCATTCTACTGTGTCTTATTTCTTGCAAGAGGGTGTCTGATGTCAGGGCATTAGATGTCTCTGCCAGGGTTTTTTCACATTCATGGTTTCCAGAAGGACCAAGTGTAATATCAGGTCGGTAACCTATCCAGCTTTTCCTCATGCACCAAAACTTTGCATTGTACGTAGCCTCAAGGCTTATGAGGCGGTGTCGGCTGAGCTTCGGCCTCCCGGGGAACGACAGTTGTTGATTTCATTAAAGAAACCCTTTAAGGCAGTATCATCCCCTTCCACAGCTAGATGGGTCAGAAGGATTTTGGCGGAGGCAGGCATTAACGTACGTGTATTTGGTGCACATTCTACTCGGGTGCTATGGCCTCAAAGGCTATCCAGGTAGGCGGCAGTTTGGAGAATATCATGAATGCAGCGGATTGGTCGTCGGAGTCGACTTTATTTTTTTTTACTTTAAACCTATTCATGAAGCTGCCGGGTTGGTGGTAAGTAAGCTTTGAACATGCATAATCCTAGCCTCCGGTCCTGCCATAGAATGAGAAATTTCCTAGCTATCGTGAAGGAAAGTTTCAATTCTATTAAGGACACAGAGGCGAGGATTATCCCTTATCCCTCCCGTCACATGGAATGCTTCTCCCACCCGGGATTTATACAAGATGTCTACGTTTTCAGGTGGTATCTATGTTTATAACTTTGATATTGGAACTTTAATGACTGGTCCTCTTATATGTTATGCCTTGCATTTCTTCACAGGAATTGGACATCTCAAGTGTGTATACATGCAATGTTTTATTTTCGATTGTTCCATTTTTTCTGGATTTCAATATTTTCCTTCGTTGAATATATGATGTCATTTTCGTATGTTCGGAGATGACAACAACCTGAGTGTGCTGCACTTTCCCTTCGCAGTGAAGTCGAGGAAGTCGGGAGGCACCTAAAGATACTTATACAACTGTCCAAACTGCTGTTGATTGGACTTTGGTCGTCATGGGAACGTTGTCCGATGGGAAATGTAGTTTTCTGTTTTTGTTTGATCTTTGAACTTGGTGCATTTAATAAAAAGTGAAGAAAGATGAGCATAATCCTCGCCTCCGTGTCCTTAATAGAATTGAAACCTTCCTTCACGATAACTAGGAAATTTCTCATTCTACCTTGTACCCTCCATTTTAACTGAATTTAATTTCATACCAGCCTCATTTAGCTGCAGCCATCTCCTGTATGCTTCTCCAGATTACCTCCAAGATGCTCAGAGTGTGGCTTGTGGGACACAGCTTTGTGTTTTGGGCCAGAGAGAGTGCAAAACGAAGTGGTATTGATAGGGACCTCCGTTTATCTAATGTGGATAATACTTGGGTTGGCCAGAGAGAGTTAAAGTGGCATCAATTACTCCCTTTGTTTGAAACCATTAAGGATGGCCAATATCCACACTTTATGATTGTGCACTATGGTGGTAATGACCTAGGCACAGTTACAGGGGTTGGTTTGAAAATCCTAATGAAGGATACCTTTGGAAAATTAATTACACTTTTTCCGCACACTGACTTTGTATTTTCAAACATTTGCCAAAGACAGAAGTGGAACTGGTCAACTGAATTTTGCCCACAAATAGACAAATCCTGAAAACATGTTAATAAAACTGTATCTACGTTCTTCAGGGACCATAACATGGGCTCTATATATCACAACAACTTACAATTTGACATGGAGGGTAGATACAGAAATGACAGAGTTCACCTAACAGACAAAGGCAACAAGGTGTTCCTGCATAACTTGAGAGACCACATTGTCTATCATCAGTAGCAGTTACCTACACATCATAATCACAAAGGCTTTTATCAGAGCCAATACATTAACGATACATAAATAAATATGTTTTTTAATACTTTTTTTTTTAGTCATACGGATCCGTGGATCCACCTGTGAATCCCAAAGATACATGTATTTAGTAATAGAACTTGTACCCTAACTCATTCATATGGATCAGTGCCCACATATTGGCCACAGGACCCTTTTGTATTGACTGTCTGTGTGGACACTGGATTTTAAAGCATCTCTCTAGCTGTGAGACAGCTGTGACAGTGTCTCTCCTGCTCTGAGAGTGAATGTGATAGTGTATGTCTTCAGGTGAGGGTAAGTGTCAGAGTGTGTCTCTGGGTGTGAGACTATGCGCCACAATCTCTATATAAGTGTGAGACTGAATAGGAGCCTCTGTCTGGGTGTGAGAGGGAGTGTGACAGTGTCTCCCTGGATGTAAAAGTAGGTGCAAGAGTGTCTCTAATTGTGAGAGTGAGCATGAGAGTGTCTGTGTGGGTGTGACAGTGAGCCTTAGAGTGTGTCTCTGGGTCTCAGGCTACGTGTGAGAGTGTCTATTTAGGTGTGAGAGTAAGTGTGACAGTCTTGGTATTGAGAGGGAGTGTGACAGCCTCTGCCTCAATCTGAGAGTGGGTGTAAGAGTATCTCTGTCTGAGTGTCAGAGTGAGTATGAGAGCGTCTGTCTGGGTGTGAGAGTATGTGTGAGAATCTTGGTGTGAGAGTGAGTGTGACAGTCTCTATCTCAATGTGAGAGTGGGTGTAAGAGTATATATCTCTGAGTGTAACAATGAGCATGAGTGTGTCTCCATGGATGTGAAAGTGGGTGTGAGAGTGTCTAGGTCTGAGAGCCAATCTGAAAGTGGCTATCTTGCTAGAGAGTGCAACTGAGAGTCTCTGTATAGGTGTCAAACTGAATGTTAGAGTGTCTCTGTGGGTGTGGGACAAAGCAGAAGAACATCTTTAAGGGTGTGAGAGTGAGTGTGAGGGAGCCTGGTTGTGACAGTAAGTGTAACAGTCCGAGTCTGGATTTGAGAATGGGTGTAACAGTGTCTCTCTGAGTGTAAGAGTGAGCGTGGGAGTGTCTGCATGGGTTTGAGAGTGGGTGTGAGAGTCTCGGTCTTGGTGTGAAAGGGAGTGTAACAGTGTCTTCCTCAATGAGAGAAAGGGTGTAAAAGTATCTCTCCGAATGTGAGAGTATCTGCATGGGTGTGAGAGTGGGTGTGAGTGTCTGGGTGTGCGGTGTTAGACTGTCTCTGTAAGTGTGAGACTGTATGTAACAGTGGCCATCTTGCTATGAGAGGGTGTCTGGGAGTCTCTGTATGTGTGTCAGACTGAGTGTGAGAATGTTTGTGGGTGTGAGAAAAAGCATAAACACATCTCTCTGGGTGTGAGAGTGAATGTCAGAGTGCGAGTGTGAGACTACGTGTCACAATGTCTCACTGTGTATGACACAGAGTGTGAGAATCTCTGGGTGTGAGAGAAAGCGTGACAGTGTGTGCCTGGATTTGCAAATAGGTGAAAGAGTGTCTCTTCGAGTGTGAGAGTGACCATGAGACTGTCTGTGTGGGTGAGAGCGAGTGTCAGAGTATTTCTATGCATGTGAGACTATGGCCCTCATTATGAACATGGCGGTCCCTACTGTGCCGCTGGCGGTAAAAACCGCCAACAGAGAAGCGGTCCGGAGCGCCAAATAATGAACCAAATGAAACACAGGCATCCAGAAAACCACCCACTGCCAGTAGAGGAGGGCCGACGACGATGGCAGAGTCCGTCCACAGACCGACAGAAAGGCCCAACCCGCCCAACAAATAATGAACCACTAGTCCGCGGTCAGTTCCAGGGCGGGATCCACGCCACGCAAAGCCAGACGGAAATGAACCAAATCCAATGAAACACTCACCGGAGGCCCACACAACGTGCCGAAGCAGACATGGATAGAGAGCTGCAGATCATGCCAGCCCTGCTCCTTGCCATATACCTCCACGACCGAGACCGCCGACGAAGAAGGCGACGACGGTAAGTACTGCAACCTACGAAACAAGGGAGGAAATACCCACCCACTCCACCCTCCCTGCAACGCCCCCACAACCCTTCACAGCAGCACAACCCATACACCCCAGAGCAAGAGGTACTTACCCAACACAAGGCAAATCCAACTTGACCATAGTACATACAAATGCTCCGCACCCATAAACAATGAAACAAAAGAACAGGGTTCAACAGTGTGCCGCCAAAACACAGGCCACACAGAAATATTTTATTAAAGCTCACAGAGCCAACTACTTCAAACAGGGCCAATGGCCAGTCCGTAGCACTAAAAGTGCCATGGGCCACAACAGACCCAACCTGACTCCCAAAAGTGCACAGCACTCCACCTAATGGGGCAACAAAGGGGCATCCAAGCACCTCACGGAACGGGGGCAGGGGGTAGTGGGGTGGGAATTTGCGATCGGGTGGGGCTTGGACTTTAGTGTGGAAGGTGGGGGGTGTGGGTTTGTCCATTGAAGGTGGGGGGGTGTTTCGAGTGGGTGGAGCCAGATGGACTTGGCTCTGCCCAGGCCTTTTTTTCTCTCTGGGGAAGGGGCACGGGAATGTGAAGGGCGGACAGGGGTGGGCTGTGAAGTGGAAGGAGTGGAAAGGGCATGGAGCTGAGCACGCTTAAGGACAAGATAGGGTGGGCCAGTGGGTTGGAAGAGGTCAGCACAGGAGAGGAAACATTTCTTCTGAACAATTGGGGTAGTCCTAGATGAGGGCATGGGAGTGGAGGCAGAAGCAGTGGATGTATGTGGTGTAGGGGTGCGTGTAGTGGGTGCAGGTGACTGGACAGTATGTCGTGGTGTGGTGGATGTGTGATGGGTAGGTGTCTTGGTGCGTTTGTGTGTTTTTGGAGGGGGGTAGACACAGTGGGAGAAGACAGGCAGCTAGTGTGGATGTATGTTGTGTGGGTGTCTGCAAGTCTGGTGAATGTGCTGCATGTGTCAGCTGCAGTAGTTGTGGTGAGTGCAGGTGTGGTGTATGGGGTGCATGTATGGATGCCTGCTATTGTGGTGAGTGCAGTAAGAGGAGCAGCAACAGTGACTGAAGGTGCAGTGCATGAGGGTGTGGATGTAGAGGGGACAGACGGGGAGGCGGAAGAGGGTGGCACACTGGGGGAAGTGGATGTTGTTGTGTGTGCATGTGTCTGTTGGCTGTGTGAATGCTTGTGGTGGGAGGTGTGGTGCTTGTGTTTAGAAGTGTGCTTCTTGAGTGTTGATGTGCTTGACTGCGTGTCAGAATGTGTGCTTTGGACAGGTGAAGGGAGTGGGGTGCTAGAAGGGGTAGAGGAGGTTGGAGGGGGGGATGGAATGGCCAGGGAAACTGGCTGCCGTCCAAGAGGAGGCCAGAGCCTGAAAAGATCTCTGTAGGGCAGACACGGCACCGTGAATGCCATCCAGATAGGCATTTGTCTGCTGCCCCTCTGATGCTAGCCCCTACATGGCATTGACAATGGTTGTCTGCCCTACAGAGATGGTTCTCATGAGGTCAATAGTCTCCTCTGTGAGGGCAGCAGGGCTGACTGGGGTGAAGGAGACGCCCACCTTTCTGGGTGAGCGGGCACGGGCAACACGGTGGGGAGCAGAAGGGAGTGCGTTGATGGAATGGGGGGTAGTGGAAGATGTCACTGTAGTGGTGTGGCCACTAGGATCCGCCACCGCCGGGGTGCCCTCATCGGAGGAGGTCTCAGTCACTACCTACAGTGGTAGTTGCCTCCCCCGTGGTACTCCTCTCACCCTCCCACCCACTGGTCCCCTTGGCGTTGGATGTCTCTGCTTCCAAGGATCCGTGGGCCGCTACTTCCCCCCTTGCCGGTGCCTCAGCTCCCTTGCCAGATGTTGCTGCTGTACAAAACAAACACAAGAGAACAGGGATGGGGAGACAAAATAGGAGAGACACTTGTAAATAGCTGAATGGAAGTACTTAGTGGCCAGACATACAACCACCCAGAAGACACACCCAACAGGCAGCACTGTTCACTATGCCCATGGCCATGCACCTGACTAATGACCAGAATACTGCTCTACACCCATCCTCTGAACTAACTAAGGAGGTGACGTGTGGGAGACCTGACAAAGACACCCCTACACCCTTTGTGGACCATCATGTAAATGGACACCAGTCAGAGTCCCTGCCTCTAAGCAGCATGAACCCTAATGCACACACAGACATCCTACCAGACTGAAGTTTGTGACATGAGTACTCACCCCCTTGTGACTGCTGTGCAGCCTTCAAGCGCCCATCCAGGTCTGGGTACGCCACCGCCAGGATATGTTGCATGAGGGTGGTCAGTGCCCGACGGGCACCCCTTCCATGTTGGGAGGACTTCCCCAGCTAAGCCTCACAGATCTTATGCGCCCAGCACCGCAGGTCCTCCCAACTCTTTCTGCAGTGGGTGCTGCTGGGTTGTAGACTCCCAGGGTCCGCACCTCCTTGGCGATGGCATGCCAAAGTGCCCTCTTCTGGTGTGCGCTGACCTAAATGGGTGACACAGATATGGAACTCAGAGGTCAGGCACTTGCAAGATAGGTACAGCTGGCTATTCGTTAACTATGGGACAGATAGTGCTCTCAGACTTACAGGCCATACGCATGCAGCATGCCATGCACCACGGCCCATGCAGGAGCAGAGGTGCACACATATGTCCATTCAACACCATCCCAAACAGTGCCCCCCAAACCCAGACTCACCTGTACCTCTGGCCGTCCGTAGAGTTTTGCGTACAGGGGCAGGACCCTATCCACTAGCCTCTCCAGTTCTTCCTGGGTGAAGGCCGGGGCCCTTTCCCCTGCAACACAAGCCACATCCATGACCAGAGGCAGGCCACAGCAGTACACACAGTGGAGTACCTGTCCGCACGAGATCAGGGAGTCAAGTGAATAATAGATGATGAGATCGCATACTTACTGCGGCGGTGTGCACTGTCATCGTCGGCGCCGATCATGATATGCCAGAATTCTTCATTAGCATCCATGTTAACCAATGACGGTACGAACGGCAGTAAACACCGCCTTACGTTGTGACGCCAACCGCTAGTGGTACGAGGTCACTTCCACAACGAAAGGCCTGGATTACAGTATGCAGACATTTTGGCAGTAACTACGCATATATAAATAAAAATGTGCACAAGGCAGGCCCTACTAGCCACAGGAAGCACCTATGCATGTGACCGTTCTGTAATACCACACATGGAAAACACTGTTCCCTCATTGAGGTGTAGATGTCGAACTGTCAAGAAGCAGTTAATGCTGAGTCACTACAATTAAATATGCAGTGCACAATTGATGACAATGTGTGCCTATGTATGTGTGTTCATCACACCTTTATGATACCCCACGTAGGTACCGACCCTTGTGGTGAGGAAGGGCACCATCAGTGTACAGACCACTTGTGGATATGAGGACCATGGTGGAACGTCCGCTCATAATCCATTACAGACTCACACGTGCAACAATTCAGGAACTTTGTGCTTTACTGGAACCTGCACTAACTCCGGGAAATTGTAATCAGCATGCCATCCCTACTGAAGTGCAGGTGCTCTCCGCACTCCATTTCCTAGCCACGGGCTCATTTCAAGTGACAGCGGGCATGGATGCGGATTTTCACAGCCAATGTTCAGCATGGTACTGACAAGATTTCTAAATGCATTTGTATAACACCTGCAGTCCTATGTGAGGTTTCCCCAAAGTACTGACCTCCCTGCCATCAAGTCTGAATTCTATGCCTTTGCCAACATACCCCATGTGATAGGTGCCATCGATGGCACCGGCATACCGATCATCCTCCCAAGAGTCAGTGAACAGGTGTACAGAAACAGAAAGAACTTTCACTCCATGAACATCCAATTGGTATGTACTGCAGACCAGTACATCTCACATGTGAATGCCACGTCCCCAGGTTCAGTCCATGATTCCTTTGTGTTGAGGAACAGTAGTGTGCCACAGAGGATGGAACAACTCCAAGAGGACAGAGGGTGGATCATAGGCAAGTGTGTCTGTCACTAGCTGACACATAGCAGACAGCCAGGCTGTCTGACTAAGGGGCTTAACAATGACTACTCTGTATTGCACTTTTTTCTAGGTGATTCTGGCTATCCAAACTTGCGTTGGCTCCTGACACCAGTGAGGAATCCTAGGACGGATGCAGAGAGGAATTACAGTGACGCCCATGGACGCACTAGGGAGGGTGATAGAGCGCACAATAGGTCTCCCGAAGTCTAGATTTTGTTGTCTACATACCTCTGGGGGTTCCCTGGCCTATGGGCCTGAAAAGGTGTGTAGAATAGTGGTGGGCTGCTGCATGCTACAAACGTGGCAGTGAGACATTCTATCCCCCTCTTGGAGGTGGAGGGTACTGTATGTCCTGACCAGCTACCTCAGAGAGGGGAGGAGAGTGATGGTGATGATGCGGAAGGGGAAGATGTCAATTCCAGGACCCAACTGATACAACTCTACTTCCAGTAACTGTGTGGGACTTTGGGCTGACATTGGGGTTTGTGACACACACTGTCAGTGTGCTCAGTCATATTTGGGGGGGGGGGGGGTTGATAATGATATGTGAAACATGGTCCAGTTCTGCAGGGTACAGATTGATATTTTCTGCATTTACTTAGGGCCCACATTTAGGCACACAGGACTCCCTTCATGCAACGATTTGACAATAAAGTGGTTATCAGCCAGCTGCATCCATACTTCACTTTGTTCACATTTTAATACAGGGGACAGTGTTACAGGTGTGATATGTGTTTTATTGGTTGCAGGGAGTGAATAGTGCTATTTACAGTGATGGCAAGTCGTAAGGGGTGGGAGTCCTCAAAGCCAACATGGTGCCAGCCTTGTTGGTAGTATTGATGGGTCCATCATTTCTTACATTAGGTAATATTGCCTCTTAGCAATGTGAGGTGGCTGATTGAGTGGGATGGTTGCTGTGCAGATTGTTGCTGAGTTACTTCTTGAAGGGGGCCTTTTTCTTTGCTGGGGTTCCAGTGCCATATCTTGGCCTGAGGGTTCGTTTGGGCGCCTGCTGTTGATCTTCAGGGGATGACATGGTAGGCCCTTGGGTTTCTTGTGAGGGAAGTTCCTGGGATGTTTCTGCTGATGGTGTAATTTCATGGTGGGTGTCCGGTGCTGTAGTGGGGACCTCCTGTCCTGTGTGGGTCTCAGATTGGGTTTGAGCTGTTTCCACTGCTCCATGGCCTGTTCGTGGTGTTCCTGCTGCATCCTCTGACTGTGCTCCAGGGTGGACACTATCTGTGCCAACCTGTCATGGGTATGCTGGTAGACCCCCAATACCTCTGATATCACGTCCTAGGCTGCGCATCCATCCTGTGGCCTCCCCCCTGGCCCAATGAGACCCTTGCACTTGCCCTGGCCCCCTGTGCCTGTGTCCCCTGCACAGATCTGGCAGTACCACTTGTACTGGGGCCCTCGCCTTCTTGCATGTTTGGAGTGGGAGACTGTGGCCTCTGTACCTGTGTTCCACCAGTCTGTGGCCTGGATACACTGGTGTGGGGAGGCTTGCCCTGGGCTGCTGGTCTTGACTGGGTGGTAGGGGTGCCAGTGGTTTACTTGGTGGGGCTGCTGCATGGTGACAGTCCAGGACTATGTGAGGAGTCGGCCTGCTCATCAGTGTCCAAGGATCCTTCATCAGTGTCCTGTGAGGTGCCTATATCTCCCTGCAGGGCACTGGCACTCCTTGTCCCGTCCGTTAGGGTGGCATGGGTGGTGGTGCCTGTTGTCTGTTACAGATGCATGAACATTTGGGGTGCACAGGACTTGGCTATTTTGTGCTGGGGTTACTTTCAGTGGCCTTACAGGGTGCCTTTGTGAGGTTTACACTGCATTTTGCTTTGACTGTGGGGTTACATTGTGGTGGGGGGTGGTGTTCCATTGTGGGTACTTGCAGGGGTTGTGGCTATGCACAGGAGGAGGAATGTGGGCCTGTTAATGGGTTTGTGGTCATGCAGGGGGGGGTGGATTTAGTGGCTGTTGCCTAGGTGGGGTGTTGGTCCTGGTGGGTGTGGGTGGGGTGGGGTGGTGCATGCATTACAGGTATGGTGTATATGGGGTAAATGTTGATGACTTACCCGAGTCCATTCCTTCAGTGAGTCCAGTGAGTCTCTCAGGGTGCAGGATGGCGGGTACCTTTTCCTCCCAGTCTGTGTATTCTGGTGGTGTTGGTGGCGGTCCTCCCCCAATCTTCTGGACTGCAATGTGGTGCCTTGGTGCCATGCCCCTGACCCTCCCCCGCAGGTCATTCCATCTCTTCCGGATGACATCCCTGGTGCGTGGATGGTGTCCCACTGTATTGACCCTGTTCACAATGGTCTGCCATAGCTCCATCTTCCTTGCGATGGGTGTGTGCTGCACCTCGGCCCTGAATATTTGTGGCTCCACCTTCAGGATCTCGTCCACCATGGTCCTTAACTCCCTTTCTGTGAAGCATGGATGTTTGGGGGGTGACATGGTGAGTGTGGTGAATGGTGTTGTGGCTGGGAACGCGGTGAGGGTGCTCTTCTGTGGGTCGGTGTGAGTCTCGTGTATGGTGGCGTTTGGTGTCTGCCTATGGTGCTCTCCGTCTTCTTGGCCTGGTTTCATTGCAAAGGATTGTGGGGTATGTCTAGGGGTGTTTTATGGGGTTGTGGATGTGTGTCAGGTGTGTGGGTTGTACGCTGATCCAATGTGTGCACTTCTTGCTGTTAAGTCTACTTGCGGTGTTTCTGCCTAATCTTCCATTTTCTGTTGGTGGCATCCATTTTCTGTTGGTGGCTGTTCTAAATTTTTGCACATTCTTCACAATTCTGCATGCCTTACTTTGTTTACAACCCCCCCCCCCCCCCCCCCAGAACCCTGGGCGGGTCATCCAGTGTTTCTTGTTTTTTTCAAAATGGCTGTGAACCAATCTATCCTTTAAACTTTAGACTCTTCTGAATGTTATTTGAGGGTGGTTCCTCACAATTTCCTTTACTGTTGCATCCAGTTGTAATAGCCGGCAATTTTTCTCAAGGATCCTTCTCATATTTTTTGCTTCCACTGAAAATGTGGTGATCATTGTAATTCCTTCTTTTTTCCTTTTTCAGCCAAAATGTGCGCTATATATGCTGCTTCTAATTTGTCCCTTACTGGATCACATACTTGGGGTATCTGTCAGAGTCACCAGATCCTCGGGGTCTGTGCACGTTCCACCACTGAACAGCTCCAAGACTCTGATAGATAAATCACAGAGACTGAGAGAGGGGAAGAGGGGATTAGGAAGGGAACAGCTGGGAAGGAGACCTGTAGTAAGAAAAAGGTTAGAACACACAATATGAAAATTATATCTCCTGAAATCAATACTAGACTATGATTCTAAGCCTAGTCACTCTGAAAACATGAACAATCTAAGAGTTAAGTTTAAAATGACTAAGTTTCAAGATGGCCGGATACCTGTAGGGGAATCAAGATGAATTAAACTAAAACTTTCTTATTCAAGTACTTTCCTTTACATGAGAATCAGAAAAACATTCTGACTAAATTTTAAACCATTCATATAAATCCTGTTTTGAGAATGTATACTAGGACCATACAATATAGCATCTAGAAACTCTGGCCTTCTGTGTACTCTTAAAATGTTTCAACGCAAATTGCGCATATTGCAGATATATATATATAGTAAACACCATAAAAGGATTGTGCACCATGAATAACACAATATGGATTCAGGAAACAAATCACATAACTTGTAAACTCGAATATTACATAATAAATATCTTAGAATAGTGGCATACAATAAACAACATGAAATAAACTTGAGGAGAGAATCGTGCGTCTTGCCGATTCGAGTGTCACCATGTAAAATACCAAGAAATGGTAGCACGCAATGAATATCAAAGTCAAATCATCATTAATCGAATCGCGCGTCTTGCCGATTCGTAAAACACGATATAAATGTCAAGAAATAACAGCTCACAATAAATAACAAGATTAAAGTACAATGAAACGAATCGTGCTTCTTTTGCTGATTCTTAAGCCACCATATAAATGTCAAGAAATGGTAGCGCGCAATGAACAACAAAGTTAAATCCTCATGAAACGAGTTGCGGGTCTTGCCAATTCGCAAAACATCATGTAAATGTCAAGAAATAGTAGCGCGCAATGGACAACAATGTTTAAACACCATAACACGAATTGCGCGTCTTGCCGATTCTTAAGCCATCATGCCAATGTCAAGAAATGGTAGCACGCAATGAATAACAAAGTCAAACCTTTATGAAACAAATCGCGCGTCTTGCCTATTTGTAAACTACCATATAAATGTCAAGAAATGGTAGCGCGCAAGTAATCTGTTACTCATTTAAGAATTAAACCAAGAATATGAAAATTCTCAATAACGGTGTCGGGACAGTCCAACCACCGTCTTACCGCCTGGAACAATGATCACCAATGAAGGATGAAGGGCAGAAGACTGGAAGATCCAAATAGGCCGCCGGGACAGGAGCTCAGGAAGAAGCTGCTGCTCTGCACAGGGACCTCTGAATAGTGAGCACTGGGAGTTGGGCTGGCTCTCTTTTATAGCGTCTTGGCCCAGCCCAGAACCACGCCCAGGCATGTTGCAGAGAAAGTCTCTGGAAGGCCCTGGAAAGGGGACACACCCTAACACACTCTGAAAACCTGCAGCAATACATTGCAAAGGAACAGTTTTTGTAAGCATATTAAAAATACGTTTTCAGGATTGAACTCTGCAATGCAAAAGGTTAAACCACAACATATCAGCACAATGCATAAATTACGTTGTTTTGAGAGTGCTGGGTTTTTGCATTTTTGTCGCCAATAGAGTGCGTACTGCTCTGGTGTTGACAGTATCCTCTATGCTGAAAAAGTTTAGCTGTACTCGCGTTATGTTTCTCTTGTTCTGCTCTCTGTGAGCAGTTTCCCTTTATTCAGAGGAATTCCTCATAAGGGATGCTCCACTTTAGACATGTTTGATGGAAACTTTCTGTGTGGAGGACTTTATTCGTGGATGTTCCTTTTCAATGAATTGTGGTTTGGACCATACCTTTATTTATGTAAATTTCTGTATCCAAAAGTTTCAGACTTGTCTCACTTGCTTCATATGTGAACCTCAGATTTGCCATTTTGTACTTTAAGGCCACAAAATCACAAAATATTTCTCAAATTCTTCCACCTCACCATCCCAAATTATGAATAAATCATCAATGAATCTGAGCCATATAACAATCGTTTGTAAATATCCTTCTTTCTCTGGTGCCCATGCCACCTGCTCCTCCCACCAGCCCATAGTGAGGTTTGCGTAGCTGGGAGATGCTGAAAACCCATGGCCGTTCCTCTCACTTGTTGGTAGATATCCTTATTCAACAAAAAATGTTTTTTGAGAGGCACATTGAGATCATTTTTTACTAGCATAATATGTTAATAATGGTAAATGTTCCTTTTCTGCAGGAAAAACTCACATGCTCCTGGAGTATGAAAAACGGATGGAATGGATTTGAAACACACCATGGGCTGACTCCAACATGGACAGTGAAAGTAAAGGATAACAGAATGAGGGCCAAAATAAATACAAAGGAACAGAGTAAAGAACTGTCCCATTGTGAGCATGAAGAAAAGTGAACATGAGAGGAAAAACTCATATGTCATCCAAGGGTGAATAAATGTATAGCAAAATAACTAAGCAAGAGGGGTAAGGCGATTTGAAAATCGATGTTCCTACGATAACCAGACTGCACCATAACAGTATTGAGGCTTCAAGTAAAATGCATGATATTGTTGTAATTCACAAATGCACAATGAAAACACAAGTGCCCCTGTATAACACGAAGAGTTGCAAACATGTGAAAGGGCAAAACAAAAAGAAAAACCTTGTAGGAACCTTTCTGAACTGTTCACTTTAATTAAGGGTGGGAGATGGTAATACGTAATGAGCACTTGTAGTTTTAAACAAGGAAAACGGACTGTGAAGTTGTCTGTGAGCATGGTCGAGGACGTACCGAAATGCGTCAGATTCTGTATTGCTGCACGGGTGTGAAAGGCTCATGGAGGAATAATAAAGCAGACTTATCCGCAACAGTGCGACTCAAGGCTGTTTGTGTGGTACAACAGGAGGTTCATTATATATATATATATATATATATATATCCTAGTGGCGGTTGCCACTAGGTAGTTATAGGTAGGACCAAGTTTCTATAGAAAGAGCAATTTTTGTTTTGCCTATAACTTTGGCGCCGCCTGACGAATCTTCATGCAATTTTCAAAACGTATGCTTTGCGAAGTTCAGCTTCTTTCTTGAACATTTTGGGGTGATCTGTCAAGCGGGGGCCGAGAAAAAGGGGGGATCCCAAAACATGTTTTCCCCATTCATTTTTCCATAGGACCTTTAGACACACCTACAGGCCGAACCACTGAATGGAATTATACCAAATTCGGCACAAAGCTAGGTTCTACTCTGCAGATCGCGCCTTTTGTGATTTGGTGTGAATCCATTCAGAAATTTCGGAGATAGATATATAGGGACGTGGATCCTCCGCGGATCCAACTGTCCCCGTGGTGATATCTGATTTGCTCAGAACACTTCAGCAAGTAAGTGTTGGCAGCCATCTTGGGACTCCGCTTCAGCAGAGTCCCAGAAAAAAAAAGAAAAGGGGCCTGGGTAGAGTCACCCTGATCCCTTATACCTGGTGATGGGGTTCCTGAGGGACCCAGCAAGGGCTAAGAAGCATTTTATTTTAAAAAAAAAAAAAACATTCAGAAAAATCAGCGGATCCATCCGCTGATTTTTCTGATGTTTTAGTTTTTTTTAAAACGCAGTCTCCCACGCTTTTTTTTTTATATGCCTCAGGGTAGGCCTGGTCCCAGGGGCATCATAGAGGGGAAGCACACTGGGCCCCCTCCTTTGGCTTTAATAAGCCCCAGAGACCGCCACCCCTAGGATAAAAATGTTTTTAAGTAAGTGGGGGAGGCCCGCTGGCCTCTACCACAGCCCCGAGGACCACCACCTCCCATGGCCTATTAATTTAATTAATGTGGGGTGGACCCTCCAGGGCAAAAAACAATTTATCTGCGGGGGGCCGAGGCCCCTCCGCTGCCCCGGAGACCACCACCCCCTGGGTGCAAATATTTATATAACGAAAGGGGGTCCTTATGGGACCCTTAAGCCCCGGGGACCACCACTCCCCAGGGCTATGTAATCGTTGGAGGGGGGCTGAGCGACCCCCACGTGAAGCCACTGATGACCCTGGGGACAGCTACCCACCAGGGACGGCTCCTGCTATGTCCCCGGGATGCCCACCCCTGGGACATAGCTGTTTGCTGTGGCTTGGCTGCAGAGCTGTAGATTCAGCCAAGACACAGCAAACACTCAGCTGTTTGACAGCGGGACCTTTAATGCAGTGGACAGAGATGAAATGCTTCAGCAAGCACAGAGCTGCTGTCAAAGCAGCTCTGTGCTTGGTAGCCCGTAAGGGCATTTTATTATAAAAAAAAGTAAAAAAAAAAAAAAAAAAAAAAAATAAAAATATATGCAGGGACAGTAAGGGATCCCTTGAGAGCTCCCTTGCGGTCCTAGAAAGCCCATATAGGACTGAAAATAAAAAAACATAGCTCAGTGTGAAGGTCACAGCTGGACTCATTACCGTTTTTTTTTAATATAAAAACTATTATAAGGCATATTTACGAAAAGTAGTGCTGCACACAATGCAGTGCCACTTTTCTTGCACCCCTTAGTGCCCCTTAACGCCACCAAGTGTGCGCTGTATTTAAAATTAGGCGCACTATCACGGTAGTTAGGGGACTAGGATCAGAATTATTGATGCTAGTCCGGTGCTTTGCAGGATTAGTGTCTAATATTTTGACGCTAATCCTGCAAAGAACCCAGAGGCCCATTGAACCAGTGGAAGCCCCCTTTTAACGCCTGCCCTGAGCCAGCGTTAAAAGTGCTGAAAAGAATGACGCAAATAAATCTCTTAGAGTTCTTTGACCATTTTATTGGCCCCCCTAACGGGGGCATGCCCCCCTTTGCATACATTATGCCTGGCGCAGGCATAATGTAGCTCTAAGGGTTACAAATGGGCACTATGCATACATTGCGCCACTTTGTAAAAAGTGTGGTGCAGCGTTTTTGGCTTCTAATGTCACATTAGCATAATAAAATGACATTCATGCAGCGTAAAAATGGCGCTAGGGGCTCCTAAATATGCCTCTATATTTTTGTTTTTATAAATATGCATTTTTTATTTTAATTTGGATAGAAATAATCTCATTCTAAGTATATCAGACATCAAAGCCTAAAATACTCTATCTCTCTCCCGCTCACTTTCTTTCTCTCTCTCTGTCAATCAATTCTCCCACACGTACACCCACTTAGACACTCATACACTCACTCACAGGCCCACTCAGACACCCACCCACCCTCACACAGACCCATATGCACTCACTCAAAGCTCCAGTCAGAACCTCACACACCCACTCAAAACAACTAAATTACGCACACACTCACACACCCACTCAGAATGTCACACACCCCCTCAGACTCACTGACACCCTCATGCATCTACTCAGAGACCCGTGCACACACTGACGCACCCACTAAAACACTGATGTATGCACTCTCACACTCAGATAGATAATCTGACAGCCACTCTCACCCAGATACACCCTCTCACACCTATTCCCACACACAGAGAGGCCGCTGACAATTCCCGCCATGCACAGCCAAAGGGCAATGTGCAGCATGGAGTTGGGTGGTTAGGGAGGTTGGCTGCAGGGTCTAGTTGCAGGCCACGTTTTGATGGGAACCTCCGCGGCACATGAGTAAAGGCCGTGCATGGTGTAAGGTTAGGTGGTTATAGTGGTTTGGCAGCCTGCGGCCAACTGCTGCAGTGCACGGCTGAATGCCGTGCGCAACGGTGGTTGGACTGATGTATAATAATGAAAATTACTGTACGTAAAAAAAAAAAAAGAGAAATTCACTGAAAAAAACAGAGGTTACAGGGACGTTGTAGTTAGGCTTACATTTTAAACATACAAAACCTTAGAAAAATAAATTTGCCAGTTAGAGTTATATCAACTAACTATAACTCGTGCCCTAAGGTAACTATAACTCGTGGCTCTGCCATGCA
The DNA here is from genome assembly GCF_031143425.1 of Pleurodeles waltl. Classification (NCBI taxonomy): domain Eukaryota; kingdom Metazoa; phylum Chordata; class Amphibia; order Caudata; family Salamandridae; genus Pleurodeles; species Pleurodeles waltl. The sequence continues at coordinate 41,269,216 of NC_090443.1, forward strand.
CAGTTTTTTCATAAAAAAATGTACTGCAAATAGTGCATTGATATTATCAATGATATAATCAAAGATGTTAAAAGTGCCATAATTTGTGGGTAATTACCATTGCATGGCGAGGGGGCGAGTTACAGTTACCTTAGGGCACAAGTTATAGTTAGTTGAGATAACTCTAACTATAACTGGTGAATTTCTAAGGTTTTGTACGTTTAAAATGTGAGCCTAACTATAACGTCCCTGTAACCCTTGTTTTTTTTCAGTGAAAAAAAATAAATGTGTATATATATATATATATACAGGGAGTGCAGAATTATTAGGCAAGTTGTATTTTTGAGGATTAGTTTTATTATTGAACAACAACCATGTTCTCAATGAACCCAAAAAACTCATTAATATCAAAGCTGAATATTTTTGGAAGTAGTTTTTAGTTTGTTTTTAGTTTTAGCTATGTTAGGGGGATATCTGTGTGTGCAGGTGACTATTACTGTGCATAATTATTAGGCAACTTAACAAAAAAAAATATATACCCATTTCAATTATTTATTATTACCAGTGAAACCAATATAACATCTCAACATTCACAAATATACATTTCTGACATTCAAAAACAAAACAAAAACAAATCCATGACCAATATAGCCACCTTTCTTTGCAAGGACACTCAAAAGCCTGCCATCCATGGATTCTGTCAGTGTTTTGATCTGTTCACCATCAACATTGCGTGCAGCAGCAACCACAGCCTCCCAGACACTGTTCAGAGAGGTGTACTGTTTTCCCTCCTTGTAAATCTCACATTTGATGATGGACCACAGGTTCTCAATGGGGTTCAGATCAGGTGAACAAGGAGGCCATGTCATTAGATTTCCTTCTTTTATACCCTTTCTTGACAGCCACGCTGTGGAGTACTTGGACGCGTGTGATGGAGCATTGTCCTGCATGAGAATCATGTTTTTCTTGAAGGATGCAGACTTCTTCCTGTACCACTGCTTGAAGAAGGTGTCTACCAGGAACTGGCAGTAGGACTGGGAGTTGAGCTTGACTCCATCCTCAACCCGAAAAGGCCCCACAAGCTCATCTTTGATGATACCAGCCCAAACCAGTACTCCACCTCCACCTTGCTGGCGTCTGAGTCGGACTGGAGCTCTCTGCCCTTTACCAATCCAGCCACGGGCCCATCCATCTGGCCCATCAAGACTCACTCTCATTTCATCAGTCCATAAAACCTTAGAAAAATCAGTCTTGAGATATTTCTTGGCCCAGTCTTGACGTTTCAGCTTGTGTGTCTTGTTCAGTGGTGGTCGTCTTTCAGCCTTTCTTACCTTGGCCATGTCTCTGAGTATTGCACACCTTGTGCTTTTGGGCACTCCAGTGATGTTGCAGCTCTGAAATATGGCCAAACTGGTGGCAAGTGGCATCGTGGCAGCTGCACGCTTGACTTTTCTCAGTTCATGGGCAGTTATTTTGCGCCTTGGTTTTTCCACACGCTTCTTGCGACCCTGTTGACTATTTTGAATGAAACGCTTGATTGTTCGATGATCACGCTTCAGAAGCTTTGCAATTTTAAGAGTGCTGCATCCCTCTGCAAGATATCTCACTATTTTTGACTTTTCTGAGCCTGTCAAGTCCTTCTTTTGACCCATTTTGCCAAAGGAAAGGAAGTTGCCTAATAATTATGCACACCTGATATAGGGTGTTGATGTCATTAGACCACACCCCTTCTCATTACAGAGATGCACATCACCTAATATGCTTAATTGGTAGTAGGCTTTCGAGCCTATACAGCTTGGAGTAAGACAACATGCATAAAGAGGATGATGTGGTCAAAATACTCATTTGCCTAATAATTCTGCACTCCCTGTATATATATATATATAATAATAGAAATGGGTTATCTGGTTGGCAATCAGTATGCACTCTGTCCAAGCAGAGACCTTCACTCTAGTCAGGGTAAGGGAGATACACCTAGGATAGCCCCTGCTCACACCCTTGGTAGCTTGGCACGAGCAGTCAGGCTTATCTCAGAGGAAATGTGTAAACTATTTGTACCAACACACACAGTAACACAGTGAAAACATTACAAAATGGACACAACACCGGCTTAGAGAAATAGCCAATATTCATCTGAGTAAAACGAAACCAAAAAAACTAAAATCCAACATACACAAGTATGAAATACTCACATGTGGTGACTGGAAACATTATGACCCTCTGTGCGGCTGGCCTGACGATCTCGGACCACCTCCTCAATTATCCAAGGAAGTGAAAAACCTAGGAATCACCATGGATTCCAAACTAACTATGAATGCCCAAGTAGACAAATTAGCACGCACAAGCTTCATCACCTTAAAGACTTTACGACGCATTTTCCCTCACCTCGGATTTCCACACAAGGTGCAAGCTACTATCTCACTTGTATTATCCAAACTGGATTATGCCAATAGCCTCTACCATGGATCATCTCTATCTGTTATGAAAAAACTACAACGTATCCAGAATTCCGCAGCCAGGCTACTACTACATATAAAGCCGCAAGCCCACATCTCCCCTGCCTTGAGAGCACTACACTGGCTACCCGTTGCCAGAAGATGCACTTTCAAGCTGCTTTGTATCACCCACAAAGCTATACATGGAACAGGACCGCTTTTCATCAGAAAGAAAATTACCAAATACATCCAACAAAGAACCCTCCGCTCAAGACTGGCACCCCGCCTTAGAACACCACCATACAAGAAAAAGACTGTAGGTGGTACATCCTTCTCCGTCCAAGCAGCCAAACTATGGAATTCATTACCCCCAACTATAAGAGCCACAGATAACTTTCTTGTTTTCAGGAAACTACTCAAGAGTTGGCTCTTTCCTTCATAACCACCTTTTTCAAACAACTATGAACTGCATATGCCTATGGGGATAATTATTTTTTTCAGATTATATGTATATTTCTATTGATTTATAGTTTCTTTGGAAACTAAAGCAAGGCTGTGCGCCCAGAGATCCCATAGCAGAAAAAGATCTAGAATCCTTCCTGGAGGTGAACTGATGATGTACTAGAGCGTAATCTGTATCTGACTGTGACGCGCAGGTTCTATCTCCCTCTCCTGGAGACACAGAGTAGAAGGTTCTCCCTTTATAAAGCACCTGTAAGCTCCGCCCGCTGAGGCACGCCCGTCCACCCTCGAAGTAGGTAAAGGAATTTCCCGCCTTTTACCAGGATGATGGACAGCTTTCCAAAACGACCCCAATGCGTTTACCGCCGTTTCCGGTGGTGCGTTATTAATGCTCAGAAGCACGAGGACATCTCCACAAAGACGCACTAGTAACAATCACATTGCCAAAGGAACACAAGGTTGATGGAGACGTTTTTTTCCCCGTGGCCCATCACGTACCCTTAGTGTACAATATAAACTGGGCGTATAAAACATGCTAGGTTACACTTACTAACATACTCGTAGAAAATACTCTGGTTGGGTAGGCCACAATGCTCTTTTTACAGAGGCTAAACCTCAAAGGAAGCACTTGCAATTATAATCGTAGCAGGTGCCGCAGTTGAAGCTCAGCTTCAGGAAAGGACAAGCCACCCTAACTCTTGGGCTTGGCAAAGATAAAGCACGGCTGTGCGCTCAGAGATCCCATAACAGAAATGATCTAGAATCCTTCCTGGAGGTGAACTGATGATGTACTGGAGCGTAATCAGTATCTGACTATGACGCGCGGGTTCTATCTTCCTCTCCTGGAGACACAGAGTAGAAGGTTCTCCCTTCATAAAGCACCTATAATATCCGCCCGCAGAGCCACGCCCCGTCCACCCTCCAGTAGGTATAGGAATTCCCGCCTCTTACCAGGATGATGGACAGCTTTCCCAAAACGACCCCACTGCGTTTACCGCCGATTCCGGTGGTGCGTTGTAGATGCGCAGAAGCACGAGGACATCTCCACAAAGACGCACTAGTAACAATCACATTGCCAAAGGCACACAAGATTGCTGGAGACGTTTACCCCGTGGCCCATCACGTAACCTTAGTGTACAATATAAACGGGGCGTATAAAACATGCTAGGTAACGCTTACTGACATACTCGTAGAAAATACCCCGGTTGGGTAGGCGACGATGCGCATTTTTTACAGAAACTAAACCTCAAAAGAAGCACTTCCAAATATAAACGTAGCAGGTGCCGCAGTTGAAGCTCAGCTTCTGGAAAGGACAAGCCACCGTAACTCTTGGGCTGGGCAAAGATGAAGGAAGGCTCTGCGCTCAGAGATCCCATAGCAGAAAAGATCTAGAATCCTTCCTGGAGGTGAACTGATGATGTACTGGAGCGTAATCAGTATCTGACTGTGACGCGCGGGTTCTATCTTCCTCCCCTAGAGGCACAGAGTAGAAGGTTCTCCCTTTATGAAGCACCTGTAAGCTCCGCCCGCTGAGCCACGCCCCGTCCACCCTCGAAGTAGGTAGGGAATTCCCGCCTCTTGCCAGGATGACGGACAGCTTTCCAAAACGACCCCACTGCGTTTACCGCCGATTCCGGTGGTGCGTTGTTGATGCACAAAAGCACGAGGACATCTCCACAGAGACGCACTAGTAACAATAACATTGCCAAAGGCACACAAGGTTGCTGGAGACGTTTACCCCGTGGCCCATCACGTACCCCTAGTGTACAATATAAACGGGGCGTATAAAACATGCTAGGTAACGCTTACTGACATACTCGTAGAAAATACTCCGGTTGTGTAGGCCACGATGCTCATTTACAGAAACTAAACCTCAACAGGAAGCACTTACCAATATAAACCTAGCAGGTGCCGCAGTCGAAGCTCAGCCTCTGGAAAGGACAAGCCACCCTAACTCTCGGGCTTGGCAAAGATAAAGCAAGGCTGTGCGCTCAGAGATCCCATAGCAGAGGAAGATCCAGAATCCTTCCTGGAGGTGAACTGATGATGTACTAGAGCGTAATCTGTATCTGACTGTGACGCGCGGGTAACAATAACGCACTAGTAACAATAACATTGCCAAAGGCACACAAGGTTGCTGGAGACGTTTACCCCGTGGCCCATCACGTACCCCTAGTGTACAATATAAACAGGGTGTGTAAAACATGCTAGGTAACGCTTACTGACATACTCGTAGAAAATACTCCGGTTGTGTAGGCCACGATGCTCATTTACAGAAACTAAACCTCAACAGGAAGCACTTACCAATATAAACGTAGCAGGTGCCGCAGTCGAAGCTCAGCCTCTGGAAAGGACAAGCCACCCTGGCTCTTGGGCTTGGCAAAGGATGAAGCACGGCTGTGCGCTCAGAGATCCCATAGCAGAAGAAGATCTGGAGTCCTTCCTGGAGGTGAACTGATGGTGTGCTGGAGCGTGGTCTGTGTCTGACTGTGACGCGCGGGTTCTATCTTCCTCTCCTGGAGACACAGAGTAGAAGGTTCCTCCCTTTATGAAGCACCTGTAAGCTCCGCCCGCTGAGCCACGCCCCATCCACCCTCGAAGTAGGTAAGGAATTCCCGCCTCTTGCCAGGATGACGGACAGCTTTCCAAAACGACCCCACTGCGTTTACCGCCGATTCCGGTGGTGCGTTGTTGATGCACAGAAGCACAAGGACATCTCCACAGAGACACACTAGTAACAATAACATTGCCAAAGGCACACAAGGTTGCTGGAGACGTTTACCCCGTGGCCCATCAGGTACCCCTAGTGTACAATATAAACGGGGCGTATAAAACATGCTAGGTAACGCTTACTGACATACTCGTAGAAAATACTCCGGTTGGTTCGGTCACGATGCTCATTTTTACAGAAACTAAACCTCAACAGGAAACACTTACCAATATAAACGTAGCAGGTGCCCCAGTTGAAGCTCAGCTTCTGGAAAGGACAAGCCACCCTAACTCTCGGGCTTGGCAAAGATAAAGCAAGGCTGTGCGCTCAGAGATCCCATAGCAGAAAAAGATGTAGAATCCCTCCTGGAGGTGAACTGATGATGTACTAGAGCGTAATCTGTATCTGACTGTGACGCGCGGGTTCTATCTTCCTCTACTGGAGGCACAGAGTAGAAGGTTCTCCCTTTATGAAGCACCTGTAAGCTCCGCCCGCTGAGCCACGCCCGTCCACCCTCGAAGTAGGTAAAGGAATTCCCGCCTCTTACCAGGATGATGGACAGCTTTCCAAAACGACCCCACTGCGTTTACCGCCGTTTCCGGTGGTGCGTTGTTGATGCGCAGAAGCACGAGGACATCTCCACAAAGACGCACTAGTAACAATAACATTGCCAAAGGCACACAAGGTTGCTGGAGACGTTTACCCCGTGGCCCATCGCGTACCCCTAGTGTACAATATAAACAGGGTGTGTAAAACATGCTAGGTAACGCTTACTGACATACTCGTAGAAAATACTCCGGTTGTGTAGGCCACGATGCTCATTTACAGAAACTAAACCTCAACAGGAAGCACTTACCAATATAAACGTAGCAGGTGCCGCAGTCGAAGCTCAGCCTCTGGAAAGGACAAGCCACCCTGGCTCTTGGGCTTGGCAAGGATGAAGCACGGCTGTGCGCTCAGAGATCCCATAGCAGAAGAAGATCTGGAGTCCTTCCTGGAGGTGAACTGATGGTGTGCTGGAGCGTGGTCTGTGTCTGACTGTGACGCGCGGGTTCTATCTTCCTCTCCTGGAGACACAGAGTAGAAGGTTCCTCCCTTTATGAAGCACCTGTAAGCTCCGCCCGCTGAGCCACGCCCCCATCCACCCTCGAAGTAGGTAGGGGAATTCCCGCCTCTTGCCAGGATGATGGACAGCTTTCCAAAACGACCCCACTGCGTTTACCGCCGATTCCGGTGGTGTGTTGTTGATGCGCAGAAGCACGAGGACACCTCCACAAAGACGCACTAGTAACAATAACATTGCCAAAGGCACACAAGGTTGCTGGAGACGTTTTACCCCGTGGCCCATCACGTACCCCTAGTGTACAATATAAACAGGGTATATAAAACATGCTAGGTAACGCTTACTGACATACTCGTAGAAAATACTCCGGTTGTGTAGGCCACGATGCTCATTTTACAGAAACTAAACCTCAAAGGAAGCACTTACCAATATAAACGTAGCAGGTGCCGCAGTGGAAGCTCAGCTTCTGGAAAGGACAAGCCACCCTAACTCTCGGGCTTGGCAAAGATAAAGCAAGGCTGTGCGCTCAGAGATCCCATAGCAGAAAAAGATGTAGAATCCCTCCTGGAGGTGAACTGATGATGTACTAGAGCGTAATCTGTATCTGACTGTGACGCGCGGGTTCTATCTTCCTCTACTGGAGGCACAGAGTAGAAGGTTCTCCCTTTATGAAGCACCTGTAAGCTCCGCCCGCTGAGCCACGCCCGTCCACCCTCGAAGTAGGTAAAGGAATTCCCGCCTCTTACCAGGATGATGGACAGCTTTCCAAAACGACCCCACTGCGTTTACCGCCGTTTCCGGTGGTGCGTTGTTGATGCGCAGAAGCACGAGGACATCTCCACAAAGACGCACTAGTAACAATAACATTGCCAAAGGCACACAAGGTTGCTGGAGACGTTTACCCTGTGGCCCATCACGTACCCCTAGTGTACAATATAAACAGGGTGTGTAAAACATGCTAGGTAACGCTTACTGACATACTCGTAGAAAATACTCCGGTTGTGTAGGCCACGATGCTCATTTACAGAAACTAAACCTCAACAGGAAGCACTTACCAATATAAACGTAGCAGGTGCCGCAGTCGAAGCTCAGCCTCTGGAAAGGACAAGCCACCCTGGCTCTTGGGCTTGGCAAGGATGAAGCACGGCTGTGCGCTCAGAGATCCCATAGCAGAAGAAGATCTGGAGTCCTTCCTGGAGGTGAACTGATGGTGTGCTGGAGCGTGGTCTGTGTCTGACTGTGACGCGCGGGTTCTATCTTCCTCTCCTGGAGACACAGAGTAGAAGGTTCCTCCCTTTATGAAGCACCTGTAAGCTCCGCCCGCTGAGCCACGCCCCCGTCCACCCTCGAAGTAGGTAGGGGAATTCCCGCCTCTTGCCAGGATGATGGACAGCTTTCCAAAACGACCCCACTGCGTTTACCGCCGATTCCGGTGGTGTGTTGTTGATGCGCAGAAGCACGAGGACACCTCCACAAAGACGCACTAGTAACAATAACATTGCCAAAGGCACACAAGGTTGCTGGAGACGTTTTACCCCGTGGCCCATCACGTACCCCTAGTGTACAATATAAACAGGGTATATAAAACATGCTAGGTAACGCTTACTGACATACTCGTAGAAAATACTCCGGTTGTGTAGGCCACGATGCTCATTTTACAGAAACTAAACCTCAAAGGAAGCACTTACCAATATAAACGTAGCAGGTGCCGCAGTCGAAGCTCAGCTTCTGGAAAGGACAAGCCACCCTAACTCTCGGGCTTGGCAAAGATAAAGCAAGGCTGTGCGCTCAGAGATCCCATAGCAGAGGAAGATCCAGAATCCTTCCTGGAGGTGAACTGATGATGTACTGGAGCGTAATCTGTATCTGACTGTGACGCGCGGTTTCTATCTTCCTCTCCTGGAGACACAGAGTAGAAGGTTCTCCCTTTATGAAGCACCTGTAAGCTCCGCCCGCTGAGCCACGCCCTGTCAACCCTCGAAGTAGGTAGGGGAATTCCCGCCTCTTGCCAGAATGATGGACAGCTTTCCAAGGCGACCCCACTGCGTTTGCCGCCGACTCGCGTGGTGCGTTGTTGATGTGCAGGGGCGCGAGGACATCTCCGCGGGGACGCACTAGTGGCAATGACATTGCCGGGGGCACACAAGGTTGCTGAAGACGTTTTGCCCCCGTGGCCCATCACGTACCCTAGTGTACAATGTGGATTGAAGCTCACCTTCTGGAAAGGACGGCCCACCCTGGCTCTTGGGCTTAGCAGGGATGGGGCGGGGCGGGGCTGTGCGCTCAGAGATCCCATGGCGGAGGGGATCTGGAATCCTTCCTGGAGGTGAGCTGATGATGTGCTGGAGCGTGGTCTGTGTCTGACTGGGACGCGCGGTTTCTGTCTTCCTCTGCTGGAGACACAGAGTGGAGGGTTTCTCCCTTTGTGGAGCACCTGTGGGCTCCGCCCGCTGGGCCACGCCCGTCCACCCTCGAGGTAGGTGGGGGAGTTCCCGCCTTTTTACCAGGATGATGGATGGACGACTAAGTATTTTTTACCCATGTTTCTAATTATGTATTGTATATGCAGATGTGTGTGTATAGTCATGTGTGTGTGTGTGTATAAATATATATATATATGTGTATATGTTGTCTCTGTGCCTGGCATGTTTCTATGAATTTCTGCTCTCTTTTTATCACACTTATCTACTCATCGCTCTTATGTCATGTCTCTATCAAACTATCCTCCATTCTCACTCGGACTCATCCCAAATCCCTTCGACCACTTCCATCTCCTAAATATCTCTGCCTAAGCTCATCCCTCCACCCCCACATCTAACTCACCAAACCTCACTCTACCTCTGTGACCTCCCACACAACCCTACTAAATTCTCCTGCATTCATCTCACCCTGCTACTATGCTCTCCCTAACCCTTCCACATCCTCTTTCCCCTCCGCCCCCCTTTTATTCATCTCAAGCCTTTGGATTGAGCAAATGAAGGATAAACTCCCAATTAACACTTCTGGATTTCTTTCCTCCTCCACCCCTCCATTACTCCAGTCAATCTAACTAACAAACTCTCTTATCCGCAACTCAAATTAACTCATAATAATACTAAAACTGTACTCCTTATTAAATTATACTAATCCATCACTAATTCTTGTTGGGTACCGGAGTAGCGTGCTACTCATCGAAAAGCGCTTCGACGCCTCGTCAGGGGTAGTAAGCGCTATATAAATACGATTACAATTACAATTAAAGTTATGAATTTTTGAAGATTAAACTTCAATATAGCGCTTAGAAACACAAATGCTTCAATTTGGTGACATCACGGCATCGTGAAGGGGTCAGCCCTAACAACCCGATGGCAATGGCGCCCGTCACAGAGTCGTACGGACACCCAGGTACATTACCTTGTGAAAATGAGTAAACAAGCCAATGCAAGGAGTCGGGGATCGAGGCGTCGCTGGATCAGGTGCGGCATTGGTTCCGGAGCAGGGGAGGCGTCAGTGCAAGGAGTTGGGTCCTTGCTGCGGAGATGAAGCAGCGGCAGTGGGAAGCGTCTGTTCCTTACATTTCCGGTGGAGTCCGGTATCATGGACGTCGGTGGCTTGGCACGTACTCTTTAGCGAGGCTGCGCCGGCGTCGGGCCTGCGGGGTCAGTCAGGGTCGATGCACTCCAGCAGGGACTGTGGTCATTCTGACCCTGGCGGTTGAAAACCGCCAGGGCAGAGTGCCGCCGAAGCACCGCCAACAGGCTGGCGGTGCTTCATGGGCAATTCTGACCGCGGCGGTAAAGCCGCGGTCAGAAAAGGGCAACCGGCGGTTTCCCGCCGGTTTACCCCTGCCCCAAAGAATCCTCCAATGCGGCGCTGCTCGCAGCACTGCCATGGGGATTCCGACCCCCTTCCCGCCATCCTGGTCCTGGCGGTAAAAAGCGCCAGGAACAGGATGGCGGGAACGGGTGTCGTGGGGCCCCTGGGGGCCCCTGCACTGCCCATGCCACAGGCATGGGCAGTGCAGGGGCCCCCTAACAGGGCCCCATAATGATTTTCAGTGTCTGCCTAGCAGACACTGAAAATCGCGACGGGTGCCACTGCACCCGTCGCACACCAGCAACTCCGCCGGCTCCATTCGGAGCCGGCTTCATCGTTGCTGGGGCTTTCCCGCTGGGCAGGCGGGCGGCCTTATGGCGGTCGCCCGCCCGCCCAGCAGAAAAGTCAGAATGACCGCGGTGTGGTCTTCTGGCGGTCTCTGCCCGGCGGGCGGCGCCCGCCGCCCACCACCCGCCGGGGTCAGAATGACCCCCTATGACTTCAGATGCAGGCAGCGGCATCAGTCCAGGCATTGTCCGAAGTCAGTGCAATTGGTTTTTCACCAACTTTCACTCCCAAGGGTCCAGAAACTGGAATAGGCACCACCTGGGCAGTTGGAGTCCACAGCAAGTGAACCCAGCGGGTGGTAGGTGAAATATTTGCTGTCCCTGAGACTTCTTAACAGGAGGAAGCTCAGTCTAAGCCCTTGGAGAAACTTCACAAGCAGGATACACAACAAAGTCCAGTCTTTGCCCCCTCTAAGGCAGAAGCAGCAACTGCAGGCCAACCACACAGCAGTACTCCTCCTCCAGCTCTTCAGCTCTTCTCCTTGGCAGAGGTTCCTCTTGATCCAGAAGTGTTCTAAAAGTCTGGGGTTTTGGGCCCATTACTTATACTCCTTTCTGTCTTTTAAGTAGGCAAACGTCAAAGGAAAGTCTCTGTTGTTCACAAGATCCTGCCTTGTCCAGGCCTGGCCCCAGACACACACAAGGGGGTTGGAGACTGCATTGTATGAGGACAGGCACAGTCCTTTTAGGTGTGTCAGTTCCTCCCTCCCCACTCTAGCCCAGGAGACTCATCAGGATATGCAGGCTACACCCCAGCTCCCTTTGTGTCACTGTCTAGAGGGAATTCTCAACAGCCCAACTGTCAGTCTGACCCAGATGCGGAATACACAAGCAGGCAGAGGCACAGAATGGTTAAGCAAGAAAATGCACACTTTCTAAAAGTGGCATTTTCAAACTGACAATCTAAAAAACAACTTTACCAAAAGATGTATTTTTAAATTGTGAGTTCAGAGACCACAAACTACATATTTCTATCTGCTAACAACAGGAAACTGAACTTAAAAGGTATGAAAAGGCACTCCCCATGTTAACCTATAATAGAGATAGGCCTTGCAACAGTGGAAAACGAATTTGGCAGCACTTCACTGTCAGGACATGTAAAACACATCAGTACATGTCCGACCTTTAACATACACTGCACCCTGCCCATGGGGCTACCTAGGGCCTACCTTAGGGGTGCCTTACATGTACAAAAATAGAAGGTTTATGCCTAGCACGTGGGTACACTTGCCAGGTTGAACTGGCAGTTTAAAACTGCACACACAGACACTGCAGTGGCAGGTCTGAGCTAGGTTTACAGGGCTACTCATGTGGGTGGCACAATCAGTGCTGCAGGCCCACTAGTAGCATTTGATTTACAGGCCCTGTGCACCTCTAGTGCACTTTACTAGGGATTTACTACTAAATCAAATAAGCCAGTTGTGAAAAAGCCAATTACACCTACAGTTTTCACATTGAACACTTACACTTCGCACTGGTCAGCAGTGGTAAAGTGCCCAGAGTACCAAAATCAGCAAAAACAAAGTCGAGCACAAGGTGACATAGGATGCAGAGGCAAAAAGACAGGGGAGACTACGACAAGGATGCCAGGTCTAACACGTGTCCCCACCAGCTGAAGGTGGGGAGAACTATCCAACCTTATGGGAATTCTTAGCATTGGGGTGTTCTGTACCAGGGTGGTGTTCCACCGTAACGTCCATTCCCTTTAGGGAGATGGACCACCTCAACAGTTTTGGGTTCTCCCCCCTCATCTGCAATAACCATCTAGAAGGCCTGTGGACCGGCTGAACCCGGAATTGAGTCCCAAATAAGTAGGGCCTCAGCTTCTTCAGTGCCCAGACCACAGCAAAAGCTTCTCGCTCAATTGCACTCCACCTCCATTCACAGGGAAGAAACCTCTTACTAATGAAGGAAACAGGCTGGTCTAGGCCCTCTTCATTTATCTGTGCACAAATTTCTCCCACACCATCCTCTGAAGCATCAGTTTGCACAACAAATGCTTTGGAGAAGTTGGGTGCCTTCAACACGGGTGCTGTGCACATGGCTGTCTTCAGAGCATTAAAAGCTGTCTGGCAAGCCTCAGCCCAGATCATCTTTTTGGGCTGCTTTTTAGAGGTCAGATCAGTCAAAGGGGCAACTATAGTGCTATACACCTTGACAAACCTCCTGTAGTACCCAGTGAGACCTAGAAAGGCTCTCAAATTTGTCTGGGTCTTGGAAGGCTCCCAAGCCAGAATGGTATCACTTTGTGGTTGCAGGAATGCCACCTGGCCACTCCCCAATTGGTGTCCCAGGTAAACCACAGATCCTTGCCTTATGTGGCATTTACTAGCCTTAATAGTGAGGCCTGCCTTCTGAAGAGCCTTCAACACTTCACAGAGGTGCTGCAGGTGTACCTCCCAGCTGGAGATGAACACTGCAATGTCATCCAGGTAGGCTGTACTGAAATCCTCCAGCCCAGGCAAAGCCTGGTTGACCAACCTCTGAAAGGTGGCATGGGCATTTTTTATCCCAAAGGGCATAAACCGGAACTGGCAGTGCCCATCTGGGGTGGAAAATGCTGACCTCTCCTTTGCCCCATCAGTTAAGGCAATCTGGCAGTACCCAGACATTAAGTGAAATGTCCTGAGTAACTTGGGCAGCTCCCAACTGATCTATGAGCTCATCAGCTCTGGGGATGGGGTGAGCATCAGTCTTTGTGATGCTGTTAAGTCCACGGTAGTCCACACAGAACCTGAGTTCTGGGGTGGCACCGGGGGCAGTGGCCTTTGGGACCAAGACCAGTGGGCTGGCTCAAGGGCTGTTGGGGAACTCAATAACCCCTAAAGCTAGCATCTTGGAAACCTCATCCTTGATGCTAGCCTGGACCTTGTCAGTAACCCTGTAAATCTTGTGTTTTACAGGTAGACTGTCACCAGTGTTCACATCCCGTGTACACAGGAGAGTATCCCCAGAGGTCAAGGAAAACAAGGAGGCAAAATGTCCCAACAACTGGCAACAGTCTCTCTGGTGCTCTGGGGTCAGTGTGAGGGAGAGGTTCACACCCTCCACAGTCCCACCTTTCTCCGGGGCAGACAGGAATTCAGGAAGAGGCTTACTCTCCTCCTCCACCCCATCATCTGTTGCCAAGAGCATTGTTAGTTCAGACCTCTCAAGATGAGGTTGGAGGTGGTTCACATGCAGGACATTAAAGGGTTCCTAGGAGTCTGCAAGTTCACCAGATAGGTGACATCACTCTTGCGCTCCACTACCTCAAAAGGCCCAGTCCACTTATCCTGAAGAACACAAGGCTTTACTGGGACCATGACCCACACTTTCGGGCCAGGCTGAAACACAACCAGAGTGGCATTCTGGTCATACCAGCATTTCATGTCATCCTGGCTTGCTTCTAAGTTCTCCTGAGGGAGTCTCCTGAAGCGGGCTGTCTGGTTTCTAAAGGCTAACATGTAACTAAATACATCCTCGGGGGGGGCTTACGGGAGGTCTCCTTCAAGCCCTCCTTCACCAGACTCAGAGGTGGCCATACAACAGTTCAAAGGGGCTAAAACCAAGTCCCTTCTGTGGTACTTCTCTATAAGGAAACAGAAGGTATGGCAAGAGGACGACCCACTTACACCTCACCCATAATCATGCCCTTCAGGGTCTGGTTGAATCTTTCAACCAAACCATTTCCTTGGGGGTGGTAAGAAGTGGTGATCTTGTAGGCCACCCCACACTCCTTCCACAGAGACTTCATATAAGTAGATGTGAAGTTGGTACCCCTGTCCGATACCATCTCCCTGGGGAATCCCATGCGGGTAATAATCCCCATCAATGCCCAACTCACCACAGGGGCTGTCATCAACCTCAGAGGGATGGCTTCTGGGTACTAGGTGGCATGGTCCACCAAGACCAGGATAAACCTGTTGTCCATGGTTGTCTTGGGATCCAGAGGCCCCACAATGCCAATCGCCATCCGCTCAAAGGGTGTGCTGACCACAGGAAAAGGTTGAAGTGGAGTCTTATATTTCCCCCCACTCTTGCAACTTGCTTGACAAGTTTGGCAAGATCTGCAATATGCATCTGAGTACTTGCTCATTTGGGGCCAGTAAAAGTGGGTGACAATCCTTTCAAAAGTTTTGTCCTGCCCCAAATGTCCTGCCAAAGGCATACAATGAGCCAAACATAGTAGGAAGGCACTGAAGCACTGGGTACTACCAGCACACGGGCTGCCCCAGGCTCAGCAACCTATACAAGAGGCCATCCTCCCAACAGATCCAGCATGATCCAGACTCCTTCCCAGATGCCTGTCTGCAGCCTGCGGCCACAGGCCCTCCAGAATAGAGCATGACTTCTGTGCCTCACAGAATTCCTCCCTGGTGGGGCCCCCTTCCTGCTGCCAATGGCTCAGCTCGGGCACCTCACCCAGTTCAGTCACTTGTTCCCCTGTAGGCTCTGAGGCGTCCCACTCAGGTTCAGCCTCTTCCTGGACGGTGGGAACTTCCGGGACAGATTTCCCATGCCCCTTGTTCCACCTCACTCCAAGGGGAATCATCCAGGTCACTGCCTAGCAGATAATCAACAGTCATGGTTGGACACACAGCTACCCTCAAGGTACCCGAGACCCCACCCCCCACACTCAGAGGGAACCTGTGCCACCTTACACAGGTGCTCTGAGCTGTCTACTGCAACTACTTGGTGGAGTACATGGGGAACTACCTGCTCTTCAGACACCAGGTGATACCTCACAGTGTCTCCCATGTCTCTCAGAGCCTCCACCTTCTGTCCATTGATGGTCACCCACTGCCTGTACGTCTTAGTGTCCTCTGGACCATCTCACTGTCCCCTGGTGAGGCAAGGGTCATCTCAGCTGTCTCCCACCCTTCTCCTGGAACCAACTTATCCCCAAGTGCTACACTGGCCAAACCCTGTGACTGAGCACCAGTGGGTGCCTATGTCCACTTGAGACATTTGGGGTCCCCCTCATGTGACCCACCTGATCACACGCATAGCCCACCTGGGGACCCTTCTCTGCAGGTTTCCCTGTAGAGACCCATGGTTTCTTCTCACTGGGGGGCTGGGAATCCTTACCCTGGGAACTAGGTTGGGGCCCTTTAGAGGACTCCACCTGTTAAACCTTACCCCCCACTTCTTCTGATGGGGACTCTGCCAACCCTTGGCGGAGTCTCCCCCATACCTCTTTTGGAATCTGGTGTTCTCCCACCAGTCCTGGGCAAGCTTCCTAGGGTCAGTCAACTTGCTATAAATTGGGTGCTGATGCAGCTCTGGAAAAAAAAGACTATACAAGTGCTCCCAAGCAATCAAATTGTACAGCCCCTCATAACCTGTTACCTTACTGCCCTTCACCCAACCATCCAGTGCCCTTCAAAAAGAGTCGACACACTCCAAACAGGTTTGAGAATCCCACTTCTTGTAAGACCTAAACTTCTCTTTGTACTGCTGAGGAGTGAGACCATAGCTAGTGAGTAGGGCGTCCTATGTGATAGAGTAGGTGAGTCCCTGAGGATCCCCTATGGGTGCCAAGGTGTCCCTCCCCTATACCTCAAGGTGCCTCCACAGACAAGCCCCCAGTGTACCTCAGGGACCAGGTTCATGTGAGGAGCTGACTCATATCCCTTAAACCACAGATGTATGTCATCCTCCTCCCTCTTGTAATATTTTACCAGGTCTTAGGGCATGTGCACTAATTTTTTCAGACTTCACTGGGGTACTGCTGCCACAATCTGTGCTGGACCAGCCCTTCAGATCCAGCTCCTTTAGCCTCAGTTCCTGAGCAAAGATCATTTTCTTTTCCTCCATAGCAAGATTGTCATTTTCCTCCCTTTGGCCCTAACCAGCTGCAGCTCCCTCTCATGCTGGAGTCTGAGCTTCTCTATCTCCAATTGGTGCCTCCTGATTTCCCCCCTGTCCTCCAGTTCCTCCTGGGTCAAGCCTTTGGATGAAACACTGCTGTCTGCCTTAGAGGCCCTCCCTCCAGGCAGGTCATGGTTGTTCAACACAACATTATGTATGCTCTGCACCTCCTCATCCACAACAACATCCTCCTCCTCGGTGTGCCCCTCAGCCTCTTTTGCTGCCAACCAGGCCCAACATGCCTTTTCCAGCTTCTCTTTCCTAGAGGAGCTTTTGATTGGACATCTTAATTCTTTACAAAACTTCTTAAGTGGAGCCATTGTGTACTCCTCCAGTTTCTCCAACTCAAAGACCACATTAGTAGCAACTGCTGATGGCTCCCCTGACTGAGACTTGTGGATAAGGTTCAACAAAGATGCTAAGTTCAGGAAGGCAAGGACAATCCAAGAAAAAGGAGAAAAGGGAGAAAAAAATCCACAAGAAAAACAGTATGTGGTTGCATGCTGGACTACAATGCACCAGTAGAGTACACCAATACCTGTAAGTCAAGTACAAATACAAGTTCTATCCTCACCACTGATTACCAATGTCAGAAATGGGGTTCTGGAGCGGAGGCGTAGGTGCAAGGCATTTGGTCCTTGCTGTGGAGATGAGGTGGCGTCAGTGCAAAGCATCGGTTCCTTACACTCCCGACAGTCAGTTGTCACGGACGTCAGTGACACAGCACTTCAGGACTCACGGAGTCGTTGACTTCAGCAAGGCAGCAGCGGCGTCAGGCCTACGGGGTCGGTTGAGGTTGTCGCACTCCAGTTGAGACTACAGCTTTAGTTGCAGGCAGTGTCGCAGGGTCCGGCAGCAGTGTCAGTCTGGGCGTCGCCCGAAGTCGGTGCACTTGGTTTTCCACCAGCTTTCACTCCCAAGCGCCCAGAAACTGGAGTAGGCACCACCTGGCCAGTTAGAATCCACAGCAAGTGAACCTAGAGGCTGGTAGGTGAAGTCTTTGCTGTCCCCGAGACTTATTAACAGGAGGCAAGCTCAGGTCAAGCCCTTGGAGAAATTTCACAAGCAGGATATGAAAAGGCAATCCCCATGTTAACTTATGAGAGAGATAGCCTTGCAACAGTGAAAAATGAATTTGGCAGCATTTCACTGTCAGCCCATGTAAGACACATCAGTACATGGCCTACCTTTAACATACACTGCACCCTGCCCATGGGGCTACCTAAGGCCTATCTTAGGGGTGCCGTACATGTACAAAAATGGAAGGTTTAGGCCTGGCAAGTGGGTACACTTGCCAGGTCGAATTGGCAGTTTAAAACTGCACACACAGACACTGCAGTGGCAGGTCTGAGCCAGGTTTACAGAGCTACTCTTGTGGATGGCACAATCCGTGATGAAGGCCCACTAGTAGCATTTGATTTACAGGCGCTTGGCACCCCTAGTGCACTTTACTAGGGACTTACTAGTAAATCAAATATGCCAATCATGAAAAAGCCAATTACACCTACAGTTTACACAGAGAGTGCTTGCACTTTAGCACTGGTCAGCAGCTGTAAAGTGCACAGAGTACCAAAACCGGCAAAAACAAAGTCCAGCACACAGTCACAACATAGGAAGCAGTGGCAAAAAGACAGGGGAGACTACGCCAAGGATGCTAGGTCTCACTATATATATATATATATATAAAATGCTACTTACCCAGTAGGCATCTGTTTGTGGCACTACTGTAGATTCACATGCTTTGCATATGTCCGCCACCTAGTGTTGGGCTCGGAGTGTTACAAGTTGTTTTTCTTCTAAGTAGATTTTCAAGTCACAAGATCAGGTGACTCCTCCTCTTGGTGATAGTTCGCATGGGCATCTATTCCTTTGTTAGATTGTTTTCCCACAGGAGGGTGAAGTAAAGAGTGTACAAGTGTATATATATGATAAAGAAAAAAGATGTCCATGCAATGTATATACATATTTATAATAATATATATTACTTCAACAGCCACAGGTTTCTGGGGAAGAGGTAGAGCGCATGTGAATCTACAGCACTACATACCACAAACAGATGCCTACTGGGTAAGTAGCATTTTCCGTTCGATGGCATGTGTAGCTGTAGATACACATGCTTTGCAAAGACTGTAAAGCAGCCCCCTCCAGAAATTAAGCGGTGGCTAGCCTGTAGGAGTTGGAGTAGTTTGAAATAGTGTTATAAGCACTGCCTGTCCAACATTTGCTTGATGGTGATATAATACATCCACACAATAGTGTTTAGTAAATGTGTGTGTTGTAGACCATGTGGCTGCTTTACATATGTCTGCTATCGGTATGTTTCCTAAGAATGCGATTGAAGCTCCTTTTTTCCTAGTGGAATGAGATTTTGGAGTTACTGGCAATTGCCTTTTAGCTTTAAGATAACAGGTTTGTATATACTTGACTATCCATCGTGCTCATCCGTTTTCTGAAGTGGGCTTACCTTTGTGAGGTTGCTGAAATGCCACAAAAAGATGCTTGGACTTTCTGAAGTCTTTTGTTCTGTCTAAATTGTACATGAGAGCTCTTTTAACATCAAGGGTGTAAAGAGCTCTTTCAACAACTGAATCTGGCTGTAGAAAGTAGACTGGCAATTCCACTGACTGATTGATATGAAAAGGTGAAACCACTTTTGGTAGAAATTTTGGGTTTGTTCTAAGAACTACTTTGTTTCTGTGAATTTGAAAGAAAGGTTCTTCTAAAGTGAACGCTTGAATTTCACTAACTCTTCTTAAAGAAGTGATTGCTACTAAAAAAAGCAACTTTCCATAATAAAAACTGAAGAGGGCAAGAATGCATGGGTTCAAAAGGTGGCCCCATGAGTCTTGTGAGTACAATATTAAGATTCCACACGGGCTGGTGGAGCTCTAGGTGGAATAATTCTTTTAAGACCTTCCATAAAGGCTTTATTAACAGGGGTCCTAAATAGGGAAGTATTTTGTCTGTTTTGGAGGTAAGCAGCTTTGCTGTTATTCTAATAGAGGAATATGCAAGGTTTGCTTTTTATAAGTGTAGCAAATAGCAAACGATATCTTGTACTGATGCCTTAAGTGGGTCAATGTCTTTAGGATGGCAATAGTAGACAAACAGCTTCCATTTAGCTGCATCAAATTGTCTAGTTGTGGGTTTGCATGCTCCATTAGAATATCCTTGCATTCTGATGGAAGCTGTCTGTCTTTATTAACACCTCGGGTGCCCTGGACGTAACGGTTACGTCCTGGGCAGCACCACTCGGGTGCCCAGGACGTAACTGTTACGTCCAGATAGGGGCCCTTGGGGGAAGCACTCCCGCTGGGGTCCTCGCACCCCACTCCCCTGGGCAGGGATGGAAGGGGAATCACTTCCCCATCCACCCCTGCCCCCTGCCCCCCCCAGTGGCATCTGATGACATCAGCGCGTGATTGTGCGCTGACCTCTTCAGAGGCCTACCCTTCGGAAGAGAAATGCAAAAGCATTTCTCCTCTGATCACATGGAGGGGCCAAGAGAGGCATCAAAGGAAAGGAAACGCCTTTCCTTTCCTTTGTTGTCTCTCTCTCCATTTCTGCTGCCCGATCGGGATGCGATCGGGAAGCAGAAATGCTAACTAGACGCCAGGGAGGGTTTTTTTGTTGTTGTCACTGAATAAGGGGAGCGGCCCCTTGGGTAAGGGCAGCTCCTCAGGGGGGCAGCATATTTATAGGCCATTTCTGCCCCACCTCCCCAGGGGCAGATCGGCCTATTATAATTAGGCCAATCTGCCCGAGGGGGGCAGAAACCGCTAGACACCAGGGATAATTTCTATTCTTTTTTTTTTTATATATGTGGGGAGCGAACCCTAAGGCAAGGGTCACTCCCTTGGGGGCAAATTTACTTTTGGGCCATTTCTGCCCTCTTGGGGGCATATCAGCCTATTTTTATGAGGGCAATCTGTCCCCAAGGGGGTAGAAAGCACTAGACACCAGGGATTTTCTTTTGTCAGTTTCACATGAGAGAAGCGACCTCTTAGGCAAGGGTCGCTCCCTTGGGGGCAAATTTACTTTTGGGCCATTTCTGCCCTCTTGGGGGCATATCAGCCTATTTTTATGAGGGCAATCTGTCCCCAAGGGGGTAGAAAGCACTAGACACCAGGGATTTTCTTTTGTCAGTTTCACATGAGAGAAGCGACCTCTTAGGCAAGGGTCGCTCCCTTGGGAACATTTGTTGTAGGCCATTTCTGCCCCTCTTGTGGGGCAGATCGGCCTATTTTAATTAGGCTGCTCTGCCCCCGGGGGGGGGGCAGAAAACCCTAGACACCATGGATTTTTTTATTTTATTTTTTTATATGTAGGGAGTGACCCCTTAGGCAAGGGTCGCTCCCCTGGGAGGCAAATTGTCTTTAGGCCATTTCTGCCCCCCTTGGGAGCAGATTGGCCTATTTTTATTAGGCCAATCTGCCCCCCTTGGAGGCAGAAACCACTAGGCCCCAGGGATTTTATTTTTTGCCCTATTTCACGCAAGGGTAGCGACCCCTTAGGCAATGGTTGCCCCATGGGGGGGCAAATTTATTTTAGGCCATTTCTGCTCCCCTTGGGGGCAGATCGACCTATTTCCATTAGGCCAATCTGCCCCCTCAGGGGCAGAAGCCACTTAGGCACCAGGGATTGGTGTGTGTGTATGTGTGTGTTTTGTTTGGAGGGGCAGCCCCTTGGGCAAGGGTCGCTCCCCATGGGGGTACATTACTGTTAGCCATATCTGCCCCCCTTGGGGTAGATTGGCCTATTTTTTGGAAGGCCCATCTGCCCACAGTGGGCAGATGGGACAATTACCCCTGATCCTGGGGGGGGAGGGGAGACAGGGAGTCTACTAGATGCCGAGGAATTTAAAATAAAAAATAAATAGTGGGGTGGTGGCTACCAACCAGTATAGGCCTAGTGCCCCCACCCCAATTGAAGGGGGTAGCAGTCTTTCAGCTCTTCCCCCACACAGTAAAACATCTTATCCCACAGCAAGCAAAAGGACATTTGATTATTTTGGGTTTTGGTTTTACATTTGGGCCATGAGAGTTTAGCTAACTCTCAAAACCGTCCCACTTGGGATGGTGAGGGCTGCACTTTTTGGACTTTGGGATGCTGCCATGTGGAAAAATCCACAAGACCTAGACACATCTGAAAACTAAACATCTGGGTTATTCCAGGGTGGTGTGCTTCACATGCACCCTGCACCATTTTTTTTACCCACAATGCCCTGCAAACCTCCAGCTTTGCTGGAAATCACACATTTTCCCCACATTTTTGTGATGGAACCTTCCGGAATGTATAGGAATCAACAAAAGTCCTAACACCCAGCATTGTCTCATCTATACCGATAAAAATTCTGCTGCACTTGTCAGCCTAAAAATGTTTGTTTTTGGACCCGCTTTGATTCCCCCTCAATTTCAACATGTTTTTGGCTCTTCCCTGTCACAGGTCCTTGGCCCACCTACACAAGTGAGGTATAATTTTTACCAGGAGACGAAGGGGAACGTTGGGTGGTAGGAAATTTGTCCCGGTGTGGTGATCCCACACAGAAATGTGGGCCAAATGTGATTTTTTAGCTAAATTTGAGGTTTGCTGAGGATTCTGGGTAAGAAAACTTTGGGGTATCCTTGCAAGTCACACCTCCCTGGATTCCCTCTGGTGTCTAGTTTTCAGAAGTGTTTGGGTTCGGTTGGTTTCCCTATGTGGCTGCTGAGCCCAGGACCAAAAAGGCAGGTCCCCAAACCCTCAAAAACAGTTAGTTTAGTATTTGATAATTTTGATGTGTCCACATAGTCTTTTGGGGCATTTCCTTTCGCGGGCTCTAGGCCTACCCACACAAGTGAGGTACCATTTTTATCGGGAGACTTGGGGGAACGCTGGATGGATGGAAATTTGTGGCTCCTCTCAGATTCCAGAACTTTGTCACCGAAATGTGAGGAAAAAGTGTTTTGTTTGGCCAAATTTTAAGGTTTGCGAAGGAATCTGGGTAACAGAACCTGGTGAGA
Source organism: Pleurodeles waltl (assembly GCF_031143425.1). NCBI lineage: Eukaryota > Metazoa > Chordata > Amphibia > Caudata > Salamandridae > Pleurodeles > Pleurodeles waltl. The sequence continues at coordinate 41,291,862 of NC_090443.1, forward strand.
GCACCACAAGTCACCCCATCTTGGATTCCGCTAGGTGTAAAGTTTTCAAAAATGCAGGTTTGGTAGGATTTCCTAGGTGCCGGCTGAGCTAGAGGCAAAAATCTACAGCTAGGCACTTTCTAAAAAACACATCAGTTTTCATTGGGAAAATGTGATGCGTCCATGTTGCTTTTCCTGTTGTCTGCATTAGGCCTAACCACGCAAGTGAGGTACCATTTTTTATCGGGAGATTTAGGGGAACACAGAATAGCAGAACAAGTGTTATTGCCCCTTGTGTTTCTCTACATTTTTTTCCTTCCAAATGTAAGAGAGTGTGTAAAAAAGACGTCTATTTGAAAAATGCCCTGTAATTCACATGCTAGTATGGGGACCCCAGAATTCAGAGATGTGCAAATAACTAATGCTTCTCAACACCTTATCTTGTGCCTATTTTGGAAATACAAAGGTTTTCTTGATACCTATTTTTCACTCTTTATATTTCACCAAATGAATTGCTGTATACCCGGTATAGAATGAAAACCCATTGCAAGGTGCAGCTCATTTATTGGCTCTGGGTACCTAGGGTTCTTGATGAGCCTACAAGCCCTGTATATCCCCGCAACCCGAAGAGTCCAGCAGACGTAACGGTATATTGCTTTAAAAATCTGACATCGCAGGAAAAAGTTAGAGTAAAACATGGAGAAAAATGGCTGTTTTTTTCACCTCAATTTCAATATTTTTTTATTTCAGCTGTTATTTTCTATAGGAAACCCTTGTAGGATCTACACAAATTGCCCCTTGCTGAATTCAGAATTGTGTCTACTTCTCAGAAATGTTTATCTTTCTGGAATCCAGCATTGATTTAACACCTTTTCTGTCACTAACTGGAAGGAGACTGAAAGCACAAAAAAAGTAAAAAGGGGGATGTCCCAGTAAAATGCCAAACTTGTGTTGAACAATTGGGTTTTCTGATTCAAGTCTGCCTGTTCCTGAAAGCTGGGAAGATGGTGATTTTAGCACTGCAAACCCTTTTTTTCCCTGAAAATGGTATCAACAAACACAAGCCGCCTTCTGCAGCCCTTTTTTCCCATTTTGTTTTTTAAATAAATGACATTTTTGCTGTATTTTGGCTAATTTCTTGGTCTCCTTCAGGGGAACCCACAAACTATGGTACCTCTAGAATCCTTAGGATGTTGGAAAAGAAGGACGCAAATTTGGCGTGGGTAGCTTATTTGGACAAAAAGTTATGAGGGCCTAAGCGCGAACTGACCCAAATAGCCGAAAAAAGGCCTGGCACCTGAGGGGGAAAAGGCCTGGGCGCAAAGGGGTTAATACTATCTTGAGTGTGATTTGTGTCTGAAAAGCTTTGAGTGCCAGGAATACTACTAGTAACTCCAAGTGGTTTATGTGATAAATTTGTTGGATTGAGTTCCATTCCCCTTGTATAGTGAGGTTGTTGAGATGTGCTCTCCAGCCTATCATTAATGCATCTGTTGTAATTATGGTCTGAGGCACTGGGTCCTGAAAGGGCCGCTCTTTTGAAAGGTTGGTGGATTTCCACCATTGCAGAGAGTGGTGAGGCTGGCGGTCCAACAACGCTAGATCCTGAATTTGACCATGTGCCTGAGACCGTTGTTGAGAAAGACACTGATGTAGTGGTCGCATGTGTAGTCTTGCATTGGGTACTAGTGTTATGCATTAATTCATCATTCCTAATAGTTTCATCACCAACTTTACTGTATAAGTGTGGTTGTATTGTAGTTGAGATATGAGATTGTGCTAATCCTGATTGAGTGTTCAGAATTGCTCCTAGATACAGTTGTATTTGTGATGGCCACAGGTGAGATTTGTGGTAATTGATTGTGAATCCTAGATTGTGTGGGGTGTTTATGGCATATTGAGTATGTTGTTAACAAATTTGAATTGTACTGGCCTTTATAAGCCAGTCATCCAGATATGAGAAGACATGTATATGGTGTCTTCTGAGCAATGCTGCAACCACAGCTAAGCATTTGGTGAATACCCGTGGTGCTGTTGTTACCCTGAATAGTAGCACCTTGAATTGGTAGTGCTTTGCTGCTATAACAAATCTTAGACACTTTCGATGTGCTGGATGGATGGGAATGTGGAAATAAGCTGTCATGTAATTCTGTTTTTGTAGTAGTGGAATGATGTCTTGTAGAGTGACCACATGAAAGTGTTCTGAAAGGGTGTATAGATTGACGGGTCTGAGATCTAAAATTGGTCTCAGAGTACCATCTTTCTTTGGTATGAGGAGTATAGTGAATATACTCCGGAACCTTGTTGGGATATAGGCACTATGAATGGCTTCTTTTAATACAGTTAGATGTTCCCGAGTAAGTCTGTGTGAATGAGGGGGAATGTTTGGTGGAATAGAGGTGAGTTCTAGGCAATAGCCATGTTGGATAATTGATAGAACCCATTGATCTGTGATAGCTTACCTTTGTGGGTAAAATGTTTCCAGTCTTCCTCCCACAGGAGATGTATGCTCTGTGGGGATGTGTAAGAAGTCACTGCTTTGTTGAGGTAGAGGAACCTCTGGAAGCGGCTGATTTACCTCTTCCTCTATAACTAGATCGTCTATAAGAGACCCTGAATGAACCTCTGTTATAGAATTGTAGCCCTTGTTTTTGTTGTGAGGTGGATGGTTCTGTGGTTGATGGTTTAAAATCTCTTAAATGTGGCCTACGAAAAGTGCCTCTAGTGGGTGTGGTGTATAATGCACCCATAGCTTTAGCTGTTTCTGAGTCCTTTTTAAGTTTATCTATTGTGTTATTAACTTCTGGCCCAAATAAATGTTGTTTATCAAAAGGCATATTTAAGACAGCTTGCTGTATTTTTGGCTTAAAACCTGAAGCTCTTAGCCATGCATGTCTCCTAATGATTATGCTGGTGTTGACTCCCCTTGCTGCTTTATCAGCTGCATCAGTAGCACATTTGATTGTGTTATTAGAGATAGCTTGCCCTTCTGCGACTATTTCTTGCCCCCTTTTTTGATGTTCAGCTGAAAGATATTGTAATAAGTTTTCCATCTGGTCCCAATGAGCCCTATCATATCTTGCTAGGAGTGCCTTTGAATTTGCAAGCCTCCAGTGGTTGGCAGCTTGAGTAGCCACTCTTTTGCCTGCTGCATCACATTTTCGACTTTCCTTGTCTGGAGGAGAAGTATCTCCTGTAGGCTGGCTATTGTCTCGTTTTTTTCTTGCTGCACGTACGACTATAGAGTCAGGTGGTAATTGTGCCCTAATAAAAACTTGATTGGAGGTTTGTATTTTTTAATCAACCCTGGGTGTAATGATCCTTGCTTTTACAGGCTCTTTAGAAATGTCTTCAGCATGTCTAAGCATGCCTGGAAGCATAGGGAGGCACTGGTACTCTTTGTGAGTAGATGTTAAAGTATTAAACAAAAAATCATCCTCAATAGGATCTGTATGTAACTGTACATTGTGCTACACAGCTGCTCTGGCTACAAACTGATTATAAGCAGTGGCATCTTCAGGGGGAGATGGCCTTGCTGGGTATAAATCTGGGTCATTAGGGAGAATGGGATTTGTGTCATATATATCCCATGGGTCTACATCTTCTTGAGGATCAGTTAAATCATCCCTATGTGGTGATGTAGATGAAGCCTGTGGAAAGAACTGTGTTGCATGTGTAGGCAAAGGTGGTGGTGTTGGGGTTGAAGGAAGGGAAGGAGAATGTGGTGGTGAAGGCTGAGGTTGTTGTGTAGCTTTTTTTTCTCCTTCCATTTAAGGACTTTGAAAGGTGGAGGCCCAGCGCCCAAAGTCTCTTGAAAAGTCAGTTTTAATTGTTGGAGAAGAGGCTATGATCCTTACTGTTTCTTTGTATATACAAATTTTTCTCTGTTAAGTGTTCATAACCTGTAAAATAGGTTGTATTTCTGATGACTCCTCGGTAGCTGGAGAGTAGCTTTCAATTCCGAAGGTTTGGATACGAATGCTTGGCTCGAACCAAACATGTCGGCTCTGAAAGTGTTGTTAAATATTTTGGCTCAGAGGTGGAAAAGTCAGATTTTCGTCTTGGTACGGAAACAGATGTGGCAAGTTGTTTGGAATATGCCGAAAGCACTTTGGTCTTTTGTTTCACTGCTGAACCCGAGGGTTGGTCATTCAAAGGTAATTTTTGGGTCCGACCATGGCCCAAAGGCAGTAGAGGACCGAAGACCGATGCAGGAGTCTTTTTAATAATCTTTGTTTTGTGTGACGGGGCTGGTGTACTCACGTACTGCGCTGGTAGTATGGATTGGCTGTCGACTTCCGAATCTGAATCAGCAATGGAAACAGCTACACGCTATCCTACTTCTTCTTGTGCGTGTTCATCTCCGAAGATGTCTGGTGTGTGATCTGACGACCTGGACGCCATCTCCATTCGATGCATCCTTCGGTCTCGAAGAGTCTTTTTGGATCATAATGATCTACAAGTGTTGCTTTTTTCTTCTCAGTGTTCAGAGACAGGCTGAGATTACACACCAAATGCTGGTCGGTGTAGGGAAATTTGGCGTGAGACCAAGGACAGAACTGCAACGAGTCCGTTCCATCAGCCTACCATTGTTCGACTACGACATGTCGAAGTAGGCCCAAAAGGGCGTGGTCGCCCCTAAGGGCTTATAATCAACCCCAACAACAGCAACAACAGCAATTGGATCGACTATAAGATTGGAAAACGCGATCAGAACTGTACCGATGTTTAAAGAAAGTTAGAGGAAAGTTCAAAAGACACCGAACCAAGATGTTCAGGGAACACGTCCGAACTCGACGGCAGACAGAAAACATTCTAACAAAGGACTCAATGCCCATGCGCACTATCAGCGAGAGTAGGAGTCACTCGATCTTGTGACTTGAAAATCTTCGAAGACAAACAACTTATAACACTCCGATCCCAACACTAGATTGCATACTTATGCAAAGCATGTGTATCTACAGCTACACATGCCATCGAACATATATATATATATATATATATATATAATATATATATATATATATATATCACTAGTGCCCTTATAACCCTTACGCTGCTGGTGTGCATTTGGAGTGTGAGGAATCCCTTCAAATATACAAAGCATCCACCATCAGCAGAAGTACACATCCACTCTGTAAATGCTTGGGCAAAAGGATTTATTCCAGCAAAAACCCAATGTGTTTCGTCTCAGTCTTGTTCAAAGGTGTCGGCGATTGTGTACAAGTGCATTTTAAAACCACAAAAATTAGAAACTGACGATGGTCAGAATAACAACATTATTAAGTCTGTAAAGTCAGTGCCTTACTAAGATATTCATACAAGTTGATATATTATTTATATTAAATCATTAAAAATATGCTGTGCATCTTGATAATCCCATTATGGCAGTGCTAGAAGACCTGAGACATTTAAGGAGGTTCGGCAGCCATTATTCTTTTAGATCTTAGTGTGGCCTTTGATATGGTAGATCACCCCACACTCATTCAGATAATATCAAGTGTGGGCATCAATGACTTCCTTCCTGGAGAACCGAATGTTTCAGGTACTAGATCGGTCCTGTTACTCAGGTAGCCTTTCCCTTAGTTGTGAGGTATGCCAGTGGTCCTCCCTGAGCCCCATGCATTTTAACCTTTATATGTACCCCTGGCTAAAACTGTGCGTTGCTATGGGTTGTCATTAGTCTCGTATGCAGATGACAGGGAGCTGGTCATGTCAATCTCCCCAGATACAAGCCAAATTCACCTCTAATTGACCTAATGTCTCCAGGAAGTGGCCTAGTGGAAGTGCCTCTTAAAACTTAATGAAGACAAGACCGAGGTCATGCTACTGGGTAATAACTTCAGTAATAAGGCCCGATCCCCTTGCAGGTTTGTCTGGGGGACCTTTCTACCCCAAAAAGTTCAATAAAGAGCCTTTGGATGTGGCTGGACTCCAGCCTCACGGTGGACCATCAAGTAAAATAGCTTGCTGCCAATTGTTTTGGCCTTCTGAGACTGTTAAGGAAGGTCCTTGACCTTCTCCCCTTCCTAGCCAAAAAACGAATGGTCCAAGCCCTTGTACTATAACGCCTCGACTATGGCAATGCCTTATATCTCGGGTCACCCTGATATGTGATATAAAGGTTGCAGATGGTCCAAAACGCCGCTGCTTGCTTCCTTATGAACATCCTGAGACACCAGTCTGCCAAAAATGCTTTGGTAGAACTACACTAGCTTCCGGTGAAGCACTGAGCGCAATATAAGGAATTATATATCATGCACAGGGCACTTCACAGCGAGGGCACTTCACATACTCTATACAAGAACAATTAGAGTAGAACAGAAACAATATATTGAACACAGTCACCAACCTGTATATCAATTTCTTTTCATACCCGCTGATCGCAAAACGATGCACACACATTTGAAAATAAATGAATGGGTGCAGACAAAGAATAGGCAAAAAAAAGAATAAGTAAGAATTACATCTGCAATACCTCAGACCTGACTTTTTTGAGCAAGAATGTTTTCTTTACCTGCAGGAAATGCAAGGCATGTAAGTACAGTAGTGAATTTGTGAATATGATACACCTACAAGCCATAGCAGATGAATCAACAAACATCTGATTTGTAACTCAGATTATGTAGTCTGCGTTTTAGTATGTCTATGTGACAAAAAAATATGTTCGCAGCCCAATACATCCTGTAAAAAAGAGCATACTAGAACATGTGAGAGCCATACAGAATATAGATCATCACTACCCCGTAGTAAAATATTTCTCCACTGGGGACAATAATGATAGGAACTTGCTAACTAACTATGCTATTGACAGAATACCATTGTGAAAAGGGAGGGGACCGCGAAGAGTCCTTTCGTAGGTTGGAGTAGAGATATAAAATTGAATTCGACACTAAGATACTGTATGGCTTAAATACGGCGAAAGAGCTAAAAGTCCATCTGTGATGATTTTGGAATAGATGCAGAGTGCCTTTTCAATATAGGATGTTTTTATTGCTTAATTTACACCAGGTGTTTATGTCGGGAGGAGAGGGTGTTTTGTGTGTGTGTGTATGGTTGTTACAGTTTTATGTTTTTATATAGATGGTTGATGCGACTCCGAAATGGATTTCAAGGGTCTCCTGAAGTTAAGCTTTCCAAATTTTGATTTTGTTCATTTATTGATTTAGTGATGTGACCACTTGGGCTTTAGTGACACAATAAGACATATGTTGCAAGAACAGATATGCCATGTGAAATCTGCCACATACGATATAATATCTCAATGACAAGTAGTTAAGTCTACAATTTAGATATTACCCACTTAAGTTGAATAGATCCGTATGACAGTTTATATATGTACACCATCGAGTAACATTTGATTACTTTTAAAAAGCCTATTTGTGTGATCTATGTGATGTAAAGTGATGATAAATATGAGGGTTATAGCTGGGGCAGGTCACTGAGGATCCATTTGTGAAAGTATGTAAACGTTTCCGGCTCATCAGAAATATCATAGCTGGTATGAGTAACTGGAAGGCTATTTGTAAGTAGCAACTAAGAGTGGAATATAAATGTACTGTTTTTTGCCTATTCCTTGTTGCCATCCATTAATTAATTTTTGCACAAGATTCTTACTTTTTGTTTAAAGGAAATGGAGTACCTAACCAGGAAGGACTTGTTCCTAAAAATAGATGCAATGTAGGCTGAATTAGGAGATGCACTAGCCGGGCTACTGGCGATTAAACAAAGTAACTGCTAAACGAAGCTGCTAGGAAGAAGCAGATAAACATAACAAGGAGACAAGATGGCCACCATGCTGTGTGTCGTAGACCGGGACAACGGGCAGCTGTACGGAGGCAGTAGAATTTAAGGAAGCACTGCCATGAATAACTAGACGCATTGTTTTGGTGCTTGTGGAGAGGCATGGCAGCATGGGACAAAGGCATGTAGGCCTTGCATAACCCAGGCAACGATAATGATAAAATTCAAAGTGCTTAGAACAGTTTGCAGAGGAGAAGGAAAGGATGATTATAGGCTGGGTAGTAGAATCAAAGTAAAAGAAGAAGCAATAATAGATATTAATAAATGTAATCAGCCATATAAAAGATGAAAAAAATATGTAATATATAAATATAGAGCATGATAAAAAGAAGTATAAAACAGAGGAAGAGACTGCAAGGGAAAGAGATCAAATCATCACTTATCTGTTGCTTCAGCTGCAATAAAGCAATAAGAGAGGACGACTGCTACTGTACCAGCTGTTATATTGAAAAACATCACTTTACCTTTGTTGTATGCCCCCCTCCTACTCCTAATTGCTCAGGGACAGTAATATACAGATTTGAATATTGTACCACCTCACTGTCGTGTGATAAAATTGTACCCAAGATGAAATGTTAATGTTAGATGGAGTTAAACAAAATCTGAGGTTGATGGCATGGTTATGACTAAAGCTTTATTCCTGCCAAGCTTGGCAATGTTACAACATATCAGAACTGAGCTAGTATTATGCTCTTGGATTATATTAGTAAACCGTTGAGTGCTACATTTCCTAATAATTTTAAAGGGATTTGATGGGACAAAGCTTTCTAGGATTTGTCTTCTGGACATCCTTCAGGATCTTAGTAGGTAAACTGATACAGCATATTAATACATTTGTTTTTTTTCTATGATTGACTTCTAGCTTTCTGCGAAGATTACTTATGGTGTCACAGGGTTCAACCACTTTGTTTTGTCATTCAGAAGTAGGCTTAAATTATTTGGAGGACACTCTTGGGCTTGCCTTGTTGTTATTATGGGTGAAAATCTGGCAAATCCCTGAGCTAGGCCTCTCCAAACGTATCTTTTTGGACTGTCTAGCCTTAGATAACTCAGACTCCATTCCTTGGTTGGGGTATGTTAAGAGTACTTTTAGTAGACTGGGTGTCTCAGAGTTCCTTAACAATCCTTACCTAAACCCCTTCTCAGCTAGAGCTTGAATAACGTTTTATTTTTATGATCAGGCGCAGCTAATACGCAGGCACAAGGCAGATCAACTTTCCTCTTTGGTTGATTACCATTACTTATCACCTATCCATGAGCTGGAATTTTATATCACTCACATTGAAAGCACCCAATTCAGGTTTTATCTGACCAGGCTATGAATGGGGTAGCTGTATTTTCTTTTAGCCTTTCCACAGCAAGGCGTATGGTTTGCAAATTTACCACCATGCCTCTGTAATAACAATTTACAGAAAAGCACATTGCACTTTATGCTCTTTTGTGCAGTCTCCAAATCTGCGAGAACTCAAGTTTTAGTTCCTCTTCTTCACACACTACGTTCTAACTCATAAGAATGGTTTTGGATTCCTACAGCACTTAGATTCACCAGAGCTTTGCCACACAGTGATCAGTTATATTAGAGGGTTTTTGACCATTAGAAAAATATACTGTTGATTATCTTCCACTGAACATCTTTACAACTGTATTTTGGGTATTTGAGACATTCTATTGTATTTTTAGTTTTAAACAAAGTTTACATTTTTTGTATAATGAAATTTTATTTTATGTGTAGCTGCTTATCTTATGAAATAAATCATTAAATACAACAATTCCCAGACGGGGAAGGAACAACAAATTATTTATACCTCATAAAACAACATAGGTGAAAACAGACACACTATTTATTCATATAAATATAAATATATTAATTCATTTACTTTTACATAGATGTCAATTTAATATATTATACGGACAACCCATCTAAAAAACAACACACTGAAGGAAGGATAGTGTGAGAAAAAGTGCTCGTGATAAATAGAAAGAATAATAATACATATTCAAATAGATCAAAGGAACTATAAAAAAACATTAAAAATAGTCGGTTGGTTCTATTTTGCTGCATTGACTCCATTACAGATCCTAAGAGAGTCTGAATCAAATTCCTTCAATCCTCCACAGGTTCTATGCAGAAACCAATCTGAACTATGATATAATCGTTGACGTTTGACCCCTCTATATCTTGGGCCACATCACAGCTCCACATTGGGTCTTCATCAGGACTAGTATGATGGGAGTCCCTAAATATATCCTCTGACTGGTCCACTTTACAGTCTGCATTACGAACGCACAGTTTTTCAAAGGCTCACATACGAATGAAGAGTGCAATGGAATTGATTGATTGGTGACCGGATATATGGGGGTAAATGGCATTTTGGAAGATGATTTGATCCCCTCATAAATAGATAAAGAAATAAAGTGGACCAGTCAGAGGATATATTTAGGGACTCCCATGTTGTTTTATGAGGTATAAATAATTTGTTGTTCCTTCCCAGTCTGGGCATTGTTGTATTTAATGATTACTTTCTACCCAGCCCGGTCGGGTTTTTGGGTCACCCTCTGTGGTATTTAAGTATATCTTATGAAATAGACTGTGTGTGTGAACTCTATGTTTGCCTTTATGGCTCTATTACCGAATAACGTTTATGACTGACAGAGCAAAAGTCTTCCGCTGGAGGTAAAAGTGATCAAAGATAAAAGTGGGCTACAAATCTGGCTCTTTGGAAAGAGTTAGTCTAGATCAAGCGTATTTAAATGACAAATCCACTGCAGTGTTGACTCTGCGGTACCTGGGCTCACCAAATACTGTGAAATATGTTTTTTCCAAATCCATCCCTAAGAAATGCCCTTCTTAGAATATCAGTAGGAGTTAGTTTAGTCAGGCAATTGGAGAATTTAATGTTGACTATAAAAACTAATGATCCCAAATGCATCTGCTTTTATATAGACTCATATTGCTTAACTCTTACAGCGGCTAAGGTACTAGTGGGTGAAATTATTAAATATAATGATGCAGCATATGCTATAGGAAATTTTATTATGGTTTTGTAATATTTGTGTTTTAAGAGCTTTCTCAGTGAAATAAATAATTAAAGGTTAAGATACTAAACATAGAAATAGATTTTAAGGCACTGATTAACAGGGATGCTGTTCAGAAGGCAGAATATGCTAACTTAATGCTGGCATGCTTGCCTTATACACACCTTGAGCACATCCATGCTAGAATATAAAGTAAGTATTCTCAGTCAAGTCAGCAAGATCGAGGAAAGATAGCCCAACCACAGCCAGTGAGTCAGAAGCTGGAGCAATAAAAAAAGAGGACTAACGTCATACCAGATCGCACACCTTCAGTGCCAAGGCAGTACTGGAAAATGAAAACTAGCTAAACAAACAGGGGTACAAGAATAAAGCAAAGTTCAAGTCAGGCCAAGAGTATCTTTTTAGAGATGACATGGCAATATACTGGGCAGAAGCGTCTGCTGCAACCCATATCATTGAGTTTGATGAGCAAGCCTACTTATCCCATGAGTAGATCGAATAAAGGCGGTGCTCTTCCTCTACCTGGTTTAGCTGCCAAACACCAAATCATCTATCAAAACATTTTAGAGGAGGCAGTCAAAACAACATATATACTATATTGTAGACTTGTACATTTATTGAATTAAATCCAACATAAATATCACTCAGTAAATTATCCTACATTATGATTCCTGTGACTCCATCAGTGTTTTTATCAATTTATATACACGTTCCTTGGAAAAAAGAGTCTGATCAAAATATCAACAACACTGTACGAAGGGACCCACTGATGCTCCAATGCTCATTTTTGATCTTCATTATTGTAAATCCTCTTATCTTTAAAACTAAAGTCTTAGCCCATCTTGCAAGCCTTCGCTGACGACCTGCATGATGTTCCATTTTATTTCTATCACTGGCCACAGACGTAAGAATTTGATTGATTTACAAAGTTATCTCTCATACCTGCCCCAGGAGTGCTGGTGAACCTGCTACAGTCATAGATGTGGCAGAAGTGCCATATACTTTCTTTGTGACACCATACATTCGGAATTCCTGACACTGAATACTTTGTCGTTTGCTGGGCAGGAACCCAAATTCAAAGAGTTTGGCTCACACTTCTCTCAAAGAGACATTGAGTGCTTCCTTGACTTTAACATTCTCATGTGTAGACGGATTGCCATTTCACTCATCTGTAGCTGCCTGCACAGCATACCTTTATGGTGAAAAAGGTTGTCCTGGAGACAAACTTGATATAGAGAATGTATCTTTCCAGGGCTTTTACACTTGAAAGACAAACGTCAAAACAAGTCAGCATGGTGATTCAAAAAGTGTGAGAAAAGGTTAAAAAGAAAGTTTAGGAGTGCAAGATGGCAGAGGTCATATTCTCAAAAACTGTGCACTGGCTGCCAGCACAATACCCTCTCAACAGCTCGTACAGGGCCATATTAAAAGCATTAGAGGTGGGAACCACTACAAGAACACAGTATACTTTACCTCGCTGCAGTGAGTTTTTTTTACAAATGCCAAATAACCACCAGACAGGGCAAAGATAAGTAAGCCAGCATTCCCCAGCCCTCAGAATGACTCGTCACCTAACACAGAAGCAGGCATAGCAAACATAGCACAGGCCTACTTAGAAGGTGAGGTTAGGCGTCTCCCATGTGGAGACCTCACTGAGGCCAGAGAGAAAGGAGCAGCTCTGGCACAAGTGACACAAAAGCTTCCAATAACCTAGCAACACGCAAGAAAAGGGGTCCTGGTTCACAACTACACACTGCAACCGCAGTGGGGAAAGGCAGTATTCTGCAGGCCAGACACTGATCTTACCCCACCCACTCCAGGTACGTACAGCCAACAGAAAACAAACAGGAAGAGGTCCGTGATGTGAGATCCAAGGGAGACACAGCATAGTCACACGAAGGGTCCAACACATATCAGGGAGCAAAGGCTCCACACCAGCTTGTATCCTGCACACCCGTCAAGTTAATGAAGAGTATCCAAAGCAAGTGTCACCTGAAAAGTGGAGAAGGTGGGGAGTCTGGAGGTGAATTAGAGCTCAGTTACCCAAGGGCCAGTGACAGCATCCTTCACCCACACCAGAGACATGTTCCTGTACATGGCAACCATTGTCTAGGTAAGGCATGCATCTGCAGAACAGCTAAGTCCACCCGTGGATCTGAACCGGAGGCCCCAATAAGTAACTAACCTTTATCTTAGAGTGGTGACATGTTCAGGAAGCTCATCATCCAGACTGAATCCCAAATCCCAGCATTGTCTGCCTGGCATGGGCTCCTGTGCATTGTGCATGAGGGCCATGACAATCCCCAGAAAGGCAGCATCCTAGCCTGGTTGAAGACCAGGCATTGGGGTCACTGGAGACAACACATTTCCTCAGGAGGCACAATTCTAGCTGCATTGTGGCAGACTGATTAAGCCATCTCACATGGATCCCATTGGGGGGAGGACTTGAATGAGGGGTACTAAAAGGAAAAAAGACCTCTCAAAAAAAGACATGCACAACAATGGAGAGCCAAGAAAATAAGACTTTATTAGGGCGGGAGACTTAGAGTAAGTGGGAGAAGACCGTTCTCCAGCAGCAGATGAAAAAAGGTCACAAGAATCTTTATGAAGCTGTTCTTACAAATATTTAAAGATGATATATGTTAAGTCAAGGAAGTTCTGAGAATGGGCCTACATTATATGCAGAAGGATGTTTCTGATCTGAGTTAACAAGTACTCACCCTTGAAGAGACAGTGGATGAATTTGAAGGAAGCAGGAGCAGTTGAGGGACCACATCCTTTTCCTGGAGAAACAACACATTATCCTTCAGGAGAAGATATAAAAACTCAAAAACAGATCACAGTGCAACAGTGTTTGCATCTGGGGAGTCACAAAAGGGACTGAAAAAAAATCATCAAGTCATACACAGCAGGTGCTTAGATTTGGGACAAAGAGAGGCTCCTATGAATTCCAAGTCCAATATGTTGCCCGATACAACAGCAGGGGATCCATCACTAAAGAGTGTTATGTTCAACCTGCCGTCAATGGGACAAGTGTAGTACAATTTAGTGCAACTGTAACTATCCAAGATCTCTTCTGATTTACACTACAAAAGAGAAAATGCCAGTGACAGTTTTTAAGAAAGAGTGGAGTAAGCCCACTCTGTGTCCTCTTTTCATGCAAGGACAGATAGTGGGCTATAAAGTAATTTGAAGAGGCGTTCCGGATCCTTCAAATCAACCCAGTCAGAAAAAGCAAAACAGCAACAGTTCCTGCAGTTGCCTCAGCTATCTGGCAGAAGGTAAAATAGCGAGGACAAACCAGAGGACTGGACAAGGAGGGAAGAATGGGGGAGGGGGGGGGGGGGGGAGGGAAGAATGGGGGCAATCAAAGCACCTCAGAAGAATCAGCAGTAAAGGTGAGGCATCCTCAGGCAAACCATAACAGCTGATCAAAAGAGAATGTATGCATCATATGATGATAACAGGACATACTGGGAAGCAACACAAGGAGACTGATGAGGAGGTGCAGAAACGGGCAGAGCCTATGGCAGTTTGGTCTGCTCAACAAACTTAGTTTCAGGTTTCAAGGGGGATATGGAAGGGTTTTGAGGGAGGGATAGGGTTAGTGAAGGGTATCCCTTTGGGCTCCAGTAGTAGAAATGGATTGAATATGACAAAAGTTGTCCAGCCCTCAGTGAACTATTAGAGGAAAGGCACAAAGTTTAGTGACTTAAGAGTCCAGACTGGCCTCTGTTCTGAATAACCACCTCTGTGGTTTCAATGTCCCCACACAAACACCCAGGGATTTTACAGGTGTTAGCCCACTTAGGTGCAGATGTGTGCATCCTCTAGGTGACACATTGACTGCAGGCAGATAAGAGGTGGTTGTATTGCCTCCCACAGTAGTTCCTCTGGTCCTCTACAAAACTGGTGGGGGGGGAGTAGCATAGTACTGCGGGAAAGGTGTGTGGTTGACAATCACATACAAGACAAAGAAGGTAAGTAGGTGGTGAATAGAGTATCCAAATCAGGAGCCTGCCTTCAACCGAGTCTCGGTCTACAACCCAAATCAGGAACAGGAAACATTTGTCCTCATAGCTATACACACTACTACAGAAGAGCTCAAGGGCCATTGAACCTAAGTGGGGATCCAAACTTAGAGCAGGTAGGGAGACTAGTGCAATCTTAGCAGTGCAAATGATCTGGCTTGAAGCCTCTCATCGTGGATTACTATCACCAGCACTACACAGCAACCAGAAAAGATATGCCAAGTTAGAACACATACTGCTCAACAAAAGACCAAAGATAAACGAGGCGCCCATGAGACTATATCAGACCATGTCATATCACACTGAAATTACATCAGGATCCTATGGG
The DNA here is from genome assembly GCF_031143425.1 of Pleurodeles waltl. NCBI lineage: Eukaryota > Metazoa > Chordata > Amphibia > Caudata > Salamandridae > Pleurodeles > Pleurodeles waltl. The sequence continues at coordinate 41,307,039 of NC_090443.1, forward strand.
GTGAAGGAGGTTGTCAGAAGGGGTCAAGAAGGCTGGAACTCAATTGCCTAGATTATGCTTTAATAGAGAATCCTATAGTGCTTGAAAGCATTAGGAAAGAAGTCAATGGGTACCTGAACGATAACAGTTAAGTGAGCAATACTACTTTGTAGTGCCCCCCACATTGTATTTGATTGAAGCCCTGGGGAGGTGGCGGTCCCCGGGGCTGGGGGGCATGCTCCCCCCACACTATATTAAAGCCCAGAGGAGGTGGTGGTCCCTGAGGCTGCGGGGAGCCACACGGCCACACACATTGTATTTGATTAAAGCCCGGAGGAGGATGTGGTTCCAGGCGCTGCACCCCACACTATCCCCAGGTCTGTGAGGGGGCTTTGCAGCCCCTCTGTATTTTTCATTCTGATCAACCCGGAGGTGGCAGACCCTGGGCTAATAGAAGCCCTAGAAAGGGGGCCTGTGTGCCCCCCTCCTTTATTAAAACTCCCAATGCCCCCAGGACCTGGCCCACCTGGGGGCTAATTAAAAGAAAAGGGTGGGAAATAGCCCCCTTTTTTTTTAAGACATCAGAAAAACCTGCGGATCCAGATTATCTTGACATTTAAAAAAAAATGCTTTTTAGCCCTGGGAGGGTCATGGTGTCCATACCTTGGCACTCTTTTTTAAACTTTTTGTCCTGGGACTTGGCTGAAACTGAGCCCCAAGATGGCTGCCCACACTTCCTGCTTAAAGTGTTGGCAGCCAATCGGGTATCAGCATGGGAACAGTTGGACCCATGGAAGATTCGCTTCCCTATATATATATGTATTTTTTCCACCCTGATTTCTCCAAAACTACTGAAGAGATTTACACCAAATCACAAAAAGCGTGCTTTCTGAACCAAGACCTAACTTTCTGCCAAATTTGGTGTAATTCCGTTCAGCGGTTCGGCTGCATTCATGTTCAAATATTTTAAAACTCCCATTGACGTACAATTGGGAAAAAGTGTTTTGCCCCTGCCCCTCCTTTTTCTCAGCCCCTGCTTGACAGATCACCTAAAACTTTCAACACAGCAGCTCAAAATTTTACAGATTTGTATTCCCTCATGGCGACGGAGCACTTTACTCCATCGCCCAGACAGAGTAAATACATATCTACCAAACTCTAAATCAGGCCCTAAGTTTTAATCAGCTCTTCTAGATCCAATTTGCTCCTGCACTCAAACATCATTGGAATCTCTCTACAACCATTTCATCAACCTGGTGGAACGAGAGCATCAATTGAGAATCATCAGCATATGATAACTTGCCTCAATCATTAATTTTGAGAAGATATCACTTCCCATAGGAGAAAGGAACACATAGTAAGCCAAGTCCAACTCACCCAGGGTGCTAAAGGCTGGCTTTCTCTGGGTCACCTCCTGTTTCTATCTCCTGCTTCATAACAAGGACAGAGAAAGGTAACTGTTGCCAGCCTGGGTTTTGCTCCTCTATGTCATTCCATGCTGGCCACATGAGTGACAGGGGTAGTGCAAAGGTTCTTGAGAGCCCATTAATGTTTAGGAAGTTCGTTACTTGGTGGAGGCCCAGCGCAGGAGGAATGCTGCTGGTGCTGGAACGCATACCTGCAGGGGGACTTGAGAACCAGGCTCTTGTACATCACAGAGCTGCAGCTTCCTCATCTTGGCACATATGTGCAGCAGCAGCCTTTGGGAGTATGAAGGGCTTGAGTCTTGTACTTGTGCAGTAAAGTGGGAGTAATACGCCTGGACAGACTTTCATTTTCAGTAGCACCTGTCTTTTCCTTTATTATATGCTGTGCAATGGAGAGTATCACCATGTTACTGGAATGGATGGGGAGGCATTCTGCCTGGAGTAAATACGTAGATTCTTCTTCGTTTTTCTCTGGCCAAACCTTTCATCCTCCCTCCACGAGTTGCAGGTGGATCCTCCCCTGGAAAAGTCAGTTAGGATGATTGTAATGGAAACTATGAAGGCACTACAGAATCCTCCTCCCTAATCTAAACCAGCCCACATTAATGCACCAGATTCTGCTGCATCCAGTTCTGAGGAGGGGATGATAGAACCTGTCTCATCTGATAAGGGAGGGAAATACACTAACACAGAACTATTGCCTGAAATTCTGGGAAGAATTAGAATTAATATGGGATCTCATGTGAATGAAAGTTCCAGGGCTTTGGCTGATCCTGCTCTAAGGCAGTTTCGTATGGCTGCTGCACTGGATCTTCCCATTCATGAAAATGTTTCTGAAGTTGTCTTCAGAGAATGGAAGGATCCAGATAGGTTTTCCATTCCATGGTTTATGTATAAACTTTACCCTGTTCTGTTAATCAGTTGGATAAAATCATGGCAGCCTCAGCAGCCGCGGATTCCCAAGTAGCCAGCTTGGTAGGACACACTTCTATGACTGAAGAAAGCATCCTTGGTTGCGTTTTAATTAAGCATTTTTTTTTTAATGCAGCCTGTTTTCCTTAAAGGAAAACAGGATGTGTTTAAAAAAAAAAAATGAAACTTCACAGTTTCATTTTTTAAGAGTAGGCAGTGATCCGTGGGACCACTGCCTGCTCTTAAATATTTTAACATTCTCAAAAGGGAAGGAGTCCTTTACGGCTGCTTCCCCTTTGTGAATGGGTTACCACAAGTTTTAAAATGGTGGTTAAATATTACTGTTTTGTGACGGAATTCGATCGCAAAACAGTAATATATACCATACTGATTTGGTATTTGGAAGGGAACCCCTAATCGCGCCCCTTTCGAGTACCGAATCACAAATGCAAAATGCGATTAGGTAAACAAGTTATCAAATCACATTTTGGACATTAAAAAGCATTTTTCCTGTCGGAAACTGCCTGATTCTTCGTATATCTGTCCCTTTATAAGCTACAAACTGGAGTCCTCAACTCTCTTGGAAGCAATTTGAAAACAGGTAAAATTCCTTTCCGAAATTGTATTTGCCGTTGTAAGAGCTGCCACCCTAGTTGAGGGAGCATCACAGCAGCTATAAGGAATCTATTTTGTGTAAATGGCATACTGTTTTCACTCAGAAATCTGCGGCACTATAAATGCCAGTTCTTCATCTTCATATTCCAAATCCTCTTTCCCTCAGCCCTCAAGAAGATCATCTCACACTCAACATTCTCTAAGAAGAATAGGGGGGAAAGAATATAGGAACCAAACAAAGAACAGAAGCTCTTCTCTATCCAAGAACTAGCGATCCCGACTATAAAGGAAATGGCCAAGAGTGGTCAGTAGGAGGAAGGATGAACAAGCTACTTACCTTTTGTAGAGCTCTATCTGGTGGAAACTCTTATCTAACCATAGATTCCTCACCATGTTAGTATCCCCATGCACCAGACTTGATCTGGAGATTTTTGTTAGCGTTGCTCCCGCGTATGGTAGGTGGTGTTGAGCGACTGTGTCAACTTCTTCCCGCCCCAGAAGTGACACTGGAGCCAAATATAAGCCACATCCTTGTGCTGAAGACAGTTTTTTTTTTCTTGACTCTGTCTGCACTGTCAAACACTAAGCTTATTAACTGATCATAAATCACAGTGTACAGATCTTTAATCCGGAATACTTTTATGGATGGTGAAAATAGTCCATTCTACAGAAGAGGGAGGGCGGTGAGGAATCTGCAGTTAGATAGAGTATCCACCAGAAAAAGAATCATCCAAGGGAAGCAACTTCTTCTGATGGACACTTCTAACTACAGATTCCTCACCTCATAAACAGATACCCAAGTAGTACCTCCTCAAACGCTCAGACCAGAAAATCATGCTGGATCAAATGAGCAAAGTGCCCCTCCTGCTGGAGCTTGCTATCAAGGTAGTAAGTAGCAGTTCATGAACCTATGGATTAAAGCCCACATTATGGCCTGGCAGATGGCCAGAACAGGTACCCCTCATGCTAACAAGGTGGTAGCAGCCTTAGCTGTAGTCAAGGAGCCCTTACCTCTTCTGGGAGTTTTTTCTAGCAAATGCATAGTAGATCTTTGTACAGAAGACTTTCTACCTTGATACAGTCCTTTTCTGCACTGCCTTACCCTTTTTCACCCTTGCGAATCCCACAAAGAGCTGGTTGTCCATCTAATACTTTGGTATGATCGATGTTAAAGCTCAAACCTCTTTTGCGATCCAAAGGGTGAAGTCTATCTTCCTCTTTCAAGGAGTGAAGCAGAGCAGGGAATGTGTTAGACTGTTCAACGTGTAAGGGCGTCACAACTTCTGGCAAAAAACACCATTAGTCCGCATCATTAGTTGGTCCTGTAAGAAGGTGGAAACTCGTGTGAGAACAGAGCTCATAACTCATTCACTCTAATAGCTGAGGTTATAGCTACGAATAAGACTATTTTGAAAGTCAGAAGCCTCAAAGGACAACTGCGCATTGGCTTGAATGGAGTGCACATCAGGAAAGTAAGAACCAAATTAAGGTCCCACTGCGCCATTATTAAAGGTTTGGGCAGAAACATATGGACCAGACCTTTAAGGAAACACATCACAACTGGTAACGTAAACAAGGATGGCTGGTCCAGTAAACGCAAAAAGACAGAAAGGAATGATAAGTAATCTTTAGCTACGACAAAGACAGAAATAAAGAACATCTGACTACTTTGTCTGTAATGGGTCTGTGGTGGGAATTGCACCAGGTCAGAAACTTATTCTAGAATCCAGCATGAACAGATTTTGTACATGGGCAGCTTGTCACTAGAATGGCATCCACTTCTGTGGGTGGGTGGGAGATTGAATGATTATATTTCACTGTGTTCAATCTCTATGCATGGTGGTGTAGTTTGCACAGGGCAGTGTGCAGGATCCTGCCCTGCTGCAGTGAAAGAATATCCTCCTAAAGTGGCAGCCTCATGGGAGGACAGATGCTCATGCCCAGACGTTCCAGTACCACACTCTCCTGGTACAATCCAGGGCCACTATGATGACTTGGGTCCTGGTGTTTTTGATCTTCTTCAGAACTCGGTGTAGGAGAGATAGCAACACGAAGGCATAAAGGAGACCTGAGCCTCAGTCCAACCCACTAAAGTGTTTCCATTATGCATTATCAGCAGTGGCAAAGAGTTCTAGCCAGGGCTCTCCCCATTGCTGGAAGACACCCTGCGCCACCTCTGCATGCAGTTGGTATTTGTGATCCTCAAAGTGTCACCAACTGAGTTTGTCTGCCCTGCATTTAGAGATCCCACCAGGTGGTTCATGACCAGGGAGATGCCCTGGAGACTCAACCAGTTCCAGAGGCACAAGGCCTCCTGACACTAGACCCAGGACTGCACTCCACCGTGCTTGTTGCAGAATCACATGGGGTTGACATCTATGAGGATCTTAACAAGGCTCCCTCGATGGTAAGGAGCCTTTCAATTCTAAGTGAATGGCCCACACTTCCAACAGACAAATGTAGAGGTGGGTCTCCACCAGTTACCAAAGCCCTCTGTTATCAACCTCTCCCAAATGACATCCCCCAAACCATCAGTCATCACCATCAGCTCTGGGTAGCATAGGGAGAGGGGCCTTCTGCTGGTTCAAGAACTCTTGAGCAGCCACCACTCTGGATCTTTTGAGTACACTCAATAAACTGGATGGAATCTGACAAGAGCCCTTGGTGCCGAGTCCACTGAGACTTCAAATCCCACTGCAGAGCCAGCATGTGCCCTCTGGCAAATTCGACCAGCAGGATGCAGAAGGCCAAGAGATAAAGAATCTCAGAGCTACTGTCACAGAGATACAGGACCAAGCTGAAACATTAAGATCATAGCTCGAATGTCCTGGACTTGTTGAACCAGAGGGAAGGCTCAGAACTGCACTGTATCCAGGGTGGCTCTGCAATACATTCCGCAATCACAAGCTTGGTGGAGGCTAAATCTATGTCCCTGAACTGGGAGGGTACACAGGGCCTCACCAGACCCTCCACTACTGCATTAAGGTATGAACTAGTCCTTCCGTTTTAAGGTGATGTCAATTACCATACTAGACTGCCTTAAACTGGCTTACGTCCCACACCACACTATCACTGTTTACTTATTGATGACACTTTACCATCGAACAACCTCAGGCTCGAGCACTGATGTGCCACAGGAGGATTCCACTTAGCTAACCACATTAAGCCTCTAGCACCCCCATAACCTACCTTTAAGTCATACAATTTCAGATCCGGCTTCCTATTGTACTGAATCTTTTGGTTTAAAACCTTTGTTATTCTTTAAATAGTTTTATTGTATTCTCCACAGACACACCCTCAATGGGCAAATATTAACACAATAGGCATATCATATGGATAACCATGCTACTCTGTTATGAAATCTCAAGTAAGCTGGTTAAAAAAAAAAAAATTCCAGGGTTGTTCTGGTGAGCAGAAGCATCAGTTAAGGATTTAGGTGCAATTTTGGTGCATTGATTAGATACCTCAAAAACGTTAGCACATTCACTGTCTGGAGGTGGTCTACGACTGGCTGTTGATGGTGGGCTCACCACAGTCAGTCTTCTACACAGGGAGAAGACAGGTATCCCCACCGTCCAAAGGTGAGCTACAACCACCGCCATCACTTTTGTGACCATCCAGGGGGCACTAGGAAGGCTGAAGAGGAGCACTGAAGAAACTACTGGCCCAACTTAAGCCACAGTAATGCCTGTGGGATTGCAGTACAGCAATGTGAAAATAGACATCCTGCAGGTCCAGTGCTACCATCCAGTCTCCTGGGTCCAGGGCACACAGAACTTGGGCCAATGTGAGCAACTTGAATTTGTCCTCTTTCAGGAAGACGATGAGAGGGCAAAGACCTAAATTGGATGAAGGCCTCTGTCCTTCTTTGACACCAAGAAATAACGGGAGTAGCATCCAATCCCTATTTCTCACGCTAGAACCTCTCGATGGCTCCTTTGTCCAAAAGAGCCTGGAATTCCTGCTGAAAGATGAACAAAAGGTCCTCCAACAGCTGCTCTGGTGTAGGAGAAATATGCAGTGGGGTGGAAAGGAATGATAGTGCATATCCTTGCTGGTCTAACTGAAGCACCCATCTGTTATATTTAATGGTGTGCCACCCATGGAAATCATACCTTATCTTGACTTCAACAGGGTGGCCATATGCTACTGAGGGCAAGCTAAAGTGGTTGGTTGGGTGGTGGTGGTGGCGAGAGGTGCAGAGAACTAACTAGTACATTGCCCCAGGGGGCCTGGACGTTTTTGACCAGATCTGAGACCCTGGCCTCGAAAGGACTTGGTGGGTCTGTTGTTGAAGAGGTGGATCTTGGCATTGTCTTTGTGCGAAGCCTTTTCTGAAGCCTCAAAAGGGGCAAACCTGCTAGGGATACTGACACATGGCGAAGAAAGTATGAAGGAAAGCGTTCTGGCCCTGCTTTCTTTGAAGTGCACCAGGGCCAAGTTTGCCTGGTCTCCAAAGAGACAGGTGCCATCAAATGGCATATCCATTAGTGACACTTGAACATTATTTGAAAAGCCCATAGATCTCATCCACGAGTGACGCCGAAGCTCCACGTTGGTGCCAACTGTCTTGCCCAAGCAGTTGGTGGTGTCCAGCTCAGAATGGATGACGTATTGCGCTGTGTCTTCAATATATTGTATAATCTGTGCAAGGTTGGCACGGGATTCTTCAGAGGCTGTTGGAAATATCTTGTCGACCACATACCACAATGCAAGTAAATAGTGTCCCAAGTGTATTTGGAGGTGTCGTTTGAAATGAGTTAGGGTTCAGTCTGCTCATCGACATCTGTACCATCATGCTTTCAGGCGTAGGGTTTGCAGAATGAAGGGGTGATTGCCGGGGTCTGTGTCATCTGGCAACCTGACTGTTAACTGATACGCAAGAACCAAGCTTGACCCAGGGGCCCATTAGTGTGACAACCACAGCTTCATTAAAAGGAAGAAGGGGCTCTGTAAAAGACTATCCAGGTTGCAGGACTTCCATCAGGACATTAGGCTTGACTTTGACAGACGGACGTTACATGTCTAGAACTTCAGCAGCCTTTCTTATTAACCACAGCAAATGAAGTTCATTCATCTGTGAAAGAGCCAGGAGAGTTCAACCCAGTGTCCTGAGAGCTGTCTAACCCACTAGAATCATGAGAGTCCATAAATAAATGTCCTTGTTATAATAACAGGGGTGCTTTATACACATCATCTCCATCATCATCATCATCATGGTGAATGGGCTCAGAATCAAAAGCAAAAGGAAGGTGGGGAATTCTGGACAAAGGCAGAGTTCCATCGAAGTCAGAGTGAGGCTGAACCAGCTGCGCCCCAGGTTGTGTAGGGCACGACTTAGGTCAAATCATCATGGTGGATTGGCTTTCAAGCCTGATAAAACAATGGGTTTTGTCAGCGGAGTCTTTGCAGGCGCCTGATGCGCTGGACTGATGAGGATAGTGACTGCCGGTTCAAAGTCAGGCTGGGTGTAATTTCAAGAGTCCAAGCAGACCCCATAGTGAGAGAACGGGGCACAGGCTGTGTCGAGGACGGATCCAACAACAGTAATTCAGCTTGAGGCTTCCTCAGGTCCTTGGGGCAAAAGAGGGAGCCAAAAGGATGCACAAGTGCATAGCATGGCCTCATTGAAGACGTCAACTTGCTGCAGCATTGCAAATGGATCTAGGAATTTTGGTTGGATTGGTATAAATTGTGGGATTGTTGCCGAAATAGGAGAACAAGATTGAGAAACACCTTGGCATTAACACGACTTCTTCCATCAAGAATAAAATGAAAAGGGAGAGTCACGCTTCAACTTCGTTTCTTTTTCAATTTGGACTTACCTAGCAACTTGTAATGGGAAAAGGACCTTTCAAAAGATTGGCCTTGAGACCAGGATTGGGATCCAATCTTCCACCGGAAGCGGACCTAACGCGCCTTCCTACGGTGTTTGGTGACTTAGCTTGGGGTCCCAGTCTCCAATTGTCTTGGGATTAATCCTGGTGTAGTCCCCGCAAGCCCTGGGGTCATGTGAAGACCTAAGAACATGAGACATACCTGGAGAGGGTCCCTTGCAAGGTTAAAACCTTTAGTCTTTGGAGGGGTCACTGCTGCACACTGCACAGAAAATATTTCATACAAACTTGTCAATATGGTAAGAAAAAGTTGAGGGAGAGCGCTCCACATCCACGTCTGAAGGTGCAGGAAGAAAGAAAGTGATAGTGTGCAAGGGTGGCGCATATATGTAGCTTCGGTGTCACATCTGGGGCAACACAAAGCAGACACAAAGTTGCACGGCACCACCTATTACAATGCTAAGAAAAATCTCAGGATCCAGTCTTGCTCATTGGGTTATTGGGGTATTGAATAGATGTATTCATTAAAAAATGTTTTCAGGGGGGCACAGGAAAAGTCTACCAGATTCCTGGGTGTTTCATGCAGTGAAGGGGTACTAGTGTATAGATTTTATTTCCCTACCTCCAGATTCTGGGACAATAATTAGACCCTACCCCCAGAAATGTGATCAAGAAGCAAGCCTTGAAATTAGAGCTCAATAAGCTAATTCTAAAGAAAGCAATCTCTGGTTCAGAAAATTTCAGAATGATCATTGAACTAAACAGATTGAATTTCTGGATACAGAATATTACTTTTAAAATGAAAACTCTACAGAAAATCATTGCCCCCGATACTAGAAAATGAGTCCCTGATAACAGACTTGATGGATGCCTACTTCCTTATGCCTATATAAAGGATACATTAGATGTTCATAGGTTTGCGGCAGTAAGGAGCCATTTTTAATTTAAAGTCCTTCCCTGTGGAATAAGATCAGCACCAAGAGTATTTACCAAGATTATGGTACTGTTATTAGCAAACCTTCACATTCAGAGCGGGAATATTTATCTGCACCTGGACGACTGGCTGCTTTAAGCACCCTCCAAGGAGGAAAACCTAGAAGGATGTAGAGTGTTGAGGAAACACCTGGTGAACAAGGGTGTTCATAAATTACAAGCAGGGCAACAAGGAACCTCGAAAGGACATGACTTTTGGTGGCGTCCTACTCAAGACGAAGGTGGGTGAAGGTTTTTCTAGGTTTTTCTTACCATATTAAGAACCACAGAGACTAAGATCAGCTCCAATATTTGATGGGTTATGGAAGCCCCTGCACATCTTTGGGTAAAGGAACAGAGGCATGTGGCCTTGTGTTCCTGGTTACTTGGGTCATTAGACCTCTAATGTTTCATCTTTTAAAACGCTGGAAACCTTCTTTGGTAGACAGGGATCAAAATATTCCTTTAACTACTCACAATACAAAAACTACAGTGGTGGCTAATATCACAATTCCTCAGGAGGAACTTTCCTTTATATCCGCCTTTTGCCTTGGTAATAACAGATGCCAACAAGAGGGGGTGGGGAACAACATGTATATCTAGGAAGATTCAGGGAAGATGGTCAATCTTGGAGAAACAGAAGTCTTCAACCTGGAGATATCAGCCATACAGAGCATTGGTGCACTTTTAGTAAATCGTCTGCAACCAGCATGCGTTCATCAAGATGAACCATACAGTGGCCATGTGTAATGTAAAAGGACAGGGGGGAATCTGGTCCCTGAGATCTGGTCCCCTAGACTTGCTGGCTCAAAATATAGTGGGTTGAAAACTCATCTTTTGTCATTAAAAGCCATTCACATCAGAGGGAAGGAGAAAACAACAACAGGTTGTTTCATCAGAGAGTTTCCGCCATCTCAGCAACTATACCCCTCTACACAGGTGTTTTCACTAATATGCCTGAAGTTCTGGAGACATTTCATAGTCCTATTTGCCTCCCAAACAGACACTTGCCAAGGTTCTTCTCATGCTTTCATGCACCGGGATCAAAGGAAGGTAGCATCCTATCACCACCTTGGTCTCATTAGCTCCTCTATGTATTTCCTTTTTTGTCCTCTTATCCCTCAGGTGCAACTCAAAATTCAGGAAAAAAAGTGGCAGCAGTAATAACAGTGCTTCCATTCTGGCCTTGCCACTCCTTTGGTGAAATCAGTAGCTGTAACACCTCACTGAGAAATTCCCCTCTTCCCTTTGTCCTCTGCGCCCTCTGGGGCCTCTAATATGACTATTAGGTGGATCGGCTCTGCTATTTCCATGGCTTATTTCCTTTTTGATATTCCCATTTTGGAAGAAATATAAGGAAAATCTACTAGGGGGGAGGCTACCTCCTGGACTGAGTGTCAGGGTTCTCTTGAATGAAATATAGAGAGCCGCTACTTGGGCTTCCCTGAATATGTTTGTTAAACATTATCAAATAGATTTGAAGCTGGATGGTCATTCTTTTTGTCGAGAGATTTAAATTTTGTATTGTCTTTTCAAAACCCGATTTCACTTCCATAAATTAAAGGGTGTTGCATAGTTAGTGACTGTGTTTTTGTTTCTCTTATTATATTGAAGGCCGGCTTTGGTATACTCAAAAGTAATGACTGGGATGAGGTTGGAAGGATGGAAGGACAACACCCGGTTACTTTCCGTTAATCGTCATTATCCTTAACCCGGTCAAGTGCCCTTCACAGTAATTACAACCCACACACCACTCCCTTAAAAACTGGCCTTTTTGGTGCTTGCCATTTAAAGGAAGCTACTTAGGGAAAGCTAGCTTTCAGCACCCTAGAAGCGTGAGACTTAGCTTACTGTCTATTCCTTTCTCCTGTGGGATGTGAAATCACTCTAAAATTGATGACTTTGAAGAAGACGTTCAGGACTATGGCTAATGAAGATCACCGGCAAGTAACCAGGCATTCCTAGGTTAGGCCTGGGTAGGCATGTCCAATTGGCTCAACATGAACAAATACTCTGAGTGGTGACCCGGGTCCCCTTTTTAATGCCTTAATATGTGAGACAAGTCTTGATAGAAGACTGCAAAGTCTTGTCAATGCATCGTCAACAATGGAAGCTGGATGGGAAACCTGAAATGCATACCCACGATTATCGCCCGACTGCTGTGCTATGCAAATGGCGTCTGAGATCCAGGATAGCAGAGGGAGTTTGGTAAACAGAGCACTTCTAAGGCCCTCAGAAGCTAAAAAGCCACACTTGCCGACTCAGTGGATCACCTACTGCCTCCAAGGAGTTGAAGAAGAGCAATGGCAATCCTGGGGGAAAAAACCCTGCCTGTGCATTGTGGAGCATGGAGGAAAGACTCACGACTAGCACTCTAGCTTATGGGAAAAGAGACTGGAGCTGCCATAACCTATGCTACAGTGGCTGCCAAGGAAGTGCTGATAGGGCTGACACAGAAGAGACAGTACTATGCCGGGGGTCCCTGCTTGGCTTCTGCACTGCTATTAAAGGTCCAGTTCTTAATTGGTAAATCACTTCAGATTCCATCATCCCAGCAGTGCTGAAAAGTCCATATTGTCTCAGGAAAGGCAGAATTATAAAAACGAAGGACCTCATCCTGTCTTTAAGAGACAGCACCTCTACTCATAGTCCTCAACCAGTGAGCTACACCACAATGAAGACATCCCTACTGCTGCAACCCTCTGGCACCTAGTGTATGATACTGCTAAAGTAGAAGGCATTGGCTCTAGAACCACATGGGTTCCAAGCATCCGCTGGAGAAAAACACTCCTAATGCCTCCTAAAAACAGACTCACAAAGGCGTACAAGCTTTCTTTTCTTTGACTACCCTTGCAGCATTTGGGGAGAGGACACCACCCTCCCGAGCCTTGAGATATGACTCCCTCATGGCACCATTATGACACTTGCTAGAGATTACCTTACTGCAGCCCTCCAATCTTTAAAAACACAAATGAGAAGAGAGATCAAGTCAGAGCTGAATGCAAGACTTCAATCACTGAACTCAGATTATAGCACCAAGCTGGTTGTACTACACACCGATATGGACTCTGTGGATTTCAGTGTATTGGAAATGAAGCCAAAGGGTTAGCAAGTAGAGGCTCCCAATGCATCCCTGAATAATTGAGTGGACACACTGCTCTCAAAGACTGAAGTGGCCACTCTCAAATGTGAGAATATTGAAAACTATTCTAGGTGAGATACTGCTTGAGCCAGGGGCTTAGAAGAAGGCACAGCATCTATGTTTATTTGCCTTTATGGTCAGTCTCTTTTCTCCGTTTTGGATTTTGGACGGTGAACATCCAAAGTTGAAGAGGTTCTAAGAGCTGCAAGGATCCTCCCTAAACCTTTTTTCAGAAATTCTAATTTTAGGGCTTCAAACTATTGTGTGTTTACTGGAATTAACAGTGAATAAAGGCACTCCCATACCTTAATCACTCCCTGTGTTTTCTCATACTAAGTGATTCCCTGGCCTGATTGGTGAAACCAGAGTACCAAGAGAGAGAGGGGGGGGGCAGGGGGGGGTGGTGGTGGTGGTGGTGTGTGGTGTGTGGTGTGTGTGTGTGTTTTGGGGGGAGGAGGGTCTCCCCCTAGGGAAGATACCTCTACTCACAGCCTGACCACTTCTCTCCCATAGTTTTTTTCTTTTTGGGGGGGGGGGGGGGCCTGTGATGGGTCACTGCGTTCTAACTAACGATTGTGCTATTGCTGTTAAACACTCATACCATGGGTTAATGCTGGGGGAGGGCCCTATTTTGGATTCAACCTAAATTAGTTTTTACCTTTTCCTGTAGGCTAGGCCTGATACATTGGTTCTACAAAATGGAGGTGCCTACCAGTATATGGAAATCCCATGTTCAATACTTTTATAACTATTCGAGCTAAGTTACTGGCCAAGAGGCATGTGGAGTTCACCAACCACAGTGCAAGGCTGGCGGAGGAGAACATCCTTTTGCCAAAGGTGTCCAGCCTCTTGGATTTCCTATCTGGTGGTGTGGTCAGGAACATGCCAGGGTTGACTTTGGACGTGGATGCCTGGACAGCCAGACTCTCTAGGTTAGGGTGCTGGGTAAGGACAGCTTGGTCCCAGGAGTGAGATGATGGTGGCGGGCAATTGCCCAGTGCACAGAAGCCCCTGAGCAGGACATCCTTGTGGGCTTCATTAAAAGAGAGGAGAGGTTCTGTGGGTGCAACTCCCAGCTGAAGCCTCTCTGTCAAGACTCAGAGGGCAACATACGGTCCAGGACCTCAGTCGCCCTCCTTGCCACCATGGCAAATGAAGCCCCTTCCTCAATAGCCACCTTAGGAGGAGAAACCAAGTTAAGTGTCTAAGAAGGTGTTCAAATCACTGGCAACCAACTGTTCCTCATACCAGTTATCCTCAAGCTCTTCCATGGGGTTGGGGTAACTGTAAGAATCCTCCCAAACTGTACTCCCCAAACAGCATATAAGTAGGCACAGTCTCAGACTCAGAAAGTTACATTCAGGCCAGTGCTGGAGTTGGCGTCAGGTGATGCCAGTCTGGCTTTGTATTAGACCTGAGGATAACAATGGAACAGTTCCACTAGAGCTGACTCTGGGGAATGTCATGACAGGAGTCGATGCAGATCTAGAAACAGATCCAAACGAGCCAATTGCGCCAAAGTGAACCTGCCAGTGGGAATTCAGTAGGAGCACCCGCCAAACCTGTGGGGCCTGAAGGTACTGCAGAGGGGGCCCACTCAATTATGTGGATCATGGCCTAATAAATCTCCTTTATTTGGGTGAAGGTTGCTCGGGCTCCAAGAAATTCTGGGAGGCACTGAGTGGACCCAGACTCGGGCTCCACAGCTGACATGTGGGTGCAGGGCCTAGATCTGGGGCATAATTCACGCTCCTTGTCTGAAACCTTAGACAGAAGTGGCGAAGTTGAGGAGCACTTCAGCTTCTTAAGACTTTAGGATTTTTTATGTGACTTAACCAACTATGACGTTGAGTGCCATGATGAAGGCTAGAAACGGCTCCATGAGTAGGTCTGGGAGTCGATTGGCATCAGGCGGCCAAGATCTTCAGGGAATGCTCCTGAACTGCCTTAGGATTCATGACGTGACAGTCAGGCAGGCCTTGGAGTCACGGCCTGGCACCAGAGGCAAACCAGGTGGGGGCCTGTCACAGACATCTTCCTGTGACAGGAACCATAGGATTTAAACCCCACAGATTTTTTGTAGGGGATATTTGCACACTGGCAGCAAAAGGTCAATGAATTTTCAAAAAACATTGAAAACAATAGTACAAAAATGGACTGAGGTAATTGTCTCCAGATCAGTGCTGATGGTGCAGAAAGAAAAGCTTTAATGTCAGTGCACTGGGGTGGCACTCAGTTACACACCACACACATCACTTCCAGTGCAGAGCCAATCACCTACCAGCGTGCACAGGTACCACTCTAGATTTTCCAGATCCAGCCTGGCACCTGAGGAATAGTCTAAAGTAAGAAATCTGTGTCTAGATGCCTATTGACATACCAACACCTACTTTTCCTCTATCCATCAAGTTTGAGTTACAGGAAATGACCATTGCGATTTTACAGAGCCCCTTGTGCAAGGCTCCAGGCCCTGCTGGGGTACCTGTGGACCTTTACAAGAGCAATCTGGAAATTTAGGCTGCTGTCATCACCAATGCCATTAATTCAGCCTATAACTAAAAACTAAAATTTTCACGGCCCTCTTCTGTTATTATACCAGTGTTTAAAAAAAAATACAACAAACAAGAAGCATGTTGTGATAGTCTAATCTCTCTTTTTTTTTTTAATTGCATGGGTTAAAGTGGTCGGTCGGGTTATCTTACGAAGGATTCATAGATCAGTGGAGGATAATAACATTCTATCTGAGGACCTATATTGTTTCAGAAACTGGTCTTGGCACAACAGAGCAGTACTTCAACCTGCATCTAACAGCAAATACACTGTTGCATGGAGGGGCATAATTTTTATCATTTAAGGACCTGAGCAGTGCCTTTGTTCAAATGCACCGGTCGAAGCTCTGGGCTATTTTATTGGGCATGAGGCAGACACAGCTTTAATCAGTTTTTTTGTGTGCATATTTTACACAATAATGTTACAGCTTCAGTGATATATGGCCCAGGGGTAAATGCTCTGACTCATATGCACTAGTGAGGGGGTTCGCCAGGGTTGTGTTCGCACCCCAATGTTATTTGTCTTATATATAAACAACCTCAATGCCTGTACCTAAAAGTAAGGACTTTGATAAATGTAAACCTGCTTTGTTCTTCTTAACGATGTTAGGTTCAACAATTGTATGTAAAGCTGTGGGGAGCTTCTAAAAGCAGTCATTAAGTATTGGAAATCTTTGCTTTTCTAAATCTCGTTCTGCCGCCTTTTTAATATCTTTGGAATTAGGTTTGCTGACCAATAATTGTGTATTTGTAGCTTTTAATATATTTTTCACATATTTAAACTGCATTCCTGTGTTTTTAGGATTTTTTTTAATACTCAAATTAAGAATCTTCTGTATGTTGCACTGGCCCAGGTGTATTTCTTTTAAAAAGTCCTGGACACATTAGCAGTATTCCCTAGGGGTGATAGGATAACGGGACACTTCGACCTGGTGTGGGACCTCTATAATGGCAGGTCGGGGAGACACTCCCTGTTAATAAGAGTGTTCTCCCAGGGCTTGCGGGGAAGTGTTAATGCCCTGGCACTTCAAAGTATGTGGAGGTAACTTTCAGACAAACTAGAGACTACACGTTCATCACACCACATTTACATATACATTATATCGTCATCAATAATGCTCTTCTCCTGCAGGTAGAGATGGCTGTTAAACATCCTCTCAGTGATAGACCACAGAACAGTGTTGTTGGCTCTTTCCCTGAGACATAATGCTCAACAAAACTAAAGGTGAATTCTGCTGGTTGGCCGACTAACACATATGCCAACATTAAATACTATTCTTACAGTTTTGGATAATATGCAGGTGCCATAGGCTCACTGTAGGAAGTTGGCTCTGTATGCACTATTTCAAAGTAAGTAATAGTATGCACAGAGTCCAAGGGTTCCCCTTAGAGGTAAGATAGTGGCAAAAAGAGATAATACTAATGCTCTATTTTGTGGTAGTGTGGTCGAGCAGTAGGCTTATCAAAGGAGTAGTGTTAAGCATTTGTTGTACATACACAAAGGCATAAAATGAGGAACACACACTCAGAAACAATTCCAGGCCAATAGGTTTTTGTTATAGAAAAATATCTTTTCTTAGTTTATTTTAAGAACCACAGGTTCAAATTCTACATGTAATATCTCATTTGAAAGGTATTGCAGGTGAGTACTTTAGGAACTTTGAATAATCACAATAGCATATATACTTTTTACATAAAACACATTTAGCGGTTTTAAAAGTGGACACTTAGTGCAATTTTCACAGTTCCTGGGGGAGGTAAAGTAATGTTAGTTTTTGCAGGTAAGTAAACCACCTACGGGGTTAAGGTTGGGGTCCAAGGTAGCCCACCGTTGGGGGTTCAGAGCAACCCCAAAGTCACCACACCAGCAGCTCAGGGCCGGTCAGGTGCAGAGTTCAAAGTGGTGCCCAAAACCCATAGGCTTCAATGGAGAGAAGGGGGTGCCCCGGTTCCGGTCTGCCAGCAGGTAAGTACCCGCGTCTTCGGAGGGCAGACCAGGGGTTTTTTGTAGGGCACCGGGGGGACACAAGTCCACACAAAAAGTACACCCTCAGCAGCGCGGGGGCGGCTGGGTGCAGTGTGTAAACTAGCGTCGGGTTTCCAATGGGAGTCAATGGGAGACCAAGGGGTCTCTTCCGCGGTGCAGGCAGGCAAGGGGGGGGCTCCTCGGCGTAGCCACCACCTGGGCAAGGGAGAGGGCCTCCGGGGGGTCACTCCTGCACTGGAGTTCCGATCCTTCAGGTCCTGGGGGCTGCGGGTGCAGGGTCTTTTCCAGGCGTCGGGATTTCAGAGTCAGGCAGCCGCGGTCAGGGGGAGCCTCGGGATTCCCTCTGCAGGCGTCGCTGTGGGGGCTCAGGGGGGACAACTTTGGTTACTCACGGTCTCGGAGTCGCCGGAGGGTCCTCCCTGAGGTGTTGTTTCTTCACCAGTCGAGTCGGGGTCACCGGGTGCAGTGTTGCAAGTCTCACGCTTCTTGCGGGGATTGCAGGGGTCTTTAAATCTGTTCCTCTGGATACAAAGTTGCAGTCTTTGTTGAACAGAGCCGCTGTTCTCGGGAGTTTCTTGGTCTCTTGGAAGCAGGGCAGTCCTCTGAGGATTCAGAGGTCGCTGGTCCCAGGGAAAGCGTCGCTGGAGCAGTTTTCTTTTGAAGGCAGGAGACAGGCCGGTAGGACTGGGGCCAAAGCAGTTGGTGTCTTCTTTCTTCTTCTGCAGGGGTTTTGCAGCTCAGCAGTCCTCTTCTTCGGTAAGTTGCAGGAATCTAAAATCTTAGGTTCAGGGAAGCCCTTAAATACTAAATTTAAGGGCATGTTTAGGTCTGGGGGGTTAGTAGCCAATGGCTACTAGCCCTGAGGGTGGGTACACCCTCTTTGTGCCTCCTCCCAAGGGCAGGGGGTCACATTCCTATCCCTATTGGGGGAATCCTCCATCTGCAAGATGGAGGATTTCTACAAGTTAGAGTCACTTCAGCTCAGGACACCTTAGGGGCTGTCCTGACTGGCCAGTGACTCCTCCTTGTTTTTCTCATTAATTCCTCCGGCCTTGCCGCCAAAAGTGGGGCCGTGGCCGGAGGGGGTGGGCAACTCCACTAGCTGGAGTGCCCTGTGGTGCTGGAACAAAGGGGGTGAGCCTTTGAGGCTCACCGCCAGGTGTTACAGCTCCTGCCTGGGGGAGGTGATAGCATCTCCACCCAGTGCAGGCTTTGTTACTGGCCTCAGAATGACAAAGGCACTCTCCCCATGGGGCCAGCAACATGCCTCGAGTGTGGCAGGCTGCTAAAACCAGTCAGCCTACACGGGTAGTTGGTTAAGGTTTCAGGGGGCACCTCTAAGGTGCCCTCTGGGGTGTATTTCACAATAAAATGTACACTGGCATCAGTGTGCTTTATTGTGCTGAGAAGTTTGATACCAAACTTCCCAGTTTTCAGTGTAGCCATTATGGTGCTGTGGAGTTCGTGTTTGACAGACTCCCAGACCATATACACTTATGGCTACCCTGCACTTACAATGTCTAAGGTTTTGCTTAGACACTGTAGGGGCACAGTGCTCATGCACTGGTGCCCTCACCTATGGTATAGTGCACCCTGCCTTAGGGCTGTAAGGCCTGCTAGAGGGGTGACTTATCTATACTGCATAGGCAGTGTGAGGTTGGCATGGCACCCTGAGGGGAGTGCCATGTCGACTTACTCGTTTTGTCCTCACCAGCACACACAAGCTGGCAAGCAGTGTGTCTGTGCTGAGTGAGGGGTCCCCAGGGTGGCATAACATATGCTGCAGCCCTTAGAGACCTTCCCTGGCATCAGGACCCTTGGTACCAGGGGTACCAGTTACAAGGGACTTACCTGGATGCCAGGGTGTGCCAATTGTGTAAAACAAAAGTACAGGTTAGGGAAAGAACACTGGTGCTGGGGCCTGGTTAGCAGGCCTCAGCACACTTTCAAATCAAAACATAGCATCAGCAAAGGCAAAAAGTCAGGGGGTAACCATGCCAAGGAGGCATTTCCTTACACTCACCACATCCCCTTCTCCTTACAACCCCATTCACTTTAGCCAAACCTTTACACCAGCCCTTCTGGACGGCCCATTTAACAAACGCGTAAGAAGGAGCATTATGATCACCAACCTGTTCAAAAGAGGCACTACTAACCTTTGAAGCCTGTAAGACACACTTCAGCCTAGACAAAGGGGAGAGATTTCACTATATGTCACACTGGATGATGCAAGCAGCAAGTGAGGCATCAGCAACAACAAGAGACCTAAAAATATATCGGAGAAATTAATTGTAGGGGAAGCCAATTTGAAATACATGACCACTAACATTTACTACATCCTGATGGGCTCACCATCGCAGCCCAGCCTGGCATACTTGGGAAAGTGAAGGGTCTTGCTGGTCAGGGATATCTCTGTTAAGTGGAACTTCTCTGGCATGACATTAAGAAAGGTTCCTCCAGCATGAACTGTAAAGTGGCACATTAGAATATGATGCTTGGCTGGTACGTACACCACTCAAGAAGGCATTCTTCCCTATCTCTAGCCTGATCTGCTGGTGAAGGTGCTGTCTGCTGGGAGATTTCCAGCTTATGTGGTAAACCTGCCTGTCCATCTTTTGAGAGGAAATCCTATCAGCCACGAAATAAATATTGTGTTACACTACCCAAGATGTAATCTCATTTGTCATTCTGGGTTTACAAACCCCTGATTAAAAAAATAAATCTAAATCTGATAGGGTTGTGGTGTGGCACTGCGTACAGGCTGCAGAACTCATGTTGGCACCCCACTGAAAAAGAAAGCCACATCTTTCCACTGCCCAGTAGCACCCCCACCTTACAAACATTCTGCCCATGAAATGACTGCCCAAAGTCATCCAGGATGACTAGAAGACCACGGAGCATAGATGGGGCATACTCCCACCTTACCTAGCCACAGGCATCCCCCATGTTGTCACGCCCACAAAGACTAAATCCTCCATCTGTTCTCCTATTAGTCTCTGGAAATGCCTTATTAAGAACATTTATTGCCTTTGGTAACAATCTTGATGGTGAATACACTATTTACCTGCAGATTCCTTGCCTTTATAGTACCCCCCAGCAAACACACTGGATCTGGAATTTATTTGCCCTATCTCTCCTCCCTCTGACATTGTTGCAGTGCTGAGGGGACAATATTGCACCCACCGCTGTGGCAGTTCCTTGTCCATTTTTCCAGTCCTTAGAAGCAGAGACAACTGAAATCAAGATGGAGAGGTGAGCAGTGTACGTGAGGAATCTACAGGTAGACAAAATAATCCACCATTTTTGATACTTCTATCTGCAGATGTTTCACCTTTTGAATAGATACTACAGCAGTACCCCTCCCACATCTTAAAAGAAATTTCAAATCCGTAAATCCTAGAGCACCGAATGAGCAAATTTCCACCCCCTCAGTTGTGAATCCAATCAGTAGTTCTCTGTAAATGTATGACGGGAAGCCCAT
This sequence comes from Pleurodeles waltl, assembly GCF_031143425.1. Classification (NCBI taxonomy): domain Eukaryota; kingdom Metazoa; phylum Chordata; class Amphibia; order Caudata; family Salamandridae; genus Pleurodeles; species Pleurodeles waltl. Next base: position 41,327,940 of record NC_090443.1, read on the forward strand.
GTCTCTGCTACAGACACTCCTTTGGCCGATAAAGAGGTAAATACTTTCACTCTGGTAGAATGAGTCCAGACTCATTCTTGAGGTTCTTTTTTTGCAAGTGCATAACCAGTCTACTTCAACGTAGTTCTTTTCTGGCCCGCTATGTCCTTTTTGTTGCCCACATATCCAAAGAGCTCAGTTTGTAAGAACTTTCCTCCTGTTGATGTAAAAACTGAGAAGATAGTAGCAGGGTCCAAAGAAAAGAAAAAAAACACAGAATCATTTTGTTTAATGAGCCTACAATTTTTTTGTTTGTTATCCTAAAACGTGATTACACTGTTAACACCATTGTGGTAGCATTCTTTCTGTGATTGCTGATATAAAAACTGACAGCCCTACAAACGGACGAGGTAACTTCTCCTCCTCCTTGGTGTGGTGGGTAAGGGACACACTGTGAGCAGTTTAGTGGACTGCTGCACAAAAACAGGGTACTCAGCTTCAGTAGGAAAGCTGCTTTAATCTTTAGAACCAGTTTGTCTGGATAAAAACAGGCAGACGGCAGACAGACACACAGCGCTTGGAGCTCACAGACATGCCAAGCCAAAGTGATAGTCACCCCCAAAAACATAAATAAATAACTGAGAGTCAAAAGCCACAACTGAAAACTTTGTAAAAGGTTCAAATTAGCTCGATTAGAAATGTTAGAACTAACTTAAGGTCACACTGGGCTTAACAGGAGGAGGTAACCTGTAGTTTAGCCCTTTCAGAAACCTTATAACCCTTGAGGACTTGAAGAGAGATGACTGATCAGTTATGCTGGTGCATGCCGATAGGACAGTAAAACTTCCTTCAACTGTGCACACTGCACAACCCTACTGGGGCAACAAAAGTGGAAAAGCTCAAAAAGGCATGCTTTAAAAGGAGCATACTCTCATTCACACATCAGGTAACAAAGAACTCTACCTTCTGGCATAACCAGATTTAGTGTAGGGGTGACAAGATGACATGATACAGTCAACCACCTCTGGTGCCAGGTGAAAGGCACTCCCCTGCCCCAAATCTACAGGCAAGAAGGTGGAGGCTCTGGAGGTTGGCATGCAGAACCTATCACTGACTACAAGAGGTCTTCTGTTAGCAGCAGCTGGACCGACAGGGAGGACACACTGTCTCACTCATACTCAGGAGACCTTTCTTGGCCAATGTGGGAAGATCAAGATGATTTGTGCCTGGTTTTGATACAACTTCCTTAACAACCAAGTAATAAAGTATAGGAGAAATGCATACTGAAGTAGAACATTTCATATCAACCAGAACAGGTTCCCAAACTCCCTGCAACAGAAATTGAAGGGCACAAAAGTGTAGGCAATGTGTATTCTTGCAAGGAGGACGGTGGCCACCTCTGTAATGTCCTGAACCACCTCCGGATGGAGAGACCACCTGTGGTCAGCAAGATTATGCCAATTCATGTGGTCAGCTCTCACTTTCGGTCCAGGTGAGTTTACCTCAGTTCAAGCCAAACTGGTGTGCAGTTTTATCTTGACAGGAGAAGTCAGGTCACTGGCATAACCACTGCTAATGTGGACAAAAAATAAGGTACTTACCTGTAAACTGTGGTGCTCCAGTATTAATATCTTTCATAAGTTCACATGCTTGAATCTTCCCCATCGTCATGGTGGGAGCCTCCGGTATTTAAAAAATAAGCAGTACTATGCTGGTACATTGGAAATCACAGAGAAAGCAATTGACGTTAAACAATTCACATTGTTCAAATAGACCCAAACTTCATCCAATCAGAGACCAGACCCTGATCCACTCTTCCCTGTAGTGCCACCATACCTCAGATTTTGAGCACGAGTGTATCAAACATTAGATTGATGAGCTGAAACGGGGGATGGGCGGGTTGCATGTGAATCTCCGAGTGATATTCATACTGGAGAACCACAGTGTACAAGTAACTTGTTTTTTCTTCAGTATTGTATCCTTCATAGATTCACATGCTTGAATCAGAATAGCAAGCAGTAAGTGAGTATTAAAAAGGAGGAATGCTGAAGCAAAAACTCTCTTCAAAGGAGGACAAAGTATGTAAGACATGAACCACTGGATACCATAGACCCAATAGATGACATAGTGATAACATTAGCAATAACTATGCATTTTAAATATACAGTAAAGAAAGAAATAAGAGAAAAAACAAGTTGTACCTTAATTAAAGAGGTAATACAAAACTGACTGTCCAACAGTGGCATCAGCTTTCCATGCCGAATCCAAAAAATAATGCGTGGTCAACATGTGGGCATTCAACCTTGTTGCTGCTCTGCAAAGGTCTGGAAGTGATACACCTGCAAACAGAGCAGTGGATGTAGCCATCTTTCTGGTTGAATGTGCAACTATTTTTGTAGACCGTGGTTTTACTTCTTTGCTGGGGTAAAATGTTATTGCGGCGGACCCCCAACGGGTTCTACTGCCCCTTGAAAGTGTGTAACTTTTTTTGGGGAGGTACAAAAAAGATGAAAGCTGATCTGATTTCCTGAAAGCTTTTGTTCTGTGAATATACAGAACCTCAAGCAGTGCCTTAAATCTAAAGAATGGCGAGCCATCTCCGCCTTAGTAGAAGGGTTTCTAAAGAAATGGGGATAGAACAACAGGTTCATTCAAGTGAAAAGCGATCATAACCTTCGGTATGAACTTAAAGTTGATTCTTAATAATACTTTATCCTCTCTGAATTGCAGAAAAGGCTCTGTGACTGTAAAAGCCTGTCTGATGTAAGTGCAAATAAGAGTGCAGTCTTCCAGGATACATACTTTAAATCTGCTTTATGAACTGGCTCAATGGGGCTCTCATAAGTTGGGAAAGAACTGTACTGAGTTGCCAGGATATTGCTGGAGGTCTTACCAATGGAAAGGCCCTAAACAAGTCTTTTATGAACTTTTTGACAAGTTTATTGGACCACAGTTAAATTTCTCCTGTTTGCTCTTTACCTTTCCTTTCTGATCTCGACCACTCTGCTCAGCATCTTGAACCTGACCTGTGTTCACAGTAACGCAGCGGAAGTCCAGCAGCACGAGGAGGACAGAGCTAAGCCAACTGAGGGGTCGTGCAGCGGCGAGAGGCGAGGTGAAGTGAGGCGGGGGGCAGTGCGGGTTGTGTGGGCTCACAGGTTACGGGCTGCGGGTTGTCTGGCAATTGAAGGTGACTGGAGGGGGGGGGGGGGGGGGGGGTGTGAGACTGAGGTTGACTGCGGGGGCCATGCGAGTGACGGGGCAGTGGCGCAGTCGTGACATGAGCGGAAGTGTGGGCTGGAGATGGCTTGCACCAGCCATCCACCGATACCACGCCCCACACCGACGTTCGCCGCTTAGCCCTCTTCCACCCCCTCTATAGCTCTTGCCCTGCCTGGAACCCCACCTCAGCTGCGACCCTAGCTTCACCACCCTTGTGCCTGAGCTCTCGCCCCACCCTCTCCACTAACTCCATCAACCCGATAGTACAGGCTTAAAGGGGCAGCCAGGAGGCAGAGAAGGGAAGGGAAACATACAACCATGCGGTCCGGCAAGACAAGAAAGTCTCCCCTCACAAAAACAAAAATAGCAATGGGGGAAGAGGAAAAGGAGACTCCAAGCCCCGGACAGTCACCACACGACATTGACACAGATTCCAAAACCTCTCATTGAGATTGAGTCAGAGACGGATCAGGAAGGAGAAAGTTCTATGGCCAGGCCCAGTGCTGGACACGGGCTGGAAAAATAAAAAAAAGCGTTGCATCACAGACTGTCAACCAAAAATGTACACCAAGGTCTCCTTCTTAAAAAATGACTGATCCAACTTTTTTTTTTTCTTTTCAAGCAGCAGCCATATACAGGGCCTACAGTCACCACTGGAACCCTCAATCTCCATAAAAACAACTGAAAGATGCCCACCTCAGCAGGATACCCCAACAACGGGGCTTACACGAAGTTCAAACCCCACCCAACCTGTCAAACCTAGTACATCTTCACCATCTACAGGGCAACACGCTCAACCCATCAGGACGGAAGTCCATGAGGAGCCCCAGCAGGTCCCAGAAGAGCAATGGTGGGCTTCCCCTCATCAAAGTAACACCTGCAAAAATCTGTCAACGCTATGTGGAATCGAAGCAGCCCAGCCTGCGCCCTTCAAAGAGGAGAGCCAACCATCCATAGACATCCATTCCATCCCTCCCATCAAACCTAAAAACAGAGGGGTCAGCATAGTAGCAGATGAAGAAAAATGATCTTACCTAGACACGCAAGAATGGGAGGACATGCTGATCGCATACTCCCATGACTCTCCTTCAGCCACTTGACTTATCCCCAATCCAGATCCAAGCAAACTGTTCCCTAAGGATGGTGCAAGGATCAACGATAGCACTGACGCAAACATCGGAACACCAATTGATCAAGATCCTGTCACAAATTCTCGCAACTCACATACGGATGGCGCTTGGGCCTCCCTACTCAAAACCATCAGCTCCTAGTTGAAGCACTTCCCTACCAGTCAGACAAAGTGGATGTTCAGCTAACCATGCTTAACACATTGGCAGTTTTCGCAGCAGGAATAGATGGGAAACTAGGTGACCTAAAATCCCTTCTCACACAGCCACAAGAAATCCCCACGAGCACTGGTACCAACTGCTCATGTGGGCCAATAATAGATAAACTATTTATGCTACCCTTGATGCTTACCCATCTTTGCCAGTCTCCGAAAGCAGGGATCCCAGTCACCTTACACGCTCCTGCATCCAAACCGGCCCTACAGCTCATGACCCTGCAAAAATCAACCTGGACTCATCCAAGAGCATAACACACGAACTAGGAACAAGAAGCGAGGAACTGAAACATGGGCCTAACCAGACATTACCTTCAACAGTAGCCCTCCCCTCCTCGGTTCTAATAACAACCACCATCCAACCACCTGAGAGCAGGCAGTCACCTGGCAGCTCCATGGACGGCAACTCCATTGTGAAAGCCAACGCCAAGCAAAGATGTGCCCAAAGGAGAAAAGGACGCAAGAAAGAACTTGTAGGGAACGGAACGATCAGCACTTAGGCCTCCAAACTGGCAACAGACACCAAAGCGGGAACATCAGTATATGTGTCCCCCAACAAAGTTGCATCTTCCCGGCCTCCTGGCTCAATGGTGAACACATAGTATCCACCTTCAAATATGGCCATCGATTGGGTGATCACAGTTACAAATGATCCCTCTTTGCCAGGAAGGGAGGGCGGCATAGCCGCATCAGTCAAAATCCAGAAGTTCTCGCAAACTGCAGCAAATCTAACACACGGAAACCATAGTCAACCTACACGTTCGATCTCCCTGAACCCTTCATTCGCACGGTCAACAGACTCTCACTCATCAGATCACAGGAAATGTCAAAGAGTGACCAGCTAGCCCTTGACAAAATGCACAAGCAGGGAATAACTGCTGGAGTTAGGACGGGGGAAGGACCACCAAACCAGCCACTGCAGAAAATGGAATCTGGACCAGAGGCTACAAACACCAACATACTTACTTTTCATCCACATTACAATTCTAAGGGCACTGGCGACATCCTGAATAGGGGAAGTGTTCTCCGGCTTCTATCGCATATTCCTTCTACAAGCAGCCTGAGCACAACTAACCTCCTATAAGTAGAATTCATCTACCCAACCACCACACCTGCCCTTGAGGCAACTAAGGCAACATGGAAGACAGGATCAATTGCCCAAACAATCTTAGCTGAAAGAGCAACTTTTGAACGCTGGGGCATCAGCATCACCATGCACCATGAGGTTGGCTACCCGACTCCTCTGCTCTAAACCAGACCCCTGGACAAGAGAAACACGCTCTATTCTCAAGAGCACCCGGGGCTGCTCACCGCCGTCTTCAAGTGCTTCCACCACAACCGGCGAGTCCCGGAACCGCATGTTGCACACATCAATAGACCATCTTCAACACTACAATGACTTAAGGTGGATCTCAAGAACGATCAATAACTGCAAACAAAAGGTGAGGCCCCACACCACCAACGGAATGTGAACGGCCTACTTTCCAAAGCCTCAGACCATGATTTTATCCAATACATCAGCACCTTTGACATAATACAAATGCAGAGCACCTGGCTGGAAGAACCATTTCATTTAGAAGACTACACATGCTTCTTTACGCCAGCAACTAGAAAGGCAAAGTAGGTCACCCCCAGGGTGGTCTGCCCACCTATGTCTCTCTAGCACGGTCTATCAGAGCCACCTCCTGGTCTCCAACCTCTCTTTTACTAACATTGTAACAATTACCACCTCCATGGATGTGCCCACAGCAGAAATAATTCTTGTAAACACCCACCTTCACCTGAAGTCCACATCTAATGATGCCACCAAATTAATGGAACAAGTTGAGACTTATATAAGGAGTGTAGATATATAGGCGAAAGTGCATACATTATCGTCTCAGGGGACTTCAATCTGAATCTACTTGGGGCCTCCATAGATGAAGCCGCAATTGCTCTCTCCGGTGCCTGGGGCCTCCCAACACAGGGGGACCAACAAAAACAGGAGACCCATGTTGAAAAGCAAGACACTGCTCAAAGGCTTAGAACAACTACAGTTAGGAGCCTGAATGGCAGATTTCAGGAGGACTCACCACTAGCGGCAACATATTTCTCTACCACAGCCTCTACAACAATCGACTACACATTCGTCACTCTGCCACTATTTGACCAAGTAGCCACCTACCATCTAGGAGACAGGAGTGAAAGTGATCACTGCCCGCAGGAACTAACCATTAACCGGAGGATCTCCAAAATGGAAAAAAGAACTATCTCACTCTTCACTTCCTACACCACAAATTACAAGCGGGTTAAATACGGGCAAGCAAATCTGTATCTCATATCCAAAGAAGCAATGGATCTGGCAACTGAACTAGAAGTGAATGACAGCGGTGAGGTGCTGAAGTGGGAACAACTAACTACTAGGCTAAACATCAATTTTGCGGAATCAATCACCACCAGGCGACCCTCAGCACTGCCATCAATAACTCACTTGCCACAGGTCATCAGAACTGCACTACAAGATGCAAAAAGTAAAGTCAACTCCACCATAAGGCATCTTCGTGGCCGGCCTGGGGACCCAGACCTGCACGAAGCGTTAAGGCACCACAAACGGTCACTTAAAAAGCTGAAATGGGCAATCAACAGGAATTGCAGCAAAGTCTTATGGGCCAAGCTACACTCAGATGCAATAACAGCGCACGCTTCTGGCACACAATATGTAATCTGACACGCCCTTCTCAAGGTGGTATTACATCACACATACCAGAAGCAGTCTGGGCTCAACATCTTGGGAGTCCACTTCAACTGCCAGCCTTCAATCCAGGTACCATACAGCCCATCCACACAAAGAAACTCTGCAGAATCTCACCTTCCTCACAAGTCTACAGAGAAGACTCCATTCTCAGTATTCACTGACTGTCACGGTAAAGGACCAGAGAGCCAAGGGCAGGAGAGAAGGTGCCTCAGGCCCCAACGGTCTTCCCCCTGCAATTTTCAAGCATAACAGCCCCGAAAGATCCTGGAACCTCTCTACCTGGAAATAAGCCAGACCACCATCATTCCACAGTCCTGGAAAGGGTCCATAATCTCTCCTGTTTTTAAAAGCGGGGACAGGTCGTTCCCAAATAGCCATCGCCTGACTACCCTATTAGACAACGAAGTAAAGTATTTTGCAGGTTGGGGCACCTGTTTGCATGGATTGTTGAAAAGGGAATAATTCCCAAGACCCAAACAGGCTTCTCTAAACAAACTGGCACCATAACAAACATAATGGTCATTGGTCTCCTAATCGACAAAGCAAAGACACAGAAACAGCAGCTTCACCTATGTTTTATCGACTTTAAGGCCGCATTTGATCATGTGGAAAGGAACTTGCTGTGGAAGAAGCTCTCAAACTGGGGACTTCCACCTCCGCTTTTACACCTGATATTTGCTCTTCATATGAAAAGGGTCCATATAAAACTAAGAACAGGCACTCATCTCTCAAGGAAAATTCCTACAACCCACAGGTTTAAAACAGGGCTGTGTTCTAGCCCTCACACTTTTCAGTTTATACTTAGTAGGCCTGGTGGGCTCACTCGATCTTACAAGCTTGCACGCCTCAAAAATTGGAGACCTGGAACAACCTGCCTCATATACGTGGATGACCTCGTGCTGATCAGCCACACGAAAAAAGCGCTCCAGAGGCTGATAAATGCCACTCAGCACTACTCGACTGCCAATACCCTGACTGCAAACTTCGAAAAAACACACATAATGTCAATCAGAACTAAGGCGCCCCCAGGTGAGTGGTACTGGGGTACGACACAGCTTGTTCAAACAGAAAGGTACAAATACCTTGGTGTCACCATTGACAAATCAGGGAACTTTGTCCATCAAAGAGTGTATAATGGGGAAAAGGCCTAGCGATAGCAGTATTTTTAAAAAGGCTACAAGAACACTTGAATGGTCCCTCATACACCCCCCTCCTACAAGTACTAAAAGCCAAACTCTTGCCCACAATATCATACGAAAGCGAAGTACAAAGTGGCAGAGACACAGCAATCTTAAATCACACAGCAAGCAAAGTATACCGGATAATCTTCAGTCTTTCTAAATCTACCTCCCCTGCCCAACTGAGACTGGAGTTCGGCCTACTGGATCAATCTTTGGCAAGACATGGTGCATACATCAACTTCTGGAGTAAAGCCCGAGGCACCACTTCGGAGTCCCTTAACCACCATCTGTGGCAGGAGCTCGAACGCAAGACCACTTCTCTGTTTAGGGTCTATCTGGTTGACTCACTCAAGGTGACGGGGCTCACCGACCTCTGGAGAACCTGAATCCCACACAGCACCTTTATTTTTTTTTAAAAAGCAGCTGGGAAAATCGATCAGGCTCCAATCCTTGCTGGAGGACAAAGCAGACTTCTCGTGGAGATCTAACTCCTGGATGCCTCTGTACACCTACACGTCTCTGGTACAACAGCCATACCTAGGACTCGGTTTCTCAAGGCAAACAAAGGACCAATTCTTCTAGGGCTTCTACCATGTGCTTTAAATACAGCCCCTGGCTGAGAGACGGGACAGACACTACCTGCCGCTTATGGGGTGAGGGCACAGAAGACCTCCTACATGTCCTCTGCTCATGCGATCACCTTGTATCAGAAAGAAAAGTCTTACTAAAACACAAATTTAATAGAAGAGGCCTACGGACAAAGAGGCAAGCAGTGATGGCGTGTTTTGCACCTGGGGACCTACAACTGAACTGCGCCCTAGTGAAATTTCTCTCCTTGGTAACACAAAAGCAGCATTCAACATAGCAGCACCATCCTCCAACTTCCGACATGGTCCCCCAGGTTTAAGACATCTGCCACTGTGACTAAATGGGCAGACACAGGTGCACAAATCAACTGACTAGAAGTAAATATGAGCCTAATGACTGCAAAAAAAATAAAAAAATCTTAGATGACCTTAGAGAAATTGGTTTCTTGCAAGGCTGCGCCAACTGTTCTTGCAATAGTCCTAGGCAACTATGCAAACAAATAAATAAATAATAATAAAAAATCTTTTTCACTTTGCCGCATAAGATTTATTTGTTGAACCAGTTTGTGATTGTTCTAGTATAGCTTTGCATTCCAGTGGAATACTCAGAGAACAAAATTAATTGTCATGAGGTGCCATGCTGACAAATTGAGAGAGTTTAGTTGAGGGTGCAGCACATGACTGTTGCTCATAGAAATCAGGTTCTCCATTGGCTGAAACTGGATGGGAGGAGACACCGAGGAGGAGGAGAAGTTCTGTGTACCAATACTGTCTCGACCACGCATGTGCTATGAGAATGAGGGGCATGATTCTTACTTCATCTTGCGGATTACTCTGGGAATTACAGGGAAAGGAGGGAAGGCCGCCGTATGTTAAAATAATTCCCAGTCGACCCCTTCAGAGGTAATCTGCTTGTGAAGTTTTTGCATTTACTGTTGAGTTGCAAAAGAGGTCCGATTCGGAGTATCCCATATGCTGAAGACTTGAGACAATTGCTTTTGAGTCAGTTCCCATTCGTGGCATGAACTTGTTCTGCTTAGCGAGTCTGCCCCTTTGTTCTCTATGCCCGGGACATGCTCTATTTGCAGAGAAATGTCGTGAACCAATAAACACTTCCAAATCTGCTGAGCTTACCAGCAAAGACTATTTGATCATGCTCCCCTCTGTTTGGCGAGATAGAACATGGTGGTGGTGGTGTCCGTCCTCATAAGAACAGAGGAACTGCGAATTGTGGGAAGGAATGTTTGGAGGCCCAGGAACACTGCTTTAAGTTCCAGCAGAGTGATGTGCTTTTGAGATTCCTGGAGCAACCATTTTCTGACAGTTTCTAGTTCCTGAAGATGCGCTCCCCAACCTGTGAGGGAGGCATCTGTGGTCATTATGAAACATGATTGTTCTGTCTTGAATGTGAGACCTGGCGTTCTGGTCTCTTTCTTCCCCCACCATGACAGGGTCTGTTGCATTATAGGTGTTATGTCAATGATGTCCTCGAATGATTCATGAATCTGTACCCACTGTGCATCCAGTGGTCTCCTGCAGAGACGGCAATTTGGTATCAATGGGATGCACGAAGATAGCATCCCAAACATGGACTTGAACTTCCTTACTGAAGTGGACTTTAGTTTTGAAAGAGAAGCCTTAGTCTCCATTATCTTCTGGACCCTCTCTGCCGTGAGATACGCTTTTGCAGGTGTGAACAGAACGGCCCCTAGAACTAGCAGCATCTGGGAAGGAATAAGGGGCAATTTCTTTGCTTTCAACCTCCGTGCCAACGACTTGAACAGCTGCTGAAAGGCCATGGTGGATTTCTGCGCAGAGAGGATGGTTGACCCCTTTACCAATCAGGAATCCAAGTAGGGAAAAACCTGGTGACCCTTTCTTAGTAAAGGTGGCTACCAGCACCATACACTTCATGAAGACTCTGGGAGCTGAAAGCAAGTCGAAGGAATCTCTTTGAACTGAAAGTATCACCCTGCCACCTCGAACCTCAAGAATCGCAGATGTTTCACGTGGATGTGTATGCGTCCAAAAGATCAAGAGATGTAATGAAATCTCCTCTGTTGAGCAGTAACAGAATCTCTTGCAGGAACAGCATCCAAAAAGGCTGTTTTCTGATATACTTGTTCAGCTTCCTGAAATTCATGACCTGCCTACATTTCCCAAACGTTTTCTGTATGAGGAAGGTCTGACTAGAAGCCTTTGCCCTGGTGTTGAAAAAGAATGTCCTCTATAGCTCCCTTTGAGAGTAGTAGATCTGTCTCCTGCTTCAAGAGATTAAGGTGCCTTCTCCTAGGAGGGGGATGGTTGGGAGGCTTTGGAACAAATTCCAGGGTGTGACCATGCTGGATTATGTCAAACACCCCATCTGTTTGAAAAGATACTCTCCCATTGATCGTAAAAGGCAGAGAGACAGTGGGAGAACGGCTGGTGGTGGGTTTGCGAGGTGACTGGTGCCAGAGAAACATCACGGTCTTCTTGAAGAATCCAGGGTCTTTCCCCCAACCAGGTGACGTCTTCGTGCTGGTTGCTTTGTGGGGGTATTTCTGTATGCTTGTTGCCTAGTGTAGTGTGAATGATACCCCTGTTGGGAATACAGCTGAAATCTGTGAGACTGATAAAAAGGCAGTTGGGAGGATTGCCCTCTTCCTCCACTAAATGAATGAAAACACTTCTGTTGCAACATTACAGTGAACGTGCTGCAACAGTATCAGCCTTGATGGTATGAAGAGCATCATCTACATGTTTACCGAACAATTTATCTCCATCAAAGGGCATGTTGAGTATTTTTGCCTGAACTTCAGGGCGGAAAGAGGCGACTTTTAGCCAGCCCTGCCAGTGCATCACCTGCCATCTCAAATGCAGTGGTTGAAAAGTCCATGCCCATGTCTATAACTTCGGATGATGTTTTGGCACTTTCTGGTATAATCTCCTTTGTCTCCTTCTTGTCCTCCGGAAGGAAATCTACAAACAGAGCGAGGTCAGACCACATGTGACGTCACAGCGACCTAGGATGGCCATTGCATTAGACTATAGGAAATAGCAGCTGTTGCTGCAAAACACTTCCCAATAGTATTGAGCTTCCTTATCTGGTGGTGCAGAGCATGGTGTTGTAGGATTTCTGAAGCATCGCTGTGCCACTTGCATCACCACTGAATCCAGATGAGGATGTCCCATCAGACAGGCCAGGGAAGAGTCTGGTGCTTTATATTTCTTGTCTAGCCGGGGAATGACAGCAGCAACAGATGCTGGTTTCTCATATGCTTAAGGCCTTCTTCTCAAATATAATTAATAAATCGAGACAATGATCTGATAGACTTCCTGGCTGAGTCCTTAAAATCATATAAAAATATTCTGTTTGTTTCGCTGGGAAGGGCAGATCAAACCTCTTAGAGGCACGCTCCAGCAACTCATGAAAGCTGCCTATGTCCTCCAGAGCCGAACTTGCTGGTGAAGGAGAAGGTGATGACGATGAAGGGGCACTATAATCATCCCGACTCGCTGTATTAGAGTCTCCAAGTAATTCTCCTTCCTTCAATTGCTCATCCAGGTTGCTATTGATATAATCATTCAATTGTGATGGGAGGTAACATTCTTCTGCCTTCCTGCTGATGAACAGGCACTGCGCTTTTAGACAAAGGAGTGATGGCCAGAGCTTCTGAACAGGCTGGAGTGGCAGGAGCTGGCACATTCGCTTCTGGAAATCTTTTGTAATAGTCCTTAATCAGGGGTCTCAAGTCAGTGACTAAAGAGATGGGCTCTGAAATAGTATCTTGCCCTGATCCCGGATGCTCTTCATAGGACCCTTTGTCCAGATACTGAGTCATATTGTGGAGACACAGCATGCTGCTGTGACGAGAAAGAATATTCTCCTTCTAGATAAGTAGAAGTATCCCTTTTAGGATCATACCCTTTCTCATCCGAATCCTGGCACTTTACTTTTAGCTGTGAAGGGCTTACACTGGAACAAAGAGTCCTTCATCTCCTGATTCTTCTATATCTAGTAAATGCAAAGGCAGAGGAGAAATATTAGTTAGGGATGTCAAGTCCGGTTTGAGATGCAGAGAAGACTGCTCTGCTGAAAGCGTATCAATTTTCTGTCTCGTCGACGAGGAGGTAGACTTCTTTGTGGAAACAGCCACTGAAAGCGTTGACGACGAAGATTTAAAAGTTGTCAACGATGGGATGTGCATCGTAGACTAGGTCATCTTCACAGGTGCGGTGGGCGATGCTGTCGACGTGGTTAGAGTGATCGTCATCACCGATGAGATTAGAAGTGATCGCATACGTACCACTGACGCTGCTGTCATTGACAACGGGTCCATGGACAATCTGAGTTTCGACGACAATGATTTTTCCTGGGAAGTGACAGTACAGATTAGGTGGAAGGCCTCTAGTGAGAAGAAACTGAGGACGATTCTTTATAAGAGGTACCAGATCTAGGTAGTTTTTCAGCAGACCATCTTTTTGGGTCTGGAAGAGCCCAAGTCGAAGAGCAGAGCTGCTGTGGCATTCAGCTGCGGCGAGTCCACCATGAGCAAGATTCTCAACAGATGTGCTACACCACTGCTATCATCTTTGTGAAGATATTGGGTGCCAATGTTAGTTCAAATGGGAGAATTACCAACTAGTAATCTGTGGAGCCTACCACAAACCACAAGTACCTCATGTGAATCTGCAGGATTGCTATGTGAAAGTACGTGTCTCCTAAAAGTTGAGAGACACCATCCAGTCTTTTGCTTCCAGCGCCAGATAAACCGAAGCCAGAAACAGAATCTTAAACTTCTCCTTGCACAAGTAAAAGTACAAGACCCTGAGGTCCAAGATCAGATGCGGACTTCTTTCCTACTTGGGAATCTCAAAGGACTGTGAGCAGCACTGCCAGATCTCCTGCTCCAAGACCAACTTCTCCACCTCTTTTTGCTGAAGTGCCCCCACCTCCTGTAAGAGAATTTAGGTGTGGTTTTGTGAATGGAGGGACTGAGGTGAGGTAATGGGGGCTCCGTTGAAAAGGAAAGGCATACCTCTTTTCTAAAATTTGTAGGACCCAGTGGTCCGTCGTAATGGCCTACGAGGTCTGCAGAAAAGACAACAACTTTTCCCCCAAAAGACTGCACATGATCCAGTAAGGGTAAAGCATGTTCCCAAGTGGTATGGGGGAGGATGAAGTGGAGAAAGGTTGCTGGACTTGTCTGCTGTGGTGCTTACCCCAGCCTCTATATTGGTTAGCCCGTTGGACGGGCTTGGAAGGTTAGCAGTGATGAAAGGGCAACCTTTTTTAATAGCCCCAAAACGTCCTGTATTCTCTGTGAAAGTTTTGAGCTGGAGACCCTAAGCCCAGTGACCGGGCTGTCACCCTGTATGTCTTAAATCTGTGCAGAAGAAAGACTGCTTTGTTGCCAAATGAGTGAAAGCCGACAAACGGCATACCCATCAGGCTAACTTGTACATCACCTTTAAGTCAAATGTATCCCCTTTGGGCAAACAAATAGCCTCTATCACAGAGTAATCGGTGACTAGGCCTGCCCTGAGGATTTGTCTGGCAGCATCTTGACCATTTCGGTGAAATGGAGATGGTAGGCTCAGCACCACCATGCCTGCCATACTCCAAACCATGCGGATGTACATAGGTATCAGGAATGTGGTGCTCATGGACTGCAGCACCATTCTCCCAGTCTAAAACAACTTGTTACCCATGGCCTCCAGTTTCTTGAACTCCTTATCTGGAGACAGTGGGAACTACTCCTGTGCTCTGTTTGGAGCGGAAGAAGTTTGGAGTACTTGCCGGCAGTATCTCAGTCGAACCCCCAAACGGAAGCAGGGGCCTGCAGATGCACCAGAGAGAACCACTGCGTTCCTGCACAGTGCCATCATGTTGGGCAGAAATTGCTCAGGATTGTCACCAGAGATTCTGAAAAGACCAGAGAGGGTGCTGGTATTGGAGCAGGGACTGGCACCGGATCTGGAATTGGAGCCAGGGCCGGGGTCAGCTAGGGACTAGAATCCATAAACTAGCTTATTAATAAATAAATGCTGACCATGACACGTGGTGCTCATCCAAGCTATTATAGCAGGCCTGGCGGAGTGGAGGTAATTTGTAGCATATTGTGAGCATCTGTTACACAATTGAGTCCAATAAAAGCATTTTATTCACTCATCCACAGGGGTGGCAATTCCTGGAATACTACGGAAATCCGTGAAAAAGTGATGGTTTTACTAGTTTGTTGAGAATTTTTGCCATATTGAAAGCAACCACTGTACAATGGCACTCTGTGACAGCCACAGCACATGTAACTCCTGTAACGCCGCCCCCTACACCATGGTGGTAATTCATTATATCTGACGCATGGCATGATGGTACCCACCCTAGCAAGATGCTGACCCCGAGTTAAGGTTGGGAATTATTAGCATATTGTTGGAAGCCACAATATGAAGATGCCAATGCATTCAAGTTCAAGCAGGCTTGGAGAAGAGCAAAGCCAGTGCAAGTAAGCATACGTGTACATCAGCATACTTGCTTACTCAATCCTCTCTCCAAAATTTAGGAGGGATAGTGTCTTTGCCCATACCCGGTTCAGGGAGAGGGTTAAGCAAGATTACACCTACTGCATTTGTAAATGATAGTTTCAACTGGAACAGTAAATTAGGGCCAAAATAGTCAAGTTGGTTGAAACTAGATTTCATTTGAACTGGTTAAACAAAACACCTCAGAAAGTCTGGTCAAAATGTGTTTTTTTATAGTTCTTTGAGATTTCTCACCTAGGCACTGATAGTCTAGTGTTAATCAATATAAATGGCAATTCTATTATAAAGAAATTCTAACAGGCAATGACTCACGCTTAAAAAAAAAAAAAAAAAAAATCGCTTGCCACGAAGGATCCCTCAGTCAACCTGACGGCACGACCATATTCACAGTTTGTGAACTGAAAGACGCCTGTGCTGAAAAACTATTATTATTGGGATTTAACACGGTTTTATTATTTGACTGAAATTATAAACAATTTAAGATGAGTGGCCCCAAAGAGAATCACTGTCCGAAGTGGCACTATTCCAAGCTGCTTCAGAATACACCACACGGTGGCATGCAAATCAATTTACTTAGAAGATAAACAAAACAATGTCCTCGCTCATCTACCAGGAACATCGTCCATAACCCATCATTTTCGAAGTCACCAGCACACAAAAAAATCCTTCCTGACAAATCTGCCAGCAGCGGCTTAAAAGGAAACAAATCAGCGCCGTGGTGGCATGTACAGAATCAAGCAATATTATATTTCTATTTAAAAACAGCATATTGAGCGCCATTGAATCAGCCAGGCCTGTGCAGGTTGTCTGTCACAGCTCCTAAAACCACCTCCATAGCTAATTTGGACTTAATATTGTTATGTTCATCCTATTTTATTCCTTTGCAAGTAAAAACAAAATAACTAGCATTTAGAGTGATATATATATTTTTTTTTTAACGGATGCAACTGTGGCAGCTACGAAACACAAGGGCTAGACCACTGCACACCTTTCTAGCATTCAGAGAGACTAGCTTTTACAAACTAACTTTAAACCCAAAAAATACATATTGGGTCTAGAAAGTGTTTTCTGCTAACGAACACAGGCAACAATATGGCTTAAAATGAGGCAACTGCACCCTTGTGTGACAAACAAGAGTCCATCTTCCAGAAGACCTAGGGGATGCTTGCATTACTGAGATATACGCTACATAACAGCAGCAGGATAGCACACAAGAACAGCTGAGGTGTCTTCTAATGAAGACTGATAAACGCATTCAAAGGCTAACTTAACGGAGCCCATTCTTGCACGATAAAGTTAGATGTTGATGACGTGGAGCATGTATGTGAGAAAAAGGGGGCTGTGCCGAATCGGGGCTCGGAGCTGCCAAGTGCATGCTGGGTGGACACGTACCACGGCTCTGCTCATGCATGAACTGGAGCGGCAGCAGCAGAGTGGGATCATGCTAGGTGTGTAGACGTGATGGGATACCTGCCCTATGCATGCACTGCTGAAGTGCATAAACAGTAAAGTCAGGTCTAAATACCGAATACTTCACACCCTCACTGTTGGAAATAATTGATGGCTAGAAAATCTGGCTGAAACCAACACTCCCTCTCTAACAGAAATATGGAGCCACGTCTTGTTAAAGTGTATACACTGGTGCCCTGAGTGAGTGCTAAAATGTCGCTGCAGCTGAAGTAAGACAGTCTTATTCGTCAAAGGAGATAGTTTGCCGAAGAAAGCTCTCCAAAGCATATTTTAGAGCAGATAGCTGGGTGTACAAGAGCACGTACATATATAAAGACAGATTCAGAAGAGTCAGGAAAGGTTTCTCCCTCATCCTCGTGGTGTGCAGGAATGAGAGACACAAATTAAAAAGTACAAAAGGTGAGAGGATCTCACGGGAGACAACCATATTTATTCTCAGTCCGGAGTGTGCAGCAGAGGTTGTGGCCACGGCCTCATTACAGCTTGCCTCTTCTGTGTGTACAGACACCGCCTTCTCATGCCCAAGGGTTTGCACAGCCCTCGCAACTTTCAAATTCCCTTAAAACAGTACCCCCGCCTTCTTCACTGCAGCATCTGGCTTTAGGTGCAGGATTTGTGCTCTGTTCCCATAATCTACGGCTCTGACCTCGTTGGCACATGTTTTGAAAGTCAGTTTTTTGGGCATTGACCCAGGATTCGTATACAATTGCAATTTCTTTATCCTATGCAAATGGCAACCAAATCGTTTGTCTTTATGCAGATGATATGCGCCAAAAGTAGAACGGCCCTTACAGTTTTTATGGAGAACCAACTCGCAACTCCCTTTACCTCAGGCCCCTTAGGAATCCATGCTGCTTGGTGTACTCATGCACAAGTGAAAGATTGATATTGCACTTTGTCAAACCATACTTCACTCCCCCGTGCAATTAGCATGCTTAGGCATTCTCTCAGGGTACCAGCCCTTAAATCTCTTTGGTTTCAGGCACCCATTCTATTGTCAAAGTCCTAGGAGCCTTGGGCTACAGGATTAACAAAATCCTGGATAACTCGCATACCCTTCAGTTGGAATATTTCAAGCGCTTGGCATACTTCGTGTTTTCGCTCCACTAATAAACAAGTGTACATACAGTCAACTGCTGAGCTAAATGGTACATCCCTCGTTTGTTTTTGTTCACCTTGGTTTCTAGACCCATAACCACCTATCCCTCCCCCACCACGCCAGTTGGATAGAGCCTCCTTGTTGCCTCTGCCACAGCTCTGTTAACGCTTGGCTTTTGAACGGTGAGTAAGCTCATAGTCCCTTCCCCCGCAGATGTCTCTGATGGTTCTTTCAATCCTCCATGCAGCTACATCCCCTGGTTGTCGAACCCACATGAGCACCTAGAGTCATAACATGACAGCATCTGGAAAATCCACTTGGTTGCATGATTTGGAGTTTACAACACACGTTAATTAATTAGTGGTCAGTCCTTCCTCCAGATAACCGCGCATGTTCAAAAAACCACACCCGGTGAGGAATGGTTTCTATAGGCAGAAACTGGGGTCGGCGTTCTTTCTTCAGTGCAATGCTGCACCTGATAAACATCGGTCCAAAGTGAACTAAATTCCAAGAGTGCATCTGGCTGTGCGCGGGTCTCAATCACGGGTTGAACACTTTATACCAATGCTGGTCCTTGGGGCTTTTGAGCAGGAACTGCAATGCGTTTGTGTTACAACTTCAGCAAGTCAGTGATGTGGGTTTCTCCACCAAGTGTACAACAGTTCACAAATCTGCATATAAATTATGTACTTTCATAACAACCAGAAGGGATAATCAAATAAATAATATTTTAAAAGTGGGTGCTCGCGCACCACCTTTCTCAGCTCGTATGTCCGTAAAGGTTTCCCTGCCCTCCCCGTTAATTATTGGACTCGGCCTTTGTTGACATGCTTTGGCAGCGTCCTTCGAGGCCTAACATCACGTCTGGTGCACCTCGTGGAACATCAGCTCACGCGGGATGTTGGTTTCCGGTCCAAACGTCTTGCCAGCACGCCGCTCAAAAGCAGCTACCATCTGCTTTACCACTTCGTCAAAGAAAACTGTGGCCAGCTGGGAGTGAAGCAGCGATCGGAACTCAAAAGAAATCTGAGGGGTGAGTAAGAGGAATGACACATTAGTGAAAGAGAAAAACACAATGCAAGCATAACAGGAGGTGGGGTCAGGAGAGAGACGCTCTCTCACAGGATCATGCACCTGCATCACTACCAATGTTAACTGGGCCTTTTGGACCAAGCCCCCTTTTCATCAATATTTTAGTTTTTTTTCTTTTCTCGCTCTCTCTCTCTCTCTCTATATATATACACACATATATATATATATATATATATATATATATATATATATATATATATATATATATATATATAGAAAATGTCACTTACCCAGTGTACATCTGTTCGTGGCATGAGACGCTGCAGATTCACATGCTGTGCACATCCCGCCATCTAGTGTTGGGCTCGGAGTGTTACAAGTTGTTTTTCTTCAAAGAAGTCTTTTCGAGTCACGAGATCGAGGGACTCCTCCCCTTTCGGCTCCACTGCACATGGGCGTCGACTCCATCTTAGATTGTTTTCCCCGCAGAGGGTGAGGTAGGAGTTGTGTATCTAGTAATAGTGCCCATGCAATGGAGTAAATATGTATGTACATAATGTGTTTAAAAGTGATATATTTACAAATTTACAAGTCTAATTTTTTCTCAACTTAAAACGGCTACAGGCTCCCGGGGAGGTGGGAGGGCGCATGTGAATCTGCAGCGTCTCATGCCACGAACAGATGTACACTGGGTAAGTGACATTTTCTGTTCGATGGCATGTGTAGCTGCAGATACACATGCTGTGCATAGACTAGTAAGCAGTTATCTCCCCAAAAGCGGTGGTTCAGCCTGTAGGAGTTGAAGTTGTTTGAAAAAGTCTGTAATACTGCTTGTCCTACTGTCGCTTGCTGTGTTAACACATCCACGCAGTAATGCTTGGTAAATGTATGAGGCATAGACCATGTGGCTGCCTTACAGATTTCAGTCATTGGTATGTTTCCTAGAAAGGCCATGGTAGCACCTTTCTTTCTAGTTGAGTGTGCCTTTGGTGTAATAGGCAGTCCTCTTTTTGCTTTTATATAACAGGTTTGAATACATTTAACTATCCATCTGGCAATGCCTTGTTTGGATATTGGATTCCCTGTATGAGGTTTTTGGAATGCAACAAACAGTTGTTTTGTTTTGCAAATTTGTTTTGTTCTATCTATGTAGTACATTAGTGCCCTTTTAATGTCTAATGTATGTAATGCTCTCTCAGCTACAGAATCTGGTTCTGGAAAGAATACTGGGAGTTCCACTGTTTGATTTAAGTGGAACGGTGATATGACCTTAGGTAAGAATTTAGGATTTGTTCGTAGAACTACTTTATGTTTATGTATCTGAATAAATGGTTCTTGTACAGTAAATGCTTGTATTTCACTTACTCTTCTGAGAGATGTGATAGCTAGCAGAAATGCTACTTTCCATGTTAAGTACTGTATCTCACATGAGTGCATGGGTTCAAAAGGTGGACCCATAAGTCGTGTTAAGACAATGTTGGGATTCCACGAAGGAACTGGTGGTGTTCTTGGTGGGATAATTCTTTTCAGACTCTCCATAAATGCTTTTATGACTGGGACCCTGAATAATGAAGTTAAGTGCGTAATTTGCAGATAAGCTGAAATTGCAGTGAGATGTATTTTTATGGATGAAAAAGCTAACTTTGACTTTTGTAAGTGTAGTCGGTAACTTACAATGTCTTTAGCAGATTCGTGTAATGGTTGAATGTGATTATTATGGCAGTAATAAACAAATCTTTTCCACTTATTTGCATAGCAATATCTTGTGGTTGGTTTTCTAGCTTGTTTTATGACCTCCATACATTCTTGTGTAAGGTCTAGATGCCCGAATTCTAAGATTTCAGGAGCCAAATTGCTAGATTCAGCGATGCTGGATTTGGGAGTCTGATCTGTTGTTTGTGTTGAGTTAACAGATCTGGTCTGTTTGGTAGTCTGATATGGGGCACTACTGAGAGGTCTAGTAGTGTTGTGTACCAAGGTTGTCGTGCCCAAGTTGGTGCTATTAGTATGAGTTTGAGTTTGTTTTGGCTCAATTTGTTTACTAGATATGGAAGGAGTGGGAGAGGGGGAAAAGCGTATGCAAATATCCCTGACCAATTCATCGATAACGCATTGCCCTGAGAGTGAGCCTGTGGGTACCTGGATGTGAAGTTTTGGCATTTTGCGTTTTCTTTTGTTGCAAATAGGTCTATTTGCGGTGTTCCCCACCTTTGGAAGTAAGTCTTTAGTATTTGGGGATGAATTTCCCATTCGTGGATCTGTTGATGATCCCGAGAGAGATTGTCTGCTAACTGGTTTTGAATTCCAGGTATGAATTGCGCTATTAGATGAATGTGGTTGTGAATCGCCCAATGCCATATTTTCTGTGCCAAGAGACACAACTGTGTCGAGTGTGTTCCTCCCTGTTTGTTCAGATAATACATCGTTGTCATGTTGTCTGTGGGTTATTATAGGTTGAAATGCTTTCAGCTCTAGAAATACTGCTAGGAGTTTTAAGTGATTTATGTGAAACTGTCTCTGCTGAGTGTCCCATTGTCCTTGGATGCTGTGTTGGTTGAGGTGTGCTCCCCACCCTATCATGGAGGCATCCGTTGTGATTACGTATTGAGGCACTGGGTCTTGGAAAGGCCGCCCTTTGTTTAAATTTATACTATTCCACCATTGAAGCGAGGTGTATGTTTGGCGGTCTATCAACACTAGATCTTGAAGTTGACCCTGTGCTTGTGATCATTGTGATGCTAGGCACTGTTGTAAGGGCCGCATTTGCAATCTTGCGTTTGGGACAATGGCTATGCATGAGGACATCATGCCTAGTAGTTTCATCACTAATTTTACTTGTACATTTTGATTTGGGTGCATGGCTTGTATTACGTTGTGAAATGCATGTACCCTTTGTGGACTTGGAGTGGCAATCCCTTCTGTTGTGTTGATTGTTGCTCCTAAGTATTGTTGTATCTGACACGGCTGTAGGTGTGATTTGTTGTAGTTGAGTGAGAAACCTAGCTTGTGAAGGGTTTCTATAACATACTTTGTGTGTTGTGAACACTGTTCTTGCGTATTGTTTTTGATTAACCAATCGTCTAGGTACGGGAACACATGTATTTGCTGCCTTCTGATATGAGCTGCCACCACTGCCAGGCATTTTGTAAAAACTCTTGGCGCTGTTGTTATCCCGAATGGCAAAACTTTGAACTGGTAATGTATTCCTTGGATTACAAACCTTAAGTACTTTCTGTGGGAAGGATGTATAGGTATATGGAAATACGCATCCTTGAGGTCTAGTGTTGTCATGTAGTCTTGTTGTTTGAGCAATGGGATCATGTCTTGCAGTGTCACCATGTGAAAGTGATCTGATTTTATGTATATGTTTAATGTTCTGAGATCTAGTATAGGTCTTAGAGTCTTGTCTTTTTTGGGTATGAGAAAGTACAGGGAGTAAACTCCTGTTCCTTTCTGATGAATTGGTACTAGCTCTATTGCCTCTTTTTGCAACAACGCTTGGACCTCCAGTTGTAAGAGATCCATGTGTTGTTTGGACATGTGTGTTTTCGGTGGGACATTTGGAGGGAATCGAAGAAATTCTATGCAATAACCATGCTGGATAATGGCTAGGACCCACGTGTCTGTTATTTCTTCCCAGTTGTTGTAGAAATTGGTTAGTCTCCCCCCCACTGGTGTCATGTGTTGGGGATTTGTGACGTTGAAGTCACTGTTTATTTTGTGGAGTTTTGGGGCTCTGGAACTTCCCTCTACTCTTTGGGAACTGTCCTCCTCTGTATTGTCCCCTAAAACTTCCCCGCTGATATTGACTTTGATAAGTGGGTCTTGTTTGTGAGGGTGAGGGTTCTGTGCTCTGTCCCCGAAACCCCCCTCGAAAATGTGTTTTCCGAAATGTGCCTCTGCTCTGTGGGGAGTAGAGTGTGCCCATGGCTTTGGCCGTATCTGTGTCCTTTTTAAGTTTTTCTATGGCAGTGTCCACCTCCGGCCCAAACAACTGCTGTCCGTTAAAGGGCATATTCAGGACTGCTTGTTGTATTTCCGGCTTGAATCCTGAGGTTCTTAGCCATGCGTGCCTTCGTATGGTCACTGCTGTATTTACAGTCCTAGCAGCTGTGTCAGCTGCATCCATTGCTGAACGTATCTGATTGTTTGTGATACTCTGGCCTTGCTCCACCACTTGTTGTGCTCTTTTTTGGAACTCTTTGGGCAGGTGTTCTATGAAATGTTGCATTTCGTCCCAATGAGCCCTATCATATCTCGTCAGCAATGCCTGTGAGTTGGCAATGCGCCATTGGTTGGCTGCCTGTGCCGCAACCCTTTTCCCCGCAGCGTCGAACTTGCGACTTTCTTTGTCTGGAGGTGGGGCATCTCCTGAGGTGTGCGAGTTCACCCTTTTACGAGCTGCCCCTACTACCACTTAGTCTGGTGTTAATTGCTGCGTGATGTACACAGGGTCTGTTGGTGGTGCTTTGTATTTTTTCTCCACCCTTGGAGTTATGGCCCTGCCTTTCACAGGCTCCTGAAACACTTGTTTGGAGTGTTTGAGCATTCCTGGTAACATAGGGAGACTCTGGTACTGGCTATGTGTAGACGACAGTGTATTAAAGAGAAAGTCATCCTCTATAGGTTCTGCGTGCAGTGTGACATTATGAAACGCAGCTGCTCTTGACACCACCTGTGTGTAGGCAGTGCTGTCCTCAGGTGGTGACGGTCTTGCTGGATAACAGTCGGGACTGTTATCAGGTACAGGCGCATCATAAAGATCCCATGCGTCGGGATCATCCTGACTCATCCCTGTGTGAGTTGGGGACTGCATCATTGGTGGAGTGGCTACTGGTGATAGTTGTGGTGAGCGTTGTGGAGATGGTGGCGGAGTCACTTGTCTTGCCACCTTTGCCTGTGGCTGCTTGTCTTTCTCTTGGAAGGCAAGTTTTCTTTTCATTCGTATTGGAGGGAGAGTACTGATCTTCCCTGTGTCATTTTGAATGTGGAGCCTTCTTTGAGTGTAATCTGGCTCCACTGCCTCTAGTTCCTGTTCGAATCTGTGTCCTTGCATCTGTGAGGACAGGCCCTGTTTCTCGGTGTAGGAACTCGATTTTGGTTCCGAGGCCAGATGTTTCGGTATGGAAACTTTTTCGGCAGTCTTTTTCGGCTCCGAAGACACTTTTTGAATTTTCTGCATACTGATCTCTCGATGCCGACTCAGTTCGGTGCCGCCCTCTCGGTGTCGAGATTGCTCTGACCCGGTGTCTCGGGGTCGAGTCTGCTCTGACCCGGTGTCTCGGGGTCGAGTCTGCTCTGACCCGGTGTCTCGACTGGAGTCGAATGACTTCGACACATGCATGCCCTTTTTCGGTGCCGATGGTCGGTCACCTATTTTTCGGGTTAAGCCATGGCCTTCTGGCGGTGGCGTCCCCTGGGCTTTAGCGTTTTTTCCGTGAGTTTTGTGTTGTGACGTCTTACTCACGGTTTTCGACGTCTGTTCGGGATCGACCTCGTCGGAGTCCGAATCCGCAATGGAGAAGGTTTCTTCCTCTTCCGCCAAGTGTCGTTGTCCTGTCGGTGCCGACGCCATTTGTAGTCTTCTTGCTCTTCGGTCTCTTAACTTCTTCCTCGACCGAAACGCTCGACAGGCCTCACAAGTATCCTCTTTGTGTTCTGGAGACAAACACAAATTACAGACCAGATGCTGATCTGTATAAGGATACTTGTTGTGACATTCGGGGCAGAAGCGGAATGGGGTCCGTTCCATTAGCCTTGAAGACGCACGTGGTCGGGCCAACCAGGCCCCGCCGGGGAATCGAAAACCCCGAAGGGCCACCGGAGCTCTTCCGAAATCGGTGTCGATCTGTTGTAACTAGCCCGATACCGAACGCAAACGATACCATCAAATTTTCTGAGATTTTAACTAACTTTCCGAACCGAGACGCGGAGCGAAAAGGAACACGTCCGAACCCGATGGCGGAAAGAAAACAATCTAAGATGGAGTCGACGCCCATGCGCAATGGAGCCGAAAGGGGAGGAGTCCCTCGATCTCGTGACTCGAAAAGACTTCTTCGAAGAAAAACAACTTGTAACACTCCGAGCCCAACACTAGATGGCGGGATGTGCACAGCATGTGTATCTGCAGCTACACATGCCATCGAACATATATATATATATATATATATATATATACATACATACATACACACACACATATACGCACAGGGGGCATAGGTGTTGTCACCATACACTACCAGTCTCATATGGAGTTCTGCGTCCAGAGACAGTCCAAGGGATTGGCAAAACAATACATGGTTTAAATCGCTAGTCACATGTATCAATCTCTATGACAGAAACAAACAGTGAAAAAGCGCTATCCCAACTAAAAGGCAGTGGAGCAAAGACACAACTTTTTACTCACCAAGTCCGCAAGGGCACAGAAAAACCCAGTTGCTACAGTGTATTGATAGTCAGGACTAAGTTAACATAGTAAGAGCGTTTTTGGCTTTGCTAATAACTTCGGTGCCGTTTGAGGAATCTTCACAAAACTTTCCAAAAACGAAGTTCACCTACCTCAGTTCCATCTTTAAAAGTTTCGGGATGATCCATCATGTGGGGGCCAAGAAAAATGGGGGTCCCAAAATACAATTTTCCCAACCAATTTCTACAGGGATATTTGAACTGAGCTTCAACCCAAATGGCTGAACGTAATGACACCAAATTTGGCAGAAAGCTGTCTCTTTACACAGAAAGTGTGCTTTTGGATTTTTGTAATCGGGTAATATTTGAAAAATTAAGGTTCAAAATTTATGTTGAAAAAGAAAACAAAGGTTTCAGTGACTGTATGGTTAGGTGAAAATGTCAGTTTAAAACCTACTGAAATTCTCCAGTTATTTCAAGTAACTATAACTTGTACCCTTTGTATGTGCCATTTATGACCGGACATATTACATCACTCATGACATATTCAATTACATTATTGATAATATCGATACAGCATCTGAAAATGACATAATTGAAAACAATACTGTGCATGGCAGGGTGCGAGAAAACTGAAATTTTCACTTAACTATGACATCACATTAAGCTTGAATTGGGATTTTATTAATTACACCACCCAGGTGGTTTCCCCCCAACAAACTTTTGGCAAGTTAAAATTGGTGAATTTATCCACACTGGACTAGGGGTGACAGCAGGAAGTGGGGGAGTGGGAGGTAGGAGGTATAGAAACATGCTGTATTACCACTTATTTCCAATTCAGAGGGGCGGAACTTGGTATGGTGCATATTACTGCACCTGGTAAATGGCACACCCTGCAGATTTAATAAGTGTAGGTTGCAGAATTCCTGCATAAAAGGAAAACTCGGAATGAGCCCCTGCACAGACCCTTTTAGAGGATCTATGGGCTAACTAATGCAATAGTGGACGCATGCTTTCCAATTAGGTGTGTGACAGACATGTGAGGTGGGTCTAGGATCCTCTCTCAGGACCTGCACACGCTCCTCCAGATGCTAAACAAATTCTAAAACCGCTGGTGCATATGCCTAAATTGATCTGGGTGTCTGAAAGGACTTTGATGCTGAATCAGAAGATCAGTGCCCAGCTGCAGTTTTTCTTGTGAATGTACACCCATCTTCAAAACTATAAAGTACCAAGACTGCCTTACCCACTATGGCGCTACTAGGATGAGGGTCAGTGACATTTGCCTCACTTTCCTCACCATATATGGGATAGAGGGAAGTGGAGGAAAAGCATAAGTAAATATTCCTGACGAGGCGATCTATAGCACAATGTCCAAGGACAGTGGATGGGGGTACCTGGAGGCAAAGTTTTGGCATTATAAGTTTTGAGTGGAGGTGAACTGATCAATAGTGAGAGTGCCCCGTTGGGTAAAATCCTTTTGAAAGACTTGGAGATTCATCGCTCACTCAGACTTCCTGATGCACCCAGCCCGGAAGGTCCACAAAGTAATTCTCTACGCCTGGCTTAAGCTCCCCTAGTAGCTGGATGTGGTGCCAAATAGCCCCGTGCCAGATGTCCTAGGCTAGTGCAGACAGCTGAGGAATGTGAATGTCCTCCATTTCTTGATGTAATGAATTGCTGTCATATTGTCCAGCTTTTTTGAAGGCTGTTTTGACTCATACAAGGCTTTAAAAAGCCAGAGAGCAATTCTGATTACCGTGTGTTTCAGGTAGTTGATATGGCAACTTTGTTGTTGTGTAGTCAGATAGAGAAGGGAGTAAACACTGTGGAGGAGTCACAATTATTTTTAATAAGTTCATTTCCTTCTCTGTTTTTATGTCTCCCCATTGCCAGATTCCGAGGTCCTTGCAATTCAGCTTCCTTCTAAAAACTGAGAGACTATAACTCTTCTGCTAGTTTATTGTTCTTTCCCGGTCTTTCCTTTTAAGTTCTTATCTGAAGCCACTGCAGTATTTCCGACCAAATTCATTTTTTGGTTCATATAAACCATCACATTTAGTTGCCAGATCGTCACTAAATTGGTCCTAAATAAGAGCAGGCAAGCTTTCTTCTCTTTTCATCATTAATGTAGGAATGATTAACAATCCTTCTGCCAGAGTGTCTATTCCTTCCCTATTACTAAGGTTGTGAACTGTGCCCCCTTTGAATATTCAGACTACAATATTAAAGATAATGATATCTTCAGCATGGTTTAACAAGCTCATAGCTTTCAAGCAACTCTTGAAAGCTTCTGAAAGAGGTTAGAGGCACTTCTATGATTCAGGTAAACAAGTAGAGTATAAATAATCCTCTAGGTATGAGAACTTGATCAAAGTTCTGAAAGTTCTCAATTTTTCTAATAGGATTCTTAATGCTCACAATTTGCAAAAAGAATTGTTTAAAATTATTAAAGCCTCCACAAAGGTCCCTTCAGCTATAGCTTTTCCCAGTGTTTCTGGAGAACTGCTCACTGACTTTGTCCCATCACTAAATTGGGCAAAATTAGAAATTACAAAGTCTCACTTATTCAACCTGTTCTAGGAGAGATGCCTGGCAACTTAATGGCTACCTCAGCACCCAAACGGTTGGAGTTCACTCATCACATTCCTCGTGAAGATATGGTATTGCTTATTAGCCAACGTAGATCAGGGTCATTCATATCATCTTGTTCTCCAAGCTATGTTTCTCTGACTATACCATGGTTTTGCCAGAGAAACATGGTTTTCCTCTCTACCTGATGGATTGGTTCCTGAAGATTTGAAAAAGGGTCCAATGGCACATTTGTTGGAAAAAACCTTTTCTCAATCATATGCCTCTGTCCCATTATTGTACTATATTTTTGGTTCTGGCCAAAAAAATTGGTATCTTGGTTTGCCAAAGAATTGATTCTTTCTAGAATCAGTTATCATCCGAGACGATTCCCAGATTGAGGTCCACTCCAACAGACGTACAGACTAGCCTTTATGGCTGTTTTGTTTGATCTGTGGTTGGCTGCAATGAAAACATCTCTTTCTTCGTTCCCAATTTTATTGGACATTTAATCCACATTCAACACCATCAATCATCACATCTTGCTTCCATAGTGACAGACTGGTATTGGTGGAACCACTCTTGGGTAGCGTTCATAATTTTTAAATATTAGATCTTAAGAAGTGTTATTGTCCTAACAGCCGTTGGTGCCAAAACAAATCAAATACGGTGTTCCCAAGGCAATATACTTCACTTGTTGCCTTGGGACTTTGATTCATTCTTCTGTGATAGAACTGTACACTTACAGTGACAATACTTAGCTCATTTATTAGCTGAGAGCCCCAGCTGTAAGCCTTTCGTCCATGCAGAACTGCTTATCAGCAGTTCTTGGATGAATCAGAAATAGCTCAAATTAACTATGACTAAAACATAGATCCCGATGGTGGATCCTAGAACTGCATCATTTCTGCAATCACCATGGATATCTACCTGCGACATCTGTTATTCTGTCTTTGACTCTGTCAAAACTCTTAGGGAAAAAACTGATGCTGTCCTTCAAATGCACACCCAAATTGGTTCAGTTATCTTGTCTTGCGCCATCCACCTTCAGCAGCTTCAAGCAATTTTGCCCTCTAACTCCTGAGAGCAATATTATGGTGGCCTCTAGACTGGGCTTTTGTAACAGTCCCTGTCTGAAGTCAAGAGTTGTTACACTGGCTGCAATCAATCCATAATCGGGCAGTTAGAATACAGAAGGACCTCCAGAAAATATACTTTTACTTCTAATATTTTAAAGGCCCTTCACTTGCTCCCCATACTTAAACGTGTAATCTTTAAGGTCTTTTACACTGTTCATCGTTCAATACAGGGCTCTTCACCTTCCATTTCCCAAAGACTTGTTTGCTTAACTCCAATTAGGACTCTTTACTCATACCCAAAAGCTTCATTACAATTATTACAGTCAGCATACTGAAAAAAGAAGCACCAGCTCTTGGCATGCATCACCCTCTGCTTGTTGGGGGGTATGCTTTCATTATAGCAGCATTTACTACCAAGCCTGAGAAAGCCTGAAGGTGAGACTTTTTGGGGTTTACAGTGAACCCTAGGCGTTGGAGCAGGGTTAGAGCAACCCAAGTACTTTCTAGGCACTGCTGTCCAGTGCTGCTCCTAATCAGTCAGTCATTGAGGTATGGGAAGACCCAGATGTCTACTCTGAGTAGATGTGTGGTCACCACCACCAGACACTTGGTGAAGTCCCTTGGAGCCATGGTGACTACGAAGGGTGGTACTTAATTTGATTGAGCTGGCAACTTACAGCAGACCAAAAGTTTTAATGATGGGTGGGAATGTGGAATTAGGCATCCTTGAGGTCTAACGCCTTCATGAAGTCTCCTTAGAGCAGCAGAGGGATAACGTCCTGCTGGGTGGTCGTATTCAAGTGCTCCAAGAGGATGTACCAATTCAGAGCCTTTCGGTCTAAGATGGGCTGGGGGAACAATCCTTCTTTTTAATGAGGAAGTACAGTGACTGAAAGCCATCGCCTCATTATTGTGAGGATACAGGCAGTTTTGGATGAGTGCTTGGAGCTCTTCCTCTGAAGGAAACAGAGGTGATCTTGTCTGAGGATGTGTTGGCATAGTGCTATGTTGGGAAGAGATGTGGAATTTTAAGCAGCAGTCCTGTTAAACTATTGCTAGCACCCACTGATCTCAGGTGATTTCCTCCCAGCTAGGGTGTAAGTCCTTTAGTCTCCCTTGACAAGTGTCGTATGATTGGGGGGTGAGGAGACATGAGCTAAGGAAACCAGCAGGAAATTGACAGAGCAAAACACCTAAATGGTTTATGGCAGACCTACAGGAACTCAAGCACTCCTGCAGATGACTGGAACGTAAATGGAGGAACAGCAAATCAACCGAAGGCCGCACAGCCTACAAGAATGCAGTCATCACGCACCACCAGAACATCAGAGCTACCAAAAAAGCCGCCATTCAAGCATGCCTCAACACCAGCACTCACAACAGCAAAAAGCTCTTTGCCATCATCAAAGAGTTCACAAACCTCGGGACAGACACCTCATCTATCAATCCATCCCTCTCAAGACCTCGGCAACGACCTCGCCAACTTCCTTCACTGAAAAATTCAGGACATTTACGAAGGATTCAGGAACCAAAACCCGCCAGCATCGTTCACCACCACGGTCCTTGCACCTCACCAGATCCTGAACTCCTGGACCCCCATTGTCAAAGAGGACACCCAAAGACTGATGAACTCCATCCACTAGGGAGCACCCTCGGATCCATGCCCTCATCATATCTTCAACCTGGACAGCACCACCATAGCACTGGAGCTCTGCCGAACTATTAACTGATCCTTCGAGACCGCCACCTTCCCATTAGAGTGGAAGCTCGCCAAGATCAAAACCACTGCCCAAGAAACCCACAGCGGAATCAAGGGAGCTGAAAAAGTACAGACCCAACTCTCTGCTCCCTTTCCCAGCCAAAGTAACGGAGAAAGCCGTCAACCAACAACTCACAAAATTACTTGACACACCAAATCCTAGACCCATCCCAATCCAGTTTCAGAAGCAACCAAAGCACTGAAACCGCACTTCTAGCAACCACTGACGACATACACATCATACTAGACCACAGAGGCATGGCCACACTCATCCTCCTCGACCTCTACACTGCTTATGACACTGTCTCCCACTCCACCCTCTGCAACAGACTACATGTTGCTGGCATCTGAGATAAAGCACTGGACTGGATCAGGTCCTTCCTCACCCGAAGTACACAGAGTGTCAGACTACCACAGTTCATGTCAGAACCCAAAGACACAAGCTGCGGAATGCCCCAAGGATCTTCACTCGGCCCGACAATTTTCAACATATGCATAGCCCTGCTTGCCAAGATCATCAGACAACACGGGCTAAACAGTCTCCTACGCCGACGATACCCAACTGATCCTCTCCCTGTCCAAGGACTCTGCAATGGCCAAGAGAAATGTCCACACAGGAAGAGAGCAGTCGTCGCCTGAATGGAAGCCAGCTGCCTCAAACTCCTCCTGGACAAGACAGAGATCCTCATAACTGGCTCCACCCCCTGCTGCCTGGATGAGTCCTGGTGGCTCACTGCACTGGGAAACGCCCCTGCAGACCATGTACGCAACCTGGGCATTATCCTGGACTCCTCTCTATCCATGACCTGCCAAGTCAACGCCGTCTCTTCGTCATGCTTCCACACTCCTGCGGATGATTTTCAAGTGGATTCAAGGAAGATAGTCACCCACGCCCTTGTCACTAGCAAACTGGACTATGGCAATGCACTCTATGCCAGCATCACCAGGAAACTTCAATCAAGACTACAAAGAATCCAGAATGCAGCAGCAAAACTCATCATGGACATCCACGACGTAGTCACATCTCCTCCCACCTCAGAGACCTACTCTGGCTCCCAGTCAACGAGCACATCACATACTAACTCTTGATCCATGCCTACAAGGCCCTGCACAACATAGGACTGGCATACTTCAACCACTGCCTCACATTCTACGTACCCAACAGACATCTACTTTCTTCCCAGTTCACCCTTGCAGCCGTCCAAGATCTGGAATAGCACAGCAGAAGGAAGATCTTTCACCTATCTAGCAGTCCAGACATGGAACACGTTACCTCTCAAGCTCAGTATGACTGCATCATTGAAACAGTTCAGGAAGAACCTCAAGACCTGGCTGTTCGACTGAGCCACACACCCATAAACAATACCTTGAGACCCTATGGGTGATTAGCCACTCTCTACAAATATCTGATTGATTGATTGATTGATGAGCGAGTCAGTGTGTAGGAGTAAAGGCTCATTTACCAGAGATGCCCCTGTCCTTGCCCTCAAAGTTTTGCCCCTGTAAACTCTCTCCATTAATATCCTCTTCCTGTCTGTGACTCATGAAAGGCGTGTTGCTGGCACTGGTAGGTTTGCGCCAGGCCAGACAGTGTGACCTTGTTCCTGCCCCTGGAAAGTCATCTATGAAAGATGCCCCTTGGAGGAGCAGACTGCAGGGTGCCCTTGGACTTAGAAAAAATCTGAAAGAATGCCGAAATTGCAAACATCTCATTCACTTGGAGTCCAAAGGGATGTTCCCTTTCGAAAGGGATACTGAGACGAGAAGCCGTGGGTGGCTGCAAAGCAGGATATTGGTGTTTAAGCTGTGAGAAGCAGTATCCACAGCATCACATGTGTAGCAGATGTTCAGTTTGGAAATAAGCCTTCCCTCAGCAACTAGTTCTTCCCCTCTCTTCTTGTATGTCTCAGGGAGAGGCAGGGAGGCTGCACAAGCGCCTCCATCTCCTGCCACTGAAACCTGTTGTATCACAACAGCAGATCAAAAAAATTGGAGAACTGAATGGCTGCACCAACTACTACATGCTTGGCAGTGGCATCAAGGCGCTTGCTCTCCTATGGGGGAGGGCGTCTTCTTTGCCTGAGTTGAGACCCAATTTCTTGCAATATGTACTACCAGTGAGTCTCGGGGATCTGACCTTGATATAAAGAAGGTTGATGGAAAAAGACAAACTTCTTCTCCACCCACATAATGACCACCTTACCCCTGAAAGTGTCTTCGAAGTTGCAGGCCTGGGAAAATCATAAATTTTTTTACTAGACCTGCAGGTCGAGTAGCTTGAACAATCTAATTGACCTAACTAATGTACTTGACCTATAAACGGGTCTCAAATTGTGTGATCCTATGCAAATATTGTATTTCACAGTCACCTTTTTCTTTATTCTCACATGAGTGCACCTTCAAATATGCAATTTCAGCATTTCTGCTGTAAAAAGCTACACTTTTGTTTGATTAAAAACACTAAACGTTTGCTCCATGTATAATACATCTAGCCCACATATAACATGATCCATGCATGACTTGCCCCTTAATTTACTAATAGCTTTGCCATCAGGGCAGGAGTGTTTCTCAGTTTAAGTGTAAACACTTGCTTTTAATATGTATATTACTAAAGCATGATGTGGTAGTGCACTGTCATTTACAGACAGTACATTTCCAAGAAATGTCCAAAAACCTTCCCACTAACTTGTAGCTTTATTGATAAAACTATATAGTGTATTAACAATAACCTGTGAAAATTAGGTTTCAGAAAAAATATCTAGCCATTTGCCCATCACCAAGTAAAGTGTTCTGACTTTCTTTCATCCTATTAAAATATTTTTTTAATCACACAAGTACAAAAAAAATGGTCTTTCACAGCTACTAAAATATATTTTGAAATGTTTGTTAAGTTGACTTAGTTATATAAATGTTGTGCGTTAGGAAAGACCTGATGCCCACAGCCTTTCACTTCACAAAATCCTGGAACTCTGCAGTCACAAGGAAAAGTATTTGCATTGCAAGAAGACAAACTGACTATTGACCCCGGTCTCTGAACACAGAGCAAATGTGACAAGAATAAGATTTAAAGGCATCTTAATTGCTAATTCAGTTTCTGTCTGAACAGAACACCTGTTCTTTGTCCAATCACCAGAAGGGGCGAGTAGGTTCTAAAAATAGCTCGACCTCATAAAAAATGACTTGCAATAGCAAGTGGTCGAGTAGGTTTTTCAAGCCCAGAGTTGACAGGGGTTGACGAATAGGTTGTTGAGCACAGGCAGGAATTAGGATGATGTGTTTAGTCTTGGAGGGTCTCCAACTAAATGACCTCCTCGCTCTGTTGGACATGTATGTATGTAGCTGTTATGGTGGTGGGCAGCTCTCTGAATGACTGCATGATATGCATGAGTATCAGCCAGCAAGCTGCGTTGGCTTGGCTCTGGATCATCCAGAAGGTCAATGCTGTAGTCACCCAGGGGTCGTCCCCATTCCTTGCCCCAACAGGCTGGCCATTAGAGTCTCCTTCCTACAGGAGCTGCCTGTGTCATAAAAGTAATGGACTGATCACTCAGGAGCATTTGGTGGAGGAGATGGTGCATATGGCTGTGGTAATGGTGAATGGCTTTGGTGATAGTGAATGCCTGGGTGCAGGAGACTGGGGAGGAGCGCTTGTTGCCTTGTTCTTATGCCTCTAGGGCACAAGGTGTGTTGGTGCATGAAAGGCAGGCTCATCCCTGAAAGTTAATCTGTTTCTTGGAAATCTAGGACAACGTAGTTGATGGCTTTCCTGGGGTGCAACTTAGGGATCTTGCTATTGTCTGAATGCCTAACAATAGCCATGTCTGTGTGGCGTAAAGTTCTTCTGTCAGTCTCTTCAGGATGGCAGCCTAAGTCCAGAAAGCACCCTCTGTGTCATTTTGGAAGATTTGGTGTGCTTCCAGCATGGGCAGGGACTGAGGATTGGTAAAGAGCAGCAACATTGGCTGGGAGCTTTTTCCGCTCTGACACCTTCTACTGATGCCAAACGGAGTACAAGGGCAGTGGTGGTTTGGAGGCACAGCCAGGACTGAGGCTCAACACGAGACTGCCACGGAAGCAGTGCTCAGCTTCAGCTTACGGGTGCTTAAATGAGCAGTGTTTGGCGCCCTTGCTTTACACTTCATTGGTACTTGCACCCTCAATATCTTCTTGGTGCATGGCCTTGCCCGTGTTGATGCTGGTGCGGAGTTTCTTCCTTGGAGGAGCTCCAGAACAAGGTCTCCTCCTCCTGAATACCATGCGTATCCTGTTCACCTAAGATGTCGGGCATCATCTCAGAGGATGTCTGCTGCTGCTCTTTTGAGTGCACTCGATGACTTTCTCTTCAGGACCTTAAGGTATTGTTACACTGTAAGGCGATGCAGAACTCACATCTCTCAGTATGGACAGGAGAGAGGCAGCGGTTGGAACAGCGTGCTGATCCACCTACAGATATTCTGCATTGCATGGCACCTTGGACACAATGGAAAGGGTTAGCAATCCATCACCCCCTCCTTCCTGTCTTTATTCTCAGAGGCGAGCTCTGCAGAGATTTAAAAAGACTTGACTGAGTCAGGGAGCCAGTCCCCACTATGACCAGACAAAGCAGTTGATAGAAGTAGAATGGTGTTCCCACTGGGAAGACTGTGGGATAGTTATGCGAGTCCCGGTCTCGAAGAGTCGAGCAGTTAGGCCATAAAATGTCACAAAGAGCACATTTATCTTGGAGCCGCTGCTGAACACATTTGAACCAAATGGCAGAAAAACAATAAAAGGTGGAGTTGATGCCCATGTACATTATGGACCAAGGGAGTCACAGCGTATACCATGACTTGAAGCTACTTTCAAGAAAAACAAGCTGTAATGTCTGAGCCCAACACAAGATGACAGGACTATGCAGAGCATGTGATTCTACAGCCACGCATGCTGCACACATGGAGATAATGTGCTTAGTTGCTTTCATTAGCCTAGACATTATGGAACCTAAAGATGTCATAATCTGCAAAATTGTAGATAAGGCTCCAATGAAATCTGTAACACTGAATGCCTAACACGGTGATGCAATAGATTTGCTCTTTGACAGAATCCCACTCTGGAATGTGATTGTACATGTTGGGTTTCTTTTGTTTTCACTACCAAAACTCCTTTAGAGGAAGAAGCTTCCTAATATGAAGAAAGTACCTGCTCAATATCAGTATTAAAGAAGAATGACTATCCATTTCCGGTAGTGTACATTGAGATGAAGGATCATTTGGATAGAAGTCCTCTGGTGTAAGTGCCCCATATCGGTTGACCTCAAGAAGGGAATACTTTCATCTATAAACTCCTGTGGATCTGGTAGAAGGTGAAGATCTTGACTGTGAATACGTTGGTAGCCATGGTTAGGTTAATGTCAGATAGGTCCTCAATATGATGAGTCCTAACCTTTGTGCAGGTGTTCTTAGAGATCATTGGGTCAGTCTTGAGGTTGACCACTTAAAGGAGAGTGGAAGGAATAACAGAAATCACACACACTTTGTCACTCCTAAATCACTCTTGTTTGGGATCAGGTAATAACAATATTCCCTGCAGTAAGGGAGCACAGCACTTCCCTGAATGAACCTTTTAAGAGTAATACCTTGTGTAATTCTCCTTTTGGCACAAAGAGTAACGCTGTCAGTCCTGGGGAGTAGTTCTGTTAATCTTCTGGCAAATTAAACATCCCTTCATTAAGCGTGAAATGCTCTGTCGCACCACACAGACCAAAAGGCTCCTTTTTTTGCTTTCCTCTTACAAGGAGACTCCATAAAATGTGAACAGACCCTGCTACAATTGGGAAAAGACACCAAATACCAGCTGAAATTGCAACTTTAAAAAGAAACTGAAAAGGTCATATTGTTGTCCATTATCAGACAGTACAATTGCAGGCTGTTTTTATATTTTTTTAAGACATCTGACTTTGTTTGATTGGAATAAATATATACACATACGTGTGTGTGTTATAGTTAGGTGGATATGTCAGTTTAAAAAAATCAATTTTCGTTATTTTTTTTTTTTAATGAAATTCACGAGTTACAGTTATCTCAAATAACTATAACTCGCTCCCAGCCAGTGCACAGCATGGGGTTGATTGCAGAGCCATGCCTGTGACCAGACATGGGCGTGCCCCCCCCCCCCCCCGCCATGTGTGGGCCAAGGTCCCACAGGCACCCCAACTCCCTGTTGCGCTCAGCTGCAGGTGTGAGGTTCGGTGCAGGGCCTCACTGTCTATCCTTCCATGGGCAGCAAACACCCTTTTATTTCTTTTTTGTGGTACTATGGTTTCGTGGATTCACATGGGGTGGGTGGGGCACATGGGCCAGGGGATTAGGGCACTTGACACTCCATCCTTTCGTGTTGTTTGTTAATTCATTTTAGGACAGAAGGACCAAGTCCCAAGAAGGCGGCTGCAACATTTTCCTCAGATTGCGGTCAACCAATGAGATTGCCCATTTTGATCTTGCGGTTTCTTCATGGAACTACATGTCACTATATACACATATACATTTTGAAAATTAATTTCTCAAAAACTACAAAACTGATATACACCAAATCACAAAAAGTACACTTTCTAAACTAATATCTAGCTTTCTGCCAGATTTGATGCAATTTTGTTCAGCAGTTTAGCAGTATTGAAAATTGCACTGGGAAAAGGTGCTTTGGGAACCCCCCCCTTTTCTCAGTCCCCGCTTGACAGAACATCCCAAAACATTCACAGGAAGGAGTTGAGGTCGGTGAGCCTTATTTGGAAAGTTTTGTGATGATTCATCAGACAGTGCCAAAGTTATTAGTAAACCAAAAAATCCAGTTTCCATGGAAACATTGTTCTAACTACAGCTACACA
Organism: Pleurodeles waltl; assembly: GCF_031143425.1. Taxonomy (NCBI): domain Eukaryota; kingdom Metazoa; phylum Chordata; class Amphibia; order Caudata; family Salamandridae; genus Pleurodeles; species Pleurodeles waltl. Next base: position 41,365,781 of record NC_090443.1, read on the forward strand.
GTAGCAACAGCCACCATGTAATGCAAATATATACAGATATGAAATCATATGCTTGTTCATAGGAGCTTTCAGCAAGCCTTCTTCATCCATTGGTCTTTCATTGTGTCATTCACATTTCTTCTTCTGCCCACTATGCAGACAGTATGAGACAGAAGGCCAGCCCACGTCAGTCATTGATTAACTTCACTGTGACGGCACTCCACTCTTCCACAAGAAGCACATTAGTGACAGAGTACAATGGCAATGTGTGCTTTTTGAGATCAAAAAAATAATTTTGCTTTTACCCAAATGTTGTTCATGTTGGCAAGGGCCCGGCAGCCCATTCAACAATAAAGTTTTATAGATAGCATCACACAACATAACAAGCATTGGCAACGCCAAAAGTCTGTCTGCTAAACCCAGACTTCTTGGCTTTGCCAATGTTCGTTTTAAATGACAACTACCTAGAACACCCATATTTTTCTATTTTTCCAGAAAACTATATTTTCCTATTTTGGCTGAATATTTTTTCTAAGAAAGGATAATTCAGTTCAGACTGGATGGAGTTAAACAGA